>NC_087468.1:15709938-16334938 GCF_036321535.1 Camelus dromedarius
GTGGGGACAAGCATCTCAAAAAAGGGGATATCTCGGCTGTACTTGAAGGTGGGTATGATTCGTTCCCAGGGATCCAGCCGTTTGGTGTCAAAGTCCATGTGAATGCTCCACAGGTCGCCGGAACTGGGAAGCTAGGGTGCAAAATTAAACACCACTTTCGACAGGATTGACACACGGCAGCAGAAACACTCACAGGAACAAAGACAGTCATAGAATAAGGATGGATCTGGATTTGTTTCTTTGTAGAGAAATGGTTGTTGGAGTACCAGACTCCAATTCTTTAACAGAACCAAGCAATACAATACGTTGAACCTGACAGACTGACTATAAAACCCCCTATTAGACTTGTAAAGTGTTTTCAATTCAGTCCATGATTCAGGGGCTCACTCCATGCCAAATACTGTGCTCGGTGCTGGAGGAAAATGCGGAAAGAGGACCCGCCTCGCCTTCAAAGACCTCGTAATCGACACAAGCACACTAATGATTGCTCGTGGAGAAGTAAGGGTTCCGACGGAGCTCAGTACATTCGCAACGGAGGGATGGCTCATCCTCCTTGCAGGGGAGCTGTGCTGATGGCTAGAGATTTAGAAGGGGTTCTAGGGGATGGCCATGCTACAACTCGGACTTGAAAGACAAGCAGGAGTCAGACAGGCAAAGAAGGGATGAGACGGGGATGGGGAAGGAAGGGTCAAGGTGTAGGCTAAGCAGACAGGCCTGGAAGCCATGGAAAGTGCCATGCACGTTGGGAACTATAAGAGGTAAGTCTAGAAACACAGGTGGGGCCAAGTTATGAAAAGCCTCACTTATTAGAGAGCCTGCAGCAAGGGTTCAGTGAAGAATTCTGAGTCTGTCTCTCTGTCTTAAATTCCCAGTTGTCCTCAATCTGATCTTAACAGTGAGGTACCTGGTTGCCATTATCTTCAATATACTGATTCATTCGGTCAATCTTAGAACGTATAGAAAGTCGTTTCAGAATCGCTAAACCAGGGCACCGTGAAAAAATAAATTTACTAACTAGAACTCAATGTTTCTGTTTACAATAGGACGTTTTCATACACTTTTATACCTTACTTTCTTCATGTGGTCAGGAGAGAACTCCTAAAAACTTAAAAAAAGTAAGTGTTATCCATGGTCTAAAAAAGTAAATAATTTTAGAAACCCTTTTAAATGAAGAATTAAGATTTATAGTAGAACTAAGGCTTTTAAAGTTTTAGTCTTAAAATTTAATTTTAATGATTCAGAGTTACTATGTTTACATGTATTTGGTTCTTACCCTGGCATCAGGATTATCATCAAATTGTGTCCTAATAAACGTGTCAAAAGAATCCCAGTAGTTTTCAGTTAAATTTCCGCCTAGAGACCATACGTAACAGAATATAAAAGTCTGACACAGTATAGTGTTCAGTTTTGTTTGCTCCTGAAAGAACAAAGAGAAAGAGTTTCAATAGTTCACATGTTAACATAAAAAGAAGTCTAAATTGCAATGTATAAAGACTTTTCTTTTGTGTAGGCGTATGCATTTTTAAAAGGGCACACTGTACGTTTTTTATATTCCATTCAATCGTTCCCACAGTGATGTTTTATCGTAGTATAAATACTCTGATGAGAAAATGAGTGGCGAGGAGCATGTGAAACAAAAGCTCAAGGTTATCTTTCAACTATTATAACTATGTCTATCCCCACATGAAGGTGTTTAAGGAGACACACATTAGGAACACGTTATAGACTATGAGGGAATTTAAAAATTGAGTTTAAGATAAACTATGGGCTAGAATTCCTTCCAAATCTGAGATTCTACAAATCTACTCATAGTCATTAATCCCCTAAAAAATTAACTTGAGAATCAAACAGTCGTACGATGGAAAGTCTGTGGTTATTTATTTGCAAAGCATCCATCGTAATCCCACTTTCCCAGTTTTACAGCAACAAGACCCTGCCTACCACTGTCAAATTGATTCCATCTCTCCCAAGCATCAGAGACTCCAGTAAGCAACAGAGTGTGGTAACTTTGCTGATGTCCACTTGTGGGATTGCTTGGCTGCACTTTTTATTGATAAAATTTAAACCATCATCAACGTAACGCTGGAAAAGATTCAATATATACCCTTGGGTTTCTTCATTCAGCTGAAAAGTAAACAAATGAATGATATTTTAGCAAGAGCAGATAAAATATATAATGAAGTTCAAAAAGGGTTTGTTTACACTTGTAAGTTGCAGTATAGCCTGTGACTTAGATTGAAGGCAATAAGCATCATAAGATATGAGGCAAGTTAAATTAAAAAAAAAAAAAAACCCTCTGTGGCTTGGAAGGGCCACAAGGGGGAGAGGCTGGGTAGCTGATGATGTCCTACATCTTGATCTGGTAATGGGCCCACAGGTGTTTATTTTATAATCCTTTGTTAAACTGTCAGTATATATTTCATGCAGTCTTCTGTACTGATGATATGTCTCACAATTAAGAGCAATAAAAAAGAAGTACAAAATGAAACATTTAAAATATCTATGTAAGGTAAAGGACTAATTCCTAAAGATTTAAAAAAGAATGTTGCCCCTTTTACCACTTCTTTTAACATTGTACTAAAAGTCTTAGTTAATGCAATAGGGCAATAAAAGGAAATAAAAAGTATACAGATTGGGAAGAAAGAAGAAAACTCTCTGTTTACAGATGACATGATTATCTACATAGAAAATCCCAAAGAACCGACTGAAAACTCCTGGAACAAGTAAGTTGTTACAGCAAAGTTGTACAAGACAAGGTTCACATGCAAAAGCCAATCGCTTTCTTATATGCCAAAAATGAGTAATTAGAATTTGAACTAAAAAATACAGCATCATTTACATAAGTACCAAAAAATAAAACACGGAGGTGTATTTCTAACAAAATACGTACAAGATTTATATGAGAAAAACTACAAGATTCTGATGAAAGAAACCAAAGAAGATCTAAGTAAGTGGACAGATGGCTCACGCGCACGGACAGGAAGACCCAATATTGTGAGGATGTTAGTCATTCCTAACTTATCTATAGGTTTGATGCGATGGGTGAAAACACCAGTAAGTTACTTCGTGGGTATCAACGAGCTGAGTCTAACGTTTACACGGAGAGGGAAGAAGACCCAGAACAGTGAACGCAACATTAGGGAACCAGTTTGGAGGGCTGATACCGCCCCACGTCAAGACTCACTGTAAAGCCACAGTGATCAAGACAGGGCGGTACTGGCAAAGAACTGACAAACAGATTAATGGAACAAGAGGGAGATCCCAGAAATAGACTCATACAAATATGGTCAACTGATCTTTGACAAAGGGACAAAGGCAATCCAATGGAGAGGGGACAGTGTTTCCAACAATGGTGCTGGAGTTGGACGTCCACATGGTAAAAAAAAAAAAAAAAAAGAATCTAGACACTGATCTTATGCTTTTCACAAAAATTAACTCAAAATGGATCATAAACCTCAATGTAAAAATGCAAAACCATAAAACTTCTAGAAGACAACAGAGGAGAATATTTTGGTGACAGGTTTGGAAATGAGGTTTTAGATCTAACAACAAAAGCACAATCTGTGAAAGGAAAATTGGTAAATTAGCTTTCATTAAAATTAAAAAGCTGTATGCTGTGAAAGACACTGTTAAGAGAATGGGAAGACAAGCCAGACTGGGAGAAAATACTTGCACAAGACATATCTGATAAAGAATTTGTATCCAAAATACATAAGGAACTCTCAAAACTCAATAATAAGATGACCCAATAAAAAGTAGGCAAAGGATTTGAACAGCAACCTCATCAAAGAAGATGTATAGATGGCAAATAAACAATATAAAAGCCATTCAACATCATATATCACAAAACAGCACATTAAAACAACAATGAGATGCCACTACATGCCTATTAGAACGGCTCAAGTCTCAAACACCTCACCACCAAACGCTGGTGAGGATATGGAGCTACAGGAACTCTCGTTGACGGCTGGTGGGGGTGCAACAAGGCACAACCACCTTGGAAGACACACCGACAGCTTCTTACAAAGCTAAACGTAATTCTGCCACATGATCCAGCAATCACAGTCCTAGGTATTTACCCAAATGAGCTGAAAACTTACACCTACACGAAAAGCCGTATGTGGCTGTTTATAGGAGCTTTATTCATAATCGCTAAACCCTGGAAACTTTGAGATATCCTTCAGTAAGTGCATGGATAAACTTGGTAAATGCACACCATGGACTATTATTCAGTGTCCCAAAGAAATGAGCTCTCAAGCCACAGAAAGACATGAAGGAATCCTGAGTGCGTATTACTAAGTGAAAGATGTCAATCTGAAAATACACTGTATCGTTCCAGCTATATGACATTCCGGAAAAGGGAAAGCTATGGAGACAGTAAAACAACCAGCGGTTGCCAGGGGTTGGGGGAGGGTATGGAGGGATGAACAGGTGGAGGACAGATTTTTAAGGCAGCGAAACTATTTTGTATACTATAACAGTGGATACACGATAGTGTTCGTTTATCAAAACTCACAGAGTGGCACAACATAGAGTGAACCGTAATGTAAACTGTGGACTTCAGTTAGTAAGAACGCATCAGTGTTGGTTCATCAATTTTAACAGATGTGCCAACCACACCAATGCAAAATGCTGGTAATAGAGGAAACTATGTTTGGAGGAGAGAAAGCGTATGAGAACTCTCTGTACATTCTGTTACATTTTTCTGTAAACCTAAAACTACTCTAAATAAAAATAAAGGTAAATCAAAAATTTAAAAAGTCTATTAGAAAACGGAATTCAGGAACATTTAACATCTTACGGCAGCCCATGATGAAGTCTCAACTCTGAGCATTACTGCTTGCATCAGGCTACTCTGAGAGTAGACCACAATGTTCTTAAAATGTTGACGCCTAAGAATGAAGAAAACAATATAGTCTTCTGACTCATCTTTGGAGCGGGAGAGGCAGAAGGATGATGCTTTCTTGGAGCGGGGTTTGAGATGAGATGGGGCGAAACTGAAAAAGATGGCTTGTTAAGGTAAAGAGGAAGTCTACTTTGGAATGGAGAAGGTACAGAAGATAATATGGAAACGAGCTGTTCTGAATAATAACGTAAAAGCTCTCCTTCATTTTGGGTGGAATGGTACCTCTGATGCCGATGTTAGAATGTGTCTCGGGTAACGGACCTAAGAGTGGGTGGGAAGTGAACTGGTTTCCTCTTCTTTCTGGCTCTCAGTGGTGTTCAGGGCTCCTAAGATCTACAAACAGTGACAGTGCCTGGATTTAAATGCTCTTTTTTCTTCTTGTGCTTCCTTCTCATTATCTCAAGCCTTCTGCAAAGTTTTTTTTTTTCAGGGGAAACTCAAGGAAGTGTCTGTGCTTGAATTTGAGAGAACCCAGGCTGGGGAGAAGCCAGGCAGGGTAGGCAGAAGCCAGAGCGAGGAGGCAGGCTGGCAGGTTGAGGAAACAAATAATGACAGGTTTGGGGAATAGGTCACACTCCTGGAGGGTCCCAAGAAATCTCAAGGAGAGGGCTAGGCACAGGGCTGCGGTTCCCTCAGTCAAGCACAGTGAGGCCTTAATCAACTGCCATGTGGACACTCGAAGGTGGGGGGAGCCCAGGCAGACGGAGATAACGGGGAGCTCCCGGCTGCACTTGCTTTTTTAGAAACACTCTTCATCCAGGTTTTGACGTAAGGCATCCACTTCAGCTCATCAGGATCCACAAACACCATCCCACATCTACTGACGGTCGCAGGAGAGGCAACCTTTAGATCTTGCACCTAGAATTGAAGGGAGTTGAACAGGAAATGGTTAATACGATACTCCTTTATCCCCCCAGCTTTAATGTTAATGGTTTACATGTTTGAAATTTAAGTTTACACTGTAAGGATGTGCGTAGAAGAGACCGGAAGGGTTATAAGTAATTAGAAATGGAGAAGGGAAGTTAAGTGAGGCATAGGAGAAAAAAATACATGTAAGTATAGAAGGATACTGCCAAATCCTTACGGGAGGTACAGCTATTTCCTTTCCCTTCCTTTTGCTTTCTTTTTACCTTTTTTTATTCTTATATCCTAGCCTAGCCCAACACCTAGGACACAGCAGGCATTCAATTAACGTTTGATGAATGACTGACTACAGCAGGGGGTGCTATCTTCCATAACACTGTGTAGCTATGTTTGGCTCACATTCCTTTTCCAATTCCATCACCAAATACTCATACCACAGAAGGATGATTTATTCATCTTAAAAATAACAATTATTTTTAACTTGGAGAGCATTTCAAACAGTGTAAAGACATCAATATATATAACTACCTCCAAAGGAAAAGAAACAAGTGCTGGGGAAGCCAGAATTGACTGCATTTCTTGTTTATAGAGAGATGGGAATATTTCAGGGCTTTTGGTTAACAGAATGGACAGTCTATAATCTATTATTATAAAGGACAATTTGACAAGTATTTAGTATGCAAACAAAACATCGTGGTAGGCCTTACAGATAATAAATGATGTATCAGCAAGAGAAAACAATTAACGATGGCATGCCAACGTAATGAACAGTTTCACACTGCAGTAAGGAATATATATTTACCTCAAAAAGCATGTGGATTTGAGGTGTGAGTTTAATCCTCTCACTGTTAGCCAGGCACAGCATCTTGTTATCATCCAAGACTGTGTTCATATTTTCAATCCAAAGAGCATCCACTGGCCCATCACTGATGATCCATTTGTGGTCCTCAGAAGTGTCATTCACAGCTGCTCGGACACTTAGCGCCATCAAACCATCTTTCCACTCCAAGGTTATGTTATTAACTTCACCATACAATTCACCCATTGTAATCGATTTAGGATTAAGAACGTATGTTTTTACTGGTTGGTAAAAGGGATTATCTATACCAAGTTTCCGCAAGTTTCCTAAAGTTTCTGCTAGTATTCGGTAAACTGTGGTCTTGCCACCTCCGGTTGGCCCAACTAACATGACACCATGCCTTACTAGCATAGTTTCATAGAACTGTATCACTTTTTCAACCATACATGTCTCAGGTTGCAGATTTTGTCCATTCATGACATTTATAATTGTTGACTGTAATATTCCATAATCATGTTCTGGAATTTGGACTCCAGGAAAAAGGTCAGATATAATTCCACTGGAAAAAAGAATCAGTTAGAAACCACTGGTCATTGATATTTCCCCATATTTGTTACAGTTAATTGATTAAACATTACCATTGGTTCTATTTTTCTCATTAATCCTTTTTTCTGCAGTCTGAGATTATCCTATGTGTTATACCAGAATCTATCATTTCTCTGAAGTTGTGTATGATTTCGTTTGTTTCCTGAACAGTAGACCAATGTTCTTAAGTATTTTGGGAGATTTTTGAGATTTTTTTTAATTTATGATTTTGTATTATATACAGTACATGGCATGGTATCAAACATACAGAAGGGGATGAATTTATTAGTTTATCTTAAAAATTTTATTTATATCTCAAGAAGAAAAGAGGGAGGACCCAAATAAGCAAAATGAGAAATAAAAGAGGAGACCTACTTAAACTTAAAAGCTGCACAGCAAAGGAAACCACTGACAAAACAAAAAGACAGCCTACTGAATGGGAGAAAATATTTGTCAGTGATATGACTGATAAGGGGTTAATACCTAAAATATATAAACAACTCATACAACTCCATATTAAAAAAACACAATTAAAAAATAAACAGAAAACCTGAATAGACATTTCCCTAAAGACGAAATACAGATGGCCAACAGGTACATGAGAAGCTGATCAACACTGCCAATCCTCAGAGAAACGCATATCCACACTCCAATGAGGTATCACCTCACACCTGTCAGAATGGCTATCATCAAAAAGACCACAAATAACAAATGTTGGGGAGGATGTGGAGAAAAGGGAGCACTCGTACACTCATGGTGGGAATGTAAACTGATGTAGCCACTATGGAAAACAGTATGTAGGGTCCTTGAAAAACTAAAAATAGAACGACCATAGGATCCAGCAATCCCACTCCTGGGTATATATCCAAAGAAAATAAAAATACTAATTTGAAAAGATACATGCTCAATGTTCTTAGCAGCATTATTTACAATAGCTGAGATATGGAAACAACTTAAGTATCCATCAGCAGATGAATGGATAAAGAATATTTGGTGTATATATATGTGTATATATATACATTGAAATACATTAAAAAGAATGAAAATTTGCCATTTGCAACAATATGGATGGACCTGGAAGGCATTATGCTGAGTGAAATAAGTCAGCTAGAGAAAGACAAACACAGTAGGATATCACTTATATGTGGATTCTAAAAAATAAAGCAAACTAGTGAATGTAACAAAAAAGAAAGAAAAAAGAAAACCAGATCCATTGATAGAGAGAACAAACTTGTGGTTACCAGTAGGGAGAGAGAAGTGGAGAGGGGCAACATAAGGGTACGGGATTAAGAGGTACACATTATTATGTGTAAACTAAATAAGTTACAAGGATATATTGTTCAGCACAGGGAATGTAGCCAATATTTTATAATAACTTTAATGGAGTATAATCTATCAAAACATTCAATCACTATGCTATAGACCTGAAACTAATATAATATTGTAAATCAACTATACTTCAATAAAAAAGAGCAAGAAAAAAAGGTACTGATAATAATATGAGATGGATTTTACAACACTGTGGTAAGAAAGTCTACCTAAGAAGGACAAAAATTTGGTAACTTTAAAAAAAGATGATACAGTGAAAAATAAAAACAAACCAGGAAATACCAAACTTCTGTGAGGCAAAAAGGCTTTATACATAAAGAGTGAGTGATACACTTAGAGAAATATTTCCAAGTTTTATACCAGATAAAGTTTATGAGTTCCCACAAATCACTATGTAAAAGAACATAACAGAATGATGCCCTAAGAAAAATGAATTCAAATGACTAACAAGCATCAGAAATGATGCTCCTTGATACTAATAAAGTAATTTATATTAAAGTAGGCTACTGTTTGGTCTCCCTCTCAAACACATAAAGGGAAAGGGGCATGTTCACAAAACTATTTATATAAATGCAAAATGTCTTTGGAGGCCATACCGACAGGATCTACCTAAATTAAACATGTCCATTCCTGTCTACGACCTAGGGAACACAATTCCCAGAATCTCACTTACAGTAATGTCCTGAATGTGCAAACACAAATGTTTAGGAATTTTCATCGTTGTGGTTTTTTTAAAGTTTATTTAATGAATTTATTTATTTTGGTGGGGGAGGTAATTAGGCTTGTTTAGTATTTATTTATTCTTAGAGGAGGTACTGGGGATTGAACCCACAACCTCATACAGGCCAAGCCGGTGCTCTACCACTTGAGCTATACCCTCCCCCTCATCACTGTGTTCTGCCAAAAGTGAGTAGACACATGTTCTGGGAAACAGGGGATCTGACAGTGGACAAAAAGCACATGGACGTAAAGGACATCCCAGAATGACAGATGTGCCCCAAGGGTAACGGGCAACCAGTGTAGGCTAGAGAGGAGAGCAGAGGGCCCCAAGGAGACAGATTCGACAGAATATTGTGTATAACTGAAGTTTTTTTTTTTTTTTTGGAGTTTACACTCGCGGAATTTGGAAATGAATTAGTGATCAATTTACAGAAAAGTCGGTAAAGGAATAAAAAACAAAAACTAAGACAGTTAATAAATGCAGGGAAGATAAAAGGCTAGATAATCCAATAACAAGAGAAATGTAGCTCAGCTCTGGGTAATATTTATATCTCTGTAATAAATTCTGGAAATCCTGGATACTTAGCCCCAGTTATGCCACCGTGTGACTCCATAGAGGGGATGGGGGGAGGGGAGGGGGCATGTGCACATCCTCCTCTCTCTGTTAGTGACTTACTAGGTAATACCTAAAGCTGAAAAATCATGAAATGGCACAAACGTGGTCCTATACAACAGGGAGGGAAATAGCAAAATGAAAGAATGAATGGATGAACTGACAAGTGATTGCCTTTGGGAGGTGGGAGCTGGTGAAGGGCAGGGGAGCGCTGTTTTTCCTGAGAGTAATTTTATAACAGCATTGTATTTTTAAAACTACATACATATGTGGCTTGGATAAACATAAAACTAAATAATAAAAGTTGAAATCGATAAAAGCAATCACATTTATGTTGAGGCTCAAATCTGCTTCTTTTGGGTCAGGAACTTCTCGTAGTTCAGAAACTTGCAGCCAAATGCTAATAGCATAGCATGCAGCTTGGTGATCAATACTTTGGAAAAAAATAAACAATTGGATTGATGCTAAAATCGGTAGCATCTTTATCTGAAGCTTGCATTTTTAAAACTGCAGTGAAATGATGAGAAAGTTATTACCTTACAAGTGACAGACATATTTGAAGATCAACCACCCTTTACCCTCTACACAGCAGCCAGGCTTTATCAGTAACATCGAGACGTTTACCTGAAGAGAACAGCATCGTCTGCTAGGAATTTTGGCAAATTAGAGTCTCGTAAAGCTCTTATCAACACCACATCTTCACTGAGGTCTGGGTTCTCTCTTTTTAAAGACCTAAATATAAAGGAATAATTCAGATGACATCGTGAAAACATGGTGTCAAATGAGATTTTCCAAATCTGTGGGTGAGGGATTTGGCCTGCAGAAAGGGTGGAGGGCACCCAGTGCAGACTCCTGCCGGAAGGAGAGGACCACTTCCCCTCGCATGTCCTGCATCCGTCTCCAGGAGAGGACATGACCAAGTCAGGTACAGGCTATGTGGCCGCGAGGAGAATGACAAGGACAGTTTCTCAAGCTCCCCCCATCAAACTAGACTTTATCTAACCTGACTTTACATGTCCCTGAGTACATCATGGTGATGCATAGCCCTGAGACTTCCTTCACTCTCAGCCCACAATGCTCTGCTCTGCTCTTGCTGGCTCTTATTTTTCCTTCGGTCACTCCGTCCTCTAAAGAGATGTGCAGAGCCTGAGCCAGTGAGTCGTGGCCCGAGGGGAAGAACTAGAGAGAAGACAGATTCCCTCAGAGACTCCGGGCAAGCTGGGGGTTTCACACGTTATAAAGTGTCCACAGGTTATAAAGAGAGCGGTTGGGGCCTGAAGAGAGGAAAGACTTTTGCTCCACTGGGAACTAGAAAGGAGCAGCCTTGGACCACGCTGTGAAGACAGAGGTGGAGTCTAGGAAGGAAGACCGGACTGAGGATTGAGCGATGGAACTGAGGCTTCTCCCAGCGCGTCCGGCTTTGTCAGGCGACCCGCAGGGCTGACTCTGGTGGTAGTGAAATTTCCCTGGGGGCTCCCGTTCTCATCAAGTCAAATAGCCTGACCAGAAGAGTATTAAGCTTGTGCTAATTATTAAGTAGAAAAAAAATCTGAAATAAAACAAATCCTTCTAACAGCTACTTCCCCAGTTTCTCACACCAGCCCATAGAATAGAGCACTTTGTAGCAGCTTTTGTGGACGCCGAAATCACGGTAAAGGGCACACTTCTCTTCTCATTTTGTCCCAGTGAGGGGGGGAAGCCGCGTCCAACAGGCACCGTCCCGAACAGCCCACCCACCCCCAGGTGCGGGGGCTCCTGCCTTTCTGGAGCTCAGTGCCTCCTCACTAGCAACAAAGCATAAGCAGAGGGACCACTAGTGACGCCACGCAGATGCCAGCCGACAATGCTGACTCACTCCAGGCATGAATCAGCTCTGAATAGTGAGCTGAAAGCCGTTTGTCTGCATTTGAGGATAAACAGCAGAAGCCACTCAACTAAACAGATGGCAAAGAAGAGGCTGCTGAGGCCAAACCCAGTGAAGCTCCATTTTGAAAAGACTGAATTTAATTAAAAAAACCCAAAAAACACATGACAGACTGCATGCCTTTTACGTCTAGTCACCCTGTCTTATAGGGGTGAAGGCTTTTGTACTAAAACCCACTGCACGGGACGAGTTCAGGGGAAACAAACATTTGCCAAAGCCTAGCCGAGACTCAGGTTCAGGCTGGGCGCAGCCACGTGGGTTCTCACAGTGAAGAACCATCCTGGGATGAAGATCGGAGCCCCATGTCACGGTGGCAGGGGGCGGGGGGGGGGTTCCAAGACAAGAATGCCAGCATCTGGCACTTGTTGATCTCCTACTGTGTTGCTTTAAGAGCCATCTGTGAGTGACTTGTTTTTTTTTTAATTACAAATCCTTAAAAAAAATTTTCTTATTTATTTAGGTAGGGGTAGGGGGTGGGGGGGTAATTAGGTTTGTCTATTTATTTACTTATCTTTTTAGAGAAGGTACTGGGGATTGAAACTGAGACCTCGTGCACACCAGGCATGCACTCTACCGCTTGAGCTACACCCTGCCCCCTGTGAACTACTTGTTAAATGCATCTGATGACATGGTTTGGAGCTGGACTGCTGCCCACTCTGGCTCCTTACCCAGCCATGACCAGCACGGACTTCACGGCTCTCATGCCGAAGTCGTAGTGATCCTGCTGAGAGAGCTGCTCGCTGCAAAGCTTATACATCTGAGTCATCTTCCTCGCTAAAATCTTACTGGATTCGAATCCTTCGGAGTACAGGATTACCTAGAGTGGAGAGATGCAGTGCGATGCTTGTCATCTTACATTGCTGACAACATGTGAACATAGCACCAGAGCATGCAGAGTCTCCTTCAGGTGTCACGTCTCTCCAAGTCGTCACAGCCTTTAACAAAGGAACGTCAAGGGTGAAGGGCAAAGGGTTTTCTGTGCCACAAGGAGGAAGGTGGGAAATCATACAGGGACACCTGAGCACTGATTCTGCTTCCCTTGCATGGGTGGAGATGTGACCTTGGTGACATCTGGTTCAGGAGCAGCAGAGCCCACTGTGAAAATGTTCACATCGTGAAGGCTGGATGGCGTTGTAAGGCCTGAGTACAAACGCCAAGACGTGAGCTTCCCTGATCTGACAGCGTCAATTACAGTGACGCGCTCCCTGCAGGCTTCCCTGGGCTCAAGGGAAGGTTTGCGGCCTCTCCCGGGCCCTCAGAGGACGCTTTGCCTCTGACAAGTGTCTGCACATTTGGTTAAATAAATCAGTGATGATGGTGGAGGTGAGTGTGGCCCCTTCCTCCAATCCATAACCTACTCAACTCACTGCAGCGGGCCTCAGAATGGAGCTCTGAGGGGATGCGGAGACTCCCGAGTGGGGTCTGTTCTGCTCATTGCTTTGCCACTACCTGTTAGCGCAGGGCTCTGTGACCTGCGGGTGATTAAAAACATTACTGATGACGGCTCTGACTCATTCAGTCTGTGACGAAGACAGGAATAGCACTCAGAAGACTGGATATTTAAAATCTCTCCAATTCATGACTAATATAACAGCAGGACAAAACACGAGATGCGAGCACAAGGTTGGACTGAGTACTAAACCTGGCTTTCCTCCTACCAGCTCTGAACAACGAGCAGGTCATTCATCATCCCTGCCCACAGAGGGTCTAGAGGGACCACCTGCCTTAACTGCCACACCCCGCCTTGCCCCCAGGGGGCGCTGGGGGACTCATGAGATGCTGTAGGCATTTTACTCATGAAAATGGTAATTTTTCCAATGATAGGATTTGGCCTGGTCTATTCTATTCTTAGGTAATTACTTTTACTTCACACAGAGGAATGTTTTAAATTAGCTGTTGTCAGGAGTTTATTAGCCACAGGAGTAATATGTGCTTTCTGAGAAGCTACGTTCTAAACAGGGTGGTGTCCCCTGTTGTGAAACACAGCACTGACTGAGCACAAGGGGCCTTCTGGAGTCCTGAAAATGTCCTATAGTTTGGTCTTGGTAATCACACACGTGAGGACGTGTGTAAGAATTTGCTGAGTTGCATCTTTATAACCTGTGCACTTCTCTATATGTAAATTATACCTCAATAAAAAGTGCCAAGAAAAATACACATAAAATTTAACTACACTGGTTCTTAGCTAGTATGAAGGAAAAAAAGTTTAAATAGAAAAATCCCTAGATAGATACAGAAGGAACAAATCCAATCATAAGTGATTTATCCATGATTGCTAGTTTTTGACTAAGCTGATACAGACTGGAAACCAACCCCTGCCCTCCGTCACAATGATTTGTGTTGGTTCTGCTCAACATCCCTTGACTCTAATAAAAAAATAATGCAGAGAGAGAAGTGAGAATAATACCATATTTTTAGAATGAATCTAGACATTTTAATTCCTACAGAGGAACTGATAAACCCCAGTGAACTAGTTAATTAAACTCATTTATTCATTCCAGTTTTGGGGGCTTACTACATTCCAGATACAATCCTGGGCGTGATTAGGATACAGCTGTTACACACACACACACACACACACACACACATACACACAGAGAACAAAACATTCTATGTGGTAACAATCATACCCACACACGGAAGAGGGGACAATACCACGTAACCTCGGCCAGGGTGCGATCATAAAGGGAACTTTCTACCACAACAGAATCAAACGGTAAAGAAAAGAAACGAGCTCAAATCCTGGGCGCTCTGTGATGTGCTGCTCACCTCTGCAATCAGGGCGTAATTTGGAACCATCATCGCAAAGGGTCGAAACAGGGCTTTCAGATTATCCGGCAGCTCGGTTCTGCCTGCGTACCCGGGATTCATGGTGATGAAGGCTGCGCAGGTCGTCACCAACTTGATTTCCCGCCCCTCAAACATGAATCTAGAGAGCTGTCGGAAAGGGAGGGAAAATGTAAGTTAGCCCTTCTCCAGACACTTGTAAATTCCTTTCCGTAATTCCTACGCGGGCACAGAACTTGTGCAGTGGGCGTGCAGGCAAAGACTACTGGATCCTGCTGCTAGGACTGCTGCTCTCCTGAGTTCTGCCTTATTCACTCCCAGTCTCTTCTGGGCTCAGGATTTCCTGCCCTCTGCCTCTGCCAACTGTCTCCTCCTTCCCCGGCCCAGTCCTGCAATCTTCTCAGCCACAACAGCCTGCCTGAGACCTGGAGAATGAAGAGGGCATTTCACATAGGTGAGCAGGGTGGCCATTCCCGTCAAAGGGAGCAGGAACGAGGCGCAGCCCCGCATGTTCGGGGAATGACTAGCTGTTCACTTTGCTAAAGGGTAAATTTCCAGGAGGAATGTGTAAGGAGGCTGGGGCCTGAGCATCACAAATCTTGCATGCTAGGCTAAGGCCTTGAGAGCTTTGTCCTGTGGGTCGGGGGAGGCGGAGAATTTTAAGCAAAGTGATAGGACCAAAGGTGGCCTTGGAGAGGTTAGACAAACTCCACTCAGGGCGACCAGGAAGGAGCTGTTACTGGGGAGATGACGAGAGCCAGAACCGGGAGTTCTCACTGCAGATGAGAGGTCCAGGAGATGCAGCTGAATGGCCTTGGTGGGGGCTTAGGTTTGGGGTTGACAGTGATGGGAAAGATTCAAGATGAAGCCCAGGGTCCCAGCAGGGCCACTGAACGGCACTGTAATTAGGCGCGGAGAACACTGGGGAGGCCAGGATGGAGCTGGGCGGATGTGTCAGAGCCCGGAGGAGAAAGCGCTGGATGGCACAACTGGAGACCCCAGTCCTGCTGCTTCTAAATGGCTGTTCGTGTTCCTCAAACCTGCACGTTTCCGTGCTTTAGTTTCCTCATCTGTTCTGGGGGTACCTGCTGCCCCAGCTGTCTCACCTGTCCCCTGGAAGAACCAAGGGTGAGATGTGGCTAGTCTCAGAGTCCTCCCACCTTCCTGTCACTGCACATGGTCGCCGCCCCATTGGCAACGCTTCAATGCTGCCGGCGTCCTCCGTGGTCCCTTCTCCCGCGCTCCCCACGCTTCGCCAAGGATGCTGAACGCGCAGCATGGAGATGATGGCTCACAACACGTCACATCTGGAGGTCCCTGCGTTTAGCGCAGGCCTCCCAGAGGGAGCGGAGGCAGGAAGGCGTGCAGTTGAAGAACTGCAGACTTCAGGGTCACACAGATGTATATCTTGTGTCTGTGCCGTTCCCAGAAGTGTTTTAATTTCTTCTCACCCGTAACCTTGGGAAGCACCACCTACTTCACACGGGCTTGGCGCGATGACGAAACAAGTGTTAAGTACAAGGGCTTGTGTAACTCAGAGCTTATTAAAGTCCGATTTCTGCTTTGCTTTCACCTGTTCTATAATTTGTTTTCTTGCAGGGGTGATACTCAAAATATTCAATAACTCTTGAGCAGGGCACCTTCCAGTGAGAATGACCCCTCTTCCTAGGGCTGGACCTGCGTCCGGAGGCCCCCTTGCTAGGTCAGAATGAACCCCTGCGGCTGGACCCTGAGGAGGTCTGAGGCCCCAGGGGTCAGGGTAGCGGTGGGGACCCTACAGGGACGCCAGGCAGTGGCCATTTAAATGTTAAACCACGGGCAAGGCTGTTTGGCTTGTCCTGGCTGAACGTCAGTCTGCCCTTTGGTGACTTCGTGACTGTATCCCACAAGGTCCACAGAGTGGTAGGGGACTCGGTCCCACCCTTCCCTGACACCCCTGCCCAATACAAAACCCCTTCTCCAGGAACATGCTCACGTGGGCTAAAACAAGTTGTAACCAGTGGGACCACTTTACTATCTTCATCTGACCCTTTACTCCTTGGCTTTTCCAGTCCAGTGAGTTCTGGAGAGTCAAGGTTCCCCTGGGTTCCCCAGGACTCCTCTCTCATTTTTCTACCAGCACTGGGCTGAGCCTGGGGGCCAGGATGAAGGCAAACCTGGCAGAGATGTAAACATCAAAGGCAAGAACAAGAGAGGTGAGGAGGAAGAGAGGAGTTGGAGGAGAGAAGGACAGGGAGTGCGTGCATGAGTCTGTGTGCGTGTCTGTGTGTGTGCATGTGTGTGTTGGGGGTTGAAGAAGAACAGGTTCTGCGAGGGCAGGGACGGAGTCTCACCAGCTCTGTGTCCCCAGGTCCCAGCACAGTGTCTGACATACAGTTGCTTCTCTGCGCTGCCTGGATGAGGAATTAAGTCACCCACATCAGCCCTGCTGCTGCACTGCTCGCCAATGACACTGGATGCGCAGGAGAGACAGGCTAAACTTTGCACCGTCCCTCCTAAAACGCCACGTGCTGTAAGTCAGTTACGAGCGTGAGGAACGCGCGTCTGCGGACGCTGGCCCGGCCTCACCTTGGCCGCCTTGGCGCTCCTGATGGTGATGAGCTGCTGCGCGATGACCGACAACACTTCGATGTCGATTCGATTAAATTCGTCAAAGCAGCACCAGGCCCCCGACTGTGCCAGGCCGCTGAAGAAGCGCCCCATCATCTGAAAGCACAATGATGCCATTTGACTGCGTACTGGACAGCCGAACTCCTTCAAAGCTTACATTTTGAGCTGAAATACTAAGAGTGGTGGTATCTGCACATAAGCAACAGTGTTAGGGGCTGCTGGGCTGTGTCAGAAGTTAACACCTTTCAGTAAGAGGACGTATCTTTTGGCCTCTCCCTAAAATGATTTGAAGCTAATTTTTAGTTTTAAAAAAAATGACAATCTGACCAATTTGCCTACCTTTTCATAACCTCTGTAAATACAGGTTCCCAAAGAAGCTAACATGTAGAATGGACACACTTAATGACTTAAGAAAACCTTGAAAAACTTTACTAATGGAAGCTTTCGTTGTCGGTAACCTCTGCGTGGATGTTGATGGTTGATTTGTCCCTCTTTCGTTTCTGCCCCTGGAAGAGGGTTCTGTCACCACCTTCCCAAACGGTCTGGCCAAGGTGGAGGTGGCAGAGCGTCTCCTTCCCACTGAGAAGTCTGCGTCCTCCCCCATGTCTGATGGGGATGTTGACAAGGACGACCTTCGTCTTTTTCTGAAGATCCTCTACACCCTTCAGGGGTCACTTAATGTTCCAGATCAGAAATCAACATGCTGAAACAGCATTTTTCCAAACTGTCATCTGAGGACTCCTGCAAACCTCAGAGTTTCTTTTAGGGGGTCCGTGAAGTCGAAGTTGTTTCATAATAATACTAAAATGCTATTTGTCTTTTCACTCTCATTCTCTCATGAAACCACAGAGTACGAAAAAGTTATTCATATGGTTTTAGTTTTCATGTTGCAAATAATCTTTAAGAAGCTGCCACTTGTCAATCTTTGGTGTCGTGTCAAAGAATATCAGCAATTATCTAAAGAAGTTATTCAAGTAGTCTTGTCTTTTTAGAACACATATCTGTGTAAGGCTAGATTTTCTTCAAATAAAATAATGTATCTTAACAGAAATAATGTATCTTAACAGATTTAATGCAGAAGCAGATATGGGCATCTGGCTAGCCTCTGTTACACCAGACAGTAGAGATTTTCTTTTCTTTTTTTTTTGGTTTCTAGATACCAGATTTTATTCCACAGTTCTTTTTTTTTTTTTTAATTGAAGTACAGTCAATTACAACATGTCAATTTCCGGTGTACCAGAGATTTTCAAAAATATAAAACAATGTCACTCTTCTCAGTAAGTTTTTTGTTTGGGAAAATAGCTATTTTTCTCAAAAAGTGTGTTTATGCAAACATGTAATGAATTTATTATTGTTATTTTAAAACTAATAAATATTTTAAACGGATCAGTTTTAATTTCTAACATGGTAAATATCAACAGATGGAACCCATACATAGAAACAAAAGGTCTTTGGAGATCGTGATAATTTTTAAGCCTGTAAAGGGATCCTGTGAACAAAAAGCTTGTGAACTACTCTACTGCAAAATCCTACTGCGAATTCTCACCTCCTACATACTTCATTTTCAGTACACAACTCTGAGCTGCTCTTTCCTTGTTCCTAGATTTCCCTGTTATTCTGGCTCATATGTCATCTGCTATATGTCTACTTACTGTCATGAACAGATTAAATTTTACCACCAATTGACAAGTCCTCCCCTGGCCTTGACCCTACCTGGCCCACGCAGACGGCCTTGTGCTGACGCTTCTTTGTTCTGTTTATTCCACTTTAACCATCCCTTGCCCCACTAGTTTCCCCCCATCACCCCATCCTTGTCTTCTTTTGATATGTCACGTTGCAAGTGGAGAAAGCCACGTAAAACTTAACGCGCATGTTCCGCTGCCAGCACTGCACCTTGTAGTCCAAACCGTCGGAACAGTTGAAGACCACGCACTGGATGGCGAGAGCTTTCGCAAGGTCTTTGGTGGTCTCGGTTTTCCCAGTGCCAGCAGGGCCAGCCGGTGCGCCTCCCAGGTCGAGCTGCAGAGCCCCCATGAGGCACAGGTAGCAGCGATCCTGGAGAAATTGAGAAACTGTCATTATTGGACGGAAGTGACTCTGGCCACAGATCCTTAAGTCCTTTCCTTTTTATAGCAGGAGGGTCAGGATTTCTTATGAAATTCTATGACAACTGAAAACTACTCAAAAATCTAGGCACATAATTAAATACTGCAAATCTCTGCTTTACAAAGATGTATTTATGGTAAATCCTTTCAATGTCAGATGGAAACTTTCCAGGACAATTTTGATTTTAAAAAAACGCAATGTCAACACTGCATGTCCTGTATCCAAGTGAACCTAAATGATCAGGAACATACCGTGAGAGGAGTGATGACCAGTCTCGGGCAGGCACCCAAATACTCATAGCCGTACGTGTACTGAGACAGCGCCATTCTTGCCACACAATTGTCCAGGTCTACGTCCCAGTAATAGCGCAGCTGTCTCTGCCAGTCAAAGGATTCGACTTCCTCCACCTGCGCACGTGGTATCAATGATACGTGTGTTGGACGCATTGATTTCAGAAAGAAGGAAGTGATTTTATTTAAACGGAACAGTTACCTTGGCTTGAACAAGCTCAGTGACTATGTCCCTTGCGTGTACATCAATAGTAATTAAGGCAGTTACGATGTTTCTGTGTAATTTAGGAAGCCTGCCTCGGACTATCGCAGCCAGGGCATTCAATCTCTACAAATTAAAAAAAAATTGTGATAATTAATTTTCCAAAATTAGCTTACATGGATATCTTTTTACTCTTAAATTTGGAAGAGACATTTGCCAAAATTTGCCAAATTTAATAAGAATCTGTAATTCTGTGACCAATCCAGACAACAGTTTAACTTATTTAATTCCCGAAAGACTTCCACGAAGTATGTACTATCTTTCCTCCCATTTTGCGTTGGAGGAAACTGAGGGTCAGAGAGGGTCAGCGAGTTGACGGCAGTCAGAGTTATGAAGTGAGGAAAGCGAGACTGGAGCAGACGTCTGCCTCCAGGAAAGCCCACACTCTTGGCTGTCACGGGGTGACGTCTCTAGAGAAGACGGTTCTCCCCGAGAAGGAAGTGTGATTCAGGTCGTGCTCCTCATTTTGGGGGATAGGTTTTCTTCATTTGTTTTCATTTTTGGATAATAAGGACCCACGAGCATTTTGACCACGCAGATGATTGATTAAATGAAAGCATTTTTACTAGGCTGAGCTCCCGATTTTCAAGGAAATGGTTAAATTTTTTCCCAAGAAGAGCGTTGCCTCTGAGAGCCCTGAACTGCTCTGTTGCATCTTCATTCAGGCTGACCTGAGCGGGGGCCGCCTCTGCACAGGGCTCAGTGGGACCTCCCTTAGAGAGTCTCTTCTCTGGGGCTCCTTGAGATGAAATGCTATTGAGGACCTTCATGAGAGTTTTCTCTTATTTCAGGAAAGCTGTTTCTTCCTTTTCCGTTTTAAGGGTGATTCTTCAAAAGTGCAACATTGCTTGGAAGTAGAATTGAATTTGGAGTTAAAGGTTTGGCCCAGCTGTGAAGTGGCATTTCCCAGCGATAGCCCCCAGATTCTTGCAAAGTGGTATTTAGTTCATTCCCTTATTTATTGTTTTATTGACAGTTGCCTGAGGGGTCAACAAAGAAGCAGAGAAGCATGTGTTGAGCCTAAGAGTAGAAATGGCACAAATCCTGCGGTTCTCCTGGACCAAATAAACTTCCGTGGGAGGCAGGACCCACGATACCATTTCCCCTTGAACGCTGCAAACCATTATACTTCCTTCTAGCTTTTAATATAAAGTATTTATATCAGTACTGCACAAACATCAGGGTAGCGTCCCAAAGAAAACTTGAACATAAATGGCTTCGGTGAGACCCCCAAAGCTTTGTCGGTCATGTCTGAGCGTTGCAATCTCTGGAGCAGTGGATTTGTATTAACCTTGCCAATAAAAGCCACTGAGACCGTCTTGCACAGCCATATGTTCAATGTCCCCCCGCCATGATCTCACCTCAAAGTTCACTTTTTCAAAAGCTTCCAGGGCCTCTAAGTGGTGACCGGCTTCTCCTTCCAAGCACTCTGTCAGATCTCGGCACCACATGATCTGAGAAACGGTCAGGATCACCTGCAGGGAAACACCTCCTTCAAATGCGGGCTGCACCTCACTAGAACAGGGTGCGAGGCAGGAGCTGCAGGAGCGGGGGTTACCTGAGAAGGGTGGCCGGCAACCACCCATTCGGTCCTCGGTCTCCCCAGGTAGTCGGCGATGGAGGCCTTGCAGAGGCGGCGCAGAGACGCGAACATGGCCTCCTCCACTTTGCCCAGCCACTCCTCCACGTTGCCGCGGGCCTTGAGGCCTTTCCCCAGGCTCACCTGGAAGACAGTCAGCGCTGACACCCTGGCTTGCGTGGAACTCGCAGGCGGTACGTCCTCTGTGCTTCCCTAACAGAACCCTGAGCCAGCGACACGGCGGCCTGACCACGAGTACTGGAACTTTCTATCGATGCCCCGCTCGACACCTCTCCTTACCTGTCTCTGCTTAGTGCTTTGTCTGCCTGCTTCCCCCCGGAGCCGATTCCTGGAAAGAGGAGTCCCTGCGCACCACACGAGTTCTTTTACTTTCTTCCCCTACTTGCTGCTGTGTGAATTCTGGCCCAAGCCACCCCCTAAGCCTGTTCAGGTTATGAAGGTTACCAGAGCTCGCCCAGTTGCTGACACTCCTCAGCCTTGCTCATTTATTTCTCAGACTTCTAATGACCTGCCTGCTCTGCCTGTCTGGGCTCCTGCCTCTGTCCGTCTTCTGCCCGCCCTTTAAATGCCATGCTTCCCCCAGACCCTGGCTTAGGTCGTCCCCTCCCTCTCCTTGTGCACTAGGGATGAGTACGTTCTTCTGCAAGACGATCAATTTAGGACAAGTAACAAAAATCTTATCGAGGTATAGCTGATTTGCAGTATTAGTTTCATGTGTACAACATAATGATTCAGTATTTTTATAGATTATACTCCGTTTAAAGTTATTCCAAGATAATGGCTATATTTCCCTGCACTGCACAATACACCCTTGCTGCTCATTTGTTTTCTGCACAGTAGTCTGTACCCCTTAATACCCTACCCCCATCTTGTCCCTCCCCCCTTGCCTCTCCCTGCTGGTAAGCACTGGTTTGCCCTGTGAACCTGTGAATCTGTTTCTGTTCTGTTCTACCCACTAGTTTGTACTATTTTTTTAGATTCCATGTACAAGTGGTAACATAGAGTATTTGCCTTTCTCTGTCTGACTTATTTCACTAGCATGAGACCCTCCAGGTCCATCCATGTTGTTGCAAGTGGCAACATTTCATTTGCTTTTATGACTGACTAGCGTTACCTTGTATATACACAGCACACCTTCTTTATGCATTTATCTGAAGGACACTTAGGTTGTTTCCGTAACTTGGCAACTGTAAACAACGCTGCTGTGAACATTGGGGTGCAGGTGTGGGACAAGTGAAATGTTGATGGGCTCCAGCCACTCCCATACGCACACCACCGCGTCCTACCGGGACGGAAATCCTTGGCACTTCTCTGCATAATCCCTCAGCATGGAATGCTGTCCCTCCCCATCTCCTGTCCATCTTCCTTGGCTGACTGTGATGATGTGTCCTCCCAGTGTGGTCACATGGTTCCCCACAGTTCGCTAACACGCTCACCTGCGTGGTGCTTACCGTATGCCAGGCCCTGTGCAGCGCCCTGGAGACAAACAATGACAGCTACTACGTCACAGCACCCGCCGGGTACTGGTCTAAGTAGTTTACAAGCAGTAACACTTAAAACCCCCCCAGCAACTCCTTAACCAGGCACCGTCACTCCTCTTCCTCTTGTAGAGGAGGCTGAAGCTGGGGTGCAGGTGTCCGGGCAGTAACACCGGTGCTCCTAGCAGTCCACACAGTGCCCCCTGCGGAGGGCTGAGACCTGGATCCAGTGTTTTCCACTTTGCTCCCAAGAACCGAGCACGTGCCACTGTTAATGCATTTACTGTGGGGCTTCTTAATTGTTTGTCTGACTATGTCTCCGCTGGACTCTGAGCTCTTTGAAGGCAAGAATTTCATCTTTGGTCATCTTTGAAGTTCTGAGACAGCAGAGTACCAGTACACACCCTCCGCCCTCAGAAGAGAAACACAGTTTACCCACAAAGAACCCTAGACAGAAGCACCTTACCCTCTCTCCCTCTGGTGACAGCATCGCCAGAACGTCGTTAGTGTAAACCTTTTCTGGCTCTCCGTCCATCCCAGGAATCTTCCCCTCAGTGGGAGGCATGAGAGCAAACTCGAGCTTCGAGATGGAGTCGAAGCACTTCCTTAAGTGCGGCTGCACAGCCTGGGGGTTTCGGGTCTGGGCCAGAATCTCCAGGAGTTCATCGTTTGACAAGAAGTAAAATCTGGATGAAAGAATATACTTAAAATGTAACTTGAAATTGAAGCAAAGCCTTATGTAAACAGGAAAGATAAATCTCTTGGCCGTATCCCTTCCCCAGCCACTGATTTCCTGGACCTCTAACCCAGTGGTCCTGGGTTTCTGGGGAGGCCACGTGTCTCTAAATATGATTGTTATGAAAAATCGTGCAGATGCATCTCAGACATCAAGAAATTAGTGCCTGGAACAGAAAAGGCAGGTATGTTTCAGAAAAATTGTAAAAATGTAGCTCCTGCTCTGGTGCTGATTTGCTCCCACGTCTCACGCTTGGCTAGCAGCCCCTGGAGTAAAGGTGTGCATGTTACCTGGTTTCTCTAGAACCTAGCCTCGTACACCCACATTCAGTACACGATTTGCTGCAAAGATGCACAGGAGGCTGCCGGAACCTTATTTGGTTCTGTCGACACACACACGTGGGCCATGCTGGTGTGACCCTGCCTGGGATTTTCTTGATCCTGTCCAACAGGGCCATCTGGAGGCATGAAGGGACCCTATGAAAAACCCTGGAGAAGGGACACACTTGGATGCCCAGGGATGAGACAGAGGGACGAGGGTCTGGCTGGAGAAGACACTTCAGTCCCGCGGAGGAAGCTGCCTGTGAGAGGTCCCTAGGGATTGGAGGGACCCCGAGACCCCACGGCAGGCCCCACGTGAGAGAGGGGGCCAGATGGGTATCAGCCAAGTAGACCTCTCCTCCCCTCCCTGCCCCAAACCTGGAGATCCCAGAACCCTAACGGGAAGGGAGAGGGTTGAGCACCACACATCCTCATCACCACTGAAGCCTTCAGCCCTGCATCAGGCTTGGCCAGAGAAAGGGGAAGTTTCCACTTTGAAAGAAATTCAGAGTTTTGATCATTATAGACTATTTATTGAGTTATGGTGACAAGACTTTTTTTTTGTATTATTATATGAGAATGACCAGAAAATCCACGAGGCCTGCTCAAGATTTTATCCAGGGACAGGAAGAGACTAGTCCCCAGCAGGGAACACAGGGGCAGCCATTAGAAACAAAGATGTTTTGGGTTGCACTGTGTTAGTCCTGCTTCTTTGAAATACCACGTGCAGTAATAACTTGTTCCCCTGCCTCTTTGCAACATATGACACAGATAATCATCAAGATTGGTCAACAAGCCCCATGAGAGCAGGAACAGTGTCGCCTACGTTCGCCTTGTGTCCCCAGGACCTAATTTGGTCCCTGGCTCACAGTAAGTCTTCGTTAAGGCCTGCAGCGTGAAATCAACCCTGCACAGGGCCTGCTGACACCATAAACATGGCAGACCTCGTTGATGTAATTCTAAACAAAAGGAGAAATAAAAGCCGACGCTTCCTGGTGTGCAGCAATACCACAGGTCAATGTGTGCTCAGGTTTCTTTGAAGGTCAAAGGCAGGGTACAGGCTGTCTCTGGCCTTGGGAGACTCAAGTGGGAGCCCACTGATTTAAGAGTGAAATCAACAAAAGGCACGTTCCAAACCTCAAACTGTCTTCCCCCACGCTGCCTGAATGACGTTTTGGTAAGATTTGCGCACATTCTTTAAAGCCCAGCTGACTGTGTTAAACTCGGCCAGCTCTTCCAGATCTTGGCTATCTCGTGCACACACCTGCCCCGTCCTGGCACCCAGCAGCAACCCCTCTCAACCACATAGCCCACACGAGCACCTAACCCCGGCTAGCTCAGGGTTTGTTCTGAGACAGACTTTAACAGCTAACAGGAAAAAAAATCCATGAAAGATGAACTGTTCTGCGATGTCCTCTGTGTTACGGTACAATGGGCCCCAGTCACCGAAGTCAGGCATTTCTGCTAACCACCAAGAAGTCACACTCTGGTCACAGACAATTATATTGTAATTGTGTATTTATGACTGTCCGCCTGTTAACCCTGAGCTCCATTAGAGCAGGGACCTGGTTTTTTCTTCTTTGTATCTTTAGCACTGAGCAAAACGTTTGGTATGTTTTTAGAATGAATGGATGAGTAAAAAAATTTCTCCTGGAATTTGTTAAATGACCTCTTAGAAAAATTCTGCAGTGATACCCTTAGGCCACCAATTAACCTAAGAAACCTGCTCCGGCAACACAGGTCTTGCTAACTTTTCACACACACATCTGTGGACACACACGTGTGCAGACACACACAGACACACCCAGCAGTGAAACACTGCTGTGATCAAGAATCCTTCCAGCACACCTCAGGTGCTTACCCACTTAAACATTTACCAAATACGTATCTTCATCCTTTAGGCTGACGCCCCCCAAATCAACACATTAGCTGGGCTGCCAATACCAAACGTCTTTCCTGCTTCCCTTTCTGGTTCCCTGATGTTTTGAGGTTATAGTTTGCTTTTAAATACAGCCTTATAAGTTCATGGGTACTCTTACAACAACTAAAAATATTGTCGGTAGCTTTATAAACTTACCTTGGAAAGATAACTCTTTTTGATTCTAAATATGCCTCTAGACACTTCTGAATTTGGTCAAGTAATGCATTATTGTTTTGAAAAGTCTCCAGAAGTCCTAGAAAAACAAAGTATTGGTAAAATTGTGTTACAATAAAGAAAGAATATAATTTAAAATGGAAATAAAATATGATATTAATATTTTTAAAAGCTTTGGTTTTATTTGATAAAAGAATGGTCTAATAAGTTAAAATTTGGCGGGTTGGCTAAGGATGTTAACTATTACCTTTAATAATAACATTCATTTTAATACTTGCTACAGATGGACAAGTACTTAATTTGAAACCTTCTTATCTGGCATCCCCCGCTTTTGGGGGCTGAGGGTGCGCAAACCAAAGCCAAACAGCTGCCTTGTCTTTGACCCTCCAGACAAAGCCATTCTCTAAACACTACGGGCTCGCTGTCACTCTCTCGCTCACGTCTTCTGTTTCCTCTGCCATCTTTAGATGCACAAGCGATGGCAACAGCATCCTGTTTCTCTGTCACTGACCTGTAGCACCTCAAGGAGCAAGATACACGTTTCATTAACTTGGAAGGTCTGGTCCCTCTCCCAGTGCCTGGCTGCCCCGCCTGTCCAAGAATCGAAGCTGGTTTTTCCCACGCTCCTGAAGACTCTACGTGAACAATGACCCAACCCAATCCCCAGCCCCGCAACCCCCCACCAAGCACGCTCACCCCCCGCCCCCGCCCCGTGTGCTCCAGCCCACCCCCTCTGGCTTCCTTGCTGACAGCGTGCTCTTACCGCAGGTCTCCGCCTCTGTTCTTCTCTGACTTTACAGTCCTCCCTTAGATCCACACGCATGTTTCATTTCCTCACTCGTGCAGATTTCTACTCAAAAGCCACTTTATCAAAAAATCCTTCCATCTCACACACACACACACACAGAGGCATGCAGGCATGCACACGCACTACAGCCCCCAGCCACTTTTTAGCCTCTACACCCTGCTTAATTTTTCTTCACAGCTTTATCATCACCCAAAATCATACGGACAGGCCCACACTTCTTTTTCTGAAATCCCTAGGACCAAAGGTATTTTGGAATCTTTTTTTTTTTTTTTTAAACTTTCAAAATATAACAGAAGTCTAGTAGAGACTGGAGGCAACACTCTGTAATAAAACGTATTGATATTTTTCTTTCTCTTTCTGGTTTACTTCACTTGGAATGATGATCTTTGGGAGTTCGAGATTCGCAGACACTAGCTACTATATATAAAATAGATAAACGACAAGTTTCTACTGTACAGCACAGGGAACTACATTCAGTAACTTGCAGTAACTTACAATGAAAAAGAATATGAAAAGGAATACATGCATGTATATAGAGGACTGAAACATCATGCTGCGTGTCAGAAATTGACACAACATTGTAAACTGACTATACTTCAATTAAAAAAATATTAATAACAACAACAAGAATAATAGTAACAGGGTCCATTCATGTTGCTTAGTGAGAGTGTCAGGTGGACCACGAGCATTCCTGGTCAGCAGTGCTGACTAGAATCAAGGGTTGAACGTCACCACACGTTAGTAGAATCTCACAGGTGATGGATGTTTGGGGTGACTGTGAAGTCTTTCTGTTGGTCCCTTTTTTACCTGGTTGGGTGGCCGCTCGGAGGGCGTTGGGGAGCCGGTTCACCTTCCTCATGATCTCCTTCCATGACTTATCCACCTGCAGGAACATCTTGGCCTCCGCAGGCAGCTGCCTCTGAATATCTGGAGCATTAAAAATACTTTCCAGGTAGAGCCAGTTTCGCTGGCAGTTCAGCCACTCTTCCTAGGACAAAAAATAGGAATCCAGATTTTTTGACCTCAAATCAAAAACACATAGGAGCTGAGGGTGGCTGCTGGCTGACAGCCAGTGAGAAAATGAAGTCCTCAGTCCTCAAATTGCAAGAAAATGATTTCTGCCAAAGTCCCTCCTTAGCTGAACCTCTGATGAGAACCCAGTCCTGGGCCACATCACTCATTCATTCACTCATTTTAATGGAGGTACTGGGGATTGAACCCAGGACCTTGAGCAAGCTAAATACATGCTCTACCACTGAGCTGTACCTTCTCCCTGCACCCACATCTTGATTGAACCCTTGTGAGATTCTAAGTAGGAGACCCTGTTTAGCCATTCCTGAATTCCTGACCCACAGAAACTGTGGGATAATAAATGTATATGGTTTTATAACACTAAGTTTGTGCCATTTTGCTTCACGGCAATAATACCTAATACAAGGGTGAAGGCATCGTCTTCTAAAGAAGAGCTTAATATATCTGCATCTTCCTTACATTCCAGGCATAATAAAATGTCAATAATGAAATCTCAGATCTTAAAGGCACGGTGTTTAAATGACTGCGAAAATGATTTCTAAGGTCCCGTGGCTCTCCAGTGCTCTGGGTCCATGACCTGAAGTGGCCCTTACTCACCAGTGTTTGGTTAAATAAAGCAAGGTGCTTCTGCCAGTCATCCACTCGCGCTTTCAGGGGACCCACGTACCGTGATGAGGCCATGGTGGCGATGTTGATGGTGCTGTCATCAAGAAGCACCTTTAAAAAAAAAGGCGAAGAAAATACATACAACATCACGTGTTTGTGCTCTGAAAAATAGTTCCTCATATTAAACTGCAAGAGTCCATTTAAAAGCCAGCTTTTTGAATGAACAGCTGAGTACCGCCTACTTCCCTACCCATCCACTCCTCCTCCTCCTCCCCTTCACTAGGGCTTACAACCCACTAAGACGTTCTCTCAAGTGTCACCAAGGAACTTCTGATGGTCCAATCCCAGCCATTTCTGTAATTATTAATGGCACACACTGTTCCGCTCAACCCCCTTCTTCTCTGTCCTCCACAAGGTATCTGGTACCTTCTTTATCCTCGTTGGTCTTCCAGGTCTTTATTTCCCAAAGTAATCAAAACTCGAAAAATCACGTATATTCTCTATCCAACGAAACCCCACTTTCCCTCAATAATCTTGAGGAAGAGGAAAGCTGAACTCATTCGAGTGATTACAGACAGTTTTTCCTCTACTTCCCTCCCCGCTCCCCCTCCCCTTTATACCACAACAACCCTCCTAGGACACGCACGTTTTTAAAATGTGTAGGATTTTCATTGCTCTACTTAAATTATAAACTTCTTGAGAGTAGAAGCTCCATCACCTGCCATCGCTTGGCCTCAGACTGACCGGTCTTCATCTGGGGTCTGCTCCCCCTCCAGTGCCCAGAGTGACGTCTGGGATGGCTCTCCCAACCCACACCTGGCAAAGCCCTTTCATCTCCAATCCTGGCCTGGGTCCACCCTAACAGGCCAGGGCTTCGCTGTTTAAATTGGGCCATAATCTCCAGATCCCACTGCTAAACAAATGCGCTTTTGGATTTTATGTCACTAAGAATATTCCAAACACGTGGGCTGATTTATCTCCTTTTGGTGTTAACGGAGCACGACCACCGGCCTCTAATCTCAGAGACTCAAGCGAACTTAGCTTCTTGGCGTGCTATAGCCCTGAGACGCCCATTCACGCATCTCCGCCTCATTTAAAGGGTTTGAGGTGCCTTCCATTCTCATTTAGGCCTATCAGATCCCCTCTACTCTTTAAGGTTCGGCGTGTCTTGGCTGGTCTGGGAAGGATTCTCTGATCACTTCAGCCCCAGCAGATCTCTTTGCTGTCCTAAATTCCTCAACAGTCACCAGCTACAGGATTATAACTCTCACAAACATAAGCCATTTCTTTTGCTTTGCTAAACTATTTCATGTGCAAGCATTCTCATCAATTATTCATACTTTTATTTTGCCTTCCCAATTATGTATTTTTCCTATTTAGTAACTCCTATATTTCATTCCTTCATCATAATCTCCCATGGACTATTTAGGACGAGGTCTGGCAAGAATCTTTACCGTAAGTTTTAGTAACCCCGTCACCCACCTGTATGTCATCTGTGCCGCCCAGGATGAACACATCTTTGGAGTCGCGGTGAGGGAGAACGACAAATTCGGTTGTTTTCCAAGAATCCTCCACCTTGGAAACAGTTCAAGATCTCTTAGGATATGTACATTCACTTGTGTTTAGGTACTTGATAAAGGTATGTGGCGTGATGTAAGTGATAACCCCGGAATGATCCTATTCTCCTGACTGCCTTTAAAATTCTTGGTTAGATGACACTGATTTGCTTAATTTCATTGACCAGCATTAATGCAGATGAATAACTGGGGATACTTTAATGCATATTCCCTACCGCTCTGTGCTTTAATTAAAAAGGACAGAAATTCTTTCCACACAGGTGATGGGTAGGTGCGCGTGTGTTCTTAGAGAAAGCAGGCTGAGTGTCCCGAGGAGGGAAGTCTTCTCAGCGTCTTTCTGAACCGCTTTCACAGAGTTAGTCTCCCTTAGCATGTAGTTTGAAAGACAATGTATTTTGGCCCAAGAGGTCTCCCTTGCTTATGTGGTTCTTTATACAAGCACGCACATTTCAAACCTTGCTGCCGTCAAGTTCACGTTGGACTATAAGCTAAGCAGAGGGAAGATATTTACAGAGGAGACAGCAAGGATAATGGTAATAAATGTGAGGCAAGAGCAGAAGGGCAACGGACAATGAGAGGGTGAAACTTCAATGTTAAAAAAAGAAATCCATTCAAGTAAAACAAAAGTTGATGATCTTCCCACCAAATATGAAAACCTTTGCGCTCCCTGAACTCAGAATACACATTTGTCAGATTTACCTTTTTAAGAATTGTTTCTAAGGCAGCTTCTCCAGAAGCCTGTCCAGAAATGTCCTGAATTTCTTGGCCGAAGTCAAAAACGTGCAACTCGGTGAGCTTCTCCAAGGTTAAGGAGACGTCAAGGTCCACTAGAGTGGCGTCGACTGTCTGTTCAATGGCTGCCCAGTGTCGAGGCTTCAGGGTTGGGTTCCTCAGGTCAATAATGACTGGAAGCTGGAAAACAGACACTCTCAGAGGAGCCATGCTTTTTCTCTTGAAAACAGCCTAAGGCTTCTGGTTTCAACTTGGGCACGTACAGAGCTGGAAAGAATACGACTTACACGCTTACGACAAAGAAAAATACAGGCAGACTACAAGTGAATGACTTGTATTGAATCCATCAGAAAAGTGAGGTCAGTACCCGGAGTTTTCTCCACAGCAAGAAACAGGACCTGAGAATTTGCTTCCTGATGGACAAATGATTGGGGTTTCCATTTAGGCTACTAAGACGATTTGGCTAAATTTTAAAAAATAAATTGCTATTAACTTAATATCCATTTCTATAAGGATCTCCGATTCATTTTATTGGAAAATGGCATTGAAAACCAAGATCTGGACACAGGCTATGTTACTGCGAGAAGCAATGAGACAGAACATAACCAACCGCTTAAGTGTATGTAGGCTTTGCTTCGAGACTTCCTTTCAAAGAACAGTCTGGAAGGTTGGGTAGTAACTTTACAGTGGAGAAAATGCTACTTCAGCCATGTGATCAAGCTTAACAGCATTAGTGAAACGTTGCACTGACGGCATGTGCCTTTAATAAGACAGGATAAGAATAAGACTTCACCTCTGTGGTCTTCCTTGCAAGAATCCATAACCCCAGTCTCACTCTGAGAAAAATATCAGACAACCCCAGATTGATGAACGTTCTATAAAATGCCTGATTATTACCAAGATCATGAAAAAACAGGGAAAGTCTGAGAGTCTGTCACAGTCTAGAGGAGTCTAAGAAGACAAGACATCTAAATGTAATGTTTATTCGGGAAAGGATCCTGGGACAGAAAAAGAGCATCAGATAAAAATGGGAAAATTCAAATAACTGATGGACTTTATTTAATTGTAATATATCGATATTGTATCATTACTTGTGACAAATGTATCGCACTCATGTAATATGTTAACAGTAGAGCAAACTGGGTATAGGGCACGTGGGAAACCTCGATGTTACAGTTGTAAGTTATCTGTAAGTCTAAAATGACTTTAAAATAAAAAGTTTGTTAAAAAAAATAAATGAGGCAAAAATTGATGGGACGTAAGGGGATTAGACACATCCACAATGATACTGGGACGTTTCAGCGCTCCTCTCTGAGTAACTGATGGAAAAGTAGGCAGAAAACCAGTATGGAGATGGATGACCTGTACACTACAGTCAACAAACTTGACCTCATTGACACTTGCAGAAAAATCACTCATAAATTGCAGAATACATGTCTTCTTTAGTTCTTTTCCTCACCTTTTAAAAAAAAATCTAAAACTGCTTGAAAGGAAAAGAAAAAAAACCCACTTCCCCCTTTCTTCAAATTTCAAGTACTGGTTTAGCAGTGATTGGTTTCAAAGAGCCAGCTCTGTATGCCTACTGCCGGGCTGCCCCGCCTTTTCACATTGTGGCCCGTCTGGAAAATGCCATACTGTTTGGTGCAGCGATGCAAATGGGCAAGGCTGCCCTCACCTCACCTGGCTGAGGGCTGAGCAGATCAGCATGTTGGCTTACCTACAGCCCATTCCTGCACTGTTCCCCCACCACCTGGTAAACTCTTGCTCTGAATGCTTCTTCTAACCAAGGTCTTCAATGGCATGATTTGGCCAGTTGAAGATAAGGATGCAGTCTGCGGCTCTGTGATAACTGAATTTGCCTACTGTTTCTTCTCTCACTGCAAAGCTGACTAATATAAACCGGAAAGAATTCCTGGCTCTGATCGTTCATTAGCATCAAGTAGTAACTGACTGACCTGGAGTTTCTGAAATAATTTCTACCAAACTTACCTTTTCTTTCATTTTCTCCACCTTATATTTTAGCTGGGGCACTACGCTGTTGGGTGGCAAGCCCTTTTCCAGTTGAGTCACAAATTTGGCATATTTAGAAACTTGACTGTTTAGAAATTCTGGATCCAGGCAGTCAAACTTGGCCTACGAAAAGTAAGGGGGAAAAAAAAGAAGTTAAGACGTATGACCAAAGGCAAACTTGAAACCGTACATTTCTTTCAACTCAAATTTTTTTGTAGCTACGCTGCTAATTGAAGTCAACTCTACACCCTTGGAAATGGCCTTACTTACTATGGTTTCTAACAATAAACTAGGCATTGCTTGTTCATTACTCTCATGTCCTTTCCCCACACCATCAAATGCAGTATTACAATCCTGTAATTAATTCCTGACGGCCAACCCTTGTAAGTTTATAAATAGCTAATTTTTACTCTTGCAACCTAGAAATTTCTCACCAGTCTTCATTATTTGAGTATGTACCCCTTCAATATAACTGATTTAAAGATGTACTCCAATACATGCATGTATCTATAAATATATTTCTCAGTTATATAAACATTTAAGTGTACACATGTATTGACATGTCAGATGGTCATATGGACTGAAGGCAATAGGAAATTTGTAAAAATGAAAAGACACTCCATGCTCATGGATTAGAAGAATTAACATTATTAAAATATTCATACCACTGGCTGGTAGGAATGTAAATTGGTGGAAAACAATATTAAGATTCTTCAAAAAATTAAAAATAGAACTACCACAAAATTCAGCAAATCCATTTATCCTAAGAAAACAAAAAGATATATAAACACCCATATTCACAGCAGCATTATTTACAATAGCCAAGAAATGGAAACAACCTAGGTGTCCACCAATGGATGAATGAAAAAAGGTGGTAAATGTATCCGATGGAATATTAGTCAGCCATAAAAAGAATGAAATCTTGTTACTTGTGACAACATGATGGACCTTCAGGGCTTTATGCAAAATGAAATAAATCAGACAGAGAAAGACAGATACCATATGATCTCAGTTATATGTAGAATCTGAAACAAAATTAAAAAAACTCATAGAAACAGAGAACAGATTAATGATTTCCAGAGGAGGGGGGTGGGTGGGTGAAATGGGTGAAGGCGGTCAAAAGGTACAAATTTCCAGTTATAAAATAAATAAGTCACAGGGCTGTAACATACACTATGGTGACTATAGTTAATAATACTGTATCACATATTTGAAAGTTGCTAAGAGAAGAGATCTTAAAAGTTCTCATCATTAGAAAAAAAAACTTGTAACTACACATGGTGACAAATGTTAACTAGACGTATTGTGGTGATCATTTCACAATATACACAAACACAGAATAATTACACTGTACACCTGAAACTAATATAATATGTCAAATATGCCCCAATTAAAAAAAGAAAATTTGTAAATGTTCTTTTTTTTCCCCCTAGATTCAACATTTTCTTTTTGCCCCCTAATGGGTCTTCTTGTGCACTTCCTACAGTAAATTCACCCCACTTTGGAAGCCACTGCTCTGACCTATGGTGGTAATTAGATAACTCTCTAAGCTTCTTCTTAACTCCTCAGGAGCATTTTCCACTTCTGAGATAAGTGACGAATGAGTTATATAAGAGCTCTTAAAATTCTCTGATATCACAGCATGTATATGTTTGTTTGTCTTCTGCTTTCTCCACCAAAAGGTAAGCTCTGCGAGGGTTCAGTCTTCTTGCTTTTTATCCTCCTCTGGTACCCACAGCACCAGATCATCATCTGGGAAACATTCTTGTGGTTTAACTTAGATATGTGACTTCTAATTATAGGTATCAGTGCAGGTAAGCTGAACAAGCAAACGTAAAACAGTATTTGTGAAGCTGATGGCATTTCTAACACACCCACATCACACTCGGAGAGTAGATGGGCCATCCATCTATTCTGCCTACTAGTGGGTCGACCCTTGCTAAAAGTCTGAATATAAGGGTAGACCCTAGAAACCAAACCCTGTGGTACCTGGCCCCCTAAATGAGAGAATTTACTACTGTGAGCTCTTAAGGGAAGAGCCTAGATCTCATTACTGTGATTCTGTTCTATCACAGTAAACAAAATGACTTCTTTTTTTTTTTTTTTAAAAAAAAGGACAGTAAGCTCAGAGCCTAAGCTAACAGAAATCTGACACATGTAGATCAGAAATGAAATCCTACAATCCTTAAGAACAGCTGGCTGCAGTGTATCAGGACAACACTGTGTTCAGAAGTCACCACAAAGCAGTTAAATGTCATGCAGTGAGGCCCCTCGATGCGTCTTTCATTTAGCGTTTACACAGGACCTGAGATGCCTACCTTACAGTAACGCGTCCTGCTCTGTGCTACACAGTGACAGAAAGACCTTTGTGCATTTCACTGTAAAGCTGATAATAACACCCATAGAACTATAACACTGCATATCCTACTGAAGTTAAGAATATATCAGATTATTAAAAAAAAAGTATAATTCATGTCTTAGGATTTTAAAAGCTTAATTAATATAAAAATAATTTAAGAATTGAGAGCTTTGTTTTCTTTTTTACCTTTAACCATTCTTGCTGAAGTTGATCCCATTCAGATAAAGAATCCCAGAGCAACTGTTTGAGCTTCAATTCAGCACTAACTTCTTCCAAAGCTTCAAACTTGGACACTTCTACCTTTAAAAATATAATAAGCAAAATGCACTATTTAATTTTCAGATATAGAGATCCTATGTTACCTTCCTATACTAATTTTTGATACAGTGACACCTTAGCAGAATATGGACCAGAAAGTAAAGGAGAGACAGAGACAAACAAAACAAACCCAAAACACTATGTATATTCAACTTACCATTTGAGTGACAAATTATAACTCTTTATATTTCCTTAGAACTTGGAAATTCTCCAAAGAGTACAAAGTCATTATTCCTCAAGTTGGATCACACATGTACACACATGCCTGGCCTTTTAGGGAAGACACCTGAGTATTCAGAGGCACCGACATCCATTAGGGCTTTTATCTTATTTGACATAAGAGGCAGAAGGCATTTGCCTGGTAGCTGGTGGAGGGGGTGAGAAGACTGAAGAGAGGGAAGAGCCCAGTGTCTTACCTCTTTCTAACTCACATATTATATGTTTAACATGTATGTATATGAACCCTACACAGAGAAAGGCTGCAAGAAAATTTGAAGAAGCTGTTTTCATGGCTTGGAGGTAGGGAAACCTCCAGGAGGCTGGCCACACAGAAACTGTGAGCCTTGTGATAAGCTAGGGCTTTAAACCTTCCACCCAACAGCAGCAAATGCACAATTCTTTCCAGGTGCACACAGAACATTCCCCAGGACAGACCATATGATAGGCCACAAAACAAGCCTCAGCAAGTTTAAGAAGATTGAAACCATCTTCAGGATCTTTTCCAGCTACAATGATACGAGACTAGAAATCAACAAGAGGAAAGCGGGAAAATTTACAAGTACGTGGAGGCTAAACAACACACTTCTGAACACCCAACGGGCTAAAGAGGAAATCAAAGGGAAATAAAAAATATCTTGAAACAAATGAAAATGGAGACACAGCACAGTGAAACCTATGGGATGCTGCAAAAGTAGCTGAGAGGGAAGTTTACAGTGATAAATGCATACACTAAGAAAACAGAAAAAATGAAAACGAATGTATGTATGTATATGCATGACTGGGATGTTGTGCTGTACACCAGAAATCGACACATTGTAATTGACCGTACTTCAGTTAAAAAAAAGAAAACATTAAGATCTCAAATAAACAACTTAACTTCACACATCAAGGAACTAGGAAAAGGGGGAATAAGCTAAACCCAAAGTTAGCAGAAGAAAGAAAATAACAAAGATTAGAGTAGAAATAAAACAAGAGACCAGAAAAACAGTGGAAAAGGTCAATGAAACTAAGAGCTGTTTTTTAAAAAAGATAAACAAACGTTAAGCTAGACTAAGAAAAAAGAGAGAAGATTCAAATAAATAGAATCAGAAACGAAGAGATGTTACAACTTATGCTACAGAAATACACAGGATCACAAGAGACTACTATGAACAATTCTATGCCGACAAAGTGGGTAACTTGGAAGAAATGCATGAATTCCTAGAAACATACAACCTACCAAGACTTAATGAGGAAGAAACAGAAAATCTGATCAGGCCAATAAGGATGAAGGAGATTGAATCAGTAATCAAAGACCTCTCAACACAAAAAAAGGCCAGAACCAGATGACTTCACTGGTAAATTCGACCAAACATCTGGGGGGGAGGGAGAATTAATGCTCATCTTTCTCAAAGTTTTCCAAAACATTGAAGAGTTAGGAACACTTCCAAACTCATCTTACAAGGCCAGCATTACCCTGACGTTAGGGATCTAGCCTTGTCTTCACTAAGAATTAGAAATGATTTCCTAGGGCAGCTAAGCCTTCACTCATATCCCCCCAGTGACCGAGAGCCGCAGAGCAAGGCTGGATGTGAGGTGATCAGAAAGGACCATAAAGTACAGAAGATACGAAACACGGAAGGAGGGGACACACTTCATTTCAGGCTCTGGCTCAAGTGATGCTGCTCTTTCTGACCCGAGGAGAACCCACCTGTTAGTTACAGCTTTTTATCAAGCACTGTTTCCTCCATAGCTCCCTTCCTACTGCATACTCTCCAGTCTTACAGGACAGTTATAACTCAATGTGGGAACAAGTCTGAGCCCTCGTTCTCTCAGGCACAAACCTCCTGCTTTGAGTACTGCACCGGCTGCACTGTCGAGTGCAGAGGTCATTATTTTGCAGGTTGTCCTGCCAAGCCCCGGGCTCTCGAGCGGACACCCAGAGCCCCCGCAGACCACTCTGTGGCCATCCATTTGGGATTCTGGAACAGATTAACGCATCCCCATGTGAGGTCCACGCACTCCTCCAAAATTTTAGGGGGAGACTATTAACACCTCCCTTGTTGCTGGTGGCCTTCTGGTTTTCATCCTAGGAATCTTTCTATCATCATTTCCTTTTAGTCTCTGTAATAGCTGTTGAAAGCACTTATATCTCTCACCCATTTCTCTTCTCTCTTTTTTTTTTTTGAGGCATATTTTTTATCCCTTTTGGACCATCCATCCCCTGGCTTAGCCAAATTCTCTTCTTTTATCAAATTGGCACATCAAACCAGGGCAAATCAGGCAATACTGATGAAATCATAATATACAGATAAGTGTAAAAGAAGCTCGAATATTACTTAAGAAAGAATAGAGGGGCTTTAATTGACCACCTTCAAAAATCTATGTACATTTCAACAGAGAGACTAGACCCTGGTCTGAGGATTTGTCTATAATTCATAATTTTTTTTAAAAAAGAAGAGGCTTTGTCTTGCATGTGTAGTAATTTTTAAACATTTCAAAGGCGAAGAACACATCATATTCTGTATTTCAGACTGTTCCAGCACAGTGACAAGCACATAGGTGTCCAAACACTGAATATTTACAATCACGTTAATGAAAACGCTTCGCTGTCGGTGCCATTTCTAGGCACACATTAGAAAACGTGCAGAGCTGTCATTACCTTAAAATTCTTCTGATAGGATTTATACTGAAACGCGCGTTTCTGAAGATCGTCCAGAACGAACTGCAGATCCTTCAACATGACCTTTATTTTGTCTTGGTCAGCATTAATATCCAAAATCTGTGGATCCTGTAAAATTAAGAGAGTTTTTGATGAGTTATGCCTACTTTTTGATGTACACCATTAAGTTAAATAAATAAACATTTTCCAAAATAGTTTTTTTCTAATTCTCTTTCACTTTAATTTTTAGAAAGTACTTTTGAAATGGTTGATTTTCTTGAATTTTAAAGCAATGCATACACATCATAAGAAGCACAGAAAGGCATAAAGCACCATGGGGATAACATTGTTTATAAAGAGTATCTAATATATTTTCCCTCATCCTCTTTCATTTACTACCTTTTTTCAACATGACTTCACATGAAAAGAAAGAAGAGAATATGATGTGAGGAAAATTACCATTTTACAACAAAGGAAATAAAAAGCCCTTTGATTTCTGAGATGGAGGAAGAGAGAAAATAAAGAATCAACGGTAAGACGTAAGCGTCCCAGCTGACCTGTTGGGGTTGAAACCCCACCCAGCGAGTGGGAACGGACAAGTTCAGGAGCAAAGTGGGGACACCTAACCAGGTTTGGGAGAATCTGAGCAACCTGGAGGAGCCTGGGAACTGCCAGAGCCAGAGCCTGGGGAGGCCCATTATTCCACCCCCTTCAGCGTGATTCTCTATTCAAAACGGCAACATGCAAAAGCTAAGGGAAGCGTCCAGGCAGAGGGGCTTGTGCTGACTCTGGTGCCTCACAGCTTGGTGTGGTACGCAGGGGATCATGGCATTCTCGTGTGCCTTGATTCTAAGTGGGAACTACTGAGAGACATGGTGCATCAGAAGAAGTCAGAGGTCAGGAGTAGAAAGCCGCCGATTTCTTGAGTCTGTAGAGTATGGCAGAAAAGATGGGTTTTAGCAGCTGGGGTGGGCGTGGTACCTAAAGAACCAGAACGGACCCCGAGCTGACAGCTGCCTGGGACAACCAGGCACAGCCAAGCCCAACGGCACTGACAGCCCTCTGCTCCAGAGGGCAGGACGAGGACACCTGGACACCCCGGCCCTCCATTCACCAGGAGGAAACGCTGACTGACCCTGATGGGGCAGAAGGTGGAAGGAGACGGTGGCAAGGTTAAAGAAGTGCTTGAGAGGGAGTTCAGATTTTGAACTAAATTAAAGCCTCTTGCAAAGACACCAAGTTAGAATGGGACAGGCATGCCAAACTGAAAGAAATCAAGTGGTCACCAATTCACATTTCAGTTTTAGCTCCACCTCCCTTCATCAGCAAGGAGCGGTGGTCTCGACAGCAAGACGACACCATTTACAGAAATAACGAAGTTGCGGTTCTTTGCTCGAGAGTGACGCTGAATGAATTCCAAACCCTCCAGAGAAGAAGCACTGGCTGGAGAGAACATCTGCTGTCATTTTTCTGTCCATGCATCATGCTTTTTTAAACAGATCATTACACATAAAGTGCCTGCTGGCACTTCTGCTCTCTCTAGCAATCTATCGATACACACACGCATTGTTCCTAAACAAAGAATAGTCATTCAGACTTTCTCAGAGCCTGCTGTGCATGGAAGACAATGCGGTGGACCCTTGAACACACGGGTCTGAACTGTGCGGTTCCACTCACACCTGGCTTTCTTTCACGAGACGCGTGCTACGGCCCTACACGATCCAAGGCTGGCTGAAACCCCAGATGCAGAACCCCAGACATGGAGGGCTGGCCGGTCAGCACCCGAACCCCCGCTGTTGTTTTAGGGCTAACTGTCCACAGCACAGCAGTTAACTGTATGCTCTATTTAATTGCAGTTCACAAGCAGGAAAAATGAACTTATAGCTGTAAAATTCAGGGTAATGGCTACCTATGGGGAGGAAGGAAGGGTTGGTGACTAGATGGGGCGCTAAGTTCCAGTAACATTATAGTTCTTGACGGGAGCACTGCACACAGGGCTGTGTTCTTTTCGATAATTCACTGTATAGTTATTACAGTTACGTACAGCTTTCTCTGTGCAAAAAATGCAAAAATACTTCAATGCAAAAGCGAAAACAATGCCAAGTCCTTAGGACAGTACTTGACACGTAGTAAGCAAACAATAAATGTTACGCACTTTTACGTTTCCCCGTCAACACATACGAACGTCTGCCGTAATCTTTAATGTTGGCACGGTATTCCCTTGAGTGAAATGTACCCTCAACACATTTTATTAATTCTCTGTTGAAAGATATTGAGTTTTTCTCATTTTTTTTCCTGATCTGCTTATTACTTGATATGGTTTTATTCTTCTATGATAAGATTTAGTCAGTGTTAATAATAACAGATCATTATAAAATGATGTAGTTTCACGTATGCTTCAGTCAAGAATCCCCTGGATGTCTATGCTATGTTCTTAAAAAATTCTTCTTGGACTTTTCATACAGGAAAGTTGGTGCAAGTTAATCAAATAGTCTTCATTATCATTTATCCATTAATACTATTTCTTTCTAAAGCAGAATTTTCTAATATGTGGCTCAGCAAACTTTAAAATTGTGATAATAGCAATAAAATATGCTAACAAGTTGTAACAACATTCATTTCAAAATAATTAATACCAGCCAGGAGAAAGAGAATTTAATATGACATATAGGTGTTACGTGCAATGGCCTGGAATTTATTCAGTGCCTGAAGGAGGTTCAGAAACACTTCGTTTCAATGGCAGCTCCGAGACATTGTTAATTGGTTAGAATGAAGCCATAGAAAATGAAAGTTAAACCAGATTCAAATGGAATACACGTCCTCAGCGGTTTATTAAACGGTAACAGTCAAACTTCACACATGTTTTTTTAAGTCCTACTTTCGCTTACCTGAGCCAGCAGCTTTATTTCGTTCACTTCATTGTTCAGTTCCTCAAGGTCTCTACCCAAGTGCAGACAGAACTGCTTAATCCTTGTCTCCCTGTCTCCCACAGATTTATCGATGGCGTTCCGAACAGCGACGATGGACGGCCTCATGGTCGCAAAGACCGCGAAGTCTTCGGGCGGCGTGGGGACCTGGTACCGCTCGATGAGCTTGTACATCTGAATCACCACGTTCCCTTCGTCCTCAAGGCTTTCGATCTAGACAGAAGCACGGGCTGCTCATCGCGCAAAGCAGAGTCCCAGTATACCCCTTAAGATCCGTCTGACAGGAGACAGCCCCCGCGCACGGGAACATCACTCTGTGACCAGCTGGCAGGTGAGCTGTGGGTTTAAAGTAGACCCAACCGGCCAGAGCCTGCCGGGTGATAAACGCGGTCCTTGCTGCAACACGGGGAATCGGGCCCAGGAGGCAAGTCGCTCAGAGCTGAGCACAGCGGGTACTGCTCTTACATAAACACTTGGCTTTCTCTCTCTTTTATCTTTTATTTGGCAAAGTGGCCTGATGACTGCAAATAATAATCAATGCTGGGCATCTTCAGGCTCTTGGGGTGACGTGTAAGTTACCCCAGGGAAAACCACAATCATCTGCCCTTTGAGAAGGTGCCATTTCTTGAAATGAGAAACCAAACTGTTACTTTTAACAGGCACGTGAAATAGCCTTTTCTATGACTTCTGCTGACAATACGTAACTGATTATGCAGTTGCTCATGACTCATTTCACATTTCACCCAGCTGGATTTTTTTTTTTGTATTTTCATTTGTAACACACTTTCAATTTCCAGACATTTAAGAAAATGATTTATCTCTATTTTAAATGCCAACTGGCATGACTGAAAGCTTATGAAAAGCAGACTATTGAAACAATGCTAGAATGCCTGCCACGGGGAAGAGCCGGGGGAAGGAAGCCAAGTTTCCGGGAAGAGAGAAATAAGAGAGACAAAAAGAGAGAGAGAGACGGAGAGTGAGTGAGTGAGTGAGAGTGAGAGTGTGTGTGTGTGTGTGTGTATGAGAGAGAGAGAAGGTCGACCCTATCATTTGCATCACACGATAACCCCCTTATCTGCTGTCATCCCCTGAGTTGGGTTTCTTTCATTCCTAACAGGAAGGTTCCTGAATATTATGCAAAAATGGGCAAATAGGTTGAGAAGGATCAGGACTTCCATTTAAGCTGCAATTCCATGGCCATTTAGCACAAATAAGAATTGCAGTAAACTGGGGCTGAGAGCACTGGCTTTGCAGTCAGAGACCCAAGTTTAAATTCCAGCTCTGCTACATGCGGTTCCGTGATCTTGGCCAGTGTGACCTGCTTCCTCACCTGCAGAACAAAAATATAAATTATCTACACTTCCTAAGCTTTTCTGAGTGTTAAAAATGTAACGAACGTAAAAAACGCAGCGCGTGTCCGACTAGCAGCAAGGGTTAGATTGGTGGTAGCTGTCCTTGCTGGGATGCAGGGCATCCGCTTGTTTTGTCTGAAGGTGTTTCTGATATCTTGACAGCTGTTTCTTGACCTTCAGTCCCTTGATTTCCCTCATCTGCCTTCCTTACCTAACACAAGATCTGGAACAGCGAGTTACAGAAGAATCAACTCACCCGTTCCTGAATTTCGTCAAGAAATACCAAGCTGTTAACATATTCTATGGTGGTAGTTGGGACAAACTCAAGTTTATATTCTGCATCTTGTGCCTCAGAGATAATGGCGTCCACTTTTTTCTTGCTCTGGCGAGGAAGCATATAATTTAGCACCTAGGAGAGAAAAAGGAAAGGTGAATCATAACTACTTGGATGTTTCCATTTTATTACACATTTTAGGTAAATTCTAATTGAATGGCTGTGAAGTCGGCAGGTATCGGAAGCAGCAGCATATTTCCACACTGAATCACTGCTTGTCAAATGAACTAACAGGAAGGGCTAGATTTGAAGACCATTTCCAGAACAAGCCAGATTGCACAGCTTATTAAAAAGTTTGCCTAAATGCTCTGATCTTTTGCAAGCACCCTTTCTGCTGCTTTGTCCTGTATGTGGGACCCTCCCCAGCATTCACTTCTACTCCTTTCCTGTTGGGTGGCAGTGACATGGTTTGGAGGAAATTAATCTCTCCTTTGGAAATGAAGGTGGAGTCTGATTGGTCACAAGGAAGATCTGAGCACGGCTTCCTTGGGCTAATGTGATTGGATTAGGGCGAACCTCTGACCTCAGTTGGTCTAATTAAACAGAAACCCAAGACTTTTGTTTAAGAATGAGAGAGATAGGTACTCAAAATCTCCATCTCTCTTTCTCTCTCTGTACACAAACGGGGAAATAATCAGCCTATGGAGATTTTGATAACCATTTCAGAAACAAGACAGGAGAGGGTATAGCTCAGTGGTAGAGCATATGTTTAATGTTTAGCACGCACGAGGTCCTGGATTCAATCCCCATTCCCTCCTCCAAAAATATACAAGCCTAATTACCTCTCTCCCCACACCGCCAAAATAAAAAGAATTAAATACTACAATAATAGATAAATAAATAAAATATTTTAAAAAATATTTGTAGAGACCATAATTAAATTTTTTTTCCTGGTTCATAGTTACCTCCAAGCATCTCAAAGGTGATGGAATTAGTTTTTCTTTCAGTTGCTTAGTGTCGATGAGCAGCAATCCTACATTTCTGGTGGGTCTTAAAGCTACTGCGTCCTTGTGCTGTCTGTGATATTTTTCCAGTTGTTCACTAAAGAACTTAACATCTACATAAAGTAATTCATATAAGGCACAAAATACATGTGTTAGATTTTTAAAGGATCATTACAAAATATATTAAAAACCACTGCATTAATAAATTTGCATGTAAGGGATAAATTAGGAGTTTGGGATTAACAGAGACACACCACTATATATAAAATAGATAAACAATAAGGATCTACTCTATAACATGGGGAATTATATTCAATTTCTTATAATAATAAATAATAGAAAAGAATCTGACTATATATGTATGTATATGTACAACTGAATCGCTTTGCTGTACACCTGAAACTAAAATTGTAAATGAACTACACTTTGATAAAAAATAAAATTAAAAATATAATTTACATATATATTTATAAAGTATTGTCCACATGTAGAGTACCACGTATAACTTTAAAATGTTAATTCAAAATGCTTCGTATTGCATTCTTGTAATAAAGAAACTAGTATTTAATAATATAAATATGGTTCCTGGTTCCTGTTAAGAACGGCACCTGAAAAGAACTTGCAAGTGCGTTAGAGGATCTAGTCTGGAAGGGACTAGACTCCAGAGTCAGGTAGGTTTGAAGTCGATGAAACCCAAGGGTCCTCCCACAGGGAACCTAAAAGGAAGCAGCTGAGGATGTTAACAACAGAAAGCGTCCCAACATAAGGGACGGAGCACAGGTACAGCCACCCTCACTCCTCTCCCAACGCCCCTGCCCACCCGCCCCCACGCCGAGGGCAAGGCCTGCGGCGGTCTGTGTTGGCCACGTGCTGCGTTCTGATCACCTTCCCGTCTCCATTTTCTCCCTTCTCCAATCTCCCTGTGCCAGCGGAAGCCTGATTATCTTGAATATACTTTTACCCCACTATTGGTAAAAAACAGCTCTCCCTGATACACATGTAATACTAAACTACTCTGCTTGACTTTCGAAATCCTGTGCCCTCTGGGCCTTTAAAAATTCAGCTAACTTTATTCCCGATTACTCCCTCCACTTGGGTCACACTGATGTCCTTACTGCTTCCTGATCTCCTCCTCTGACCCCCCTTCACCATCCCAGAGAGAGAAGGGTGTTGACTCCCGCCTTAATTCACAGCATCTCCTCTCCCGGATGTGAGGGGGGGTCTGACACAGTATAAAGAAGACACCAGGTAGTCGGCAGACCCAGGCTCAAGTCTCCAACCCTCACGTAGCTTTGGGTACGTCCTTCAAACCTTTCTGGGCTTCAGTTTCCTCGTGATACAAAAAAATGGACGGTGATTACCTGTCCTCCCCACTTCAGAAGGTTCTGACGTGTGTGTCTTTGAGAAGTGACAAAATAAGGGTATCAAAGGGACCGAGGAGATCTCTGGGCAGGAAACCTGAGAAATGCTGCCCGGTCTAGTATTTTCCAAACTTAGCTGAATGCAGAGTCTTTTTCATGGTATCATGTCATATTCTTCAGAACAGCGGTCCACAGAACAGCAGTTTAGGAAACACCAATTGGATCCAATACTTTCACTTTATACAGAAAGAAATTTGGCTCAAAATAGGCTAAGTGACTTGGCCACGGTCACACATAGCCACGTTCAAAGAGAAACGAGCAAAGTTGAAAGGAGAGCTGTCTCTTTCTGAGATAGAGGAGGGGTGGGATGTAGAATGGATAAGTCAGAGAAAATGATTTCTAAGCCACTTGCCAGCTGTGTGATCTTGAAGTTGCCTTGTCTCTGTGTATTTCCATTTCCTTATTTATAAAATGAGAATACTAACACTTGACTCATAGAATTACGAGGATGAGATGAGATGCCTGAAAATCACGTGGCATGGTATCATGAGTGTGTAGCAAATGTAGAAATTATTAGTAAACACTGACATTTATAGGAATTTAGTGGTGAGATATAGCTGATGACTTCAGGAAGCCAGAACTTGTCCCCTGATGGTCTTCTGGGGCTAGACAGGGGGCAGTCCAGCTAAAAGTTCAGTTAAACAGACATTTATTAAGTATCTGTAAGGTGTACCAGGCAATGTTACAGTAGTTTGGGGGAGTGAGAAAACAGGTGTGGTGTCCAACGGGCAAAGCTACCGTCTATTAACCTCTGGCAAACAACGGGGTGTAGAGGTTTAGGAAGCACCAGGGATTTCCTAAAAGAGGGAGGGACACGACATTGAGGAGTCCAGGCCAATGTGCTCTAGGGTTTCAGACAACGAAGAGTTAACACCTGGGAGACCCAGCTTTCAGGACTGGGACAGGGTTGCTAAGCCAAGGCAGGACAAGAGGAAGGGCAGCCTTGGAGTCTGGGGGCCTCCTCTGGATGGGAACTTGGTGAAGGAGCAGAGTTATCCAACATGGGGAACGTGGCAGCTGGAGATCTGGAGGCCTGGGCTCAAGGAACCCAGATGTCAGTCAACTTTGATATGCATAGCAAACATGCTTAGCAAGGACAAACGGAAAACGTACCGGGTTCTTGAAGCTTAAGAGCTTGTAAATCAAGACCTTCATTTTCCTTGAAGAATATCTGAAACTTTTCAAATGCAGTTGCATATAACTGAGCAGATTTAAATGCTGCCTGTATGGTTTCCTAAATGTTGTAAGCAGACAAATAAAATTATATTTTTTCCTGAGCAGAATTCAATTCTATATCACTAAACCAGCACAAATGCCTCCTCTGTGCCCAATACTATGCTTTGACCTGGGGACACATAAGTAAGGGAAGACACCATCCTTGATGTCAAGGAGCAGTCAATGGATTCTCTTATGAAACTCAAACAACAACAACAACAACAACAACTTCATACCTGACTTTTGAAGAGTTGTCTCTTATAACTGAAAGGAAGTACACTTACAATTTTTTTTAGCTTCATGGTGAACTTACACATCACAAGTTTAAGCTGATAAATCAATACATACCCTGGGCAGAGATGCTTTGAGACAACATCCTTTTTTCATCAGACCTGATGCTGGTCTGAGTCTCTTACTTCTGTAAATTATTTGATCATTTCATTTTGAGACCTGGAGGAATTTTTCTTTAGCTTTAAAAGCTCACAGTTTTAAGGGGCTGTATCTCCGAGTCGATTTTTCTAGGTCAATTTTTCAAGGTGTCCTTTAGGCCCTTCCACTACACAGACTAACATTTAATTTTCTTGGACTATAGTCACGTGTTTGTCCTACCCCTTGTTTGCTTTTCGCCTACAGAGACTCCAATTATACGCATGTTATTTCTTCTTGGCTTGTTTTCTATTTCAATTCTTTTTTTCTCTGACCACTTTTACATGTATCTCTACCTTATTTTCATTCTCTTAGTGGTACTGCAGCCTTTCTTCTATATTCATTATCTTTCCTGTAATTCTATACTCAAATCTGTTCTCCAGCTCTGTGGTTTTGTCATTTGAGAATGCTTAAATTTTGAATTTTTGATTCAATGTTATTTTACACACATTTGAAGCTTGTTGGAAGATATTTAGTTTGTAGTGCAGTTTTTGTTTCATGGTTTTTGGGGAGGGAGGAGAAGGAATATTCATCAGCTGTTTTAATTTTCACTTTCTGTTTTCTCCTTAGAGAAGCTTCTCACCTATTTAATATATTTTAATTTCTTCAGCTCATAGGTTTGGCGTGATGTACAAGATTTATAAATCAAGGGCATTCTGTTTTTAGTCAGTGTAGCAATATGCAGATTATTTCATTTTATGTTTTTTTGGCCATAGGGAATGAGTTGGGTGTATTCCGGTTTTTTGGTTCTTTTTTTTTTTTTTTTTTTTTTGTCTCAAGGACCTTAAATTTTCACCAGGTGCTTTATTTCCCCATGCACCACCCAATGTTCAAATAATGCCTCTTCTTCCTTTTTAAATCTCACTTTCTCCCCTAGAAATAATGCCATCTCGAATAGCTTGCACTTTTAAGTGTTTTTCCTACAGTCAGTCTCTGATCTACCCGGATTTTTTTTTTAAAAGTCACTTTAGCATTTAGAAATTAAGTAACATTCAAGTTAAAGATAAGACAAGAAGAAAATATATTACTCCGTTTCTTCAAAATTGAAATTAGAAAAAATAGTTTCAGTGAAAGAAAATTTACCTTTATTTGAAAGATAATTGTGTGAAAATTCTTATCATCGTCAAACACTGCTGCTAAGCTTGGACCAGATCCACAAGTTTTCTCTTCCAGCTTGTTGTTAATGTAAGGGCTGGTAAAAGCATCAAAATACGTATCGGGCACGAGATTAGGAACTGATAACACGGTGTTCTGGAAGTGATTAATTGCACCCGATATACCATCCTGTTGGAGAAAGAAGCATAAGCATACATGTAAACATGTCTATGCTTATATTCACAAATATTTTTGAATTTTCTGAAATGCTAAAATAAGTAAGAAAAACTCATTCAACCATGCTAGACACTGTGTTGATTCTGAGTATATGACAAATCAGAAGACACAGCCCTTGTCTTCGGAAAATAGGTTTTCTAATAGAGAGGCAGATGAGCAAAAAATTACAACACATTAAGATGAGTTCTATATTTGAAATATGAACAAAACACAGAAAAGTCATAGGGAAGGTGGGCCGAAGTCTGCCTAAGAGAATCAGGGAAAGTTTAAAGTGGGGGTTAAACGTTCATATTCTTTGAGCAATAATTTTCATTCTATGTATCTATCCTAAGAGAAGAAACTAGACATGTAAACAATGATTCAAGTGCCAGGACAATCCCTGCAGCATTACTTTTAATAAAAACGAATTAAATAAATCCTTTAGTGTTCAAAAATAGAATGATGGTTAAGTTAGGGTATATTTATATGACTAAAAATTAGGCACCGCATCAAAATGGTGTCTCTGAAGATTGATTAATCACATGGGAGAAAGCTTATCATATAATGTTAAGTTAAAGAAGAGAGGAGGATAAAAATGGTGCATAATATCCCATGTTAAAAATGTACACGCAAAATCTCATGGTAGAGTTAGGTACGCTGGTTTATCAGTATGTACTTAAAACATGATTGGAAAAAACATATAAAAATGTTTAAAGGTTATTTCCATTTCTGGCACATGGGATTAAAGATGATTTAACAATCTTTTTTCTGGGTTTTTCAAGTCCTCTTCAATGGACATGAATCAGTTCATAACTTACAATAAACATATGATGTAAATGATATTAATGATACAAAGAAAAAGTACTTCTCGAGATGCGTCTTAGAAGATGAGCAGGAGCTTGTCAAGTGTACAAGACAGGAGTACAGTCCTTGTGAGTCACTGTGTGTGAGAGGCCCGAGGCGGCCAGCAGGTCTGGGCGCTGGAGCCTAAGTGCCAGTGGGAGACATGCAGTCACAGTGCAGTCGGTCCCCTCAAGAAAGGCCTCATGAGTGACGCTGGGTTCCAGTCTTAGCCTGTAGTCCACACCCAGATTGTGACCAGGGATTACCCTGAGTTCAAAGGGTCCCAATGTCAGGTAAGTTTGGCAAGAAACCTTAGGTTAAACAAAGTTAAACAGGACTCTTCTCTGGATCTGCTAAAAAAAAAAGGATTTCCCATATTTGTTAATATGCAAATGCTTATCACTAACCCTTTTCTGCTAGAATGCCTGTCAAACATTTCACAGAGTATCCTTTGAAAATGCTACTATAGGCAATAGGGAAATTTAATTTTAAGTGGCATGATCAGATTTGCCTATGAAATACTCCTAAACAGTCAGCAATGGAGAAAATGGACCAGAAGGTTGAGAGGCGGGCGGGCTGGTCAGAAGAGACTACTCCAGCAGCCCCGGTGAGAGGTGATGAGGTTCCCGTTGAGGGGAGGTGGAACGAAGATCAACACACAGGACTCTGACTTGATGTCAAAAAGGTGCGGGAGGATTTAGGATGGCTCCCAGATTGCTGGCTTGCGCATCTGGATACTGCCTTTCATTGAAATAGGGATACGGATGGAAGGAGGAGTAAGTTTTGGAAGAAGTTGGTAAATTCAATTTATTTTGGTGACTTGGAGCTCAACGTGGAGATTTCCAGATGGCTCTGAGTCCGGAGCTTTGAAGAAAAGTACTGGATGGAAATACATGCTTAATGTCACCACTCTAGAAATGGCAGTTAAGAGCCATGGGCACAGACACCCGGGAAAATAAACAGGATGTGGAGGGGACGGAGCCCTTCAGGGTCACTGCAGGCAAAGGTCAGACAAAAAAAGAAGCTCTGAGAAAGAGGACTGAGAGGAAAAGAAAGTTGGCACAGGAGTAAAACCAAGAGAAATTAAACCCAGGAGGGGTCTATTTCCAGAGTGGGAGGGGTAAGTAGAGTCAGGTGCAACAGGTCTGTCTGCCCAACACAGCGGGAAGGAAAAGAACTGAAAAATGTATGCTGGATCCAGCACTAGGAAGCCACAGTTAACCCGAGCAAGGACAACGTCAGACGTTAAGACTTGGGCATGTCACTTTCCTTCAGACTAAGCTTTATAGGTGCGTGTGTGTTTGAAACAACTAGATGACGATACGTGTCAAGACTACTGACCAAAAAATTAGTGAGAAAAAAATAGAAAGTTCATGATAGTCCTGTTTATACTGCCACTGGCTATTTTGGGGCTACATGAAGTAAAATCTTACGTGTGAGCACACGAACATGCTGGACCCACAACTGCATGTGTAGGAATTAAAGATACCCATGTGGAGTATAGGGTCCCCACAACAGGAAATACAGGCAGTGTCAAGGTTCTCAAGGCACTTGGGGCTTAAGGAGAAAAGCCAGCGGCTCGCTGAAGAGAGCCCTCTGGTGTCACTTGCATTCCATGTGAAGGTCATGAGTCTTCTGGCCCAGAAGGGACCCAAGAGCCCAGTGTTTCTCCTGAGTGTGGTTCCAACCACAGGGATCTCAGCAGTCTGCTTGTCCTTGTAAATATCCTAAAGTAGCCTGGTTACCTGATAAATTACAGAACCACAGACCACTGGAGGAGGAAGCAACCTTAAAACTCATCTGTCTCCTCTTCTTACAGATGCATAAACCGAACCCCAGAGATGAGTGGTTTTCCAAATGCCAGGGAGCTTATTAATCGTAACGCCAAGAATAGAATCTAGACATTCTGATTTCTAGTGCTTTTGTGCCACGGTACACCAGGTAACAGCAGGAGATACAGACTCTGGTTGGTTTATTAATCTACACCTGGGCCCAAATGGGGAAGGTAGAATTGTAAGGTGGCTCCCAGGATTCCCGCTCCCTGGTTTCCATGCCTTGTCTACTCCCCTCCTCTTGAGTATGGGGGGGGAGTCCTATAAATTTATGGGATGCCGCACCCATGAAAGGTTACACTGTATGGAAAACTGAAGGGATTTTGCAGATGCAATTAAGCTGACTTTGAGTTAATCAGAAAGGTGATTATCCAGGGTAGACCCGACAGAATGAAGTGAAAGTCCTGAAAAGAGGGATGGGGCCCTTCTCAAAGGAGATTCTCCAGCTGGTTGTAGAGAAGCCAACACCACACTGCAGACCACGCACAGAACTGGTCGCGTGGAAGGAACTGCGGGTGGTTTCTAGGATCTAAGTGTGGTCCCTAGCTGACTTCCCTCAAGAAACTGGGGACTTCAGTCCTATAGCTGCTTAGAGATGAACTTTTTTTTTCTTTTTAACCAAGTATTGTCAGTTTACAACGTTGTGTCCATTTCTGGTGCACAGTATAATGTCTTGGTCATACACATACGTACATGTATTCATTTTCATATTTTTTTCATTATAGGTTATTGCAAGATATTGAATACAGTTCTGTGTGCCATAAGAGATGAGCTTTTTCAACAACCTGGGGTAGCTTAAAAGTAGATCCTTCTCCAGTCGAGCCTCTGAGGATACTTCAGCCCAGCCAATCCCTGAAGGGCAGGCTGGAGAGGCACTAAATTCCTGACCCACAGACACCGAGGTAATAAATGGCTGTTGTTTTAAGCCGCCAAATTTGAGATAATTTGCTAAACAGCAACAGACAACTAAAACCACAAAATTCTCTTACACGCAACACACTTAAAAAAATTTCAAACGTGGTATCTACAACAGAGTGATTTCTTGAATTCTTATGGGAGGGGTGCCGAGAGTCAATTCCAAATTTTGTGTAGGGTGTGCTCTTTTGATGGTGTACCCCACCCAGCCCCCAGTCCGTCTCCCAGTAAAGAAAATGCGCTAAACGTTCGGAGACTTTTCACATGGAAGTCCTGCTGTGCACAGGACAGTGCTCTTTCTCTTACGATCATTTTGAAGAAAGGACAGCAGCGATCCTGCCAACCATTTGACAGTAGAACAGTAGGTTTGTTTTCCGGAAAGGTACTTACACGTGAATGCTGTCTGAGCAAAGCACATACCAGAAAGTCTTCCAGAGAAGGCTCGAAGAACAGCGACCGGACGGTCAAAATCAGCTCCGTGAGAAACATGGGGATGAGGGACTCGTCCTCTTCCTGTCTCTCCAACACAGGGGGCCCCTGCAACAAGCACACGTGCAGTGTTGTAAGTCCCGAGGTATGAAACACGAACACCTGTGCTACAAAGTGCACGTGAACTTCAGCTCACACAAGTAGCTGATTTTGCAGCATCGGCATGTCTTTCAAAGACTATTACCGTGAAAATGCAAAGTAAAGGCAAAGATTGAAAGACCAGCCAACAGTGTAACAGACTTCTCTACGTGTGAAAACACTAGCATCAAAGTGGAAAGGCGAACGACAAACTGGAAAAAACCTATCAGTAACGTCTAGAGACAAGACTGATAACGTTAAAACACAAACACACGATACAGTCAATAGAAAAACCGGTCAAATTTGTACTATTTCATTTCAAACTCAGAGTCTCAGGTTACTCTGTGTTTCTAAGATCAACATCCTCCCGAGGGCCTGGCTTCTTCACGCCTCTAAACCACTGTTACGCTCTCTCATTTATACCACCTTCCCTGCTTCTCTCTGCCAGTTCATGCCCACGGTGGCCCCCAAACTATACGCTTCTTGGGGGCAAGTATTCTACGCTCTTCGTCACCATATACCCAACACCCAGCACAGGGATTGGTACACAGCAGATACTTAAGGAACGTTTGTTGAGTGAACACATGAGTAACCTTTAGCAAATGCCTACGAGAGAGACCGCAGGATTCATTCAGGATGGTGGATGCTTCCTCTGTTTTCAGAGACTTGCTGACATGCTGCTTTCCCTTCTGCTATTTCAGGTGTGTGGTAGACTCTGATTACACTGCAGAACCCTCTAAGCATTTCTCCTGCTTTTCCAGTCCTCAGAAAACAGCATCGTTCATAGTGCACAGTCAGCACTCCTCAATAAAGGCGGACCCACGAGTTTTCTTAATTGTGTCTCAATATACCTTTTTATCAGCGACCTCAAGTTTCTCTTCTGTAATCCATTTCTGAATGGTATCTGCTGACGGTGTTCGTTTTAGCTTGTCAGTGAGGTAGTTCAAAAGAGAGCTGGCAGAATTCACCGTTAACACGTGCATTGTGTTCTCAATTAGATAGTCGTTTAGACGGATAAAGCTTGAAAAGAAAAAAAAATACAGCTTCAGTTTTCTATAATCACTACATATTTTTGAAAGCAACTCGAAAGCATTTGAATTTTCACATATCCTAGTTTCTCTTTGAATTTCCATTTATATTACAGATCAGAGACTTACTGTCCGGGAGAGTTGTTCTTGGACAACCTTCATTTTAAAACACAAATATACTCAAATATACATCATCGTTTTAGCTGGGTGTTCTAACCATTTAATAGGATATTTAATGAGCAATACAGTTGTTATGAAAAAAGCACATAACTTATCTAGCCAAAAGGGTCATACGATTCTTTAAAAAGATGTTTAAAGAATAAATCAGTAAATACATAAATTCTAATGGTAAAGGTATGAAATCACTCCCATTGAATAAATGCTGTTTGACAGCAACCGCTGACCCCAAGATGAAAATTTTCTGTTTTCCTACTTGAGTGCTTAGAATGCAGACGGAGTAAGCAAGGCATCTGGAATGACTTTATTCTGCTTACACAGAGGCCTCTAGCCTATGATGGTGGCCTCAGGGACCGCTTCACTGCCTTCTGTTGCAATATAAACATTATTATCAGATGATCTCGCATATAAACTGGGGCACAATTAAAATTTATTCAATAGACAGTTGTGAAAACTGGACTAAGTTGGCATGGAGTCACAATCACCAGTGTTTTATAGTCACATACAACTTTTCAGGTAGTATTTGCTGATTCTGTGTGCAAGAGTGATTTGCAGTGATTGAGTTTTCAGAATGATGTGAAATCCAAACTCTGGAACAACTGCAAGATCCAGCTGGGTAGGCAGGTGGAGGTCCCCTGGAGGGGTGGTCATGGAAGGCAGACTCTCCTCTCCAGTCTCCTGGTGGCAAAACCCACCTCTTGAAGTGAGTAGAACTTTTGTGGCCACGCGGCTGCCTGTAGTTCTTTAGGGACCAAACAGGCGGAACAGGTCCTCCAGGCCCACGAATCTCTGGGCCTGACTTCTCCTTACTACAGCCTGCCCTGTGCTCCCGGCTGGGCTAGAGGGAAACAAAGCTTGGTGATCAGAGAGGCGCTCTTGGCCTTGGACATGCCCCCCCCCCCCCGGTGGTAGCTGGAGGGGTGGGCTTCTGGGGCCTGCATTCAGGTTCCAGCGTCCCCCACATCCCTCGTCACTATTAGCGAATCCTGTGATGAAGCCTCTAACTTGTAACGAAACGTGAGAAGGATGAATGCTCTGGTTTTTCTTGAAAGAAAGAATCACCCCTTACCATGTCAGCCGCAGGCAGTGGTGCCTTTTGCTGGCCTGTTCCGTGTACGTCATTTTCTCTGTGTCTCCAGGAGCAGAAAACTCAATGAGACTTCCACTCCCTGGTATTTTACCATAACCTAAGAGCAACAGAAGGCACAGAGATAAGAACTCTTGTGTAAAAACCCCGTTCCTTTTAATATGGCTCAAGAGACAAGTAAAATTCAAAAATGACTAAACGCTTTGGTTTAGGAGATATTTCAAACTCCAGGAAACAGGCCAGTTATCCCCAAGAATTCCACATCAAAGCATTTCAACTCAACTGCAGACTAGACAGCTTATTAACATCCTCTTTAAGAGGATCTGATCTTTGTCGCATGCCACCTCTTTCTAGGAACACATTTACCCTCCTTTTCAGCCTGCAAAATGTTATCCTTCAGATATCCTGCAGCTGGGGCCAATCCTGAGCTCCATCCAGCCCCTTAATTTTAACAAAACTACCGTCTGTACCAGTGGGTTGGACTTATGTTTAAACAGAGAGGCCCTGAGTTCACTGTAGAATGCACATGAGAGAAAGGTTCTGTAAGCAGCTGAGAAATACTATACACAAGCAGGGATAATGCAGGGAAGATGCGGTGTTTACTGTTTTTTCCTCCCTCTACGATGCACATCGGACCTGTCATCCATCAAGTGCAAGTTCAGAAGAATTGAAACCTAGGGTCAAGATTTAAACTTCAGGAAAGTAGCATGACCAAGAGTTCCTGTTTCAGAAAGCCACCACTTCAGATCTACTGAAGTTCTGCCCCCTTCATACCCTCAGCATATTCACGTGCACAGTCGTCAGGAACAAATCCTGCAGCACGCAGAGCAACTCGACAGGCCTTCCTCACCACATCTTTGGCCTCGTTTCGAAATTCTTCTAGACGCTCTGTCACCTAGACATTGGCGAATATGTATCAATAGTGCCATCAAAGTATTAACAGGAAACAAATCTTGAAACTTACACACAAGAGTCCTCACCTCTTCCAGCTTTAGGACTTGTGCGGTTTTAAATTCTTCCAGGGTGTAGGTGTGACACTTTTCAATATAACAAAGTCCCATAAAACTCAAATGATAACATAATTCATTTATTTTGAGAAGAGCCGGTCGCAAATTCTGAATGAAAATAGAAATTTATCATTATTTAGTTAAAAAAAAAAAAGCTCAAACCCTTCTTTTTCAAGTATAAAAATATTTGGAAAGCAAGAATGGCAATTAAGGGAAATGAACAGCTCTTTATGTCAACTCCAGTTACTACTACAAAGTGCATACATTGAAAAAGGACACTTCTGAAATTTTGCTCTACAAGTATTCCCTGATCAGATTTAATTTGTCTGAACCCTTTCTTTTCCTTTTGAATACATGTCTTTTAGCTATGAAACGGAGGGCAAGTAACAGAGGATTGGACAGTATCTTAAATTTCACTAGGTTTGGCTAAAGCTACTGATTCTCAGTGTTAGCTTAGAACTTTACAATGTCCAGTCACCATGTAATGGAGGGGCCCGTCTATTAAGCTAAGAGGCTACGATCTGGAAAGAAAATCTGGTCACTATTAAGAACCTATCTTGCAACGTGGGCTGGGAGAATGAGTGGGAAGTATTTGTGGAATTACGCCACGTAATACTAACTTCGTCTTCCTCTATGCCACCGTCACAAATCGGAGTCCTAGGTGTTGGTTTTCAAAGCACACGTTCCAAGGCCAGTCACCCTTGCTTCTCAATCTAATCAATGGAGGCGCCGTTACATTATATAAGAAAGTTAACTTTATTCATATGTGACCCTGGCTTAAGTTTTATATACAGCACACTCTTGGACTCTTTTCTAGGAGTTTCCAAAACAGGACAAGCAATAGCCATTCAGACTGACATGAAACAGTGCTTTAATTATTTATTCTAAGTACAGATAAAGGGAAGTTCTAATCAGCAGAGTCCCCCATGAAGAGACGCATGATGATGTAAACAGATGCAGAACAAGCATCTGACAGACTCATCGTGGCTTTGTGATAAGAACATTCAACAAACTAGGAACAGAAAGCAACCTCCTCTTCACGTCAGACTTTAATGTGAAGGACTGAAAGCTTTCCCACTCAAATCAGGAACAAGGCAAGGATTTCTGCTCTTGTACCTTCCGTTCAGAGGGTTCTAGCCGGGGGACTTAGGCAAGAAAATTAAACAAGGGTCATCCAGATGATAAAGGAGGAGTAACACCGTATCTGCACCTACTTGCTGATGGCATATTCTTGTTCGTAGATTATCCTAAGGAATACACAAACACATGCACAACAACCACACTGCCAGAGTCCACGATAAATTCTACAAGGTTGCAGGAAACAAGTTCAATACACCAAAGTCAACTGTATTGCTACCTAGAACATACATAAACTACTTATATATATATTTATACATTTAAAATTTATATATATTCTATATATATATATATATAGCAGACTATGTATGTGATTAAAATGATGAGAACTTTCTGGTCTCTTAGGGCTGCATTAAAGAGAAGATGTTGTCAAGGCCAAAGGACTACCGGGATGGATGGCAGGCAGAGAGAATGGCGGCTCCCAGCACATGAGAGAACAAGTGTTGAGAATGGACAGAGGGAATTTCAGAGACTAATGCAGGGAGAACTATTTTACTTACCTAGTAATAAATTTGTAAACTGTATCCTGTCCAAGACACGATAAAAGATGAGGAGCAGTAAAAAGGTAGTAAAGTAGGTTCAAATGATTGACAGACCCTGAATGAAGTCAGAGGTCTAGGGGTTGAGTTTGATACCGGGAAGGATGAGAATGGTTCCTGCAGCTCAGAATGCCTGATGGAATGGAGGGCCTGAGGTGGTGCACCTTACACACCTGCCTTGCACTCATATCTATGCTAGCCGTGTTCCTTCAATGTGCTTTTTATGATACGACTGATGTCTTGATAATGATCTTTCAGATTACCATATGCAAAGTGAAGGAAATGATCAGTAAAAAGCAAACTTGAGGCTTCTGATTTGAGAGGGTGGTGACTCAGTGTCATAAAAATAAGACAGCTGAGAACTCTGACAAGAATGGTGATGGCAGTTGATTCCCAGGAGCCAAGGAGAAAACTTCTACTGAAAGTGGAAATGCAAGGAGTGGGCACAGATTTTAAATATGGCCACACACCCTTCGACAGTCCTTTTTCCATGATTACCCCCTCCTCCAAAGAGTAAAAATTTCCCTACTGTTGGAATCCACAGCAGAGAGGAAAACATATGATATGTTGGGAGGTACTGGTCCATGAAAAAAAGCCCCCAAATTATTTTGGACTATAAAGTCCAGAGTGTCTCAGAGATGAGAAGAAGTAATAGGAGTTGCCAGACTGCTCTGTTCAAAAGGATGCACAGGGGAATGGGAACAGCTCAGTGGTAGAGTGCACACTTAGCACACACGAGGTCCTGGGTTCAATCCCCAGTACCTCCATTAAAAAAAAAAAAGGATATACAACTTTTCTGATCAACAATAAAGAGGGTCATAAATCCAAACCTCTCAGGCTGCTTCTAATTTAAGGGGACCTGTGCAACAATCTTGTTATACTTTTATATTTTGCAACCCTAGTTAAAATGTAGAAACACACTAGACTGCCCAGAATCTTAAATGGCAGACAGGATAAAAACTGTGAATTCTCTTAAAAGGTGAATTATTCTATTTCAGGGAGTTTATAGCAACACTTTGTTCTTCTGTGAATAATTCTTTTAAAATAGGATTAATAAATACGTACATGATTAACAATGAACAAATCTTTTTGTAGAGATTTTCGACATTCGGTGATTTTTTTGGAACGGACATTCTTCTTCCACACGTTAAAAGCCTTCCATTTCCGGAAAAGTGAGAATATGGGAATCTTAGTGAGTTCTCTGTGATACAGGTATTCCTGTTCCCATCGACCAGTTTCAATAAATTCAACGTCGTCATTATGAACATGAGTTACTGCCTTTTTGCTAATAGTATAGTAGTCATTTTTATTAATGTTCTCGTAATTTACAACCCTATGAACAAACAAAAATTGGGGCAAGTGAATACAATATTCACTACAAAATTAAGCAATTGCATTACTTTTTTGTTTCAAAAAGATAAAACGTTTCTGGGAAACAAATATTTTAAAGTTTAAAAAATCTTAACAACTGCCTTTAGACTGAATAAATTATTCAAGAAAAGAAAGGGGAGCTAATTTTTTAACCCCAGTTGGACTTACGATAGCTCTTAAGGCTTTCACATTTTTGGCAATATGCTGGATGGTTTCAGTTATGTGATTTTTTTTTTTTACAAAAACAATTATGGATTTTAAAACATAATAGCCCTATAGGGAAGCTACCTGGAAATAAGTTTTTATTTATCACTGACTCTTTGGAAACTATTCAATAATAGTGTAAAAGAGCTTTACACTACCCAGTTTGACAGAATTATGAGAAAGATTAAAGCAAGAAAATATGAACTAGATAAGGTCAGAATCAAAACCTAGATTGAAAAAAGACAAATGAACTTATTCACAAAACAGAAACAGACTCACAGACATAGAAAACACACTTATGGTTACCAGTGGGGGAAGGGGGTGGGCAGGGATAAGCTGGGAGTTCGAGATTTGCAGATACTGACTGATACATATAACATAGATAAACAAGTTTATACTGTATAGCACAGGGAAATATATTCAGTATCTTGCAGTAGCTTACAGTGAAAAAGAATATGAAAATGAATATATGTATGTTCATGTATGGCTGAAGAATTGTGCTGTACACCAGAAATTGACACAACATTCTAAACCGACTATACCTCAATAAAAAAAAACAGAAACAAAGTAACACAAGCTATTCGTCTCATCTTAAAAAAAACAAAAAACAAAACAAAACAAAAAGCTCACCCTTGATCTCAATTCTCCCTTCATCTGCCACCCTGCTTCTCCTCTGTCTTCAGCATCCCCAAGGTAGTATGTCTAAATCCAAACTTGTGTTTTTCCCTGAAGAATGTTCCATCCAACCTTCTGTACCTTAGTTAATAGGAACTCCACCCTTCCTCTTGCTCAGTCAAATGGATCCTTGAAGTCATCCTGGGCACCTCTCTGGCTGTCCATCTCGTATCCAATCCATAAAAACATCCCGTTGGCTTAGCCTCCAAATTATTTCCAGGATCTGACCCTCTTCTCACCACCTCCACCACCACCACCTGGTCCACCTCTCACCTGAACGGGCTTCTCACTGATCTTCCCATTCCAATGTTGCTCCTCAAAAGTCTCTACACAGCAACCAGAGAGGTCCTCTTCCGAATGTCATACAGATCCCGGCATTTCTCTGTTCAAAATCCTTCCTTGGTTCTCCGTTTTTCTCACACTAAACGTTCATGTTTTTATGACAGTTGGTGAGGCCCGCCATGGCCTGTCCTCTCAGTCACTCTATAGCAGTCACACCCGCCTCCTGTTGGCTTCTTGAACATGCCCGGTGTGTCCCTGTCTTGGGGTGTTCGTGTTCACGTCCCTGCTGTCTGGAATGCTCTTCTGCCCTCTCCCCATCAGCATGCAGTTCACTCCTCCTTCAAGTCTCTGCCCCAACGCCAGCTTCTCAGCGGGGCTCACCTTGACCACCCCAGTTTATACACCACCGCTTTCCCACCCCTCCCAACCCCTTTTGTTCCACTCCTACTTCTCCTGTAATACCTAGCACACTCCATATAACTTACTTCCGTATTGTATTTATTATCGTCTCCCTCTGCTAAAATGTAAGCTCCCCGAGGGCAGCAATTTTAATTAAAAATTTTAACTAATACATTTCTAGCACCTAGAAGCACTCATGCTACAGAGTGGGTGCTCAGTACATTCTGCTGAATGGTTGGATTTCCCTAAGCATCTCTGTTCCTTCTAGAAACGATTTTCCACTCGTGTTAAGCTCTTTCAGATCTATCATTTACATCTTTGCTTCAAAGGTTTTTCTTCTCTCCTCATTTTTCCCCAGCAAGAGAGCTGTTTTCAGTGTTATCTGACTCGATCAAAACTACAGCAATGAGTAAGGGAGAACAAGAGAATTCCTAGAAGGAACTTCTGTCTTCCTGCACAGCAGAGAAGTGGGACAGGAGCTCAGAGAATTTGGTGGCAAAGCTCAACTGCAATCACCTTCAAGAAAAGACCGTCTTAACACCTGTAGTCAACCCAGCGGAGCAGCCCTAGAGGAAAGTCAGTCTCATCTCTAAGTCTGACCACCTGTTGTGCTGAACCTTAAAGCAACTGGCAGACTCACATTTGGGCGACTCTTCAAGTTATTTCAACAACGAATGTATTTTTACCAACAACAGAGAGTATATGTGAGTGCGTGTATATGCATATGCGTATTATTAATCTATATATATAACCTAAGTAATCACTCATTTAATTGTTTAAAAAACCCTTATTTCTAATCTAAGGAAAGCTGAAATGATATGTAAAAAAATTATGCATCATCTTTTATACCTTGCCATCTTCTTTTCTCAGTGATCACTGAGATGTCCAAAACATGTTCGTAATACTTATTAAAAATAAATGACATTGCATAATATAAACATATAAGAAGCACCACAGTGTACTACTTCATAAAATGTCTATAAATAAAGATAAACAAAAAAATACACAAAACCGTTGTGATTAAGATTCATTTGTCATTGGATAACACCCCAAATTATATTTTATCATATTTATCATTAATACTCATAGTAATTATGGATAACATTTGCGATCCTATTTGTAACTTTCACTGTTGAATAAATTGCTTCGTAAACGAGAACTCACTTCAGGTTATACGTGTCATATTCAATGGACGATCTTGGCACCGCAGAGATCATGTAAAGAAAGCCGATGTGCTCATTTTCACGTATTATTTTAATGATTTGCAAGGGATTTTGAATGTTGGCTTTAATGACTTCCTCCCGGTCGTGGAAGTGGTACTCAGGGTAAGCTGAGGCACTGGTCTCATAAAGGCCTCTTCTGCCAATGCTGGTACGTGGCAGTTTAGACGGAGAGGGTAAGAATGTCTCAGCAGTAGGCCACTGGATCGAAACAAAGTCAATTTTGTGAAAAATGAGTTTTTTTGGGGGGAAAAAGGAGCTAGGTGTAAGAGACAAAATAATAACCCCTAGGACTAATGACCACACTGCCCGAGATGTCTAGGCCTCAAAGGCAAGCACTTCTGAACTGAAAATTTTCACACCCTTGTTGGGCACGGACATATTCCTTCTCAGCACCCCTGCCCACCCCCACTCCCAGTGGTGCCTCCCACGCCTCCTCCTCTCCCTCCACTCAGTCTTCATTACATCAAATATTACCAGCCCCCTGGTGCCTGTGGGGGGGCCGCCACCCTCCTTGCTCAGTTGCTCTGCACCTCCCCTGACTCTGGCCTCGCCCCTCAACTCCCTCACTTGGTTCTGACAACCTCGATGCTTTTCAGTGAGTGACACCTTGGACAGCTGTCAGCATAACTCACACTAAACTAGTTTTCAGCGAATGGCAGGGGCTGCTGTACTGAGCACTGGGGATCAGTATGTACGAGCCATGGAGACGCATGTATGTTACTCACTTGTAACTGCCTGTTCTGGAGACAGTGCTGCTGACACTTAAGTGTGCCTGTGAATCGCCTGGGCATCCGGTTAAAATGCAGATTCTGTCAGTCAGGCTGGGGCGGAGCCTGAGATTCTGCATGTCTCACCTGCTCCAGGAGATGCGGATGCCGCTGGCCCGGGGACCACACCTGGAGCCCCAAGGCTAGGTCCCCACCATGTTCACACACTTGAGCTTTGCTGGAACCCCTGGGTCCCACTGTCTGCTCTCAGTGCCACTCACACTCCGCTGCTCCCCCACAGACTCTGGGCAGCATCACACACATCCTCTCCCCCTGGGGAGGAGGCTGGTAACTGTGCTAGAGGAAACACGGCGTTAACTCCCAAGGGCCCTCCCTGCGTCTCTCTGACACAACAGATGTAGCCGGCCTGAAGACAACAGAATCACCACTGCAGACCTGCTTTGATGAGTAACTGAGGAACATCCATAAATGACATCTTCCCTGCCTATCAGCACAGTTAGCGGGGTCTGCTGTTTCTATAAGAGTTACTGCCCTAAGCTCTGTGCAATGACTGCCCTAGAGGGTTTGGATTCATAAGGGTCATTACCCTCCATTTCCGATTAAATACTCTGTTGAATAAGACTTTCAGAAACGAATTCTGGAAAGTTCAGAGCTAAAGGAAATAAATCTTCCAACTCAAAAAATAAAATGTGTTTCTTTCATTTATTGGCTGGGGACAGCAGCAAAGACACTGTTCCCTTATGTAAAAGAAGAGGCCAAACCAGGGGCCAGAACCAGAGAAAACACACATTGCTTGGTCCCAGTGTTTCAACAAGAGCTGCAGTCAACTTTCTTACGAGGCCCAAGTATTCCTACTTTAACAGGAAGTACATTTATTTCCTTTATTTTATCCCGTGAAAAGCTGGGCTGCATTCTGGGTGAGAGTTCTTCAACAACAGGCCGATGTACTTTCATCTTATTTCTAATTCTGTAACTCAGTGGGAAGATGTGACTCAACTTAAACAGTCACATACGTTCGGCTTCTGCAGGGGTTGGAGGGGAGGGAAATGAGGGAAGCATTTAATCGTAAGGTGTAGATCACCTGTGTACTTCCCTGTGGTGGACGCCCAGCTCAACTGATAAGTCAGTCTTCCTTCATTACTGGAAGTAAGGTTTCTAACTTCCTCTCTCCCTCCCTCAGCCTCCTTCCTCCCTTCCTTCCTTCCTTCCTTCTTCCCTCCCTCCCTCCCTTCCTTTCTTCCTTCCTTCTTCCTTCCCTCCCTTCCTTTCTTCCTTCCTTCTTCCTTCCCTCCCTCCCTTTCTTCCTTCCTTCCTTCCTTCTTCCCTCCCTCCCTCTCTTCATCTCCCAGGAAATCCTCATTGTTACATTTCCATTCTAAACTCATTCTGAGAAATCGATACCCAGAAAAACGACCCTCCTCTCAGAATAAACCCCCTTCTCCTCTCAAAGGGAACGTCCCTTTTCCTCCACATTTCCCTTCAATCCCTAAGTCTCTGTTGAATCCTTCACTTAATCACAGCTACAACCAAGCATAACCCATAACTTACTCCTTTTCAGCCGCTCCCTTCATCCCAGATGCGCACGCAATCTCCCCTCTAAATTCAAGCTCTTGAAACCCACATTATACCAAATGAGTTAAAGAGCAAGCAGATCTTTCACGACCCCACTTAAAATATCTCCTTCTTTCCTTCTACTTCACAGAAAGCAAATTAACTGAAGCCATACAATTTCATACAATTTATCATACGATGTTCTCTCGGAATGATCTCACCCAAACCCGACATGAGCCTCCCTCCAGCTGGCTCCTCAGGTCCACAGCTCCCCCACCTTATCTGCCTTATTGCCTCTCCACTCATGCCTCGGAGCTTAGCACCTTCCCTCGGGCAGCTTTTCTCGCACTGACCATCCCTGCTGGCCATCAGGGATAAGCACCCCTTCTATTCGGTTCTCCACTATTCTGGACTTTAAATGACCAATGAGAGAGCTCTTATCACATCCCACTGCGCTTGGGTGTTTGCTGTCCATCTGCCCACACCTCAGGATCCTAAAGTCCTCCAGGACAGAGCTTGTCCTCAACATGTCATTTCTAGCACTCTGGCCCAAAGCTTGACAGGCAGACGAGCACTGACATGTTTAACAAGCCTCTAAGGACCCTCTCAGTGAAAAGCTCGGAGAATTCTCAGCTCTGTTGGTATTTTTATTGTAGGTGTGTCCTCCACATTTCCTCCCACTTCGGTTCTTCTGTTTAATTATATCCAGGCATTCATGTAAAGCCAGGCCCTAGTGATTTCTCCCCAGAGCTCCAATTCACTTAGTCCCTGCAAGGCAATCCCCAGCCTACAGCTCTCACCAATGACATCGGTCATCCTTCTAACTGGTTCCACTTCTATTTTACTGCCCTTCATCAAGGTCTTCAAAGATTTGGAGAAATAGTGATGGAAATTTCATTAAAGTTATAATAACATCCAAAACACTATCATGTTTTCTTTTTACATGCTAGAGATTATCAGAAGACACTGTACAGACGCTGGAAGTTCTCCTTTACGATTTTATCCTACTGTCCAAGGTTTCCTTAAAGAGGAGTAACTGGGAAATACTGTGTTCTCTACATCCACTACGTTTCCTGATAGAAAACGACGTTGCCACTGTTCTTGTGAGTGAAAAGGCAAGTTAGCAACGCGACATGAAACTAAAACTAAAAGCATCAATTAAATACTTTAATATTCTACCTGCTTTTTCTTTTTCACAGAGTCTTCATGATCAAGAAACTGACCAAGAGATTTGGTAGCACGTCTTTCTTCAGTGCTTCCTGGAGGTTTTAAGACTCCAGAAGCAATTAATCGGCGTCGGTTCTGGTCATATATGTATTCCGGCTCCTTATGATCTTGGTAGACTTTTAGCACCGGCTGTGGGGAATAAAGAGACATGTTAATCTTTCTAACGTTAACGCGAACTTGTCTTGCTCTTCACTACCTTTCAACTCTCCCCCTGTTGGAAACCGATCACCTCTCTGGACTCACTTCCTATCCAAGCCACAGTCGTCATGGCAGCTCCCACCAACGAGAGATCTTATCACATCCTACTGTCTGTCCACGGCTTATTGCTTGACTAAGACTTTTCTACTTGGTTTCCACTAATTGTGTCCCTTAAGTACCAAGGAGCACACCTAAGGGGGAGGTTATGACAGAAGATGCTCAGAGGCATGAAGTCACATTCTCAGTGATTGTCCAGCACTCACCCCCCACATTCAGGACAACAGCTGCTGTAGGAAGGATCACACAGCCCTCCCACCTGACCCGAAAGTCATTAATCACTTCCCACCATAGCTGTAACGGATTGAAGACCACCAAGAAACCAAACCACCTGATTAAAAAATGGGCAGAGGATCTAAACAGACACTTTTCCAAAGAAGACATACAGATGGCCAACAGGCACATGGAAGATGCTCAACATCACTCATTACCAGGAAAATGCAAATCAAAACCACCACGAGATACCACCTCACACCTGTCAGAATGGCCGTTACCAACAAGATAACAAATAACAAGTTTTATTGAAGATGTGGACAACAGGGAACGCTGCTGGTGGGAATGTAGACTGGTGGCAGCCACTATGGAAAACAGTATGGAGATTCCTCAAAAAATCTTAAAAATAACTACTGTATGATCCAGCAATTCCACTTTTGGGTATTTATCTGAAGAAAAATGAAAACATTAATTTGGAAAGATACATGCATCCTATGTTCACTGCAGCATTACTTCCAATAGTCAAGATGTGGAGGCAACCTAAAAGCCCGCCAGTAGATGAATGGATCAAGAATGTGTATGCGTGTGTGTCTGTGTGTATATACATACACACACACACAAAAGGTTTTCTCTCTTTTTTCTTGTCTGAAGGCTGTGGCTAGGGTTTCCAATACTATGTTGAACAGAAGTGACAAGAGTGGGCATTCTTGTCTTGGTCCTGATCTTAGAGGAAAAGCTTTCAGCTTTTCCCTGTTGAGTATTACGTTAGCTGTGGGTTTGTCACATATGGCCTTTATTACATTGAGGTATGTTCCCTCTAGGTCCACTTTGTTGAGAATTTTTATCATAAATAGATGTTGACTTTTATCAAAAGCTTTTTCTGCATCTACTGAGATGATCATATGATTTTTTTTATCCTCTGTTTCATCAGTGTGGTGTATCTGTTGATTGATTTGTGGATTTTGAAGCATCCTTGCATTCCTGGAACAAATCCCACCTGATTATGGTGTGTGCTCCTTGCAATGTACTGTTGAATTCTGTCTGCTGATATTTTGTTGAGGATTTTTGCATCTATGTTTGTCAGGGATATTGGCCTGAAACTTCTTGTGGTGTCTTTGTCTGGTTTTGGCTTCAGGGTAATGCTGGCTTTATTAAATGAGTTTGAAAGAGTTCCCTCCTCTTCTATCTCTCAGAAGAGTTTGGGAAGGATTGGTACTAATTCTTCAGTGTTTGCTAAATTCACCGGTGAAGCCATCTGATTCTGGACTTCTGTTTGTTGGGAGACTTTTTAAATTGTTGCTTGAATCTCCTTAACTGCAATCAGTTTGTTCAAATTTTCTATGTCTTCATGATTCAGTCTTGGTTGCTTAGTTAATTCCTAGGTTAACCTTTTTTCATGTAACGTAACATGAAAATAAAAATAACAAATTAGCACACAGGGCCTTCAAGAATGTTCTCCTCCAAAAGGAATCAATACTTCAATTTGAGAAGTGATGGAATAGGGTTAATGTCCATAAGCCACGTGTATGGTTTTAAATACCTCAAAAACTGATAGGAAAAATTAATCTAATTTCAAAGTAGACAAAGGCTAGGAACAGAATCCACAAAGTAAGTAACATGTCTGCCAATGAATGAATGAAAAGGTACTTAACTTCATTAATAGTATGCAAATCACAACAACAACGTGGTGCCATTTTAACTCATCAATCTAGCAAAAGTCAAAGAACTGTCAGCAACAGTGTTGGCCAAGAGGCGGGTAAGGAGGCCCTCTTACACACTGTGGGTGGGGAGGCGAACCTTCCAGCACAATTGGGCAATAGTTTTCAAAATCAAAAAGGTACATATTCAAAGACCTATACGCCAATTCTGAAAATCTATCTTTACATGTCCAAAGGCAAGGCCATTCAATGCAGCATCATCTGCAACAGCAAAATAAAAATGACAACAAAGCAAAAGGGAAAAACCTGAACTCCCATTAGGAGGCCGATTAATGGGTGTTCTAGTACAGCACATCCAGGCAACAAAATACAGTGTGACTGTTAGAAAAGATACCTCTGTAGACAGACTGGAAAGATTTATATATGTTTAAGAGAAATAAGTACTTAGAAGATCAGTATGTAGTGTACACTCTTTCTTTAAAGCTATACATATTTATATACACATACACACATATATCTGAATATACATTTGAATAAATATATAAAATATGTATATTCATATTTTTGAATATATATTTGAATAAATAGATAAAATAGCCTGAAAGGCAATCACTAACAACAGTTTAATGTCTGAGGGTGGAAGTGAGAACTTCCACTTTTTACTTCACTGCTCTTGTACATGGATTTATAATTATCCAAGGGCATAAACGGATTCTTTTTTTTTTTTTTTTAATGGAAATACTGGGGATTGAACCCAGAACCTAGAGCAGGCTAAGTATGTGCTCTACCACTGAACTACATCCTCCTCCCTTGGATTCTTAAAATTAAGGATTTTCACCAAAGGGAGCCTTAACTCAAAAAGACACCTGCACCCCCATGTTCATAGCAGCACTATTTACAATAGCCAAGACATAGAAACAGCCTAAATGTCCATCAACAGATGACTGAATAAAGAAGTTGTGGTATATTTATACAATGGAATACTATTTAGCCTTAAAAATGATAAAATAATGCCATTTGCAGCAACATGGATGGCCCTGGAGAAGGTCATTCTAAGTGAAGTAAGCCAGAAACAGAAAGAAAAATACCATATAAGATCACTCATATGTGGAATCTAAAAAAAAAAAGACAAAATGAACTTATATATAAAACAGAAACAGACTCACAGAGATAGGTTACAGACTTGTGGTTGCCAGAGGAGAGGAAGGTGGGAAGGGATAAACTGAGAGTGAGATTTGCAGATAGTGACTGGTATATATAGAACAGATAAACCAGTTTATATTGTATAGCACAGGGAACTATATTCAATATCTTGTAGTAGCTTACAGTGAAAAAGAATATGAAAATGAATATACGTATATTCATGTACAACTGAAGAATTATGCTGTACACTAGAAATTGACACAACATTCTAAACTGACTATACCTCAGTAAAAAAAAAGTTAAGGATTTTCAGACATGTACAAAATTTGGGGGGACACTAGGCATTTACTTTGAAACTAATAAAACTATATAGCTATGGCTTTTGCTCTTACTGAAGTTCCCAGTATGAAATGGTACCCTAATACCTAAAAGAGCCTTACAACCTGCATAGTTAAGGCTGTATATTGTACATAATACTGGAGAGGATTTATCTGCTAGAAAACGTTGTTCACCACTGCATCCTACCACCTCAAACAGTGCTTAGGAACTCAATATTTTTTGAATAAGTAATTGTGTTTATAGCTTCATAAACAAGTCTTAACTTTCAGGTTTTCATTCCTTCTCTGCTAATTAAGAGTCGAGAAATTACTTCCATCTCCCAAAGCAATTTTTCAACCTCTTTGGTAGCCAAAAGTGGCTAAAATGCTGGTTTTCGAACTTACCAGAGGCTCTAGTTTTATTGGCTCCTGTCGTTTTCTTGTCCTCTCCTGAGCTCTTGTAGTGTGCTTAAATGTCAGGAACTGTGTGTCCTCTTCATTTTCTGTGGGTGTTGCAAAGCTCAGCCTTCCCTTTGCTTTTATACTATTCAGTCTTGTAAGCCTCGGGTTTTCCATCAGCTCTTCAATGTTTTTCAGGTCCAAGTCATTCTCTGAGGCACGAAAAGCCATCCTCACTCCTGGAGAGCTTAGGGTCAACAAAAGAAAAAATAAAAAGTACAGCAAAAGAACTGGGGAAGTGGGGTCAAGTGGAGGGGTTTTAAGAACCAGGGAGAGCTGAACTTGCTTATCCTCAAATAAAACCCATCAAAGTTACCCCATTCTTCCCAAACTGAGGACTTGAACCAGAGGAATGAAAATTAGGAACTATGCTTGGCCTTCTAGAAGCTCTGTAGCTGGCATAGGACCCAGGAATTTGCATGTCTAGCTAAAGCTCCTGGAAGCTGCTGCAGCTGTCTCTGATTTGGGGACCACACTGGTCCAGATTTGGAAGGATGAAGAGAAATACAATTATACTGAGATCAATGTTTCTCACACTTGAATATGCCAAGTATCTCCAGGGTGGGAGGCTGTTCAAAATGCAGGTAGTTCTAACCAGGCAATCTGAATCACACAGCCTAGGTACTCAGCAAAACCAAATAAAGGAAACAAACAAACAAACATAGGAGTTGAGGGCTAAATCAAAACAGTGTTTCTGGAGCTTTTATGTGCATGAGAATCATTTGAGGAGCTTATGAAAATGCAGACTCCGATTCATAACCTTTGAGTACCAAGGCCCTAGAACACTAGAACTACGAGCCTTTTGGAGTGGTCTTGGACCCTCACCACCACTCACCCTCCAGCCCCACCAGACGGATGGAAATACTTTCCTTTAAACAGTATTACAACACATGAGGTCTTGAGCCAGGTGTCAGCAGGTCCAGGTTTTAGTCTAGATCTGTGCTGGCCAGTTAAAACGTAAGGCATACCTCCTGTGCAATTTCAAATTTTCAAGTAACCGCATGTACACACAAAAAGAGGGAACAGGTGAAATTATTTTGAGTAATTAACTGAATAATTTTAACTTATCCAAAATAGTGTCACTTCGACATGGAGTCAGTATAAAATTTATTAATGCGATAGTTTATTTTTTGTTAACTACATCGTCAAAAACACAGTATTTCACCTTCAGGGCACACCTCAATCCAGGTTAGTGGCTACCATACTGACAGCGCAGGTCCATGTGTGAGCAGTTCGTGTGACATCTCCGACAAGCCCCTTGACATCTAGTCCTCACTTTCCTCTAAAACGCTAGGCTGATAATCGCCAAAATGCCTTTCCACTGACTTTCTCTATGTCTCTGAGCCTTTCCTTATGTGCTCCAGAAGCCGCGCTGAGACTCTGGCCGAGAAGTCGGAGCTCAGGCCCCCCGAGCCATTCCCGAAGACTCACCTAGTCAGGGGAGAGCAGCCACCGCCGCAGAGACAGAGCGAAGGCGAGTCCGGGAGCAGAAAGTTGTCGCCAAGCCGGGAATGTTTCCCGTTGCCTAGCAGTCAGCAGGCCTCCAGCGACGCGCACTGCGCCTGTGCGCGGTCCGTCGCCACGGCAACCCCTCAGCCAATAGCAGCTCTGGATCCAGGACTGTGGAGGGCAGTCGAGCCAATGAATGTCTCCGGAGAGCTTCCTACGTCGCTGGTTGGCGGGGAGGCCGCACTCCACCTGCCCAGCCCCTCCTCCGCGCAGGGACTTGAGCACCTGTTGGGCGGGCAGGCCGGGCAGCCGAGGGAGGTGGTTAGTTCTCGCTGTTACTTAGCTCATCAAGCGAGCTGCCCACGCTCAGTGTTCTTCCCTCCTCCCGCAGGAGTCTTTTCTGTTACTCCTCAACAGGCTTGAGATCATCTTGACGTTCGTTTTAATCGAAGTTTCTCTGGTTAGAAGAATCAAGTGTCTGTGTAGACAGACAGTTCGGGCCCCACTCTCCGAGAGAGCATCTCTGCCCCACCCACCGACCTCCTCCCGGGAGTGTCCTAAGAACGCAAGGAATGCGGGCTCTTCGTCCTCTCAATCCCCACCGTGTCCTTTCTACTAATGTTCTTTAGCACGAGGTCATATTACTTGGTCCTCGCGCCCTACTTACCAAAGCAAACCCTTGGTCTCATTGGGCACTTAGACCCACCTAATTATGTCCCTAAAGGACTGCTGCGAACGCTGTAAGGAGTCGACCCCTCCCACGCCCAGTGCAGGTTGCTTGCTGAAGATGCCTTATCCCAGTTAGCGATCAGAGGAAGCAGCCCTTTTACCTGCCCTGAGGAAATTTTCCACCAGATGGCAGAGTCCTGGTTTTCAACCACCCCTCCAAAATGACGTAATCACTGCTGAAACATTATTTCATTAACCCTTTTTGGTCACCCCCCCCCGCAACTTTTTTAACTTTGATATTTGTTTCTTGCCTTGAATGCCAAGTCCTGTGTGGAGTACTTCACATATCTTACTCACAACCCGAATTTTCTTTCAATCTTAACATATTCAGGTATGTTTTTTACGTGCTAAGGCATGACAGTACCTAGCAAGGTAGAGAATCCGATAACAGGGCTGGAACGGAGGTAACAGAGCACTTAATCCAACTACTCCCTCATTTGATTGATAAGAGAACTGAAACCTAGAGAGCGCGAGTGTTTTACTCCAGGTCGGGCACCTAGTCCCGGCAGAAATAAAGCTAGAATACAGATTTCCTACTCCTTAATCAGGAACTGGAAACAGCAAAGGAGAAACTTTAGAAACAATTCAGAAAAACCTCAAACATAGGCATAATAAATACTAATTCCCCAGAGATGAAAGGTACCCTCAGTTAATCAGAGCCAATAAAATACAAGCTAGTAATAAAAAAGAAATTCAAAACAACCCAATATACACCAAAGGATAAAATGATCATACATGCCATGTTAGACACACCCAAAAAATAAATTTCATTTCAGATGTGCAGTGAATGTTTTAATCTGTTCAAAGTTTCTGTAGTGGAGACGAGGCTACTGCTCCTCAGTCCAAGAATTGTCTTGTCAGTACATATACTGCTTTTGTATTGAGAGAAGTGAGTTATTTTTAAAATAGCACAAGGAAATATATAAGTGCATACAATGGAGGGACCGTGAACTTGACGGAGGCCAGGTGAATGGATCAGGAACACTGGTGGATTTAACCTTCAGTGAAAAGAAAAGACACCCTGTTTCTTGTGACGGGAAGGAAGGTGGGAGCTGATTAGGTAAATTGGTAGATTTGGGGCCAGATTTTTTCTGTTTTCTCCATGAAGCAGGAGGTAAGGTCAGGTGCTGAGAAAGATGGAGGTGGGAGTGGTCAGGCCCCAAACAATTCATGTGGGTATTGGGGGATAACTCACCTTTGGTCTTGGCTGTCCACGGTTTAATTTTTGTCTGTGAACTGCTGAAAACTGCATTCATGTGTGTGGGTGTACATTTGTCTACAGCTGTCAGAGTCTCAAAGGAGTCTGTGATCAATTGCCCCTCAGGGTTGAGAACTTCACCTGTTCTGAAAGTGTTATGGCCTTAAGTACAGGTCACTTTCGGCTCAACTTTCTGGGGACTTTGTGGTATCATGTTACTCCATTACCACCTGGTGGTCAAATGAATGTACTGCCAAAGGAGTACACCTCTGAATCACAGATGTTGAATTAGGGCAATAGTTTCTTCCCTCAGATTTGGAAGGGACTTGAGGCATTCTATGGTCTAATGTCCCACACATGCTGGGATTTAATAATAACTACAAAATCTTCCTGCAAAGTGTTGAACCAATGTTAATTATTCATGACTGAGAAGGCCAGCCCAAGCCCAGAAAATTATCTTCCAATTAAAGTTTTTTGCAGAAGTGATTTCTGAGCCAGTATTAAATGTTTTTGAAAGGCCATAGAGCAGTGGCCTTTAAACTTAGCTGAGGGTTAAGACCACTTGGGGAGCTTTGAAACACCCTGATGCCCAGGCATACACCATGCTAATTAAACTCTCCAAGAGTGAGAGACCTCGGCATCAGGGTTTTTCCTAGTGTCCCCTTCCCTAGGTGAGTCCAACATCTGGCCAAGTCTGACGACCTCAGCCACAGGGCCGTGCTATTCAGGATGTGCTCCATAAGCCAGCAGCACTGGCCTCCCCCAGGGGCCTGCGGAGTCTCAGGTCCCACCCCAGACCTCCCGAGTCAGCCTGCATTTTAATAATCCTCAGCTGGCTCACTGCATATACATTTAAGGAGCACGGTTACAGAGAACAGAATGGGTGTCCAGCAGGTCTGCTGGACACACAAGGCAGGAATGGTGCTTAAAAGGTGGGCTTCTCTGATCCAAATGAATTTATTTACAAAACAGAAAGAGACTCACAGACATAGAAAACAAATTCATGGTTACCAAAGGGGAAGGAGGGGAAGGATAAATTAGGAATTTGGGATTAGCAGATATAAACTACTATATATATAAAAAAGGATAAACAAGGTCCTACTGCACAGCACAGGGAACTACATTCAATATCTTGTAATAACCTATAATGAAAGAGAATATGAAAAATAATATATATATATGTGTGTGTGTAACTAAATCACTGCTGTCTACCAGAAACTAACACAACATTGTAAATCAACTATACTTCAATAATTTTTTTTTTAATTTTAAAAATTAAGGCTCTGTTGACAATGGGGGTTAGGCAAAAAGATGCTGTGTGGGAAAGCATGTCTGCCACAGGAACCAAAGCAAGCAGGTGACAATGTTAAAAATACAACTGAAATGGAAACTCTCACATTGCTGCTGGGACTCTGAAAAGGTACAGTCACGTTGAAAAACACTTCGGCAGGTTTTTACGTGCCTAAGTGGATTTCACAGATGTGATTAAGGATCTCGAGATGGGGGAAATTATCCTGGATCATCTAGGTGGGCCCAGTGTAACCGTAAGGGTCCTTACAAGAGGGAGGTGGGAGAATCAAAGTAAGAAACAGAAGTGAGATGGAGGAAGCAGAGGTTGGAATGACGCACTTCGAAGATGAGGGACGGGGCCATGAGCCTAGGAATGGGGATGGCCTCTAGAAGTTGGAAAAGGAACGAGTTCTCTTCCAGAGCCCCCAGGAGGGAAGTGGCTCTGCCAACACTTTAATTTTAGACTTCTGACCAGGTTGTTCAAGAGGCAGCCATACAAATATAAAATGTAGCTCTTGTCCTATTGAAGTGAGAGGAGAGGGGGCAGGGCATAGCCATCAAAGGAAGGACACAGCCATGGAGGACAGGACAAACTGGTTAGAACCAAGATGGCAGAAGATTCGACTTCCAGTAGACCTTGAGCCTCATGGTGCACCCACAGGTGCCATGAGAGCTCCTAGGCTGACCTTAAAAGGTGAAAAAGTTGGGGGGGGTGGAAATCCTGGAAATCCTACCCCCCTTCCCCAAATTAGCTGGAATAATCCTCCTGCTCCTTAGCCTAAGAAATTACTGAGCCCATAAAAGCTAACGACCCCACACCTCGTAGTAGTTCTTGCTCTGTCTCTTGCCTTCTGAGACGGCCCACGTTTTGCCTATGGAGCGTGTATCTCCTAAGCCGTTTTCCCTTCTGAGTGAGGCAGACTGCACTCTGTCTGTGGAGCGTGTCTCTCTCTAAATAAACGTGCGTTCACTTTACCACACCTCGCTCTTGAATTCTTTCCTGCGCGAGGCAAGAACCTGTTCTCCCCCAGCACTATGACTAGTTGGGGAAGGGAGACTGAGCTTTTAAGAACTATTTAAATAACTAATGATAATCGTCTGAAATGTTTTCTTAGGACAGATTTCTCTTCGTGTCTAAGAACAGAGTTCCCAATTTATATTCCCAAACCTAAGTATGAAAGGGGGCTGGAGGCTTCAGAGTGTGTCAGTTAGCAGAGAAGACGAGAGACAGAACCCTTTCAAAAGACAGCTTTGACCCATATAAATATCCCAAAGGGTCATGATGTCCTAGAGTAAGGTGTCTGTCCCCAGAGACGCACTTTCCTCTCTTTGCAGCTTTCCTCATAGGCTGGGACTGGCACCAGATCTAACGAGTGTCGTCAGCAACACAGCAACAGGCTGTCAGTTGACCTTAGTTCCCCCGCTGACCTGGGAAGGAGGCCTTGTCCTCGCCCTCCGGCTGCTGCTTCCCCTGAGCCCAAATCGCAGGCAGGGCCTGAAAGCCCCTGATCCATAGCCAGCATCATCACCATCATTTACTGGGTGTCCACAAGTGCTTGGGGTTTAGCAACAAGCCTTTCCTGTGTTATCTATGGCTTTAATGCAGGGAATAAACTTGGGTTCTCTCTCCTTCATCTGAAGATCAGAGATGGCTCATTGGCTCTGCAGGAATTACTTTTTATCATCCAAGGATAAATATGAGCCAGAAGACTCCACGTGCCTACAAGGCACTGAATAACATTACTGTTTCTCAGGCTGTTGGGATAAGTTAGGTTTCCTCGCTGGTTCCTCTTCCAGCCCGGCCCCTGCCACTTACACCTGCTGCGCTGGGCTTTGAGGCATTCAGATAATATGATCATATTCTGCTTTTTCACAGCACCTTCTATATTGTCCAAATTTGAGCCTCAGAAAAGTTCTGGACCAGAGGAGGGGCAGAAATGCACGTTGCCATTTGACAGATGGGGAAATTGAATGCATAAAGGAATTGTCCCTTTAAAAGTCTTAGTCAGTACCAGGACCAAAACCCCAGGTGTCCTGACTCCCAGACCATATGCACCATGTCTGTCCACGGTGACTGCGTGATAAAGAGAAGTAAAAACCTGGGTGAAGCTCAGTGTCAGACCTGTGGCCTGGCTGTCCTTTGGTGTCCCCAGTTGGAGGTCTCTCGGTATCAGGAAGCCACCTTTGCTCCCCTTGGCAGCTCACCACGAAGGGCTGGTCAGACACATCCTGAATAGGCGATCCGGAATAAATATTTGTTGAGTGAACAAGTGATTGACTGTTTCCAATCATTAAGTTTTTTCTGAACCATTGAGTCCAGGGAACACGGCAGAGCTGGGCAGCACAGGTTTCCTTTGTCTCTTGTCTGCTCAGTGTTTGCTTCTTCCGCTGCCTTTGCCATGAAGGGAAACTCCTCCTTTCTTGCCATGGGAAAGGCAAACAGGCCCGCAAGCCTGGAAGTCAGTGAGTCTGTGCTGGCCACACACAGGCGGGTTAGTTATTAACCAGCAGACAAGATAATTCAGCTACTTCTCAGGCCCAGGGCACCTCCCTCTTCAGACCTGTTCCTGACTTTTCCAGCCCAAAGTGATAAAGTTGATTAAGGCCTTGGCAATCCCAGCGTGCATTTGCCCTCACTCCCTTCCCCCAGCTGGATCCAGATGACAGCAGGTCATGACCCACAGGCAGCTTGAGGTGGAGGAAGTCACAGACTAAGGGATGGTCTGCAGGCTGAGGGTGAATGGAGCTGGGGAGGGGCAGCCCAGGAGTTGATGATGGGGGATGGGGGGACACTTACATGACGTTTTACCTTTTCCTGGAACTTCAGGATTACTTTGGCACATTTAAGGCTGATTGCCTGCTGGGGGCCCCCTCAAGGCATTGAGATCCTTTCATTTTAACATTAAAGCGGAGGTCTGGAATTGTGAAGAGTGTCGACATATGTTTGAGAAAGGTTGAGTAGTGTTAAGATGTGTGCAGGATAAGCTAATATCTCTAACGGGAAATGAGGCAGAAAAAAAGTTTGGATGAAGTCACGGAAGACTTCAGGCATGGTAAGTGCTAGCCGTTAAGATAAAATGTTTTCCACTTTTTCTCTCAAAGCTGATATCATTGTGTAAAGTCACAGTTTTAACCTCTTTTTTATTTATTTAATTTCTTGGGTGGGGGGGTAATTAGGTTTTCTTTTAATGTATTTATTTTAATTTTTTTTTTAACGGAGGTGCTGGGGATTGAACCCAGGACCTCATGCGTGCTAAGCACGTGCTCTACCACTGAGTTCTACCCTCCCCCCTTAACCTCTTTTTCAGAGCTTAGTGTCACACCAGCATTTATCCTATAGTGATTAAAGGCTTTTGAACATGGACACCTATCTGTCCATGAACAAGGAAGTCGGCTTTCATCAAATACTGACTCTGCCAGTGCCTTGACCTTGGACTTCCCAGCCTCCAGGACTGTGAGAAATCTGTTCCTCCTGTTTATAAGCCACCCGGGCTATGGTATTATTTTGTAGCAGTCTGAATGGACTAAGACAGCACCCTACTTCAGCCAAACCCCATGGGGAAAAACATGGCCCCTATCAAGAAAGGCCAAGTGGGTAGCCCAAATTTCCATCCTTGCTTAAGGTATCCCCTTTTCCCCAAAGAAGACCTAGTGGGGAGCTGGCACCTTCATCCCCACTCATCAATAAAGAAGCCCTCTTCCAAGGGTATCCATGGAGGTCAAGTGGGAATCTGGGCTTCTGCTCTCCCCCATCCTTCCTCCTTTCTTCCTGGGTGGTGTCAGAGTTGGCCAAATGGGAAGCAGAACTTTCAGCACCATTCAGTGGTAACAAGGCATCCTCCACCTCCTTGCATGTCCTGTAAATCTATAACTCTTAAAAAAAAAAAAAAGCCAGCTACAAACGATGCTGTCTTCTTTCTCATCCTCTCGTGGTTTTGCTAGGTGGCTGTATAGTCTCATCCTGGGAGGGGGGGTGGGTGGAGGAAGCCAACAAAGGTGTAGAGACCAAGCCAACATGAACAAGCTCATTTCTAAATGTTTCCCAATTGGTAAACAGGGTGAAACACTTTCTCTTTGCAACATTCTGTTTTTCTCAATACCTGCTGGCAGGGCTGGCGTGTGTATAACAGGCATTCGGAGGATAAGCAAGGCTTTAATTATGAACTCCTAAGTACTACTGGCCGAAAGCAAGGAATTGCTAAATGCCAGGGCTACTGGGGGATCAGCTGGGGAGCTTTTTTAAAATATAAATTTCTGAGAGTCACTTGGGAGATTCTTATTGCTTAGCTCCCGCAGAAGCATCACTGAGCCAAGGCCGCGCTGGCTGCTGTTGGTTCCAACTGTTGCTCTGACTCAGAGCTGAGCCTAGGTGTTGAGGGGCGTGGGTGATAATCCTTGATCTGCTTCATTCTAAATATATGACCTAGGGCTTGTCCTTTCTCTCTGCTCTGGCTAGTATATTGGTTTTGAAGACAGAGAGGTTTTGCTTACCCAGTTTTCAGACTGATTAGCAGAATAAAATAAAATGCAAGAGGAACCTGGAATTAAATAAAATGTGCTGCCCTCACTGCCATCTCCCACTTCTGTGACACCGGTGTTTTTAACTGCCTCCTCCTGGAGGGCCAGAATCCCGCTGGCGGGAAACCAAGCCAGGGAGACTTGGAAGGTCTCCCAAGTCCCCTCCGCGGAAGCTGTGCTCAGAACACTACGATGGCCTCCGACCATGAGAACAGATCGATCGCAAGACCTGGAGTGTCCTTCAGAGCCACGTCTGCCCCACCCTCCCCTTTCAGGAACCTCCTAGATCTGTGATCATGCCCCTCTCAGGGCTGCTCACACACAGTGATGACCCACGCGGTGGGTATAGAGGCCTGACCATCTTGCCCGGTTCAGGGCAATTCTGAAGGGCGCTGGCTAAGGCTGCCATTGGGCCGGCACTGCATATGGACCTCTCCCTCTCTGCCCAGTCTTGCTCTATTCCTTTCTTTTCAGCAGGACTTGGTCCCCGGGGTACTCCTGAACAGAGTGGTTACAGTCTCCTTCCCAGGGGACCAAATCTGCAACAGGGCTCAAGTATGGGGAGAGGAAATTATATTTGCAAACCACTTCTTCCAAAGGAGAGGTCAAAGCTCTCGACACTCCTGTGAGGGTGCAAGCAGAGGAAACCTCCCCTTCTGAGGAGCAGTAACCCTTCAAAGAACTGTACCAGGCTTTGAGGAGGGCCCTGTAAGTACATTCCAGAGATCTCTGTCCTCATTCTTTAGGAAAGGCAGCCGGGCTCGCAGTGCCAGTCCCTGCAAGGGGCAGGGAAAGAGCCTGCCTCTGTTCACATCGGCCAATGACGCTGGCCGGTTCTTTCTTAAAATTGTGCCGTGTGATTCTGCCTCTCTTTGAAGCTGTACTTCAGACGAAAATAATCCCCAGCCCTTCTCCCAATTTTCCAAAAGCTGAAGCTCTGAGGTTAAGCGGTTCTGATTTTTGTGTTAGCATCTTTCGTAAACCAGGCCAACGTCACAAGCCGCCTCTTCTCAACATTGTTTTATGAAGGGATTAGTGGTCCCCACAGCGGGGCTCGAGGGCTCAGGCTCGCTCAGCAGCCCCAGAGGCCCTGGTCTCTCCTGGCTACAGGATATTTCTCTTACATCACTAGGGATAAAACAGCTATCTTTCTTTTAAGAAGTTAACCTTTTTTTGGAGAGGGAAGGTAAATAGGTTTGTTTGTTTATTAATGGAGGTACTGGGGATTGAACCCAGGACCTTGTGCATGCTAAGCATGCGCTTTACCACTGAGCTATACCCTCCCCACAGAGAAGTTACCTTTTTAATTGTTTTTCCAGAAAGAAGTTGGCAGAACTGGGCCTAGATGCAGTGTTCTGAATGTCTGTGTCTCCCCCAAAGGCTTAAACCCCAATGCAGTGGTTTTAGGAGGAGGGGCTTTGGGGGGGTAATTAGGTCATGAGGGTGATGCCCGCATGAACGGGATTAGTGCCCTCATAGTGGGGACCCGAGAGGGCTCTTTCTCCCTCTTTCCGCCATGTGAGGAAATAAGGAGAAGACAGCAGTCAGCAACCCAGGAGAGGGCTCTCGCCAGAAACCGACCATGCTGGCACCCTGATCTAGGCCTTGCAGCCCCAGAGCCTGAGAAATAAATACTATTGTTCATCAGGCACCCGGCAGTCCAAGCCACTTTGTGATAGCAGCCCCAGCTGACCACAGACTGCCTAGGAGAATACAGGCAAAGCTTTGGCACATTCAGATGGCAGCAGGAAGACACTTTGTAATAAAAACTGATGCTTTTCCTTCCATGTTTCCTTCTATTGTTTGGCCCTCTCCTTAACAATATTGACACCTCTTCCCCTCACCAACTTCTGTTTGGCATTTTCAGTTCATAACCCCAGGAAAGGAATGCCTACCTCAGAGCCGCTGAGAACGACAGCAGTAACTTCAATTTAGGGCAAAAATGTGAGTTAACATCTCCAAGACCAGAAAAGGATCCTCAGGGAAGAAGAGGGGAAGCCAGGAGAGCTTAAGTGTTGTCCATCCCACTCTCCCAGCTTAGAGGTGGAAGGAGGTCAGTAGTCAAAAGAACCATCAGAAAGGTCTGGGGGACACATGAAACAGGGTTATTAGTCTGCTCAAGCTGCTGTAACAAAATACCACAGACTGAATGGCTTAAGCCATAAATGTTTCTTTTCTCACAATTCTGCAGCCGGGAAGTCTAATACCAGGATGCTGGCCAGTTAGATTCCAGATGAGAGCTCTCCTCCTGGCTTTTTAGCATAAAAGGAGCCTGAATTCTAACCGGGGGTAAGATGTTTCTCCAGGACATTAGTTTGCCATCTTCTCAGTCTGTGGTCTTTCAGAATAAAGTCCCTATTCCTTGCCCTGGCACTGTTTCCCAATTTATTAGCCTGCTGTTGGGGGAGCAGAACGGGTTTGAACTCCGTAACACTTCTAGAGCTCTTACAGAGGAGTGAACAAACAGGGAGCAGGCACTTTGCCCTGTAACTTCCGTCCTCCAGGATCTCTAGGGAAGCAGCACTCATTTACTTAGTGCTGGCCGAAGGCTGCACGATAGCTTGTTTAACCAAAAGATCCATATTCCAAGAAGTCAGGTGCCAGGAAGGTAGCTCTGAGTCCTCCTCGTCACGTCCCTACCCTCACGGGACACTAGCTCGAGTTCAGATTCGCCGCTACCTTCGGAAATCCCCCCTGGTCCTGGTAAGGGTGGGCGGTGAGCAGCATCATCCTCTCCATATGGCAGATGAGGAAGACGAAGGCGCAGCCTGGCCTTGGAAGGAACACGAAAAGTTCTTCTCTGCTCTTTGCACCTCGCCTCACTGTTTCCTCACTTCTTTTTAACACCACCTCCTGGGTCTGATTCCCTCTTCCTCTTTCGCTCCGCTTCCCGCCGGACCCCCGACTGAAACTGACAAGTTGCGGCCATCAAACTACAGTTCCCACAACGCCCCGCGCCGAGGGGCCTCAGTGGGGTTTCCCCTGAGCTGCCGGTGTCATTAATGTTGCATCAAACTCACGTTTCCGGGGAAGAGCCAAGTTAGTGTCCACTTTTCCGCTAATAAGCCTTTTCCCTCTCCCTTCTGCGATACCCAGTGTTGGGTGACGAGGCCTCTGCGGGAGCACATTCATTCCGGCGAACTCTCTGGCCACCCGCTTCCTCCCCGCGCCTCGGCCCCGGCCTGGATCCTCGGGGGCCTGGGAGTGTCATTGGCGGATGACCGCAGCCCTCGCCGCTGCCCCTGCCGCCGCGACCATGGCCTCTGGCAGCAGCGGCCTCGCCGCCGTCCGCCTCCTGTCGCGCTCCTTCCTCCGTGAGTCCGGCCAGGGCTCTTTCCTCCAAACCTCCGCGAGTCCCCGGCCCCGCCGGGCCCACCGCCCTGGTTCAGGCCGCGGCTGGGCCCTCCGGGGCGGGATTTCGGCGGGGGCCCCAAGTCGGGACCCTCTGGGGTGGAGGGAGCTTTTCAGAATTACGGGGCGGGGGCCTGGCTTAGGCTGCTGGCGGGTGGGGTTGTGGAGTGGTTGAGCCAGGATTCGGGTCTAGGAGCCCCGCAGACCGGGGGGCAGGCCCTTGATCCCGCAGTGATGAGTGGTGGCTGGTTGGGGGCGACGCCTAGACTGGCCCTTTGGGGAGTGAGAGATGAGGTGGTCCCGGATGAACTCAGCTGCGAGGGTGAGTGTCTGGGTTGAGAGACAGGGGGAAGATATCAGAAGGAAATTGGAGGGTGAGGCTGAGCCTTGTGCAGGGCGGTCCTACACTTCGAATTGTACTTTCCGTAGACTGTAGGGTCAGTATGCGGAAGGATTCTGCACCTGGAGTCGGCACAGACCTAGAAAACTCCTAGAAGCTGAGGGTTGGCTGGGACCTTGATCAACTTGATTTGCAATGTCTCCACCAGGTGGTGCGAATTTTTCACTTCCTCAGAACTTAATATTCAAGGTTGCTGTTAACTCAGACTGTTGAAAATTCTTGCTATGTTCAAAGTCTCTGTGATTATTAGGTAGTTTGTGTAGGAAAGGACTTTGGAATCAGCCACATCAGGGTTTGAAGTATGGCTAGTTCTGTACAGTCTGCGTACTAACTCTGGGGATGTTTCTAAATCTATTTCTCAATTTTTGTTTCAAATCCCATGAAAATACTACCATATTTTATGAGACACCATCACTTGTAAGATACGCTGTTATTTTGCCTACCACTAATGGTGGAAAATGATTGCTGGTTGAAATTGTGACACACCATTGGTTGTCAGTTGCATACTCTAAGAAATGTTAAAAAAAAAAAGTAAAAAAAATATGGATCCTAGGAATTATGACATACGGGATGATCTGGGTTTACCATGCAGAATAAGTGAAACAATTTATGTAAAGTATTTGGGACGTAATAGGCACTCAACCAAAGTTAGTTTTCTTCTTTCTCCCTTTCTTCCACTTTTCTCCTAATTCTACTGGTGGTGCTGAATACTGGATGTGACTTAATTCGTTTCTTGCAAAGATTACACTCTAAAAGTGTACAAGGATGATAAAAGTGTACTCAGTAGCTACTCTCAGTTGTCAGATCACATGAGGACAAACTTTGGCAGGTAGGAAGAAGTTGGGTTTATTTGGGAAAGTTTGCTGGAGATTTTTGTTATGTGTTTTAAAACATAACTAAGGGTGTTGTAGGCCGAAGGCGAAAAGGAATTAGTTATACCCATGTCTTTCTCTTCTGGGGTCTTGCTCATCTGAGTTTCTGAAAAATCCTTGAATTGGGTAGGTCTGCTGTCTTAGGAGAGTCTGGAGAAGAAAGGAAGTGTCTAGAAAATCAGGATCTTGGATCTCGCCTTAGCAATACTTAACAGTCCTCTTACAGAGCGGGAACTTCTTTATTCCTAGACGCAGGATCCTGGGGCCTTAAGAGGTCATCTAGTTTAGCTTCCTGTTGTTGGCCTTCAGTTGTCTCAGTCATGTGATTAACCTGACACTAAGGCTCTGAGGGGTCAGATCTAAACCAAGGTATCTCCTGTATTAGAAAGGTTACAAACTACAGGGTTAATGTTTAAAAACCTCTGAATCCCCCAAATCTTCTTTTTCCCATGCCATATTTCTAAGCCCATTTCCAATCCCACTAGAAAAACAGCAGCCACAACAATGTCACCTTGCACACTTTTTTTTTTGAAGGTGATCACAGTTTATTTAGGCTGTGAGGTCACAAATAGAACTCGAGTTGCTAGGGAATTTTGTTCCCTTTACTAAGTTTTAATTAATGGTACATTTTGTGCTGAAGGTCATACGTGTTGCAATATTGATTTCAGTTAGGAAAAAAAACCAAACAAAAAACCCTCAGAGACCTGTTGGGGGCAGCCTAGAATGTTTAGAAATTCCTGAGCCCCAAAAACAGTTCTTATGAAAAAGGAGAAAGAACCCAGTTGAAGTGGGGAGAGAAAAGAAAATGAAAAATAAGAAAGATTTCCTCCATGAGAAAGTTCGAGGATTTTATAGGCACCTTTGGAATTGAAATAGTGAAGATTTTCAAGAAGTATAAGGTAGTGCAGGGTCATTTTGAACATAAACCAGTAGTTCCTATCAGTTGGGTCTATGAGGATAAATAGGGAATAAGAACAAGTATTTATTTTTATATAGTTTTTAATTTGAATGGTGGGTCGTTTGGGGTTCGAAAGTGGCCGCTGAGCTGTTCTGCGGTACTTGAAGATTTTACAGAAGGGACCGCAGCAGCCTGTATAATGCATACGATTAGTAAGTACACGTGTGTTAATGTCGGGAGCACGTGCCTGAATAAGTGAGTAACAGGGACAGTCTGAGAGGTGGAGGAGGAGTATTTTCATGAATGGAGTCTCAGGGTACGTGTTCGGAGCACGCTGCTGGTCACACGACGCCATGGTTTGAGTCCCATCTGGGCAGGTGCTTTTTGGCCACAGCTCGCATCCCTCATCCCACAGCCATCTTATAAGTGACGTAGTTACTCTCTGTGGGGAAGAGGACTCCACATGTGGCTGACGGATACAGATTTAGCTCTCAGACGACTTGGGCCCTTTCCTTCATGGCCTTTATTACAGTTTGCACTTTCGTGGTTTTTGCATCTCTTTGTTTAATGTTTAGCTGTCTTCCAGGACCGGAAGCTTCCTGTGGGTAGGGCCTCCGTCCCTCTTCTTCACCCCGAACCCCTAGTGCCTGGCAGATCGCCTGGCACAATAAACATCTCAAGGCAGTTTGGGCTTTTCATTCCATGTCAGCCGCGATAATGATAAAAACAGCTAAGAGTGAAATAGCACTTCTCTACCCCAGTTATTATTCTGCCTGCTCCGTATATTATATTATTAACTCATCTAATTCTCATATTGCCCATGAGGTACATAATATTATTATTATCCCCATTTTTACAGTGAGGCTGCACTTTTAAAAAAGTTGTTGATGTTAAAAATTTACTAGTAAATGTGTGTATACGACACGTTATATGTAGACATGGATCAGTGTATTTACACGTAAGCATATATGAGCTATACATAAGGACATAGATAGAACATTTCTGATTAGACTTATTTGATTTTAATGTATGAATTGTATCTTCTCTCTTTTTAGAAAATGATTTACCTTTGTGCTCACGTAGGATGTGAACCCATTTTGGGGAGCGTACAAGGCACTTTGCTACCCAATTTACAGGCCTCATGCCACCATCACAGCCTCCTCATGGGCAGCTGTCATTCCATTTACAGATGGGAAGACTGAGGCTAAGGGAGATCAAAAGACCTGCTCCAGGTTACCTGGCTGGTGAGCGGCAGAGCGTAAACTCAACCCAGGCCCATCTGGCTCCTGGGACTGTGTTTTCAGCTGCTCCTGGGATGCAATCCCAAGGTTAGGCTGGCCTGTTAGTAAGAGAAGGCAGCTCCACCACATTCCCTGGAGATGCCCCAGGGCCTGGCACCCATGGCCTTCACCACGGGGAAATTCTGCCTGGTGGCCGACCTCAGCCTTCCTTCCTGCTGCCCTCATGTTTAATTAAAAATACTCATTTTCTTCATATCAGTAAAGTCAGATATCTCCTCATGTGTTGCATTACCATTTGTCTGTCCCCAGTTGTGTTGCTCATTTGTGGCCTTTGTCCAGTTTTCTGTCCGGCTTTGGTCCCCTCCTTCCTGTTGGCCCCTCGTGTTGCTCAGATTGCCAAGGTTGTCCTCCTTGCCTGTTACATGTTACCAGACCATCCTCCTGGCCTGTCACTGCCTTTAGCTCTGCCTATGCTGTATTTTGATTTAGGTCCTTTCTTTTCTCCTATAATGAAATCGTCCAATTGTGTTACATTACTGCTTCCTGGATTTCATTTGTTTAAAAAAAAAAGGTTAGCATTGCATTTGTACTGAATTGATACAGGTTTGAGGACTGCTAGTAGCATATAGGGCTGGACTTCAGTACCATCTTTATACGAATTTTTGGGAAACCTATGATCTTTGCAGGTACAAAAATAGATGTAGGTTTTCCCCCCTCTTTCTTGGTAAGTGGGAGTTTGAGATTGACATTTTCCAATTCACACAAAAAGAGTGGAACTTTTGATACTTAGCTCTTCTATCTGTGTTTCTTCTCAGATCCTGTCTCATCCTGAAATTCAGTCAAACTTTTCCTGTGCAGCTACTCTGTAAGGTGCTGTACCACATGCCAGGGTGTACGAGACGTGGTCCTTTCCCTCACGGAGTTTACGGTTAAAAGTTCTGAAAGTATTGAGATGGCACTTAATCTTGCAAGCAATTTAGCCGGAAATAATTTTACATAGAAATAATGCAGTAAAGAGAGTAACAAAATGTTTACTCCCTTGAGTGGTATTTACTATTAGATGTCACATGAAGGTGTTTATAAGTTTCCTTCTTCTTAATCTCAGAGCCCCTACAAACCCTTTATTATATTTGTAAGTCACAGATGTCAAGTGAAAATGTTTTAGTTAAATGTCAACTGACATGAATCGATATAAGTAAAATTCTCAGGAAGTTTCATACGCTGACTTGCTAATTGAAAGGTGAGAAATATTTGCGAGATGATTTGGCCACTAACATAAGCCCTGTGTTCTAGGGTTACTTTCAGAAAATAAATAGCTTGCTCTAGTTATTCGGAGGTTTTGTCAGAGAGGTCAGGTTTGTATTTAAAACCAAACTACGGTTGGGCCTCTTTAAGCAGGAGACACAGTTGAAGGTTTGTACTGTAAACCACTTAGCATTCTTCAGCAGAAGTGGAATAGGCCTTTTTTTTTTTTTAATTATTGACAGTATTTGACTGGTAATTTGGGTGGAGAGGAAATCAAGTAAGGAAAGAAAATGCACAGAGCCAGTCAGATTTAATGTTCACAGCGGCTAGTAGTTTGAACCCTTTACCAGCGCAAATTGGAGGGTGGTGGGATGTGGGAGGGGAGGTGAAGAAGGGCCGAGGTGAGGGTGAGGAGAGGCTGCTTTCATGGGGGAGCCTCCAGCCTGCGATTCTGGGCCTTGGATTATCTAAGGTGGGGAAGAAAGAGGAGAATGACAGAAGTGGCTTAGAATTTGGCGAGTTTTACTTAGAATATAAGCATCTTTTGCGTTATTTCCATCTGAAAGCAAACAAATGGCCAACGAGAAAGAATTTCCTTGGTTCTGTGATGTCAGCAGTGCTAAGATTTGTCATTGATTTGATGCCAGTGTTACCTTAAAAGTAGCCACCAGTTGTCACCTGTGTCGTGGTGGCGCGGAGCGTCGGGAGACTGAGGTCTCCCCACAGCCATGGCGGCTGGGAGAGTGTGCTCGGGGTGAAGGGCCAGAGACGGGGCAGGCTCGTCTTCTGGTGTGGGGTGAGGGTCTGGGATTAAGAAGGCATTTGTGGTGATTATGGACACCAGGGCTTGCTGAGCACCTCAGGATCTCCCTCTGGGTCTCATAAATGCGTGAGTGTTTTAGCCTCCTTCATTCCAGTACCAGGGATACCTCGTCTGGCCACAGTGCAGTCAGGAATTTCACTTCCTTATCTTTGAGCGTGTATTTGGGGTTAGCTCAGAGGTGATGATAGTCTGTTGGTTCTGGCTCACCTGTGTGAGTCCGGGCTCGTACAGCAGGTGGGGAGATGACCTGCGGGCACGCACGCATGGTGGATCCCCCAAGATCCTCTCCACTGGATGTCGTAGAATGGCAGGGTCAGTGCACAGGCTGAGCAATGCCAAGGGGCTAGGAGACTGCCTGGGAGCGGAGCTGCTACTCATCACACTTTGGGAAGCAGTCTGAGCCCCGAGATCTGGCGCCGTGAAGCCTCGAGCTCCGTCGAGTCGATCTGGGAGTTTGGGGTAGGAGCAGGTCATGGCCGTGGTTGTTCCGGTGTTGAGGCCGTGCTTCGCAGATGCAGGCCGACCTGGCTTTGCTCAGGGTGACAGGGCACTCCTGCCCCTGTGGAAGGAGAAGTGAACTGTGTGAGGTCTCCTCTCCTGAGGTGTTGAGTGTAGAAGTACTTGTGGAGAACTGAACTTGACCTTCAAAAGGCAAGTGTTTCCTTTTTATCAAGTATGGGCTCCAGATACCCTGAGCTTGTTTGATCTTGTGAATCAAATCTTGTTCTTTCCTGTCCGGAAACTGCTGATAGACGGACCATTTATTGAATATTCCAGGAATGGGAGGGACTATGGGAGCAAGTTCTGCCCCAGGAACAGCAGCAGGGGAGGAAGGCTCGTCCACCAGTATTGTGGGGGTGGGGCTCCAGCTGGGAGAACTGGGAGTCAGGCCACGGGCTCCTGTTGTGTTCACTGACCCAGGTTTGGGTGCTTAGCTGGGCTCGCTGGGCCAGGACGCGACCCTCCGTGCTCACGCAGGGCCCCTGGCTCCGCATAGCCTACTCTGAGGACTCAGCTGGGGTGTGTGCACACAGGATGCTCCTCTCCTGGCTGGTCAGGGTGAATTCTGGGCCTGTCTCTTCCTTAGAGGTACCAGGAACTCCAAAATTCAAACTTGTTGGGAGCTGAGGTCAGTCAGTGAGTTGAAGATGAATCAAGGGGTGCTCACAGGGCCAGAAGCAGGTCAGTTATGGGACCTGAGGTCTGGATTTAGGAGGGCAGGAGGCGGGGATTCAAGACAAAAAGCACTGAGTGGACCCTGGACAACTTTGTGATGAGATGTTCTTTTCTAGCTTTCATGGGTGGCCTCAGTGGTAGGTGCTGGCACTTCCAAAAGGGCCAGGGGTGGGCCACAGAGGCAGCAGGTTGGGGCTTTAATGGGGGTTTTAAAGGTAGCCCACAATTTTAATTCATCTGTGCTCTACTTTCTATTTATTTTTGAAATATTCGGGAGCTGGCTTTAGGAAAGACTTAGATGTCTCAGTTTTCATTGAGGTCCGTTGCTGAAAATAACTTAGATTTTTTTTACATGTTTCTCCCTCATCTTCTTTTCCTATTTATCTTATCTTCCCTGTTTCTTTTATATGTGAGGTCTTGAGTCTTAAGCAGAAGAGACCCGTAAATAATTTTCGATTATATTTTAGACAAGTTTTATTCCATGACTTCACATTTAATATTAACACTTAATGTTAGTATTATTACTGGGGAGTGAGTTGCAGAGTAGTCCTTCATGGTTCTGACAAAGTTTGCCTCTTAGCTCGTCTTTGTTTATAGGTGTTGGGCTTAAAAATGTTGAGTCAAATGGGGAAAGCGTGTGGCTATTTAGTGAACACTGTGGGTAGGAGTGACACCTAGTTTTTAGTCCCTGGATTGAATTTGATCTCTTTGTCTGAGCCCCAGTTTTCTTTCAGAGAAATGAAAATTATAAACTTAACCTTTTCTTTCTCAATTCAGAAAAAGTTACAAGATTATGATTCTCAGTACAGAGGGGATTCTGGAGGATAGAACAGCATCTTTTTTTGTTCGTTTCTTTATTTCTGTAGTCAGTATGTCTCATTTCAAGAGTGACATTTGAAGTTACCATCATCACAAGATAGTGCTTGCATTAGAGGATTTTTTTTTTGTCACCAGGTTAAATTCATAGTCCAAAAGTTTGGAGAAATTATAACGTGTCGTATTTTCTCTACTTTTCAGTGCAGAAGAATGGGATCCGGCACTGTACCTACACAGCTTCCCGGAAGCATCTCTATGTTGACAAAAATACGAAGGTGATTTGCCAGGGTTTCACTGGTAAGCAGGTATGTACATCAAGATTCTTTTTTAAAGATGTATATTAGAGGTACAAAAATACTGAACTATTTTCTATTTTTAAAATGTCGTTAAAGTTACAATACATAGCAGGAAAGTATGCAGTATGGCAGTGGAGGTGTGTCTTAGGAGGAGGTCAGGTGCGATAGTCAGCCTGTAAGATGAAAACTGTATTCAGTCTTACCTTGAAAATCCCTCCCTAGGAGTCTAGTGTTGTGTTGGGAACCCACATACTCTCTTTCGGCAAGTGTAACACCACTGGCGTTTCTCCAACATTGGAACAAATCATTGTTCCTTTAATTAAGCACTAGGGAAAATGGACGGCTTGTGTTTAGGCCTTGAACAGAAAAAAATATGCAGTTACCACAGATCAGTGCGGGGCAATAAGCCAGAGTGGCCCCGGGACCGCAGTGGGCGGAGGAGGCAGACGCTGACTTCTCCCGTCTTACACTGTCTGTATGCAGATGCCTTTGGGGGACTGGCAGGCAAAAATGCCTCACGCGTTCCATTTATATTTATTCTCTCCCCCTATCGTCTGCCTGCATCATGGAATTTACATAAGTGTAAATGTATCTGTGATGGGATTCCACAATAACATGCAACGTAAGAATCTCCTTTCCCTCCTTCCTACCGTTCTACTCCTCTGTACTTCCTTCTGTTAGCAAGTTGACATGTGTCCTTCCGGGTATTTTTCTTGCTCATACAAACATATGTTTACTTAGGTAATGTGTATGCTACAGAACTATATATATATATACATACACACACATACTATACAGGATATGATATAAATCATACATATATATGTCTATTAAATAGATTCCTAAAAGTAAGATTGGGTGCCAGAATTTCTGTGTATTTAACATTTTAACAGCCACTGCTAAGTTGCCCTCGAATGCATTTATACAGATTTTAGTTTCTATAGTAGATGCACAGATTTTTTAAAAAACAAAGGAATACTGCCAAATCAATTAGAAGATAACCACGAGTCTTAACCCAGAGTATTCCTTCCTTCATAGTTAAAGGAGATATGGCAAGATAAAAGCAATTAATGACTTTTTTTTTAATTTAAAAGTTAATGATTTTTCTGTGATTAGGAGAATTGCCACATCTGTTCTGCAGTATTTTAGTGACCTGGAGCAGGAGTTGGCAAGCTTACTCTGTAAAGGACCAGATGGTAAACATTTTAGGCTTAGTAGGCCAGGCGGTCACCGTAACAGCTACTCCGTAGCGCCGGAACAGCACGAGCAGCCACAGATGAAACGGCAAGGAATGGGTGCAGCTGTTTGCCAGTAATTTCACTTAATTCACAAAACCAGTGGCCGGCGAGATTCCTCAGGCCATACTTAACCAACCCCTGATCTAGAGAATAATACTGAAATATCCAGATTTCTATAACTTCTGTTTTTTAAAGTACTTAGGAATTGCTTTAAAATTACATAGTTCTTTTTTTAAAAAAATGAATTTGATTGGGGAGTTGTTTCATATGAAATGTCCTTCTGCTTTTTGACTTTTTTCTGAAATAACTGGGCACAGAAATGTGAATCGCAGTAGACCTTTCTTCTTTTTCTCCCATTCCTCAACTATCTTAAAAAAGAAGAATCCTCCACCAACAAAGAAATACCCCAAACCTTGAAATCTGGTTCATAGGTAAAATGGGTTTACTTGTTCTGATAGCCGTGCGTTTTATGCACATCACTTTCACATACATATTCTGAAGAACGTTGATGCTCCTCTAGCATTTGAGGTGCATTTTTTTACTCCTCTGCCAGTTAAAATCAGATTCAGTCCCTTTTCTGGTTAGGTATTAATTTTGTTAACATACAATCAGATGTTTGATTACCCCAAGTTCCCCACGTAAGTTTATTCTGTATAATTTTGTTTTTCTTTTAAGTTCATGCCTGTAAGCACTCTTTGGAACTGTCTCTGCTTCCTAAATTAGGTGATGATTTGCCTAAATAATGAAATCCGAGGTTGGTTTCAGTGTCTTTTAGTTATCTGCAATTACGTTGTTTCTCATTCACTTTCTTTCTTTCTTTTTTTTTTAAGTAATTGGGAGCCTTAGTTGTCTCAGATTTGTGAAGTTTCTGTCTACGGAGGTAACAGTAAGGTCTGAAACTTAGAGTTTATCTGTAGGAAATCTGCATTTTCCCTCATGCTTTTTTTTTTTTTTCAGTGCACACATTGTTCCACATGTGAATGAGGAATATGTGTATTTCAGAATGGACCTCAACCATGCAGATTTCCACTGGGTGCTATTGCTTGTACTGGCTTTTATGAGTTGCTTAAAGTATTCCTGTTCTGAACTGTGCACTGAGTGGTGATAACGGGAAAACTAGGAAAAAGCAGCTTATGAACAGGAAGTGTTATCCCTGTTTGACACTACGTTAGGACTGAAAAAGTTGTCCGTTTGACCTGATCTAACAGTGCTGTAGTCTAGGGCAGTGCTTCTCTGTCTAGAGTGGAAGACCAGTTTGGGTATGTCTGTTTTTATTTCCAATTTAATGCAGATTAGTACTTTTTCAAAATACAATAAAAGTCATAGCACTATCATACTGCTATAAAAGTTTGCAAACATTCTCTCTTATTTCTGTTTTTTTAAGTTAGATTTTTTTTTTCTTTCTTGTTGTTTTGTCAATTTTTTTCTTTTTCTTTTTGTATTTATCTCACTGCAGATCTGTAAGAGTCCAAAGACGACACTTTAAATGACACTGCTCCAAAGAGAGAGCACTGGCCTGTGGTTCTTTCCAGAGCTCCATCACTGACTTTAGATAAGTCAGTTAACATGCTTGGGACTAAGTTTCCTTCCATGAAGAAGTTGAATCAGGAAATTTCTGAAGTCCCTCTTAAGGCCCCAAATTTTATGCCTTTAGTAGAACTTGAGTAGTTGAGTCAGCATTCTTAGGTCCCTATAGAATGACCGCATAGATCCATTCAGTTTTCAGCAACTACTTAATTGAGTGCCTACTGTATGGAATGTGTTGATTTAGTTGCCATCCGTCAGTGAGCAAAGAAGATAGAAATCATTGTGTTCATGGAGTGGTGGGGAAGAGAAACAGAGTCAGTGGGTAAATCTCGTGGTACATTAGGAAGTGTAAATGCTATGGAGACACTAAACCAGAGAAGGGAGGCGTGTACGTATGTGTGTGTGTGGAGTCGTGGAGGCAGTGAGGATGGGGAAGGGGGGATTTTATACCAGGTGGTCAGGGGAAGCCTGACCTCTGAGTCAAGTTCTAAAGGAGATGTGGGAGTGAACCGGGTGGGTATATATTCCAGCCAAAGGGGACAGTGAGGCCAGGAGGCAGTGGTGTGTCTGTTGTGTGTGGCAGCCGCAAGGCCAGTGTACCGGAGTGGGATGAGCGATGAGAGAGCAGTAAATGAGGCTGGGCAGTGAGGTGTCCTGATGTGAGGAGGCAGCTTGCATACTGACTCGCAGGCTGGTGCGAGGAGTTTGGCTTTTGCTGTGAATGAGATGAGAAACTGTTGGAGAGTGTGATCAGAGAAGTGACATGTCTCAGGCTCACTCTGGCTTCTGTGTTGAGAATAGGTTGAAAGGGAGCAAGGGCAATATTCTGTCAAGAGGTGTTGGTGACTTAGACCAAGATGGTGGCAGTAGGAGGGGGGAGATGCTGTCAGCTCTGTTTTGAAGGTAGGGCAATAGGATTTACTAATATATCCTAATTTGTGGTATAAGAGAAAGAAGAATCAAGAATGACTCCAGTATTTTTGGTGTGCACGTCTGCTGGGAGTGGAGTTGTCACTAATTGAGACGGGGTGCACTGTGGAGGGGAGCGATCAGGAGCTTGGTTTTGGCACTGAGTTTGGGATGCCTGCTAGTTCTCCAGGTGGAGAAGTCAGGTAGGCAGTTGACAGTGTGAATGTGGAGTTCAAGGCGAAGGTCTCGGCTAGGTATGCTGGAGGTACGTGTGTCTCTGTTTGTATGGGAGAGGTCACCATATGAATGATCCTCATTACCATGAAGGGGATGAGGTCACCAAGGGCATAAATTGAAATGAAAAAGAGAAGTCTAGGACAGGAGAGAAAGAGAAGGTGAAAACCAGGGAAGGTGGAGCCCCAGGAGCTTAGTGAAAAAGCAGCTTTCGATCCCTGGGGAAATTTTTGGTTGTCAGAACTGATTGGGGCAGGGAAGGGGGCAGTACACTGGCGTCTGCTGAGTAGAGGTAAACATCGCTGCTAAACACGGTCCAAAGCACAGGACAGCGTCGTAAGGGTGAATCAACGTGCCCAGAATGTCAGTAGTGCCGAGTAAACGGACTGGGACATACAGGGTGTTGGCTGGGCGGCATTAAAGGCTCACTTAAGATTAGGGATCATTCGTTTAAAGTGAGACTAGTTAGCATGGTTTTATTTTAATTTTAATTTTAATTTTTTTCTCCAGTGACTGTTCAGTGGCTTGTGCGTAGCCTTGGAGCAGGGGGAGAACTGGATTTAACTGAGACTAGTTTTGCTGGAGGTGTAAGTGGAAGTGAGAGAGAGCCAGGGTGGTTGTGTGGTTAGAGTGGCTGACCGTGGACTTCAAACTGAGTAGAAGAGGGCTGTGAGGACATCAGGAGATGAAGAACAGTAAAACAGGTGTTCTTTTCAAGTAAACGCCAGGGGGTTTCTGGTCATCCACCAAGTTTGAAAATGGAGCGAAAAGACACCTTCGTGGAAAAAAACCCCAAAAAACCAGTTACTCTGGCTCGCAGTGGCCTCCTTTGCGTCAGGGCTGGGAGCTGCGCTCAGCACGCCATGCGAGGGCTTGGGTAGATGTCACCGAGATTCTCAGGGAAGCGCGTGTTAACCTGTGTGTTTTTCTTTTCCTCGTTGCTGAAGATCGCCTTCCGGCTTCCCAGCCGGCCCTTCCTCACTGGTCCTGTGCTGCTTCCCCTCAGGGCACCTTTCACAGCCAGCAGGCGTTGGAGTATGGCACCAAGCTCGTCGGTGGAACCACTCCGGGGAAAGGAGGCAAGACGCACCTGGGCCTGCCGGTCTTTAATACCGTGAAGGAGGTGATTAACTGCGCCGAGTTTGGCAGGAAAGGACGAGCGGGGGAGGAGCTGGCGCACCTTGGTTAGAGATCTTAATTGTGCCCCTTTTGGGAGAGTCGCTTGCTTTTTCCAGTTCCAGTAACCTAGAGAAATTTGAGTTGCAGTACAAACCAGTGGGTTCGCTCTCGTGATGTAGGCCTGGGTGTCTTCCCACAGCCTGGGTCGCTTTTGCTGACGAGTGTACCCCAGCTTCCACGGGAGGAAGTCAGGTGCCGGCTTCTCTTTGGCTTCCTCTCCTTTCCTTACCACTTCTGCCGGGATGTTAGCAGTGCACACGGCAGCGTCCGCCCCCTGCCCTACTGCTCTTTAATTTTTCTTTCACTGCCGGGCCAGGGAAAGACCACTTCCTGTGCACGGCCTCGTTCCTGGCTCCCCGCAGCCCCCTAGGTGGATGCTGTTATCACCCCCATTTTAAAGACAAGGATACGACAGGTGCAGAGAGGAAATGGTCCTGCACGTAGCCTCACAGCCGATAAGTGGCAGACTTAGCGTGGCTTGGAGTTAAGTAATTAGTGTGCTGGTCTTGTGTGGGAAAACTTAGCTGTATAGTCTGATTTATAAATCAGAGTCCTAGTCTCTCCCCCAAGTTGCTAATTTCTTAGTACTTTAGAAGTGATTTTAACCTAAACTTTAATTCTTTGTTACAAAGCTAACATGTGCTCATTGTAAAGATTCAGATGTAAAAGTACATAAAGTTAAATTTTATATAGTGTTCTCCACTTCTCAGATGTAGCTTTTATGGTGAGCTACTTTGAGTTCACTGTGTGTGCTCTCATCCTCTTTCTGCGTTACATGAACATACACAAAAATAATAGTATTATCAAAATTATAGTACAAATTCTTGGCTATTTAATTTTTTAAAATCTAGGAGATAAGGTTAGTACTTGAAATTAATGTACTGATGATAAAAAATGTAACCCCCACAACATACTTTTAAGGCATGTTTTAAAGTGTTGCTTGCTTTTTTTTTTAATGGAGGGACTGGGGGTTGAACCCCGGACCTCGTGCACGCTAAGCATGCGCTCTCCACTTGAGCTGTACCCTCCCCCTCGTAGTACTGCATTTTTTTAAAGTACAAATTTATAGACTTAGTCTCTTTTCAGAATACTAACTTCAAATTGAAGTTAATTTGTATTCTTAATCCTAAAATGTAGGGAAAAAACAAATATTCAAATTTGGAATTCTCATTTTACTTTAAATTTGAAAATAGAGTATAATATATGTGTCTGTGTGTTTTGAGTGTCTTATATTTTAAAGAGTAAAAAAAAATCATATTCTGTAGAATAATCATTTAGAGTCTTTTTACTTTGCATTTTTTGTCTCCTCCACCCTTTTCTTTTTTTAGGCATGTTTTGAAATACTACTTTTTTTTTTTTTTTAATGGAGGGACTAGGGATTGAACCCAGGACCTCGTGCTTGCTAAGCATGAGCTCTACCACTGAGCTGTCTCTACCTTCTTTTCCCCTCTTAAATTCTCTTAAATGGCTGATTTCTTTACCTCAAAATATAGAGGGGAGCTGTCTTCATAATTCCTCTAGGTAGATTTGACTTTTGTTATGAGCCTTTTTTTTTTTTTTCTTTCTTTTAAAGAAGGTTTTGTTGCTAAGCAATTCATTTGTTATTCATTATGACACAATAGATATGACATTTGGAATATTCTGTAAGTTCTTTGACAGATACTGTTTATTTCTCACCTGTTCAGCTCTTACAAAGAGCTTTCTGAATGAGAAGAACGGATGCCTTTCATCCAGTGTTATTTGCCAGGGCAAGTTCAGCTTCTGAAAGTATTTGTAGCCTTAAGTAGAAAACCATGGGATATATTTTCCGTAAAATATGTACATGCCTATGATCTGCTTTCTGTTGGTTCCAGCCTAGTTTTTTCTTTGGTCCCGACTTCTCTGTTATCACCTTGAACATAGTTTTTAAAAACATTACCTAAAAATTATTTCGAATTATTTTTAGCCCCTGGCAAGTTAGCGTCCTTTTATTTACTCTTCTTTCACTGTCCAGATAACCTCTTTTTACCAGGAATGTGGCAGAGAAAGCTCCCTCCTCTGAGGTTGTGGTGAATCATTTTGGGGTGATGCCCACAGACACTGTCTTCTATGTCCGCCCTTAGCTGTGTCTGTATGTTCTATGACTTCGTGTTTGTATCCATTGTAAACTCCTATGGCACAGCCTTCCAGGAGATTTTGATTTATATCTTGATCAGGTTACGTTTTAACATTTATTGGGAGGCAGACTGCTGTAACTGAAAATAACTGACACTGCAATCAGATATACTGAAGTCTGAGTCTTGGCTCTGCTACCTCTTAGCCATGTAATCTTGCACAAGTTATTTAATATCTCTTGGCCTCAGCATCGTGATGTGTAGATGGAGATGCTAAGTGCACAGGGTTGTGGGGAAGCCTTACCTGAAGCCTGTATAGAGTCTCTCAGGGCCTCTCACCAAGTAGGTGCTGTCAGTCTTGGAGAGTCACAGATCACAATCTGTTGTCTTCAAGGAGCTTCCATTACAGTGGAAGAGACATGGCCACCAGTGGAGGTGGGGGAAGACTCCGTCTGTACGGACACGTGTAGAGAGCATGTAGAGACCACAGGGGGAGCAGTGATCAGACTGATGGTCTTCACGTGCGTTGCATTGTGAGGGGTGGTGTAGAATAGACTCTAGTCTTACCTGACCCATTCCTATCCTGTGCTCATTTACGCAAGTGTATTTTCGTTTATTTCTAATCCGCGTGCATAAGTATGATATATCTTTAAACAGATGTTTGAGAGCTGAGTTCTTAAGCTTGGGTCTCACTAGTCCTTTTTCTCCTGGGGAGGTACAAGGTCTTTGGTACTGAACAGGTGCTAAGTGTCTTGTAGAGCAACAAAAATAAACATGGCCCAGGAATGAGGGGACACAAACGCAAATCGGGCAGTGCTTTGAGGTTTACTGACATGCTCTAGCCTGAGGGAATGGGAGGGCACCGAAACTGTCAGCTCAAAGAGGCATCCCCAAGGGGCAGAAAGGAGGCCATGCTTATTCTGCTCTTCTCTGACAGCACAGTGAACTTGCTAATGGGAAGAATGAAGACATCCAATGTCTCCTGGTGGTGGCCCCGAGACATTATTATAATCACAGTGTTGAATTTCCTTTACAATGTTTATGACTTCACCAATAATAACATGCTTCACCGTTAACGTTTCAGGCCAAAGAACAGACAGGAGCGACCGCGTCTGTCATCTACGTCCCTCCTCCTTTTGCTGCTGCCGCCATCAGTGAGGCCATTGACGCAGAGGTGCCCCTGGTGGTGTGCATCACGGAAGGCATCCCGCAGCAGGACATGGTGCGGGTCAAGCACAGGCTGCTGCGCCAGGACAAGACCAGGCTGGTCGGGCCGAACTGCCCTGGAGTCATCAACGTGAGTGCGCAAAACAGAACAAAGCCCCGTTTTAGCCTCTAAAGGCTAACGAGCTTTTTGAATCAGTCCATGTATATCTGTGTGTATGACCTCCGAGGCACTTTTTCTTCCCCTTCACTTTTCTGAAACTATGAATTACTTTCCTGCAGCCTGGAGAATGCAAAATTGGCATCATGCCTGGCCACATTCACAAGAAAGGAAGAGTTGGTGAGTACATATTTCTTATAGATGAAACACAAAACTCCTTGACCTAAGTTCAGGACTCACAAACAGAATCTGACGGTGCAGATCAAACTCATTTGAATGAGTTCAGCTTTAATAGAATTTCCCAGGGAAGCTTTGTAGTGAACTGATTCTGTACCCTAAATTGATGTTTGAGAAACAATAATAATAATTCCACAGAATCAGTGAAAATATTTTGGGGGTTTTGAAGATTCTTTCCTGCTCAGCACACTATGGATTATCCCATTTTTTTTGCATGTGTCAGCAGTTAATTTTATTTTATTATTAAGTAGTATCCTCTTGAATGATTACAGTTTGTTCTCCCACTGATGAAAATTTCTGTTGTTTCCAGACTTGAGCATCATGAATAAGGTGAAGGCGGGCTTTTGTGTGCTGGTCTTTTTGTGGATACGTTTCATTTCTCTTGGGTAAAATGCCTAGGACTGGAATTGCTAAGTCATAGGGTCAAAGTATACTCGACTTTCTAAGAAGTTGTCAAATAGTTGTGCTGAGTGCCCGCCTTCTGCGCGCCCACCATCGAGGCAGGTGTGAGCGCTCCATTGTCCCTCGTCCCACGGGCACTTAGCATCACCACCCACTCTGCTGGGAGCGCAGTGATGTCTCGTTGTGGCTTTAATTTGAGTTTTCCTGACAACTGATGAGATCGTGTGCTTACTGGCTATTTATAGATCTTCTTTTGTGAATCATGTCTTGAGGTTTTTTGCACATTATTTTTTTATTGGGTTGCCTCTTTATATAATTTTCTGTATAATTGATGATTATAAGAGGCTTCTATAAATATTCTGGATATAAGTCCTCTGTCAGGTGTACGTGCTGTAAATATTTTTACTGTTAGTTTGTGACCTGTCCTAGAGTGACTTGGCCTTGTTGGATGTCACAGGTTCTCTCAAAATGTTTTGAGACAATTGTACTGCGACTCGTTTAGTTCCTCAAAGAAATGATCACATTAACATTTCAAAGGCAGCCCGTTAATGCCTGTTTTTAGATTCTTCACACCTAACTCTCACTAAGCTGTACTGTTTCCCCACCATAATAGGGTTACAGTATTTTCTCTGTCCGTAAACCATGACTATAAATACTACGTAAGAATAGTTAGCCCCGTGGGTGGATGTCAGCTGTGTGGTTTGCAGGGCTGGCTTAACGACCGTGATTTTCCTGTATTACTGATGGCTCCTGGAGCTGGCAGCCCTGCTTGCCAGAAGGGTCCTTACCGAGCCCTCTCACCAGGGAGGTTGCAGGGAGCCCCCCGGGCCAGCTGAGTGCCAGTCGGGGCCTGATCCACCTCGTCACTGAAGCGCGTGTGCATACGTGAATCCTCTGTGTGCTCCTCACGCCGCTTTGATTGGCTCCTGCTCTGGACTTCAGGCGGGCGTGCGGGAAGGTCTGCCTGTGCTGAGCTGCCTTTCTGAGAAACACCCTGCTTTACAAGGTGCCCGTAAACCTCAAACAACTGAAAGGAGTTCAGGGAAGCCCTCGGCTCTCTGCCTGCCGGTAACACATCGATGAGGCAGGCCTCCGGGAGACTGCTTTTAATTCCTTTGAAAAAGGACTGGAAAAAAAAATTCACCTAGAAGAAAACACACGACACTACAGAATTTTCGAGGAGATGAGGGAGAGGAGATGGTCTTGTTGTATCAAATGTTCCTGTTTTGATCCCAGTGCTAATATTCCCAGAAGCCACACCGACTTCCAGTCCTGCAGGGGTTCACGGGAAGGGTTTCCATCCCTCAGGCATTTCTGAATGGAACGTGGTGCAGCGTGACGGCAGCACGACAGTGGAGTGACTTTCTAGTTTGTGTTGATGACAACTAATAAAACTGTGTAACAGCTGACTGAATGCTATTGAAGAAAGTGATCGGATTCCAAGTTGATATTTAACTATGATTTTTTTTCTCTTATGTTAGACTTTTTTTTACTCTCAACCGCATGTGACATACTTGACTCCTACATCCTTTTTAAAAAATTTATTTTAATTGAACTTTTTAAACTCATTTAATTGTAAATTCACAGGTACTTGTAAGAAATCATACAGACAGATCTCTGTGTACCCTTTATCCAGCGTCTCCCCAGTGGTAACATCTTGCAGAACTGTAATAAGCAGTGTCACACAACCAGTATATTGTCATCGATACAGGCAAGATAACGAATGTCTCCATCGCTACGGGGATCCCTCATCTTGCCCTTTTATAGCTGCACCCACCCCCACTCCCTTCTTAATCCTTGGCAACTAGTAATCCTCCATTTATAAAATTGTTTCATGTCAGGAGTGCTGTGTAAATGGAGTCATGTAGTGTGTGGCCTTTGGGACTGGCTGTTTGTACTTGGTGTAATTCTCTGGAGACTCGTCGGGTTGTCACGTCGGCAGGTCACTCCTTTGTGCCGCTGAGTAGTATTTCAGGGTGCGCGTGCACTGCAGTTTGTTTAACCAGTCACCTGTTGAAAGATACTGGGATTATTTCCAGTCCGGGGCTTTGACGAGCGAGGCTGCTATAAACATTTGCACACGGATTTTTACGCGGCACAAGCCTTCATCTGTCTGGGATGCCTGCCCAGGAGTGCAGTCGCTGGGGGTGTGATAGTTGCATGTTGTTTTAAGAAACCACCAAATTGCTGTGCACGGTGGCTGGACCATTCTACATCTCCGTCACCAGCGTAGCTGTGATCCAGCTTCTCCATGTCCTTGCCAGCATTGGCCACTGTTTTTTTATCGTAGCCATTCTGATGAGGGTTCAGTGACGTCTCGTCGTGGGTGTAATTTACACCCCCTTAACGGCTCATGTTTTCAGGTGCCGGTGTGCCGTCCGTGTGTCTTCTTCCGTGAAGTGTTTCTTTGTGTTTTTGCCCGTGGCCTAATCGGATTATTTGCATTTTTACTGTTGAGTTTTGAGAGTTGTTTGTACATTCTAGATGCTAATACCTTGTTGGATGCGTGGCTCACAAATATCTTCTCCCGTCTGTAGCTTGCTTTCTCGTGCTCTTAACAGGATGTTTCAGGGAGCAAAGTTTTTTGTTTTCATGAAATTTTTTTTCTTTTGTGGAATATGCTTTGACCTCAAGTCTAGTAACTCTTTGCCTAGCCTGAAATGCCCATTTTTCTTCCTGAGCATTTTATAGTTTTACATTTAAATCCCATGATCCAATTTCAGTGAAGTTTTCTAGGTGTGAGACTTAGATCAAAGTTCTTTTTCGTCTCCATGTGTTCAGCTGCTTCAGCACCATTGGTTGAAAAGATCATATTTTTTTTCCATTGAGTTGCTTTTGCATTTTTGGGTCATCAATCAGTTGGCACATTTGTGTTGGTCTGCTCTGGGTTTCGCCAATACCACACAATCTCAGTAACTATAATTATGTAATGAGTCTTGAAGTTGGGTAGATTGCTTCCTTGTACTTCATTTTTAAAAAATTTTTTTAGCTTTTCTAGTCCCTTTACGTTTTACTTTTAGTTGTACTTAGCAGGAAGAATAGAGGAGAACACCTCCGCTTTTTGGAGGCAGAAGTGCCCTGACAACAGATGTTTTTAAGTCTCTTTTACTATAAATACTTTAAGGATGGCAGGAGCAATCTACCCTAAAACCATTCATTTCATTATTTAAGTGTATGCAGTTTGCATTTATATAAATTATATATCATTTATGTAATTAGATGAAAGCCCCTTAAAAGAATAACATCCTAGTGTTACTATTTACTGATTATTATGCTGATCCATCAAAAGACTAGAATAAATAAAACAGCTGTTCTTCCCAGTAATCCAGGGTACTAAGTGAACAGTGGGAACATAGTTCTACCCTGAGACTCACATAGGCGTGTGAAGGAGACCAGGACATTGCCCACGAAGGCGCACAGCTGAAGTACTGGGTGTCCTTTGCTTGAAAGCTAAATGCACCAAATACGTGTGTACATAGGCATTGCCTGCCCAGCCTTGTCAGTTATGGCAAGTCCCACGGAGGAGGGGCCGCGTGAGGGAGAGAGGATGCGAATAGAAGGTTCCGAGAACAGGGGGAAACTGACGAGTGAGACAGATGCGGCTGGTGTTCGTGGTTGTGTTTGTCGTGAAACGGGGGCCAGCTGCTGAAGGGCCTCAGACTTTTGAAATTCGATTTTAAGAATATGGTTGTGCTCCACTGATTTTCAGTTCTGACCCATTTGGTAGATACTTGTTGAGCTCTTTCTGTGCCTGAATGGTGCTCAATCCTGGGAACGCAGGGCCGGGGAAAACAGTCTTGTTTACTGACCCCCTGGGCGTTCCAGTCCAGCAGGAAAGACAGTCCCTGCAGTTTCCAGCACCAGCGGCAGCCTCTTGCTGAGCCACTGCAGGAGAACAGGGCTCTGACTTGAGGAATCAGTGTGTGGTCAGCAGACAGCAAGCCCGGCTGTGAACTTATTTTCCTAAACCCGGGTTATTAGCCGCAGATTAATCCTTGAACTTTATGCCATCTTTTTTCCTTATGGACGTTTTGATACATGCGTTGTTCCATTTTACTGTGTGTCAGCAGTAGACGGTCATTTTATGTAGACGACTTTAGGTCTTAAAACTGCTTTTATAGTCATGAAACAGCCTAACAATAATATACTTTCTTCTATATCTCCTTTTAAAACCGCCCTGCTGTAATTGAAGCCTTCCCTTCTTATTTCCTCACCTGGTGACATTGTTTATTTGGATGACAGGTTGTGGGACTGGCAGCACGTGTACTTGTGTCTGTAATTTGTTTTACTATATGATAGTCTGTCGCATAAACACAGTCTCAATGTTTTGGGATTCTCTTTCTTTAAGGTATCGTGTCCAGATCTGGCACCCTGACTTACGAAGCGGTTCACCAGACAACGCAGGTTGGATTGGGGCAGTCTTTGTGCGTCGGTGAGGGATTTTGGCTAAGCTCGTTTTGTTGCAGTGCAGTATCTTCATTAATAAGCACAGTAATAATTATTGATTTGATTATTTGCAAGGGATTCTGGTGCCATTTTATGAAAAAGACGTTATGATCTTGAATTTAATTTGCTTAAAAGCGAAGCTTATTGTTAAATTTTCAAGATTCATGGTCCAAGATTTGACTTCCGCCTGGCGGAACAATCGTGCTGGGACGTGTGGCCCCTGGAGAGCCTCGGTGCCTGAGAACGGCGCTAACTTTGCTCGCTGTGAAGAAGTGGTCCTTCGTCATGGGGCTTGCCGCGCTGTAATTAGCATTTTGCTATTACCAGCTGCCATCCAGGGCTTCAGAGTTGCTAGATTCTTCACTGTTTATCATCTCCCTCCTAAGGCCGCCCTGTGAGGCACCGCTGTGCTGGGATTTGGTGCTGGAACCAAGCTTCACTGGCAAGAAAATCTAGGTGGAGGAGGTTTGAGGTCCTCAGAACCTCTCTCTTTGCCGCATCATACTGCCTCCCACTTAAAAACATAAAAAAGTTTTTACATTTTAAAACGATTTTGGTATTTGTTGCCAAAAGCCAGGCAAATTTCTCATTTTTAGAAATATACCTTCAAATCTTTAGAATATTTTAAAAAAGATTTTCAAAGGCAGCTTTTTATAGTTAAAAAAATGTAAAATATAGCCCTGGCATATTTTTATTAAGACTCAAATTCGTAAAATCAGTGTTAAACATTAATTGTGCTTTTCTGTGTGCGAAAGTCCAGCCATAGACACAAGGTGACTTAGTGTGACAGAGAATGAGAAAGGACTTTGAGACAGGGGTGCCAATTCCATCTTCTCTAGCCTCTGGTTTTAATTTGTACATTGAGAGTAATAATTTCTGTCTCACAGAGAGTTTGGGAGGGTTAGGAGGTGGCAGGTGTGACTTGTGCTGAGGCGCAGAGCTGGCCAAGTGGCTGGCATGTGGCACCTGCTGCTTCTCTCCTGCAAGATCACTCTTCAGAGATGCATCGAAAGGTGGGAGACCAGTGCTGCCTTCAGTGAGTTTATAACTTAAAAATGTGAAAAGGAGGCAGCCAGCCTGTGGGGAACATTGACTTGAACCCTGTCCAAGTGCTAGTGCTTAAACACCGTGTGCTTGGAGTGGAGCCCTGTGTGTGCTGTCTGTCATCAGCCCCTCTGGGTCTAAGGGAAGAAGGAAGAGAGGTCGGGACACCCCCGTCCCTCACTAGGACTTGTGTCCCAGCTTGTGAGTGGTTCCTCTGCAGTGTGCCTCCTCAAAGAGTTATTTTGTGCAGAGAAATTCCTTACCTGTTTAATCAGAGATGATATTCTCACAAACACACATTTTCTTAAAATGCTCATTTTTAAAGAGCCATCTGGGAATAATTCTGTGGGAGGGAAGAGTCTCGATAAAGGGCTAACCCAGAAATAGGGCTGTCTTTGTGAGTATCAGGGACCAGCCACCATTTAGCATTCGTGTAATAGCATCAGCAGAAATAAACGTAGCATTTATGACTTTTAAATGTTAAATGCAGGGGTGCGAACCCAAAAAATACTGGTAAGAGGAGGGTAGGTAAGCCAAGAAACCTGTTGAGACAGCATTTCTCGCGCAGAACCGCTTGGCCCGCCCTTCAGCCTGCGGCTGGCGCTGACCCTCTGACTCTTTCAGGCGTCGGAGGCGACCCCTTTAACGGGACAGATTTTACTGACTGTCTGGAAATCCTCCTGAACGATCCGGCCACAGAAGGCATCATACTGATTGGTGAAATTGGTGGTAACGCAGAAGAAAATGCTGCAGAATTTTTGAAGCAACATAATTCCGTAAGTTCTGTTTTGGAAAAGTGGAGCTCTCTGCTCCTGAATGTTGTCAAAGGTCGGCTTTGCTCCTGCTTCCTCTCCTTTCTGCCTCCCCTGGTTACCGTCGTGGCCTGTTCCCCAGGTGTGAGTGGTCACTGCAGACAAGCAGCGCACTTCATGCAGTTTCCCAGGTGGAAGGAAACCTCAGAGCCACCTTTTATTTCTTCTACCTCTTCTTCCGCGCAGAGATCTGTCTCTGTAATCTCAGTCACTTGTTGAGACTCAGAGCACCGCCATCTGTAATTAGTCCCTACCTCACCTGCACCAGCTCAGTAGTTTTGTCCTAGTATCTCTGCTCCTTTTCTTCCTGAGGCGCCCCCCGCCCCCCCCGTCCGGCATATCTCCGTATATCTAGGGTAAAGGGCAGGCTTAGCACGGCATTCCAGCTCCTCCCTCGCCACCCTAACCCGCTTTTCAGATCCACGTCCCATCCGACCTGCCCCTTGTTTCAGTCTTGCTTGTCCTCGCTTGTTCCCTCTGCAAGGTGTGCATAACATCTCTCACCCTGGCCTGTGCTGTACACAGCGAGCAGCCGGTGTCCTTGGCGTCCAGCCCAGTCCTCTGGCGCATGAGGCACCAGTGAATGGTGAATGGGTGAAAGAATAAAGTAAATTGTTAGGAGATGGGAGTAAAATGTTGTTGGAGTCTCTTGAATCCAGAGAAGTTGTGAAGTTTAAGATTTAAGTGAAATCTGACTTCTTTTTAGAAAAAAGCAATTTAGGTTAACAGACATTATAGTCGTCCCTTGACATCCACAGGGGCTTGGTCCCTGTTCCCCTGGGGACACTGAAATCCATGATGCTCAAGTCCCATATATATTACGGCGTAGTATTTGCATGTAACCTACACATACCCTCCTGTATATTTTAAATCCTCTCTAGATTACTTCTGATACCTAATACGATGTAAATGCCGTGTAAATAGTCGTAAAGACAAAGTGAATAGTATCTAAATAGTTACCAGCGTGGCAAATTTAAAGTTCTGCTCTCTGGAACTTTCTGGGATATCCCCCCCCCCCAATATTGTCTGTCTGCACTTGGTTGAACTGTTGGATGCGAACCCTGTGGATACAGAGAGCCGGCTGTACACTGTGCTAAAGTAAACTCAAAAATGTTCTTAGGCCCAACTCTGAGTCCCTTGAATAGCTTTGAATTTAGTGGGAAAAACTAAGCTTTACATTTGGTTTCATTTGGCACGTTTTCCTGTTCCTGGTTGGTCCTTACGGAGCTGAGTTTTACTGAGGACCTACAGTGTATGAGGGTCTAGGCTGAACAGCTCAGATGACAGGTGATTAAAATGCTTGTCAGCACAGTAGCTGGCACCCAGTGACCCCTCAGTGATGCTGCCTGCGGCTACAGCTAATGTTCTCATCATTCTAATAATGACACGGATTATTTACAAGAGTAGTGTTGCTTCATCTTTTCATCCTGACCCTCTGAGTAGAGGTTTTTGTCCTTTTATGAGTGAGGAAACCGGCCCAGGGAGGTTGACAAGTTGCCAGTGGTAGGTACACAGCAAATGAACCAGGGGCGACATTCCCACCCTGGTCTTGCCTGACTTCTTCATGACGCCATGGCGGGGGGCAGAAGCCAGGCTGCCGGGGGCCAGGGGTCAGCAGTCCTGGGCACACCGTGGGCGGAGGGGATGCAGGAGCCAGGCTGCCGGGGGCAGAGGTTTCGCAGTCCTGGGCGCACCGTGCCGTGGGCAGGTCAGGAGCCAGGCTGCAGGGGGCAGGGGCAGGGGTCAGCAGTCCTGGGCATCTGCTCAGACAGTGCTCATGTCATCCCACCTTGTCTTTCTGTTTCCAGGTTTTCACGCTTCTCATTTCTGTGTCCTGTCCTCAGACTAGACTTCCTCTTAGTCTTTTTAATCGTATTTTTCTCTCCTTAAAAAATCTCAAGTGACTCTTCTTTGTCAGTAGGACAGAATGCACATTTGCTTGGCCTTCCAGGTTCGTCATCATCTTGTTTCTCTCTAGTATGACGTCCTAGTACGTGAGCAAGGGGATGGAGGGGCCGGTTGGGAATGGGCGCCGCTCACGTATCAGGGGCTCACATCCTTGCAGAGCCCGCAAATGAATAGATGTATGACTTACGAGTCTTTTCTTCTTAATTCTCTACTGAATTAAGACGCTGGGCATAGAGAAATAAGTGAAAACAGCCCTTGCGTTCCGGGATTGAGAGTTTAGGAGGCGAGCGCATGGGGGATGGGTTACAGCCAGCGTACTGAGGGTGACAGTAGAGACATGTTGGAGGCCCGGCGGGGTTGCTGAACAGGGGACGGGCAGCTGTAAGGGCACCTGTGGAGGGTGTGGGGGGAAGAGTCAGAAAGATTAGTGGGGAAGAAGAGGCTTGAGCCAGGTTTTAAAAGTTACGTGAGAATTGGCCAGGTACCCCAGGAGGATGGAGAGTGCTCTTGGAAGAGGCTGAGAGGCGGAGCTGGAAGTTAAGGAGCAGAGCCGGCTGGGGGGAGCCAAGCTGGAGGTGGGAGCCGAGCTGGATGGGGGGAGCCGAGCTGGAGGGGGGGAGCCGAGCCTAGCAGAGCTGGGGGGGGGAGCCGAGCTGGAGGAGGGGAGCCGAGCTGGAGGGGGGAGCCGAGCTGGATGGGGGGAGCCGAGCTGGAGGGGGGAGCCGAGCTGGAGGGGGGAGCCGAGCTGGATGGGGGGAGCCGAGCTGGAGGGGGGAGCCGAGCTGGAGGGGGGAGCCGAGCTGGAGCAGTCAGAGCCTGGCAGCTGGGCGCCTCAGTGCAGCCGGTTAGTGGGAGCCGACTGCCAGTGAACAGTCACTGCTGTGTGCTTCACTTTAAAAAGATAAAAGCCGATTTTATTTAAGAGTATCCTTCATGAAGCAGTAAAAATTATTAATTTTATTAAGTCTGATCCTTGAGTCAGTATTTCGTGATGAAATGGGCAGTAAAGCACTCTCCCAGTTGAGTGGTGAGCGGAACTAGCTGCCGTTTTTTTTTTTTGGTGGAACACCACTTTAACTTGACTGAACGACTGCCAGGAAACTGTTTATTGAGACCTGGGCACCTGCAAAATGAGAGTCTGCCACATCAAGGAGAACAGCGCGTGGTATTTGTTGACAGTGACAGAGTCTGAGCTTTCCAGTGAATACTTTTGGAAAACTTGTTTCAACCACCATGAATTTGACCACGTCCCCCTACTAAAGACTTTTCTAGTGAGACTGGTGGTGACACTGAAGGATGATTTGCAGATGCTGAATGGTGAAGAGTGTCAGCGTCTGGAAGATCTGCGTAACTCAGTGAACCTGCATTTTCCCTCTGAGCCATGAGTATTGCAGAATCATTATGGGTAGAAGATCCAAAGTGTATGACATATCAGTGGATTTTAAAGTATGAAAGTATGGTTTCAGATCCCAGCACTGCATCTGACCTTAAAGAAATGCCCACTTGGAGAGGCTCGTGCAGTGTCAGAGAAGAATAGCCAGTTACCTGACAGACACGAAAATGCTTCGCTCTTTTCCAGCTGCGTGTGTGTGTGTGGGGCTGGATTTTCTTGTATTTCAGCCAATAAGATATTGCAGTAGTTTGAATAAGAGCAGCTATCAGAATCCATTACCTTTTATGAAATTAGACATTCAGGAGTTGCAAAAATGTAAAATAATTTGTGCTGGTTTTCTTAGTGAGGCTGAGTGATGGGTCTAAGCCATTTGTCATTTCCTGGAAGTCATGAATTGGAGGTCCAGTTTCCATCCATTTCTTCATCAGAGTGTTTAAAATACTTCTTTCCAGGGTCCCAAGGCCAAGCCTGTGGTGTCCTTCATTGCTGGCTTAACCGCTCCTCCGGGCAGAAGAATGGGTCATGCGGGGGCCATCATCGCTGGAGGAAAAGGTGGTGCCAAAGAGAAGATCTCGGCCCTTCAGGGCGCGGGAGTTGTGGTCAGCATGTCTCCTGCACAGCTGGGAACCACCATCTACAAGGTGAGCTGTGGCAGCGGCCTGAGCGCCCTGAAGTCACGGGCATGAGAGTGGGCCGCCGCCCTGGCGCCTGGACACTGTGGTCTTTTCCTCTGGGTCTTAGCTGTTTGTTTCTGGTGTCTGGCAGCTCCACGGATGTCCTCGTGTCCTAATTGGGCATGACCAGGAATAACGTTCTGATTCCAAAACTTCATTCATTAAACATCTTAAGTTGCTTTTTTGTGAGGAGTGAGGTGTGATGTAAAAGAAAGTGTTTCGGAGCGCAGCAGTACCGTGAGTTCCATTTTGGGCGCAGTGCGGAGAATTGCCTCATGTTTCATCTTTCCCACGGAGGGCCTCTGAGATGTAGCGACGCTGGTTCCACAGGTTTTCCCAGGGAGAGAGACTGAAGGCTGACCAGCAAGAAGTGAAAACTGGATGAAGAGGGAGTCGGGATGGGGGCAGATCTAATGAATAGGGTGGGGTGTTCAGTCTTTGCTTTCTGGCCTTTGCTGTGGCGGGAAGCCATTATTATTTTTACAGGTAGAGGGTCGACTTCGTCACCATTTGCCTCGCTTTTCTCTTTTTTAAATATGATATCGTGATTTAAATGCTCACAGTGATTTGGCGTCTTCCATAATCATTTTGCAGTGATTTTTAGCCTGTATCTTTGAGCGGTCATTTAAGGCTGCCTCTTTCTTTATTTTTATAGTGATTATAGTCTTTACAAAAAAAAACAAGCAAAAAATAAAACCTTGTACACATGTTAAAAACAGGCCCAAATTGTCTTCCCAGAAGGGGGCCATGTTTCAGCACAATCTTTGCCCTTTGCCTTGAATTCCTTGTTGTACTGAATCTTTGCATGATCCTGCCTTTTGGAATAAGACACAGTGCGCCAGAGTGTTTAAAAGAAATCTGGGTAGTTAGAGAGTGTGTGAAGAAGAATTTTATTAAAAAAATGGGAAGTAAGGAGAAAAAAAGCAAGCGCTTAAAATTCATGTCGGAGACATGTGTTACCATTTCTCTCCAGTAGGTGGCAGCAGGCATCTACCCATTTGGCTGTATTCTAGTTGTTACAATTGACAGAAATGCGATTTTCAGTATTGTTTCCTTTTCATATATTTCTGAGGTTCTTGACATTTTGTTTAAATCTGAACTGAATCAGTGTTTAGTTTTATTCTCTGAGAAACTAGACAAACCTGTTCCCGTTGCCTTATGGAAAGGGCTGGTGTGGTTCACATACAGTGTTGAATGTCTGGAGAACTCCTGACGATAACACTGCAGTAGAGAACTAAGTGCGGTTCACAGCCGCTCAGCCGCTGCGCTTGGAGACGTACAGCTGACGCTCCGGGTCCAGCCCAGCGGACTTCGTACTGACCAGGCGTGTCCGACAGCTGCCGTTTTGTGTTCAGGCACCTGCACCCTGGTACATTTTACTTCTACAGTGTTTGGTTGCTCAAAGAATCCTGAAGATAAAAGGTTTCAGAAGCACTTTGCCCGTGAATGTAATTTGGGTCTCTTATCTTTTTGTCCCCTCTCTCTTCTCCCTCTCTTCTGTTTCTGAAGGAGTTTGAAAAGAGGAAGATGCTATGAAAGAAAAACAAAAGAAACGTCCCCTAGAGCTATGGAATGAATCACTGTAGAAACGTGAGCCGGCAGCAGCTTGCCTGTTGTGCACGGACTGTCGGCCTGGGCCCCTGTCGCGGGCCCTTGGTACAGCGGGAAGCCAGAATGAGGCTTGGAGCGGCCCACGCTAAGATCTGCTCACGTCCAAATAACAGACAGCCAATAAACAAACCATTTGATTTGAATATGGTTTTGGAGACTTTTTATGGTTCCCTTGTGGGGGAGGGGGAGCGGGAGAAACGGAGGGTGGGTGTGTATGTGTGTTTGTGTGTGCGTGCACGCGTGTGTATGTGTGTTTTAATGGGCCCAGCAGAGAAAATTCTAACTGAGACTTTTGAGAGAATGAGTCTGTAAACATTTCAGTTTGGCGTCTGTCTAATTACCTTGGGCACAGTGTGACCTTAGGTCCTTCTGAATCAGTTTCCTCACTTGTACGTAGAATAGTCCCCATCGTGTAGGGCAGTTTTTGGAGGATTAGAGGTGAGTACATAAAGCGTTTGGCCTGGGCCTAATCGTTGTCAGTGTCAGCATCACCCTCAAGGTCATCGCCATCGTCGTCTGGGTCACCGACAGGAGCTCGACATTCAGTTTTTGCTGAGTTGGGAAACGGAAGGCCTGCGATGACGCTTTGTTTCTCTGTGGTTCTGTGGAGAGCGCTCCCCTTCCCCGTCCAGAGCCTGCACTTCTTTGCTTGAGGTTTAAGACGATGAAGACAGTCGCTGCAAGGAAGCAGGAAGACTGTCAGCCATCCTCTTGTTTAAGAGGGAGCTTGTTAATGACCAATTCCAGTGGGTAATTGTCACTGAACAAGGCAGGGGCTTCCATTCTGCAGAGGGACAGACGACAAGATACTCTCAGGTGTAGCTGCCCTGAAGGAAACAGAGCATCAAAAACTAGTATTTGGAGAAACCCCTGAAGAAAGGCTGTCTGGGGAGGCCCTCCTGGGGAGGGGATGTGAGTGGGTGCCCGAGGGCTGGAAGGCACCATTCACGCAGAAAGGAGGGCGAGCACCCAGGCAGAGGCAGGGCGGGGGAAGAGCTCGTTTTGCAGAGGTGAAGGGACATTGGGGGCCTGGAGGGCAGTGACCCCTGGGAGTGGCTGGAGGAGGTTTCAGGGCGCTGGAGAACCAGGCGCTTTGGGAGCTGCCATGACCATGCCCAGGCTGCTGAGGGTCCAAGAGCAGGCGTCAGGAGATGGGTTCACAGCCCAAGGATTCTGCCTGGGCCAAGGGACATGGCTTTGGGTCAAGCAGACTTTAGTTACTGCTCATAGAATTTCTTTACCTTGAAAGTGGGGATCACGACCCCCGTCCCACGGGGTGCCTGGGGTAAATGTACATGATGGGTGTGTGAGCATGTGCTCTGCCAGGGCTGGGATTTCCCCATAAACGCTTGAACTTGCCTCCCGCTGGCGCTCAGGGTGGCCCAGCTGTCACGATGACGGGGCAGGAAGACACTGCCTGTCTTCCTGGTGGGCACCTCCAACCCAAAGGTCCTATAGGGCAAACCCATCTTTCTTTTGTCTGAGTTGTGACAAGGACACAGTCCGGATGAGGGGCAGACATCCTTTGGAAGGTCCATCCCTGATTCCAGGCCACTCCAGGAACATCCGTCCAAGACAACCCCTCTGTCCTCACACCTCTGTTCCTCAGCTAGGAAGCTCAGTGCCCCTTGACCCTTTTCTTTTCCTCTTCCCCCCTCCATCTTCTCTTTCCTGTTCCCTTTCATTTTCCCTCCCCTTCCCTCTCTCTCCTCCCCTCTCACTCCTCCCAGCATCTTGAGAAGCCACCCTCTCCTCCGGTCTCACCTCTCTCCCCTCCTATAACCACTGCCACCTCTGGCCTGAGCAGCTCAAATGTATCTGAGCAGGCTATTTTGTTCTGGTTTTTCTGATTTCATTTTCATAAACAAAAAACGAAAGTTCAATCCATGACCCCGCTGCATTTTAAAAACTTTTATTACAGACACTTTCATTTGCAAAATGATGATGAGAGTATAATGATCTCCCATGCATCCATTACCGGCTTTGAAAATTATCAACATTTTGCTGCTATTGTCTGATCTGTGCCTCCAATCCATTTCTGCCAGTGTTTCAGTTGTTACAGTTGTTTTGTCGAGGTAAAATTTACATACGCTGAAATGCATAAATCTTCAGCTGTATTTGACAAATGGATGAAGCCATGTAACCACACCCTTTCAGAATATAGAATATTTCCTTCATCCCAGAAAGTTCCAGACTCTTCCCCCAAAAGATAACCTGTGTTTTTATTCATCTTAGATTAGTTTTGTCCATTCTGGAAAATGTATATGAAGGGAATGAAATAGGATGCAGTCTCTGTGTCTGCCCTCTTTTCACTCAGCATAATTTCTGTGACGTTCACCCATGTCCTTGCTTGTATCCAGTGGTTCATTGCACTGTTTGTACTGAGTTCTAGTCCATTGAATGCACATACCACCACGTGTTTATCCCTTCTCTGGTTGTTGGCCCTTTGAGTTTCCAGCGTTTGGCTGTGGTAGACAAAGCTGCTACGATGACGACTCCACTCCACTGTTGCAAAGAGAAAGTAGCCAGAGACAGTTCTAAACAAGTCCACATGGCTGTGCGCCCTTCAGATTTGTCAGCTCGGAAATTTGAACGTCATATCAATTTCACGTGTCCCAAAATATTTTTTATTGTTTCCGACTCTTAAAAAATGTAAAAGCTATTCTTAGTTTGCACGCCTTACAAACACGGCAGGCTGGATTTGGCCCACGAGCCATCGGTTGCTGAACCCTGAGATAAACCACGTGTGTTTTAATGTGTCCACCTCACCTGCCTAAGATGCATCTTCTTACAAGTTGAATCTGTCCTTTGCTTAAACCTAAATGCTTCCTCCTCCTTTTCCATGACATTTTTCAATCCCCCACCTGCCCCAACTCTCTCAGGGACTGTGCTGGCGTTTGACTTCCGGTAGCCTAAATTATCTGCACTTCTCATCCTGTTCAGCTGGGCTCCTTTTTCTCTTTTCCATCTTGTGCCTCCAAGCAGGCTGTTCTGCTATTCTGTCTCTTCTGAAGGGCAGTGCTTGCATTTTATGTCTCCGTGTGTCTCCTGGAGTCATGCCCTATGCCTGCTTGGTGCTCAATAAATACCAAGAAAAAAAAAATGGTACTTTTTAGACTGTTCTGCAGGGCTCAACGGGATTATTTTGTGTGCAAAGTTCAGAAATAAAAAAGCCAAGCCTCAGCAAAATTGCTTCTTTTTGCATTTTTCATTTTGATGATGTCTCTAAGGTGTGGTTTCCTATATTCTTTATGTTCCAAATATACTCCAAATTACCTTCTATTTCTGTTGTATCTAATAGATTGGAGGTGACACGAAAGGGCACAGGGGCCCCGGTCACCTAGAGTCATATACCAAACCCTGTCTGAATGATCTCAAAAACAGACTGTGCCAGACATTTTATGAAAGGCTTTTACCTTGAACCAGACAATTATGCACCATAAAGTTAATTCACACTGGAAGGGAGCAACAGGAATTTTGAGTGTGTTAAATGTAATTCAGCCAGTTGGGACAGTGGTGATTAGGACGACTCTGGGTGAGGCTTCCATATGTCATTCTGATCCTGGCACCATTTGGAGGTCTTTGAACAGATGTTACTTGAGACACTTATACTCTGGGAAGGGAGGAAAGGGAGAAAAGAGCTGGAGATTTTGGACGTTCCAAATTCCAAATAACGTGTCCATGTTGGTTCATCGATTGTACCAAATACTCCACACTGATGAGAGATGTTGAAGGTAGGGGAGTGCATACGTGTGGGTGGGGAGGCCTGTGTGGGAACTCTGTATTTTCTGCTTAATTCTGCTGCAAACCTGAAACTGCTCTGAAAAAATAAAGTCTATTAATAAAAAAAAAGTTTATTAGTTTAATGTATCTCAGCAGTTAAAAATAGTGCTTTAGACAGGTGGTTCTCAAAGTATGGTCCCCAAAGCGTGAGCATCAGTGTCACCCAAGGACTTGTCAGAGATGCACGTTCTTGGGCCGCCCTCAGACCTACTGACTCAGAAACGCGGGGTGCAGCAATCCGTGTCTTAACAAGCTCTCCAGGAGATTCTGACATATGCCAGAAATTGGGAACCATGGCTTTCGACCTTTGTCTAAAGGTCTAAAGGGAATAATATGTCCCTCCCCCATCTGCCCACCACGTGTATTTTAAAGATGTTTAAAAAGCATGGACCTGTTTGTAAGCAGTCACACAACAGTGATAGAGCCAGACATGATCAGGTCACAGAGCAGGTAGAAATGTGCAGAAGACCGCTTAGGGGGCGGGGAGGGTGTAGCTCAGTGGTAGAGCACGTGCCTAGCACGCGTGAGGTCCCGGGTTCAGTCCCCAGCACCTCCATTAAAAGTAAATACATAAATGAACATAATTACCTACCCCCCACCGAAACAATAACAACAAAAAACACTTGTCAGGAAAAGTCTGAAACCGGAAGTCATCTTGCGTTCACAGCTGACCTCCGCCGTTTTCTCCTTGTGTGACCTTGAACACGTTATCCGTGGCATCTGTAGCGTTAAGACGGTTGATGGTACCTGCCTTAGGGTGGGTTGTCGTCAGCAATGAATGACTGCATGTCGATAGGTGCTTGGAATAGCGTCTGGCACAGAATGAGTGCTCTGTATGTGACTGTTAAATAAAGTGGATGAACTTGAAGGTGAAGGTTTCATGATCCGGGACAGGCCCCTGTGAGGAGGAAGAGGTGGGTGGTCACATCCTGTGACCAGAGGCCTCTGCTCTTGCTGTCTGTATCAGGACTGTTCTCCTGGATGCCAAGGAGGCACCTGGGCTGCGGTGAACGCAGAGTCCAGGATACGTGGATGCATTCAAGCAGGATTGACACCTGTGCTGTTCAGATGCCTGCAGAGCGAGGCGGTAAGAAATGCTTTATCCATCACCAGGATGGAGCAGGTGTTTGAGAGCCCTGGGCCATAATTTGCCCAAACCTCAGGTTTTAGAGCTTTCATATGTATGGCTTTCTTTAAAAAAAAAATCAATCAACATGATCTAGGCACAAACATCCGCTCCCGGTGGTGGCTGGTATATTCTCCATTCCTTGGCAAATCTGATGTATTTTAACCCAGCTTTCAGCTTTCTCTAACCTCACTTCATCAGTCCTTCTCTGCTCAGGCATGTCTGCCTTCATTTGGCAGATGTGGCAGGTTTTCCATTTCCCCCATGTAAATGACTTGTTTATTACAGTAGGGGTCCCTGGTCTTTGGAAACAGCTTACAGATATCCTTGAATAGAGCTCAGAAAGGGCTTCATGAATAATAATGCCGAAGTAAACCTGAGATGAGCGTGGACGTTGCCTCTTTGACATTCATACATCATCCTAAGTGCCGTCATTTAAACAGAAAATGTAGATGGCTCCCTGGGAAGGCTGGGTCTGAAATATGCTTTCTTTACGAAACTCATCATTTCAGCAAAACAAACAGCAGAAAGCGAAGGGGGGAGTAGGTGACTCCTGGTATGCGTTGTACCTGAGCATAAAATTTGTCTTTCTGATTGTACGGAGACTTCACAGCCCCTTGTTTTAACTTTTAAATTTGCCTTTCTCTTTCTATTAAATGTTCCTCGGCTTCCTTCTAGCTGGTGAATTTATGGAGAAGGCACAAGACTGAGGGTGAGGAGACGGACATCCAGAGTAAGTTAACTCTCAACTCCGTTTGTCTTGGGAGACAGAGGAGAATTGTTGATGCATTTGCAGCCTGACTGCAGCTTCCATGTGGACCACAGGTCCTTAAACTTGGCAGTGCATTGGAATCATTTGGAGACCGTAATGTGTCCTGGACATTGTGATTTTTCAAAGATGCCCTTGGGATTCTGATGTATGGAAAGTTTGAGAACCACTGATGCTCATTGTATCAACCTCATGGATTTGGAGATGGCCAGCCGTTCCCGGAGAACGAGTCAGATGACCTAACCAAAGTCTGCTGGGAGGTGGGGGTGTGGCCTCTTAAGAGAGAACCCGTCCTGAGGGAGGAAGGAGCCAGGCACACCCAGGGACTCGCATCACTCTGTCCTCTGCCTAGTGTGATGGGTGCAAGTCTCAGATCTTGGAAGAAGACTGTGAGCAGAAGTACGAGTGCTTTGCCAGTGAAAGCTCTGTAAAGCATTGGGTCCCAGCAGAACGGCTACCAGAGCGTGGCATAAAGACACAGTGGGAAGGGGGCTGCTTTGCTTTGTCGCACAGTGCAGGCCAGGGGGCAGCAATGTAAGTGGCCCAACGAGCCACGGTGACTTCTGGGGCCATCTGCAGGGCCCTGTGTGACCCTGCGCAGCAACAGCAGGGGCGCCCAGTAAGGCCCGCACCCGGGTTCTGCAGGAGCAGGGGCTGCAGGTTCGTCCGAGCGCTGAGGTCATGTACCCTGACAGGTAACGAGATAAAACTGGCCTGGACTCCAGGTGTGTCTTTGCCAGCAGGTGAAGCCTGGAGACTCAGGGCACAGGTATCTGTATGGTGAAGGAGGCAAGGGTATAACCGTGCTGCTACAGGCAGAGGACCGGGAGGCGGCCTTTCTGACCACGTTGGTTTCGCTCCACAGCGGTTTAGACGTAGTGCCCTCTGTCTGAACTGAGGAAATAGCTACATGAGATGGTTCTGGCCGTTACTACGGAGTTGCTGTTAGAAGAATTGTTCATTAAATCATTCAGTGGCCATCCCAAGGCTCCGTGGCATACATCCCTTTCAGAATTCAAATGCAAGAGTGAATCTCTCTTGCATAATTGGTTTGCTTCCACTGATGGGATAACGAGAGCAGTGCAACCCATTACGTTTTCTGCCCTCGTCTCCTCCTCAGTCATCAAGACTCTCAAAACCAAACGCAATGCTTATTTGCCGTTTAAGTATAACCTCTGGTCTTCACGACATTATCAGTGAGTCCTTCTTATTACGCTCTTGCTGTGGTTTGATCAGTTTTTCTACGTGTGTCTTTTGTTTTCAAGCGCTCCAAAATCTTTTGTGAAAGAAGCAAGGCGGAAACATAAAACTCTCAGCTTAATAGAATTCTATTTTTCTTAGCTTTTTTATTTTTACAGCTTTAGTGTGGTATGATATACAATAAACTGTGCATAAAGTGTACCATTTGGTAAGTTTTGGCATAATATATACCCCTGAAACCACTGCCACAATTTAGGTAATGAACATTTTTTAAATCACCCAGCTAAAATTTCCTCATGTCCATTTTTTTTGTAGTAATTTTTTATTTTATCTTTTTACCACCCTGTGTTTTTGGGGGGGGGAGGGGAAGTAATTAGGTTTATTTATTTATTCGTAGAAGATGTAGGGGGTATTGAACCTAGGACCTCATGCTTACTAAGCATGCGCTCTGCCACTTGAGGTATATCCTGTCCTCTCCTCATGTCCCTTTGTAATCCCTTCTTCCTACCCCTCCCCAATCCCACCCCTGCCCTCGGAAACTATTGATTTGCTTTCTGTTACTATAGATGAATTTGCATTTTCTAGAATCTTCTACAGGTTGATTAATACAGTATGTTGCCTTTTTTGTGTGACTCCTTTCACTCGGCGTAATTATTCTGAGAGTCTTCTATCTTATTGCACATATCAATAGTTTATCTTTATTGCTAAGTTGTATCCATCGATTAGATATATAACAAATTGTTTATCCGTTCAGCTATTGATGGACATTTAAGTTGCTTCCAGGTTTTAGCTATTATAAATAGAGCTGCAGTGAACATTCATGAACGTCCTTGTGTGGACGTGTGCGTTCACTCATTTGGAGTAAGTACCTGAGAGTGGAATGGCTGGGGGACGTGGCAAGTGCACATTTAGCTTTTTAAGAAACTGCCGAAGTGTTCTGCAAGGTGGTTGTACCATTCTAAACCTCCTGTCAGCAGCATACGAGAGTTCTAGTGGCTTTGCATCCTGCCCAGCACTTGGTATGATCGGTCTTTTGAATTTTAGCCATTCTAGCAGGTGTGAAGTCTTATCTTATTATGGTTTTGGTTTGCGCTTCCCGGATAACTGATGATTCAGAGCATCTTTCTATTTGTTTATTTGCAATTCATATGTCTTTGGTGAGATGCCTCTACAGATCTTTTTGCCAATCTTTTAAGAAACTGAGTTGCTTGTTTTCTTATTATAGTGTGTTGAAAGTTCTTTATATATTCTTGGATACAAGTCCTTTATTTGATATGTGACTTGAAAATATTTTCTCACAGTCTATGGCTTGTCTTTTCATAGAATCTGATTTTTTTTTGAAGTATAGTTGATTTACAATGTTGTGCTAATTTGTGTATAACTGAGTCACTATGCTGTACACCAGAAAAGAACCATTAATTGTTATGACAGGAAGAGTTACTCTGCAGCTGTGGAAAACTGTGAAGCTGAATAGTTATAGCTAACCTGCGCTGAGAGGTTACTTTGCATCGCTTACAGTTCTTAACCTCTGCACGTGTCCACGGATTTAATGATCACAACTGCTATGCGAAGTGGTTGCAGTTTGGGCTCCACTGCCGAGAGGAGGAAACTGAGGCTTTGGGGGTGGAGTTAATCCTCTTAAAAAAAAACTCCCCGCTCTGCACACGACCCAAGCCAGCTGTCGTATTTCTCCTTCCACAGAAGACTCTCCCTAAATCCCGTTTCTCCCACTTCCGTCTGACACCAGAGAAAGGAGGTGCTCTCTTCTTCATTTACGGCCAACTTTTCAGCAGGGCTCCCGATCCCCTCTTCCTGCACCTCACTGTTCGGAATTCCCTCTCGCTCCATTTTCTCCCCAGGCGCCCGTATTTAAGGGGTTACTCCCTTCCCCATTCAGAGACTTACAGGAGCCCACTGAAAAGAGGGAAGCTGCTTGATCCTGCTGCTCTATCTGCCTCCTGTTTATACGCATTCCTTCCTCTGTCAGAGCATCCTGAAATCGGATATACATCTAGTCCATGCCTAGACTCGATCAACATGTCTTTTTAATTCCTGCAATCTGGCTTCTAATCTCTCCTGTCCAAACACGGTATGGAAGCAAATCTCTTTGGAAATCTCCCTAAATTTCCTTCTCTGCAAGATTATCCACTTGTTTTATCTTCATTTTTGACCCTTGTGCCCCTGACTCAGACTTCTGACGGCCTCCGTCTGTCCTGAGCGAAATCACGCAGTCCTGAGCTCTCAACTTGCACCTTCTTTGTTGGATCCAATCACCTTCTTTTCCCTGAGTAACCTGAGTAACTCTTTATCTCACTCCGTTTTATTTTATTTTGAGAGATGGTCACCACTGGAAACTATATTTCATATTTATTTTTCTTTTCTGTCTGACATTGGTTTGCCTTCCTTCCCCAGTTTTTCTAGCTTTTGGCCATTATTTCCACGAGAGGCACCCTAAGAGCTTGGAAGGAGAAATAACCCAGCTGCTTCTGTGTTTCTGTCTGGAAAGTGAGTAGCACTTGGGTCTACTTTTTGGTCTTTGAAGAGTCACTTAAGGTCCTCACTGCTGTTTTCCCCAACACTTCAAAGGGTTCTGGGGGTGACGAGAGGACACAGGAAGTAGAAATAGACAAACAAGGTGGGAATGAAGGAAGGTGCCCATAGTGAAGTCCTTTTCTCGCTGAGCCCAGGGCAGACCAAAGCCAGTGGAGGAAAAAGTTTTAAATTGAATAAAAGATTTAATTTAAGCTATCAGCAAGGATGGAGACAAGAGGCTGTTGCAGTAGGGTGGGGGAGTGGCGGCAGCTGAGAAATGACAGCGAGGACAGGACTCTGGCTGCGGAGGAGAGAAGAAACGGCTAATTCTGGGTCTATTCAGATAGTAGAGCAAATAAAACTTGTGATTGGCTTGGATGCAGTGGTTAAGGGAAAAAGTAAGGGAGAAAAGAGGAGTCAAAGATTACCCTCGGTTTTGGGACCTGAGCAATTTGGCAGATGTTGGCTGTCATTTACTAATGGAAGAGGGGATGGAGCAGATTTTGGGGTAAATCAAAACTTGGTTATTGATGGGGTGTTTGTGATGTCTTTTGCATAGGCTAGGGGCTGTTAGAAGAAACTGTTTTCTTTTTTTTTTTTTTTCGGCTGGAGGGTTCCCACATTCTCTAGATTTAAAAGCGCTCTCTTGGTATGAATTTTCTGATATATAAGAAGCTCTGTAAACCAGGTGAAGTGAGTGGTGGCAAAGATTGGCTGGCAAGGCTTCCCATATCCATCACACGCACAGGATTTTTCTGGTATTCATTTCCTAATCAAAGAAGGCAAGTGATTTCATGTTGCCTGCCAAGCTAAAAAAAATAGTTCTCAACAGCAATTTCACTTGCCATGGGTGGAACAATAATACATCAATATGATTTACTATAAAATGTTTAATAGAAATACATTTTCATCCCTGATTCTAGTAAAATAATACGAAGGTCTGATCAATATGGATGATATCAGTTTAAATTTGTTTTGCTATAAAGCTGTGCTTTCTCCTTTGGGAGCAAAGCAGAGTTATTTCCAACTGGATACAATTTGTAGTAGAGAAAAGACATCAGGAAAAATTAGTTATTGGAAAAGATAGTCAAATACAAAATTATATTCTTTAAAAGTCATGAAAAGTATTAGATTATAATTTTGGAATGTGTAGACACTGTAACTTCAACTTTCAGAAAATACAGTAAGCACTCTGCAACAGACAGGCAACATCCTGGGTTAGTTCAAATTTTGGTCTTTAACTGCATTTTAACTCATGCTTAAATCCATGAATGCATATAAAAGTTATTTCGGTCTTTACTTTCTAAAACTTGAAAAAATAGAAATTAAGCCTTTAAAAACCAATTCACCATTCAAAAATGGTTAATCCATGAAATTGACAAATATCTACTAAGTATGTGTCAGACCCTTGGTTAATGGCTCAGTACGCACAGGTGATGGGAGCCATCAAGGTCAAGTCTTGATTTTCAAGTTTTCTGCCTTTGTTTTCCCGTAACTCTGTGTTTTCTTTCTTACATGAAATTCTCTGAATTCAGTGGTTTTTCATACTGGCAGGAATCCCTCACTGGAGATGCTCATCCTTAACATGGTGATGTGTCTCAGGCAAAGCTAAGCCAAATGCCATCCCAAATGCCATCTTCTTGGACAGTTGTGGTGAGCGCCTGCATGGCGGCCCCGGCTGCTGCAGAAGGGACAGGTCCCTCACCACCGAGTGCCTGGCACCAAATCACGAGGTAAGAGACCTTCAGAAACGTCTGCTGGGGGCCTTCGGTGAGAAGTCATCTGTGTCTGTCAAGTTTTTTGTCTGCGCTCCCGTCCTGTGACAGTTTGTGGCCAGACTCTGTGCTAGAGTCTAGCAGCTGGACACACACGTCGGATAAGAAGGGTGGTTACACACGGTGTCAGTATATGAGTCGCTTATTGTTTTGATTCTAAAGAAGCCTTCAGGCCAAGACTGAACTTCTAATTACGTGCCTCCGCCTCCTACAACTCTCTGCCTCTTTACCTAAAGAGGCCCTGGAGGGTGAAGCTCAGGTGTGCGTTGGTTTGTGCAGAGTGATGTGAACTTGGTCGGCCTGTGCTCCATCCGCGTTGAGGCTTCAGAGTCCAAGGCTGTCCGCTGCCATAGGCGGCTTCCGGAAGGCCTCCTTGGGCACACCTGTCACCAGCCCTGGCCACTTACCTCGCCTGCGATTTGCCCGAGAGTCCGAAACTGTCCCTCCTGGCTGCATGGACTAATTTTCTGAGGAATTTAAAAAATGCCTGTGCCCCAGCCTTAAATATTTGGATTCAATTAGTTCAGGGAAAGACTCCACACCTGCCTTTCTATCAAGTGCCCGGGTGGTTCTCACGTGATGCCAGGGCTAGAAAGTAGCCCTGAGAGACAGACTGGGACCCTTGACTGCATATTAGAGCTCCGCGGGCTGCTTTGAACGCTTCCTTGCCTCCAGGAGTTCTCACTGAATTGGCGTGGGGTGGAGCCTTTCCCCCTCTCTCTTTTAGCTCCCGTGTTATGCTTCATTTATTTTCAAATAGGTGTCTTCAGGAGTTTACGAAAGTTCCCGGTTGATCACATTACTTCGTAGTCTAGCTGGTGTTGAGAACAGCTGCCCCAGACTTGGAGGAGGTCCCGTCTGTGAGTGTCAGGGGCCCCCACAGCTGCCTAGTCGGAATGTATCCTTCCCTTTTTATGAGCCCCATCAAATGACTGCTTTGTTAGCTAGATCTAAAGACAGGTAGGTGCTGGCTGCTCTCTCGTCTTGAGGACCTAGTAGACATTGCTCCCTGACAGATCTGGTTGGGATTCCATATAAAGCGTCTTCAGTGATTCCACACCAGGGGAGGTGTGGGATCCTTATGGATGCTTAATTTTGGGGGGATCCTTATGGATTCAGGAGGTAAGCCTTGGCCATATCCCCTGTTCAGGGAAACGCCTCGTCTTGGGAAGTCATGACATCACACACTCAAAAATAGCCGGCCAAGAGTGTTTTAAAACTGAGTGTTTAGAGGCTTATAACCTCTGAGCTTGACTAAGGACCAAAGGTTGTTGGGGAACCCTGAGCTCAAGGAGTCTCCATCCATTTCTGTGGGAACTTGAATTCTTTATGTATATTGGGGTATGTGGGGAAGGGGCTGATGGAAGTGCTTGCTTTGGCAGAAGGAACCAGGCTGATTTAGGTACTTCCATCATGGCCACAGCGCGTTGGTTCCTCAACAATGGAAACGGTCTTCCAGGGGTGAGAAGATCCTCCAGGAGGATCTTTTGAATGATGCAGCGGGCAGTATCTCTAGTCCCTGGGATTTCATGGAACTCTTACTTGGACTGGCGGGAGAAAAACAAGCCAACAATCAAAGCAGTATATAAATTCCAGGCTCTGCCGCAAAGTAAAAGTAGTATTAAGAGTCCCAAGGCAGAAGGTAGATATGGTCAAAACTGCCCTCCTGTGGCTCCCACCTGGCTGAAAGAAACTAGCACCGGGGGCAACGTGTGACCGCTCTGCTGCATCAAGCGCTGGCGCTCCCCTTCCCCACCCCCAAACAGGTGTCTTCCATTTCTCTGCAGAACTTCGTCACTCTCTTTTTGGAACCAGACAACCACTTATTCAAAAAAACAAAAACAAAAACATCCACGTCTCAGGCAGTACCTACAACTTACGCCAAGTTATCTCCCTCCACTTTGGATATATTGCCGTCTAAGAGTCAGCCCTGTCTAGAGTCACAACAAGTTCTATGCACAACACCTGGGCCCCAGGAGATTTACTTAGAAATGTAGTATTCGTCTACAACCAGAAAAAAAAGTCAGAAATTTCAAGAAGAATTAGAGACGTCACCATGCTCTGATATTACCAACTTGTGTGTGCAACGCGGCATCAGAAATTACTGAACCTGAGACCAGTGTCTTTGTCCTGCCTTCCTCTGACAAACTTTACCATCCACTGTGATGGCAAGGTGGCAAAGTGAAGGTGCAAGGCGGCTGACTATGACGCATGGACCACATCCTTGTGGACTTTCACACCAGCCCCAGTGCTGCTCCCACAGCTGCCTCTGTGACTAGCTTAGCTCCCAAGGTCCAGGAACAGCATGAATCCATCTGTAGCCTTTGACAGTCAAAAAGCAGTAAACGAGCTTGCTACAGAGTTGACTATCGCTTGGCTTCCCAAATTATGGAAACAGAAACCACCAATGATACCTGATGGTGTTACCAACCAAAGATTTCAAGCCTCAGGAAGGGAAAAGGAAACCTTTAAAGGAAGGGTGCAAATGGCAGTGGGGTAGGGCAGAGGGGTCCCCCCAACACCTGGCAAACGAGGGGGAAGTTAAATGAAAACACAGTGGTTAAATGGAGAAAATCACCTGAACTTTATCCCACAAACCTTCACTCCTCCTCCTCCACCTTCTCTTCCTGTATGGTAGGAGCACCAGGTTGGGACCTCCCGTCTAGCCCATGGCAATAATTTCAGCAGCAGCAATTCTGTTCATCACTAACTCTCAGGTGTGCCTCCAGGGCCAGATTTTCACCTGCTTTGCTTTTGTCCACTGACAGATCTAGAGCTTCTTAAAAAGTAGCCAATTCTCATGTTTGGGCAGGAAAGTTCTGGGTGGGTCTAGAACATCTTGCTGTTGCTAGAAAGCAAAGATGCTTTCAAGGTATCAAGCCACTAGTCAAAGGATATCAGGAACCTACGTATATTTTTTAGCTCGCTGAGCAAGAAGGAACACCCTAGGGGAATCTCGGGTGTCTAGGTAAAAGGGAGATGAGGGAGGCTTGTTAAGCAGTTTGTGCTTATGCTGAATGATTTTGTGCAGAAATTGAGGAAGCAGGTACTGTCTCTGAGCTGAATAGTACCAAGAAGCCAGGAGCAGTTCAGCAGTTGAGCGTCTTGTTCAGGAGGCAGGAGGATCGAGGCTAAGCTGCGGATGTCGTTGGTAAGAAAACAAAACTCACTCAGAGATCTTTTCCCCTCTTGTCGCTTCGACTAGTTTTGTTAGAAATTGTTTATTGCAGCTTGACAGCCAGCAGGGCTGATGTTCACTTTTGCAAAATTATTCAAGGCAGTGCTAAAAGAATAAAGTTACCAGCTTAAAGGGACTTCTTCTAAGTTGAGACAAATTGAGCATCAAAAAGAATGATAATTATAATCATTTAGTCTATGAGGTCACTAACACGCTAAAAATGAAAATTAACATAACAAATACAAAGGTAGCTGTAATAAGGAGATAAATAGTCTAGAATATGTTTAATACTTACTGATTAATATCCATTGCCAATTAATACCCATAGACAGACATTTAATACCTACATATTATGAATCGTCAGTCATCCTGAGATGAAGTAGCACATCATTTCTGGAAAAGCAACATCTTTCAAAAGTTTAAAAACTGTCTGAAAGGTAGAGACTTAAAAGTTTCATAATGTAACAAGTAAACTTTTATTATAAAATGAGACTCAGCCAAATGCCCCAAAGCTTGGGTTGAAATCACAGTAGTCTACACAGTTAGGACCCTTGGTCAACCAAAACCTACCAGTTGTAAAATTCCAGAACCTTGCATCTCAGCTGGTCTGATATGGTAATTTTTAAAATTTTTTAATTTCTTTATTTTTTTGTGGCTGGTAAAACTACTTCAGACCTGATAAGACAAAAAAACAAAAATCCTACGAAGGAAAAAACACAAGAACATATGATAAAATTAGAATTCATCTTGACGCCAGCAGCTTCATAACCAGTTTAAAGTTAAGGCATAATAAAAATTATTGAAACTTTTAGATTTAAATTAAACAAATTTAAATTTGTTTTATTTTTGTATTTTGTAGATTTTTCAGAAAATATGAAATATTAGAATCAATTTTAATTCAACTATTTAGAACATTTTATTATCTGTTTGTAACCAGTTAATAAGTTTGGGGAAATCTCAATCATTTGATTCCAAGTCCAGATATTAATTGTGTGAAAAGTTAGACTAGTAATTGTTTGCTCCTTGAAAAGAATATTGATTTTTTAATGAAGTTACCTAATGAACAAATTAGACATTAAGTAATAGTAATGAGTATTTCTCTTTCAGTACAGAGTTTTCTAAGACATCAGAGAGTCTACCAACACAGCAGAGGTAAGGATGGAACTGAACTGCAAGGTTTGAAGAATCATTCATCCATTATCTTTTGAGATGTTTCCAGAACAAATGTTCTCTAAGAGCAGCCTATCCTCTACATCCCCTGGGAACCTTGTGATTCCACGGTCTTGGCCATAAATAATTCATTTAGAGGAGATGGTGGTTATTTCTCTTTGTCTTTCTCTATTGGTCACAGAATGGTACCTCCAGCATCCGGCAGGAAGAAGGGGTAAGAGTGACCAGGAAGATGCTGCTCTGAGCTGCCCATTGTAGAATACAGGTCTGGGTCAACTGAATCAGGCAGGGTGTCCCCCACCCCGTCACAGGCTCTCTTTATATGGAAGTCACACGTTGCAGTGCCCTAAAGTTCCCAGTCCCAACGTGAGTTCCCAGCCAACATCCCTACTTGTCAACTAGAGGTCCAGCCTGCTGCCACTTACACCTCTTTGGCTAGAAATGGAAGGGTGTCTGGGAAAGCAAGAATCTATGTGAGTTATCGCTGCTCTGACAAAAACTTGGGCCACTTAATAAGGAAGATAAGAAAAGTGAACATTGGGTGACAAATAGCTGTATCTGCCACAGGAGTGATCAATTTTCTAAACCAGTGTAATCTTCCAACTGGGGAAAAGAAAAGAAAAATGGCACGCAGAGCGGAGAAACTTCCTGGAGATAGCCGGATGCGGACCAAGCAGACGGAGCATCCAGATGCGGGAAGATGAAAGCGTTTGTGATTTTGGGTTGGCCTGTGGCTGGATTTAGTCATCAATTGTGCACTCTCAGAGTCCTTGACTTTATCTGCAATCAGCAATTTCCCTCCCTTCATCCTCTCACACTTCTCCTATTTCAGAGGAAGAGCAGACCTGCTGTCCACTGAAGTCGTCCTTGCAGCCCACCCCGCGGACCCAATCCATTCCATTCCTGCTGCATCCCTGTGGTCTCCCCGTGTGCCTCTGTCTCCTTTGCTTCAACTCTCCATCTTTCCTACATTTGTACATTTCCATCTGTAAAATGTGAAACCCCAGGCCTGATAGTCAACCCGCCCATACGTTGTTTTTCTGTTATCGTTTCTGTTCCTAAGTATTTCAGTTTTGTGGCTCATACACCCACAGTTTCTTTTCTCTTTCTGGCCCTAGAAATGTGGAGTCTCCTATTCTGCCACTTTATTAAATCTGCTCCTCCATGGACACGTCAGATTTCTTCCTATCCAAATTTAATAAATTAAAAAATGAGTGTCACCTTCCAACTTCCTGTTTTAACAGATAGTCTTGACCTTGTGTTCTTCCTGAAGGCTTTTCTTTTCAGGTTTGCTTTTTCTCTTTGGAATTCTTTCTAATTAGCTTTTCTCTCTTCCCTGCAGATATCCTGGGGACTGTTTTGGTTTTTTTCCCCCATTTTTCTCCTGTCTTTAGAGAAAAACCACACTAATACGTCTCTGAGTCTTCATTCTCTGTTGTAAGCTCCCATTCCATTTGCATCTAGTTCTCTTGTCTCTCCTCTGGTCTAGCCCCACATTCTGAGTTGCTGTGGGGATTTCCACTTCAAGTCTCACCACGGAATCCACGAAATAGATGAATTCTGGTCTGGGAGGTGTAAACTTGCGAGATGGACCTAACTCAGCACACCCAGGGCAACAGTGCTGGCTAGAACGGTCCCATATGTCTTCAGGAAAATTAATCTGCACTCAATAAGCATTTATTGTTACATACACCATCACGGTATGTTCACAAAAGAAGGAAAAGACATAATCTGCCTTTGTAGGACCTACTCTATTGAGGAGATGAGACTGAAACACGTAGAACCATGACAACTCAATCTGCCACCCCCAATCCCACCCCCCCCAAAAAGTGCACAGTTAAGTGAGACCCTGTAAGGATCAAGCTCTGAACCTGTGTGCATACAGCAGTAGGGAAAAGCACAGGAGACGGGGCCAAGCAGGGAGACAAGGCAGCATGGAGGAAAAAAGGGTTTTGGGCTAAGCTTTCTCTTTAGATAAAAACTGAAGTCCAGAAACTAAACACTAAAATACCTTTAAAGGTTTCAAACTGTGTAAGCTGAAGTTAAGAACTAAGATCGCCAGAGAGAGAGAGAAAAATGCCATACAACATCACTTACGTGTGAAGAGGAGAGGAGAGGGAAGGAGAAGACCTTGTTTTCACAGGAGACGTGACAGTATAATAACAGGCTATTCTGTCCCCAGAGCCACAACAAAGGAAATAAGAGCACCTCTGAAAAATCCAAGAACGGTATACAGTGTACACCATATTTTGATGTAAAGTAAATTCTTTCCACAGTGCCGATTTCTCTGCTAACAATGGTGTTTATCAAGATTATTTATCACAAGGCATTAAAATAAATCTTTTTTTCAATTACCTTCCAGTGAAACATACCAGTTGCCTTTTGAATGGTGCCATATGGCCACCAGCGATGCCAGTGGGGATGAACCTTGCTTATACGGTTCTCGTTACATGGGATGTGGGGGAGAGACACAGACACCTTTGCCTCCACGCCCTCTCCGCCTCTCCAGACGTGACCCAGTGTCTAACTGGAGACCCAGAACCCACAAAGCGCACGCGGAAGCCAGTGACCTGCTCCAGATCCATTAACTGTGCAGACGGAGACCCAGAGAGCAGAAGGCGCTCGTCCACAGTCTCATGGCTGGTAGCAGGGCCAGACTTAGGACGGGCTTTTCATCCAACATCCCTGCCTTGTCCCCTCTGCCATGGTCTCCTAACAGACATATACAAAAATGAAATAGACTGTTAACCAAAATTGTACGGAGTGCTCTTCCCTTTTCTAATGCCATGCATCCAGACACCCCCTTCTGCGGTGAACCCCACATAAAAGAGCTGGTTCAATCAGCTTCAAACCCACTTAATGCGCTAGTCCTTTGGGGCAGACCACGTTCCGATGACACGTGACAAGGCCTGGGCTTCACTCAGCCTTCCAGAAAGTGTTTCACTGAGTGTCTGTGGACGCCTCATCGTTTACCTTCGCCCAGTTCTTTCCTCCAGGCCTGGTTGAGCTTCGGACCTGCCCACCACACCCCCGTCGAGGCGGTCTTCACTAAGGGCAGAGGTGAGCAGCGCGTGGGGCTGGAGGGACTCAAGTTCTCACTGAGAAGGGGTAGGGAGGTCTCTGTGATTTCCTAGGTTTAAAAACAATGATTCTGTCAACTTCCCAATCGGTTTTTTGAATATATCAGTATTTCACCAAGAATATCAAAGACCCCAAATTCTACACAGATTAGGAGTTTTTAAAATACATTCATAGAAAAGTCAGTAACTGGACTTTTTAAAAAGAAGTAAACAATCTTCAGGACACCAAAGAAACCCATGAGAGACAACAATTATTAAGCTTTCATATTTCATGCAGCGAAATTAATGAACACATTCAGACTGTTACCGCCTGGAGGATACTTTTAAGGGTATCATCTCATTGAATTTTCCCACCACCACCACCAAGAAGAAGGTCTTTATTAGAACTGTTTCACAGATGAGTAAATTGAGGCTGGGAGCAGATAAACAACTTGCCCAAAGTCACGCAGTGCGAAGTGGTGACACCAGGCCCTCAATCCAGATGCTTCTGTCCCCCGAATTTCATATTCTTTTATGCCCTCTAAAAGGCAGAACACCGGACAGGACGGACCATTGATCTGAGCCAGTTCAGTGGTTTTTATGCACAGTGAAGCTTCATTAATCTCATATTACTGGGGAATGAGCTGTTCTACATAAGTGAATATTTCATGTAATGGAGGCTTTAAGCACTAAAGCTTAACATAAAACTTAGCCATTTTGAAGGGATTCTTTCCGGCTTGTGTGAGACGTTTCTGTTCTGCAGGTCACTTCCTGTGCCGGCCCTGTTTTCTCTGTCCCCAGTGTCGCCTGCCACCTGCAGAACCGACCCTGCCAGGCTTGGGGCCAAAGAACCCATGGGGCTGGGTGTGCATGGGTAGTTCCTACTTCCAGAAATTGGAACCTGAGTTTGGGCTCCAGTTGCTAATGGAAATCTGGAAGGATTTAATTAAGCCCCTGAGTGCCTCCGTGATCACAGAGCCGTCGCTATCTAGTCTCACACCGTCCCCGCCTGGACAGCAGGCATCATCGAGCTTCTCTGTGAGCACTGGCTGCTCAGTTCTCCATTGGAGACTGAGGGCTGCTTATCACCCAGCACAACCCTTGCTCCCCATGGCCGTTTTCCCTCAGGTAGAGCCCTTCAGCAGTCTTGGTATTGTTGAGCACCTTAACTAAAAACGGGTATGCTCACCTGATGCCCAGCCCAGAGCCCAGAGCATCTTCAAGGCCTCTTGCCCCGCCCCCTGGGACATGATCCCTCGGACTTTGGTGGGAGCCTTGGGTCATCTCCGGTGTGCTGGCCCGGTCAGTTTTCCTTGGTCCGCTTGCTGTGTTCGTTCTAACTTGGCTGGAGTGTGCTCCACACTGCAGGTGAAAACTTCCAGTGTAACCGCTGTCTTGGGGGCAGTTACTTATGACAGTCTGATTTCACTTTGAAAGTCACTTAGAATTGTTACCAAAATGAATTAGAAGACTGTTAAAGGAAAAAAAAAAAAAAACCCACAAAAACCAAAACAAACCCTGAAGTCCCCTGCTCTGCTCCTCCTTAAAACTTTTGAGTTGAATTGTGGTTTTTGATTTATTAAATTTTATCGTTTTTTCCCACTTTTTATTGGCTTTTTACTAGATGAGGCTTTCACATCCTTATGTGATCCAACATCTTTGCTTTCCCTCATGTTTTCCAGATATATCAACATTTTTAGTTAAAACAATGTAAACTGTTCGCCTAATTTTTGTTTAGTATTTTGTGATTGCATTTCCCTTCTGGTTCAGAATATTTTCCTTCCTGGAGTTAATCATCACCGTAGTTTTTTTTTTCCCCTCGTTTCTTATTTGTCTATGTTGCTATCACTAATTCTTTTCACTCATTAACACCGATGATTATCATGTCCCACCCAGCCCAAAGCATCCACTTTTGTTGTTGTTGTTGTTCTTGGGGTTGCTACTCTGGGAGTCCCCTACCTTCTTGCTCTGTTTGGCCAGACTGTGCTCTGTGTGGTACAGATGTGTGCCCACCCCAGCCCACGGCCTCTCTCCCAGAATGTACCTCTTACTTCCTAAAACCCCACCTCTTTCTTGTCCTTGGTATATTCTCTGATTTCAGGAAAGTACACTCATCGATAGAGTCTTAAGCATGCATGAGAAATATTTTCCGAGAACTCAAACGTGTTCACATGTACTATTCTCTCTTCACACTTAATTAATAATTTGACTGCATGTAGGATTCTGAGATGCAAATATTCGTTTAAAATTTGAAGTTGTTGCTCAGTTGATGTCTAGCATTGTGTGGTTGGGAAGTCAGCTGACATTCATCTTTCCAATCATTTGCATGTAAACTATTTATTAATGATTAGAGATTTTTGTATATCTTCATTGCCAATGCTCTGGAATTTCACAGCATGTTACTTGATGTGGCAATCTCTTTATTATTGTGCTCTGCACCCAACAGGCTCTTTTAACGTTAATACTTCTGTCTCTCAGATATCAGAATATTCTGTGCATCAGTATTTTTATAATTTCCTCTTTATTTCACTCTGTTCTCTTTTTCTGGAACTTTATTACACCGCGGTTAGTGATTGATACTCAAATTTCCTCTTCTTTCCTATTGTTGTCTTTTTGTTCTGTTTTCTGAGAGGTTCTCTTGACATTATTCTTTCATTTTTTATTTCCTTTTAGTTTTTTATTGAAGTAGAGTTGACATACAATATTATATTAGTTTCAGAAGTACAGCATGGCAATTGATGTCTATATGCATCATGAACTGATCGCGACAATATATCTAGTAATCATCTATCCCCATACAGATTGATTGCAGTATTATTGACTTTATTCCCTATGCTGTACATTATGTCCTGTGACTTATTTATTTTATAACTAGAAGTTTGTACATCTTAATCCCCTTCACCTGTTTCATCCAACCCCTGTCTTCCTTCTGGCAACCACCATCCATATCGATGAGTCTGTTTCTATTTTGTTTGTTTGCTTGTTTTGTGAAATCATATGGTATTTGTTGTTTCTGTCTGATTTATTTCAATTAGCATGATACTCATTCTTTTTTATGGCTAAGTTATATTCCATTCTATCTATCTATCTATCTATCTATCTATCTATCTATCTATCTATCTATCTATCTATCATCTGTCTTATCTATTTTCTTTATTCATTTGTCCATTAATGGACTCTTTAGGTTGTTTCCATGTCTTGGTTATTGTAAATAATGCTGCAATGAACACAGATAAGGTATATGAAACTTTTTAAATTAGTGTTTTTGCTTCCTTCCAATAAATAGCCCGAAGTGAAATTGTTGGGTCATATGATAGTTCTAATTCTTTGTCTTTTTCTTTTTTAAGTTGAAGTTGAAGTATAGTTGATTTACAGTGTTTCAGGTGTACAGCAAAGTGATTCAGTTATATATATATATATATATATTTTTTTCAGATTCTTTTCCATTATAGGTTATTACAAGATACTGAATATAGTTCACTGTGCTATACAATAGGTCCTTGTTGTTTATCTATTTAATATATAATAGTGTGTATATGTTAATCCCAAATTCTCTATTTATTTCCATTCTTTTCCATTATAGGTTATTACAAGATACTGAATATAGTTCCCTGTGCTGTACAGTAGGTCTTTGTTGTTTACTTTGTATACAGTAGCATGTATATGTTAATCCCAAATTCCCAATTTATTTCTCCTCCCTCTTTCCCCTTTGGTAATCATAAGTTTGATTTCTATGCCTGCAAGTCTGCTTCTGTTTCATTTGTATCATATTTTAGATTCCACATATAAGTGATGTCATATGATATTTGCCTTTGGCTGACTTACTTCACTTAATATGATCATCTAAGTCTGCCCATGTTGCTACAAATGGCATTATTTCATTTTTTATGGCTGACTACTATTCCATTGTGTGTGTATACACACACATATATATATATACCACGTCTTCTTTATCCCTTTATCTATTGATGGACATTTAGGTCACTTCCATGTCTGAGCTATTGTGAATTGTGCTTCCATGAGCACTGGGATACATGCATTGTTTCAAATTAGGATTTTCATCTTTTCCAGAAAAATGCTTAGGAGTGAGATTGCTGGATCATAGGGTAAGTCTATTTTTAGTGTTTTAAGGAACCCAGGAACCTTCTTCATAGTGGCTGCAACAATTGACATTCCCACCAACAGTGTAGGAGTGTCCCCTTTTCTCCATACTCTCTCCAGCATTTATTGTTTGTAGACTTTTGATGATGGCTGTTCTGCCTGGTGTGAGGTGACACCTCATTATAGTTTTGATTTGCCTTTCTCTAATAATTAGTGATGTTGAACAACCTTTCATGTGCCTGTTGGCCACCTGTGTGTCTTCTTTGGAGAAGTGTCTGTTTAGGTCTTCTGCCCATTTTTTGATTGGACTGTGTGCCTTTTGGTAATGACCCCTCCCCCCATCAGAGTGGGCGCCATTTGGGAGGAATGCTGGTGCAGATTTTGGCCACCCTTCAGGTGGGGCACAGTGGGAGTTACTTTAGAGGGAGGCCAGTGCTGGCTGAGGCTTCCCCGCCTGGTTGGGTGGGACAGGACCTGCTCTGGAGGGGCTGGTCGGGGTGGGTCCTCAGGGGGCTGCTGGGTGGGACACATGGCGTTAGCTAGGTTTATGGAGAGTGACCTACATTGTGCCTGTGAATGCTGGGCCAGCCAGGGGGAAGAAGAATTTTTAAAAAGGCACCTTCCAGTGCGTGCGTCTGTTCCTGGAGAAAGTTCTACCTGGTCCCTGCCTTTCTGGCACACACCCTACACTTGTCATTAAGTCTTCCTATAGGATTCAGGTGCTTTTCAAGCTGCTGCCTCTGCCCTGGGAGCCAAGTGAGCTCCTTTTAGGGGTAGAGCCTCAGTTTCCCATAGTCCTCTACATTTTAAACTTTCCATTGCATTTTTTTTCTATTGAATCTTTCATTTCAAATTTTACATTTAAAAATTTTTAAGAGTTCTTACTTGTTTTCCATTTGTCAAAAACTATGACATCCTGGTCTTTTGCTGTGGATGAATATTTTTTCTTAATCTCTAAAGATCCCATTTATACACAAAGTTTTCCTCTCCCTTCACTGTCTTGACTGCCTCTGAGTTCCTTTTGTTGGCTCTGTGTTGGCTTTTCTTGGTGGAGGGCTTACTTCCAGTGTGTTTTGGTCTGTTTATACTTGAGAATATCCTATTAAAGCAAATTAGTTGCTTTTTTTTTGAAGAAGAGGCAGGGCATGTCAAATATGTTGTGGATCGAAATCCAGCTGTTCATGGGAAAATCCTGCCTGAGAGTGTGGTTTCTGAGTGTCAGGATCACGTAGTATCTGTAAATACTGAGCGTTGGTATTTAGAGCTCTTTTCTTTGGGTGTGTTCTGTTTCCCCAGGTGAGAATCTTCCAGTTTCCTGGCCTGGCAGGTGGTGTTGGGAAGATTGTATCCCCAAGCTGCCAGTGCTCTTAGAGTCTGCAGAGATGAGGGCACTTGGGTCTCACTGTTCTGGATATAGACTTTCATTCATGCCCTTGTTTTTCTTTTCTTTTTTTTTTTTTTTTTTGATTGAAGTATAGTCAGTTACAATGTGTCAATTTCTGGCACACAGCATAATGTTTCAGTCATACATGTTCATACATACATTCGTTTTCATATTCTTTTTCATTATAGGTCACTACAAGATATTGAATATAGTTCCCTGAGCTACATAGAAGAAATCTGTTCTTTATCTATTTAATATATAGTAGTTAATATTTACAAATCCCCTGTTTTTGGATGTGTGCCTCCCCAGCCATCTGCTTTGATCCTGGGACAGGGCCATCACTAGATTTTTATTTTGTGAAATCACCTCCGGTTTCCTGCCAAGGTGGGAGAAGGAACCTGAGAATTTAACCACTTTCTTAACCTACTTTCAATGGATCCTCCTGTTGGAAGCCTGGCTCCTTATGCCCCTTGTTCCAGTGCTCTGCTTTCTGAGTCTTTCCAGGCGTCTGAGTCCAGACTGGGCTGGCTCTCAGGTTCCCTTTGGCAGGCCCTTGCTGTTGTGATTTACCAGCTCTGATCATTTCTTCTGAGGCTTTCTAGCCTGCAAATATTGCCTGATGTCTTCTTCCCACAGTGGACCCCTTTCTCTCTTTGTGGAGATCACACACACACACACACACACCACATGACTCTTGAGTAGGATATGAGGAGGGAGCAGAGATCTACACATGTGCTCAGGGTACCACATTTAACTAGAGGAAATCACTTGCCATCTTCATGAGAGCTTACTGAGCACAGTGTAAATGTCCCTTGCTGTCTTGGCCACACACGTGGATGTTAATTGCAGTGTGTGAAACAGCCTTTAGGAGGCTCTACAGGTCATTTGTATCTGTACTAAGTGTTCCCTGGGCTTAAAAAAATTGTATCTGCCTTTTGTAAGCATTGCTTTCATTCATTCATTCATTCTTCATTCATTCAGTATTATTGTGTGTATACCACATGCTTGCCACTAGGTATGTAGACTGAGCCAGATAAAGTCCTGCCCTCTTGAAGTTTTCTGTTTTCTTCTTTGGGTTTTCACTTACTATTGTCAGTCATCTCTTCTGTTTCTTCTAACTTGTTCCTTCCAATGTGTTGTGAGCAAATAGGGCAATCAGGTGCTAGGCTAGTACATGAAGGAAGACTCAGTTGACTCTGAGCATGGGCCTCTAAGGTTCTAGGAGGTATAAAATGTGTGAACTTCGTGACACCCACTTATGAGTTTATCTTTTTTATCTTTCTTTCTTCTTTTCTTTTTTCCTTCCTTCCTTTTTTTGATTGATCCATGGTTATATTTTTTGATAGTTCAGATCAGCAGAAAAGGGGCTTCTGACTCTAAAAGTTTGTTTAGGATCACAGAATTTTAGGTCTGGAGGATATCTTTGAGGGCACACCATACAAGCCTTTTCACTGCATAGTTGCAATGGTTCATGCCTGCCGAGGTAAGAAGAATTGCTCAGGGTCACACAGTTAGAGATTGGCCAAATCAAGGCTGAATCCTTAGATCCCTGAGAGCTTTGCACCCAGAAACACTCAGATTTCTAATCTTAAGAAATGTGCGTGGAAAATTAGCTGCCAGTTCAGGTAGTGGGAAATGACACCAGAGATGAGGTTCCCTCGTCTGAAGGAAGTGGATCTGATTAGAGACCTTCAGCCTGAGCCAATGCGAGGCTGGAGCAGGGAGAACGTTAATATCTGTACCCCTCTGATGTGTAATGTAATTACATTTGCACTTCAGCTTAACTGGAAAAAGAGCTTGAATTTACACCGCACACGGTTTTTACATGTTTTCTGCTGATCACTGCTTAACAAGTTATTTCACAGGAGAGGTTTGTTAGCTTTAATAGTCCTTAAATTACTTATGGCAATTACCTGCATCACTTTCAACTCCATGGAGGTTATTAAAATACTCTCACGGCAACTGTAAAGAAATATAAAAATAGGGAAAGATGAAATTGTGCCCTTTCCCTGAAGACATTTGCTTGGAATGTATTTACATTGCTTTTGAACAGGGGGCTGTATTTAATTGAAGATAAATATCCTCACCACTGAGCCTTAATCAACCTGAAAGCAGACATATCTCATTTGAAAAATTCTTTTGCATCCCTTTGGGTTTATTCCAGTGCTGGTCCTCGCACAGGTAACGGGAATATATTTTGCTTGAGATTTAATAAGTATTTGTTGAGCCTCTAGCCTGTGTCAGGCAATGGCACATGTGCTATTTTATTTGAAGTTGAAGAATTCCTGTGAGCTATGTGATATTATATCTACTTTACAGATAAGGAAACTTAGGTTCCTGGAAGTGCAGTGAAAACTGCAAAACCACATAGCTACTAAGGGTAACTGATAGGATTAAAATTCAGCCTCAATTTCAGCACGATTTGCACTGTGTCGCAATTATGCATTTACCACCTACGAATTAGATGTCCTTACCTGTAAGCAGTGTTGCTTCTGTGGGATTGTTTACAGGATTCAGCAGAGGTCTTTTGGGGGTCCCATCCAATCCCTAAAATTTCTTGTATTTCTGCCTGCTAATGTGCTCTCTTTCTGGGGTTCTCTTATAGAAATCAAAACCCAAGTTTGGGTAAAGTCTCTAACCCCTAGTGTCTTGCCATTCAAAGTGTGGTCCATGGGCCAGCAGTGTTAGCAGGATGTGGAGCATGTTAGAAAAGCAGGCTCTCAGGTGCCACCCCAGACTGACTGAGTCGGAACCCACATTGTAACACGATGATCCCCAGGTGATGCACACACACTGCTCAAAAAAAAAAAAAAAAAAAAAAAAAAAGAAAAAAAAAGAGTTTGAGAAGCACTGGTCTAGTGTGAGAGAGTTAGTTTTCTGTTCGAGAATATTGATCGTTTGAAGGAGCGGGAAGAGAGGAAGAGGGAGGACTCAGCAGAGGGGGAGAATCCAGACCCTGCCCATATCTCCATCTTGTCCAGGACTTGCTCCAGGTGATGAGCACAGGAGGGAACACGGCACACGGGGATTAGTTTTTGGACGATGCCTACTGTGATTTTCCTTGGAAATGGTCCACAGCATTTTCCTGTGAAGCGGCTGAGTGTGTTTCTGCTTTCTGTGGTAAGGAAGGCCTTCCCAACCGTGCCTCCATCACCTTCACTTTTCATCCTGTTCTTTTCCTGGGCTTCAGTCTCTATCTTTGACTTATTTCGGAGCATCACAATCCGAGAATCTCACAGCAGCTTTTAACTCAAAATACCAAACTCCAGACACATCCCCTTTCCCTCCCTACCTTCAGCAGAGCTGCTTTTTTTTTTTTTAACCAGTGGTCAATAGTGACAGTGATTTATTAATCCAGTCAATCATTCCACAAGGAGTTACTATGCAGCTGCTATGAGTCAGTCGCTGTTAACGGTCCTGCGCGCAGGGACCAGCACTCTCATGGGGCAGATGAACGTGCCAACACAGAACAGACTGCGTTGCGCGAGCTGTTCCAGTAGGCGGCGCTGTCCAGTTCAGCACCCGCCAGCCCCGTGTGGCTCCCGAGCGCTTGAAAAGTGGCCGGTCCGAATGGAGATGTGCAATGAGTGTAGCAGATACACTGTGTTCTGAAGACGCAGCATGAAAAAGAGAATGCAGCTATCTCATTAATGCTTTAAAGATACTGATTGCATGTTGAGTTGGCACTATTTTAGATCTACTGGGTTGAATGAAATGCCCTATTAACATTAGGTTCGCTTGATTCTTTTTACTTTTTTAACGCAGTAACTCGAAAATTTAAAATGCCACGTGTGGCCAGCATTATATTTCAACCAGACAGTGCGCCATTCCAGGTTCTGGAACTGAGCGGAACCACAGAGTCGGGGGACAGTCAGGGAGGTGCAGGGAAGGGGCAGTGGGAGTTTTCCAGGTAAAGACGAGAATTGTCTGTGGCTTTCGTGACTTAGGAAAGCAGGCGAGTGGAAAGGACAGGAAAGTAACAGAACCATCACTTTCCTTTTACTAGCAATTCTGTCAGCAGAGAGGAAGAAGGGAAACATCATGAGGTGAGCAGTCAGAGAACCAGAGCATCTCCTCCTGCAGCTGTGTTCTTGTATGGGGCCCTGCATCCTGCTCTGTGTCCCGCTGCAGGGCTCTCTGAAGAATCACGCTGAACCCTCTGCTCTTTCTTGAAGCGGGGCCCTTGCTTCTGCCTGCGGGCTGCAGTGTGACAGAGTGAAATAAAACTCATTTCCAGCTCCAGGTGAAGGGCTAAGGCTAGTTCAAGGTTTGTGTGCGGTGTTCTGCTGTCTTCGCTAAATGGTGGCTTAAAATCAATTGTAATCAAATGGAAAGAGGCAAACGTTGCTGATTCCTGAGACTTCAGGGAAGGACGAGAGGAGGCTGGGATTTCTCTCCATCATTTTCCCCCTTAGATAAAAGCTGGTCCTTGGGGTCCCAGGTGCAGGGTGTGGTGGAGAGCTCTGAGGTATGGCGCATTTACTGTACTTCTGACCTGTAACGGTGAGGGAGCCCGGGTGGGAGAGGAGGCCAGTCTCTCTGTGGTGCAGCAGCTCCCCTCCCTGCTGCCTGTGGCTCTATTCATCTCTCTCCTGTTTTGGAAAAACATAGCATTCAGCTAGGAGGTCCCAGAACTCCCAAAGACAAGAGCATAAGCCTGGAGCTAGAGACCGAGTTAACATTCCAACTGCTGTCCTCTATGTTAAAAAAGATTTTTTAAAAACTTCTTAAAATTAAAATAAAAGTACTGAGGATTGAACCCAGGCGCTTCTACATGCTAAGCACCTGCTCTATGCCTGAGCAATCCCCACCCCCTGAGCTGTCACCCTCTAGATTTATCTGTCAGCTTTACAGAAAGACCCTTTAGGGGAGAATAAGTCGAAATTTTACCTGTAGACCCGGCGCTGCCTCTGGACATAATGTGACATTTATCCAGTAGACATTCGTCAGGTTATTTCTCCATGCCTGGCACCGTCGGGTGAGAAGGAAGAAAGGAAAACACTCTCGTCTTGTGAGAGAGGTATTTTGGTCCCTGTTTCATGGATGAGAAACCTGAGGTTGAATGCCTTGCTCCAGATGGGCTGAGAGCTCAGGTCACCAACCAGGGGGTCATCGTTCCATCCTCTCCAAGGCCATCGTGCCTCCCCAGCCCTCTCCGTGTGTCTCCTCCATTTCCACTCCGGGGAGGCAGCCGAGATAGCCTCTAAGCCCCCTTTTCTCAGTACGTGTTTTGAGGGTTAAGGGCTGGAGTCAGATCTCGAGTAAGCAAGTTTAGCAAATCCTGCCAAATGTCCTTCTCACAGCTGCCTTTTTAGGTGAAGCAAAGGGAGACGGCTGAAAACAGGATTGTCTTTAGTCTTCTTTCTTCTGTGACTTGGTGTCTCTGGCTGCAAATACATTTAGGATAAGAAGTACAGTTTCCTGTGATTTATCATATAACACACCCTAATCCCTGCCCCCGGGCCAACCAGAGCCCCTGGAGGGCACACAGCTCTTCTGAGCTCCGGCTGCCAGATGTCTGACTCCAGCCCTGAGAAGTCGGATTTGAATTTCCAGGAGCCGAATTGTGACAACATCAGACATATACGTGGAATAAGTTTATACCTTCCAGGCTGATAAATATTTATCAGGCATGTGGGATGTTTTTGTTGAAACCATCTGGCAAGCCTCTGTCTCCTCCCTATCCATTCAGACATGCCAGGGCTTAAGGTCTGAAGACCTGTTCTGGGACTCAGTGTTTGTCATTGAAGCCACCCAGTCTATGCTGTGTTGTTCCAGCAGCCCGAGCTGACCGAGGGAAGACTCCAAGGCTCTGTCACAGGGAAGATTCCGCCAGACATTGCATCTAAGAGAAGAGGCAGCTGAGAAGGACTTTAGAAATCTTCCAGCCCATTTGACAGATATGGGAACTGAGGCCAGGAGAGGGGAAGGGTCAGAGTGGCATCCACGGGGTGGGGGAGACCAAGGAGATGGCTGGTCCAGTCCTCTTTCAGGGACAGAGAGGCAAGGGGCTGCCTGCCAAGAGTGTAACTGAACAGGGCTCTGGGGGGGGGGGGCTTCCAGGGTCAGACCCCTCCCCGTGTCCTCTGCGGCAGCTCCTCTCTGAAGCACCCATATAATAGTATCTCATGCATATTTCCTGAGGTTTTCAGATGCTTAAAGCCACCACCAAAGGGAAGAAATTAGCTACGTGATGATCTAGGGCACAAAGCCCCCAGACCTTCTGGCGCCTGGGGGTGCATGGTGTTGACCTCCCTGTTACCTCCAACATCAACCAAACAGGATTGTGCACAAGCTGATCATGTACCCTGTTATGCCCCCTCCCTCACCTGGCCTTTAAATACGTTTTGCTGAACCCCATCGGGGAGTTTGGGGTTTTCTTAGGGATAAGCCATCCCGTCCTCCTTGCTCAGCCCTGCAGTAAACCTTTCTCTACTCCAAACTTCAATGTTTCAGTTTGTTTGGCCTCGTGGTGCAGTGGGCACCCCGACTTGCCTTTGATCACAAGAGATCAGGTAGGAAGCAGAGAACGCGGAAATCCCACGGCCCCTTCATCAGACAGACCTCAGTGCTCTCTCCGAGCTCTCGGACGCTGGGATGGGCGGAGGCACTCGCCCAGCCCTGGGTGTCGGCTTGCTATTCAGCTCATGCTCCCCCGTGGAGAGATTTTTTTTACCTCAGAGGAGGCTCTGAATTTCTCTGCACCTCCCTCTCCCCGTCAGTGAAGGAGGGCCTGTTGGACTTGCTGGATTAATCAGGGAAGGTGTGGAGAGATGTCAGGAGACCCTCTGGAGAATCCAAATCAATACCATGCGTGAAAACAAAGCCTCCTATGAAGCCCCTGAGTTCACGAAAGAAAGTTTCTCCGTGGCTAAGACAAATTAGAGCAACACAAAAACGGTTACAACTAGTTCAGGAGTTTTTTTTTCCCCCCTCAGAAAGTTTTGGCGTTGAGAAGGGACTTTCCCATCGTGCATCCGGGCACATCTGGATCTGTCTAAGGGGGAAAATAATATGGAGTGAGTTTGTCTTCCGTTGGTGGATGGCTAATCCACAAAGCGTCCTCCCAGCCTCTGCCCAGGCACCCAGGACTCTGACTGCCCACTGCTGCCGAATGGAGCGCCTTCCTCCTGACCATGACTCTCCTTCTGGAACTTTCCTCTTTCACCCGAACTTATACGTGCCACCCTTCCTCACCCCCATTTCCTCAAGGCCTTGGTCATAAGTGCTCGAAGCTGGTTCAGTAACTAGACCTGTTCAAGTTTGTCGGGTTGGGTACCAATGCTTTGCTTACAAGGGGGGCCAGTGCTGTTGTGTGGAGCAGGTCATCTCCTGTCCCAGGACCTCTGTTTTCTCATCAGTGAGTATGTACTGCTTGCCCTGCCCACCAGAGGACTTTTGCAAGATTCAAAAGCCGTGGGAATGAATGAATGAATGAATGAATGAATGAGTAAAAAGGTCTTTGTCAAACTAGCATGCTTTGAAAAATGAAAGGTAGCATTGTTAAATGCCTTAGTTTAAAGGAGCGAGCTTTTCTGGGCTCAGGTCCTGAGGGGAAGGTCATTGCGGGTAAATCCCTCCAGACCGCAGGCTGGCCCACGTGGGCCCTGCGTTCCTGATGCTGCTCAGTCCTGCCCAGCTCCCTGGTCCCATCTCTCCCTTGCGTTTCTTTCTCCTGCTCCAGGGGCTGGGGGCGGTGCCCGTGGCAGCCCAACCCCTCATGCACTCTGACACGGGGGGGGAGCAACGATGAGCTGAAGCCAGGCTTAAGCCCCTTAAGTCTCAAGGATCCCCGTCCAAGCTGCAGCCACTGGAGAAGGATCAAAGCTTTGCCTGTGACTCCTGTTAGGAGCTTGCGTGAGCACTGGACCTGACGGTCTCGAGCCGGATGCTGGGTGAGACTTGCCGAAACTGCCCAGCATTGGTACCTAGAGGCCCCAAAATGAGGATGAAGAGGTACCAAATAACCCACACCCCCCTGCCCCCGCGTCTATACGTATAGGAAGAACCAGAGAATGAGTATTCACAGTCTAGACTGGGATAGTAGTAAGTAATATCAACCGCTTTTTCTTCTTTTTTAATTAATTAATTAAAGTGTAGTTGATTTACAATGTTCATTTCAGTTGTTTAGAATCAGCAAAGCATTTCAGTTGTTTAGAATCAGCAAAGCATTTTTCCTGCATCAATCAGCAAAGCAATTCAGTTATACACATACATACATATATATACATGTGCTTTCAGATTCTTTTTCATTATAGCTTATTAAAAGAAATTAGATATAGTTTCCAGTAGGTCCTTGTTGTTTATCTATTTTACATACAGTGGTGTGTATCTGTTAATCCCAAACTCCTAATATATCCCTTCCCACCCTTTCCGCTGTGGTAACCATTGTTTGTTTTCTGTGTCTGTGAATCTATTTCTAGTTTGTAAGTAAAATTTGTACCTTTTTAAAAGAATTCTACATCTAAGTGATCATACGGTCCAAGTAACCCACATTCTAAAGAGAGAAGCCAAAAACTCACCCCTCTCCCAGCCTAGCCTTCCTGAGAGGTGGCCGCTGTATGGACGACGTTCCTCCCTCCCCAGTGTGGTGGGAGGTCATTGCTCTGGGGGAGGAGAACACAGGGGGGAAGAGTTGTCAGTGCTGGGAGCCTCAGGGTGGAAGGCCCCCAAGGAGAGGCGCTTCTCTGCCCTCCTTGTTGGGGAGAGGAGACAGTGTGCCTCCTTTGCCTCCAGCCAAGAAGACAGTGGTGGGCTTTTCTGCATCACCCGTGAAGATTTGGGATGCCTGCAGGAAGGAACAGATGGTGTTTCATTTCTTAGAAGGATGCTCCTTGCTGATGTGTCCCTGTCATGTGTGCGGGGTGTATGAGGGTAGTCACGAAAACAGTCTGCATTCATGTCTGGGGGGCAAAGATGTGAGTTTGCTGTGGGTAATGGAAACCCACAGAAGGTATCGCTTACATCACCAACCAGGGCCGCCAGACGAACCCAGCAGAAAATATTGCTGGATCCACTCTGGTGCTGAGTCCCCAGGGACTGGGCAGTGTGGAGCCGGAGCTCCGTCTCCCACAGGGAACTGTGCTTAGGGTGAGACAGGAGGGCAGGGGGCAGGGCACAGCCATTCAAAGAATGACTGAGCAATTAGCACCAAGATGGCAGAAGATTCAACTCCCAGTAGACCTTGTGCTTCATTACACGCTCACTGTAACACAGTAGCACGCTAGAGGGCTCTCCCACTGGTGCCATGACGGCTCTGAGGCTGACCATAAAAGGTCAGAAAGTGGGTGGTGGCCCAACTCCTGGGCATCCCAGCCCCTTCCCCCACGTGGTTGGGATAATCTCCCCACTTGCTAGCATATGAAGTTACCGAGCCCATAAAAACTACCTCCTGGCCACTCTCTCCGGCCTTCAGAGGTGGCCTGAGCTCTGTCTAAGGAGTGAACACCTCTCTGAGTAAATCTACCTTTACTCAACTACGGCTCACTCTCGAGTTCTTTCCTGCCCGAAGCCAGGGACCCTCAGTTGGCAGGGTGCATCCCAGGGGCTCCCCTAGACCTGGGACATGGCCATCCTCTCATGCCTCATTTTTCCTGCATCAAGGGGATCCTGACAGCCCGCTCTGAGGAGCCCCTGTGTGGGGTCCCTATGGGAGAGCCAGCACTTGGCTTCCTGCCACACAGGACCAGTTTGTGCTTTCCAGAACAGCAGCTATGACCAACAGCGAGAAGGCTCTGAGGATGGCAGTCGAACAGACGGACAGTAGACCCTGATTTCACCCTCCTCCCACATCCTGCAGAGCAGAGGGGAAAGAGGAACCAGGAGCGAGACTAGGTCCTCCTCTGTTTCCTCTGCTCAGAAGTCAGAACCTCCGTACTTAGTGGAAAGATGGAATATGAGAAAATGAGAAAGGTTTAAAACAGGACCAAGCAAGTTCTAATAATCAGATGTGTTCCCAGTGTCATGACTCTGTTCAAACTGTCCTTAAGAGCTCTGCTTTCCCATGGGGAGGGATAAAGTATTCGAAAAAATAAAGTAATTTACATTTGCCCCCCACACCCCCACCCCGTGGAGATGTGACACTTCAGGGAATCACTTGCAGTGGGAACAAAACACAAGATGGCAAGAGCATCTTAGGGATTCATTCCGTTGCCCTGGGTCCTGCTCCTTTTCCTGCTGAAGCACTGGGTTTGTCCCAGAGACCTAGTATAATGAGCGGTCCATCAGAAATGGGTCCCTGAAATAGCCATGTCCCTGACACGTCTTTGGCAGCAGCAGCAAGAGGAAGCCAGAGATAAACCCAGAGGTCCCAGGAGTCCTCAGAAATGACCTCAGGCAGATGTCCTGAGGTCCTGCTCTGAAGGCTGCTGGCCAGGCCAGTTGTGAGGTCAGCAGACGCTTCAAGACTCCGGCTGGGGATCAGCTGCCAGGCAGCTCTCCTGGTCTCCTGGTCTCCTGGTCCTGATCTAAGCATCTGTGTCATTCTGTAATCCTCGGGATTTGGATTGCCCTTCAGATTAATCTGGCTGGGACCCCTCCCCACAGGCCTCCTACCCACTGGCAGCCTCGGGCTCCTCTGCTTACGCTCTGTTTTGGGGTTGCAGCCCCAGGAGCCCCACCTCGACAAATTAAAGCGCACGGTGTTAGGTGAGTGCAGGCCACAAGGTGGCAGCAGAGAACTAGCCTGGTGGGAGGTGTCTGCTAAAGGCGTCGGAGGCCCTGTGGGGGCAGGGAGATGGCTTCCTTACCTCGGGGGCAGGTTGGAAAGGGAAGAGAGTGAGTCAGCATTTTAGAGGGCTGGGGATCAGCGCTAACACATGCAGAAAAGAAGCCGGGAGGGTGTTGAGGTGCAACTTGAATAGAAAGACTATGTAATCACATACAGAATGTTTACTGTGAGCTGGGCGTTGTGCGCACCACTGAACGTACATCATGTGATCTGTTTCTTGGAACAACCTTATTATCCTTATTCTATGTGTGTGAGGAAACAGAAGCTCAGTTTAATTAGATTACTCACCCAGGTTCACACAGTTACAGGTGAAGGAGCCAGGAATAAAAACCAGGTCTGTCTGACTTGCAAGTCTGAGCTCTGAACCCGTGTTCAACAGTGCAAGTGTCAGGGTGACCAGCGGTTCTCAAAGTGTGGTCCTGGGACCCCTGGTGTTGGCATCACCTGGTGACTTGTTAGAAATGCAAATCTCAGGGCCCCACCCCAGGTCCAACGAATCAGAAACTCTGGGATGGGGCTCAGCAGTCTAGTTGTTTAAAGCTCTCAGAGGGATTCTGATTTAGTCCAGGCTGCATAAACGCTGAGCAGCAGCTTTGCCTCTGGGCATCACCGCTTACCGTGCAGTCACTGCTCTGACCTGAGCTGGAATGGCCTCACTCCTGACTTTAAGCCAGCTGGCCCCAAAGGCAAAGAAATTATTTTAGGGTTTGCCCCAGTTCTGCTCCTGACCCACCAACGTCTCTTTGTCCCCTCCAGCTGTGGGGGGAAAAATGTCTTTGCGGAACTTGGAACTTTTCTCTTCATTAAGATGGCAAACAGGCTACCTCTATCAAAGGCAGCTGGGTGAGACCAGACTGGAATTTAGAATCTCCTTAGAAATAAAGTCTCAGCTTTAAGCATTAATGAAAGACAGGAGATCTTAACGGTGCCATTCATTTCTGGTCTTGCCAATTCAGTATCCGGAGAGCATCTTCCATCTTCACCCCACCACTAATTACGGAACTCTGCCCTGATGGATGGGCTGTAGTCCAGGTTCTTAGCAGAATTGTTATTCATCTAAAAATATTATGTAATATGTAGGACCAGAGGAGAGAAGACTCCAAGCTGTTCATATTTGTGTTTCTAGCTAAAAATTTCTGGGTGATTTTAACTTGTTTCCTTGTGCCTTTAAATTTTTTTTAACTTTGAAGTATACGTAACTTTTTCAGTATGAGAAGAAAATAATAAATGCTGTTTTATAACCAAGCCTTTTAATCCGGGAGATGAACCCAGTGCAGTGAAAGTTATGAATCTGAATTTCCTGATGGGGACGGTTTGACTACGGCCGAGCTGTTTGAAGTTTCCCTATAGCTGTTTAAAGAAAAAAAAAATCTCATTCATTTTGACTTTATTCATTTGAGATTTGTGATCATATCCATAGGAGATAGGAGCCCTTTTTGCTGAGGCTACAGAAGGATGTTAAGGGCAAGACAATGTTTAGGAGAACTGATCGTTTCCATGGAGTCTGAGCTCCCTTCAACATTCTCGTTTACATGCCAGCAGCTGCTACGCTGATTACATGTTTTTCTTATATATCCACTAGTTCGGTGATGGATGCAGTCACACCTCTCTCTCTCTAGCCTTGAAATAGGGTTGTAAGACAGATCACTATACCAATTAAGCTCTAATTGTTGGTGAATGTTTATCCAGACAAATATGCGAATCCCCTCTCCAGGCTGAATTCCAGCCATCCGATGGGTTGGATGTCTGTTGCTGCAGGACCCAAGCAACCAGATCTATTGAAAATGGGCTTCCGGACACTTCAGAGCTGTTTAAAAGCCAGGCAGCCTTGGGGAGGTGAAGATATCTTAAGGGCAGACTCCTCATTATCGAAGGACCCTCCCTCTAATGTTGAGAAACCAATGCCTGGCCTGCCTCACAGGCAGGCTGGTTCCCAGATTCCGTCAGATCTTAGGTGAGCCTTTGAGGACAGAGGCCACCGCAGCAGCAGCCGCGCATGCTGGCTGATCCCCATGAACCGAGCCACTGATCCCCCCACCGCAGTCCCCGCTAGGAGGGGACGTGGCTCCTTGGGGTCCGGGAGGAGTGAGCAGAATCCTGAGCCCCCTCTACAGGACTCCAGGCAGGTAGGACCAGGACTGAAAGATGTGCATGACCGAACACGATCTCATTTAACGTCCGTCTCTTGTTTATCTCCCCTGTTAGAATATCAGCTTCCTGAAAGTCAGACCTTATCTCTCAACTTCAAAATGTATCTTCAGCATTTAGAACATAGCAGATGCTCAACGCGTATGCACTTAATGGATATGTGAAGGTTAGTCTAAACTCTAGGTTCATTCATTGACACTGTTAAGTTACGGCACTCTTCTAACTATTCAAACAATATTTTTCTTTTCAGCAATAGCATATAAGAATTCTAGTCACCGAGGTACCAGTAGGGAGCACCCAAAATGATGCTAAGAATAAGTTTCCTTGATGCAACAAAAACCTTATAGTCTTAGAACCTTAAGACAGTTGGCCAGACCTGTGTGTTTTATTAGCAACAGGGCTCTTTCGTCCACGGCAGAGGCTCAATATATGAACAAGACAAAAGTCGGGATGCTCAGGTTCAAGCTGGAGGAAGGGGGCCTGGGAGCCGAGGCCCCTCCTGTTCTTCCTCCGAGGAATCTCAGAGCAGCTCCCAGCAACACCTGCGCCTTGACTGCACATCAGAGTCACCTGGGAAGCTCAATAAACCCCAGCCATCCAATCACAGCCCGGAGCCGCCAGGGCCTGGGGTAGCAGGGCAAGGCGCGCTCTGGTTCTGGCGGTTCGCTCCCTCCCGAGAGCACACATACGATTTCATTTGGTTTGCGCTTGATTTCACTATAGTGTTGAGAGTGCAGGACTTGGAGTCAGAAAGAGCAAAGCCCAAATCCCCGCTCGACGCTCTCTAGCTTGCTGCCTTTGGGCAAATCACTTCAGCTCTCTATGGATAAAATCCACGAGAGGATAAAGTCTTTCAGAGCACGGACGGCATCTGTCTTATGACTGTATCCAGCCCTGGCGCATGGCGGGTAGTCAATAAACGTTAGTTTAATTAATGACTATTTCATTGATTATTCATTGCCACAAGGAAGGACTGAGTCTCGGTTTTTAAGACCCCCCCAACACTGTGCACGTAGTAAGTGATCAGAAAATGTGACGTGCTGTTATCATCCAGCCCTCCCCGCCTAAGGTTCTTAAATGCTGGTTTCACTCTCATTGTGCCCTTTCCCTTCAACTTGGGGTTCGTGGGCTCCCTGGACTCTAGATCTGGATGGGGAGTGAGAGGGGGCGTGGAATCCGGACATACTGGTCCAGGACTCCTCACAAAGAGGGGAGAACAGAGATAGAGAAGGAGCCGGGAAAGCTCATCTCTGGACCACAGAAATGGGAGCCCGCTCATTTATTCATTTGCTTTTTCTTTGGTAGCAATGTTACCGCCTCTCTCTGGCTTTGCCTGGTTCCCCCGGGCAGAATAACCCCTCCCTCACCCCTGTTGCGTGGCATTCTATGCATCCCTCTGCTAAAGCTCTCACTACGTTTTGCTGCTGGTCCTCCTGTCTGCCCCCCCCCCCCATAGTCCAGGGGTTTGTTGGGAGGAGAGATTCTGATTCGTTCATCTTCATACTTTCAGTCCCTGACGTAGCACCTACCACCTCGTAGGTGCTGAATTTGTCCTTCAAGTTAAATCAAATCATGGAAAACAGTCTACTGGAGTGCTCATTATAGAAGCTGGAGAACTCACAGATTATCTGGCGGTGAAGACTTGGTCACTTGTCTCCCCATCATTCACGCTGTATGTTGGATTAGTCTGTGTGTGTTGGGTTTGATGACAAAAGTAAAAGGCGTCCAGAAATGACCACTTATATGGTGAATGCAACCGCACTGCTTGTAGTTTAAGAGGAAATGAAAGAATGTTGTCTACAGAAAAGGCTTCTATTTAAATAGAAAGGTGATAACCACGCACGTCTCCAGCACTGGGTGTTAATGGGGACATTCGTCCTCACTCCCATCCTTCCTTCCTAGAAAGGGAGCTTGGCAGCTGTAACTCTGGGTCTCTCTCCATTCCTATCGTCACTTCCTATCTGCCTGGGAGGCAGAGCGCTTATCTGTAAACCAGAGAAGAACAGCCCTGCGTGAGCACCACAGCCCTTTCCCACCTGCTTGTGTTTCCTGAATGTAAGTCTTCCCCTAAAGGGCGTTCTCCACTGCTCACCCCTTCTGTCAGTTGTGCAGGGACTTCTGCTTAGGGACAGTGTCGGCTGGGACAGCCCGGGGAAGTCCATCATTACCCGGGGTGTAGGTAGTGCCCTGTTGGCTCTCACGTTCAGCCGTGTCTCCCCACTTGACCTCAATCAGCATTAAATTGGTATCTTGGCCACCACCTTCTGGGAGAGCAGCCTGTGCTGAAAGTGTAGCCGAAAGCTGGCTCAGGAATAAGTGACCAGGGAGGCAGATGAGGTGGGAGAATTAAAAAAAAAAAAAAGAAAAGAAAAGCGTGGAGCATTCAGTAGGGCGAGACCGATTCTTCTTGGTACTTGGAGCAGACGCTGCCTCGGCAGGCGGCTGCGTGAAGGAGAGTCCTCACTCTGAAGCCAGAAAGACCTCGCTCTGAACACCAGCACGTCCTGCATTTCCGCCCGCACATCACTTACCTTCCTCTCGCCCCGATTGGGAGGATTAAATGAGTAACACGTAGAAAGCATTTATAACTCAGAACTCTTTCAACAATATTAGTTCCTTTCCTTTTCTGACTTGAAGCCACTTTTGGTATCTTGAAGGTGCCACCCAGGGACAGGAAAGAAAAAACCAAAAAACACCGACCGATCATGCAGGAGTGATCCTCCAAAATTCAAATGGGCATCCTCGGTTGATCAAAGTTGAGAAATCGTTCTCTTTTCCACCGCTTTCAGGGCTATTTAACTTCGCAGGGAGCGTGAGAAATGCCGGGGGAGAACTGACTTCCACATCTCTCTGATCATGAAGTCTGCCAAGCTAGGCTGCCTGTCCTCTTGGTAGGAGGCTGAGGCACCTGCGGGTGGCGAGGGAAACATGTAAATATGGACACACGCAGGAAAAAGAACTCAGGGAGAGTCGCTCAAATCACGCAGTGGGGAGAACTCTCCCGGCAGATTATTTATCACAACCTTTCAGAGCCCCGCGGGGGCTTGTTCATTGGCTGTTGGCTGATCATGGGGTCTGGGTGAGTTGGAAGAGGAACTTTAAGGGCAGAACAAAGATATGCCCGAGTTCTGTAAAGCATTGAGTGTATGCCAGGCCATCTTCATTTTTGCACGTGTACATTGATTAGCTCATTTAAATCTCCTAAAAACTCAGTAAGGTAAGTACTGTTACAGCTGGCTTAACAGAGGCACAGAGAAGTTAAGCATCTCCTCAAAGTCACACAGCTAGCGAGTAACTGAGCCAAACACAGACTCAAACACAGGGCAGCCTGCCTCCCAGTCAGTGCTCAAACCACGATGCTATGGCCTCATTGTAATTGGACGAGAAAGTTTGAGACATTTTCAAATTTAATGTCGGAGGGACCAAAGATCTAAATATGAAAGGCAGAACTCTGAATCTTTTCCCAGTGAATATAGAACAATCTCTTTGCGTTCTTATGGTAGGGAAGGATTCCATAAATAAGACCCCCAAAGCTCTAATTCTAAAGGAAAAGACTGATACATTGAACAGTATTAAAACTGAGACCTTCTACTCAATAAACCACATCAACAAGAAAGTGAAAAGACCAACTCTGGGGCGGCAAAGATATTTTGAACAATCGTCGTTAAAACAGGTTAGTAACAGAACACATAAATGAGCCCTTTAAATCAATAAGAAAAAGACAAACAGTTCAAAAGAAAAATCAGCAAAGGATTTCAACCCATTCTTCATAAAAAGGAAAGATAAATGGCCAATGAACATGTGAGAATGTGCTTAACTTCATTAGTCCTCAAGGAAGTGCAGAATGAAACCGTCAATGAATAGCATTACAAACTCACTAGAACTGCTGCAATTCAACACTGACAGTGAGATGTGGAGCAGAGGAAATTCCCATCCATGCCAGAGAGAGCGTAAAATGGTGCAAACATCTTGGAAAACTACAATTAAAGATTTTCATACATTTTGGCCCAAGGCATCCTTTTGGGGGGCGGCTATACCTGGAGGGATGTGTGCACAAGTGCACCAGGAAACATATATAAACAATACGCCACATTTATAACAGCTTTCTTCCTAACTGTCCCAAACTGGAAGCAACCTAAGTGTCTACTAATAGAGGAATGGGTAAGTAAATTGTGGCACATGCATATAATGGAATATTACCCAGCACTGAAAAGGAATGAATGACAGTTACACACAATGACATGTGTGAGTATTACAAACATAATGATGATTGATGAACGGCATCACTTCTGCCAGGGACAGTACCACAAGCCCTGCCCCACTTCCATGATGGTGGGGAGGAGCAAGAAGCAGCCTCAGCTACTCCCCAAGCAGAAAGAGTGTCAAGCTCAAGAATCTCCGGGACCATTCAGTTCATCCAAGGTCATAGACCTGCTCTGTTCTCTGCGAATCCCACCAACCAAAACATGCTTGAGTGTTAATGGGTTATGGAGGTGCCTCAAAAGGAGCATATTTACATTTAAAACAAGTCTTCTGGAGAAAGTGCATAAAACACAACAGTAGGCCACCCGGAGACAGACTTGGGAACTAGCTGCCATTTCAAGCAGAAATAAGAGCTTGCTCATTTGGAGGCTGCGTGGTCTGGAACCTCTTGTGCACTCTGTTGCTAAACTCTGAGCCAAGATTCTAACAGATGCGATTTGAGACAATTCCTCTGAGCTTGGGATTCAGAAGAAACACTCATGGGTGGTTCTGCCATGGCAGAGTGGCTGAGGTTTTAACAGAGTCAGTGTTCTTTGAGCAGACAATTTCCCAGTTGGTCCAATTTTCTCCTGGGGGTTCAGGAGCGGGCAGCAAGAACGGTGGGGAGGGCTGGGATTACGTTGTATCACTCGGCATGCCCTGCATTTCCAGTATTGTGGGAGGAGAAGTCCTGGGCTAGACAGGTCCCAGAAGCTCAGGATTCGAGAGCAGCCTCTGATGCTCTGTTACCTTTGGGCCTTAATTTCTTCCTCTGCACAATGAGAGGTTTAAACAGAATGATTGCTAAGGTTGATCTGAGCTCTGAAACTTCTCTTTCCTTTCTATGTATTTCAACGAACACTATTTAAACCAGCAATATAGATTTTACAACTTTCAGTGCATTTGGCTGCTGCCAATTTCTCTGCCTACAGATGGAATATCTCTATCCTGGCCGAGAATTCTCTGGACACCTGCTGGTTCCATCCACTGGGGACTGAGAATGCCTATGTGGCAGGACTTGTTGAATGACTCACCGTACTGTGAGTCAGTCACCTCGACTTCATCTAGTTTTGTGACTTGGGGGTGCAGGCTGCAGGGAGCTGTCCGAGGGGCTAGCGTCCTGGGCCAGCCAGGTCGAACAGAGAGGGACCGTGTGCTGGGCTTTGCTCATTTTTACTTCATTTCTGATATCACGGGGATGCAGGTTTGGCCTAAGGCCAAGGTGGTCAAAATAGTCATGTGCTATGACTTAATTCTCCAGGGCCTAGGACAGACATCGCTAATCCCTAACAGCTGTCTTCATGTGCTTTCCCTGTTTCACTGAGTATCCACTTCGTATGTTTTTTCCTAGTAAACACACCTGCATGAGTTTACTTGGGGAATCCTGGGGGCAGCATCACACTTCAGGGAAAGCCTCTGCTATCACTTTGGTTCCCTCTCTCTGAATTTCCCATCTTTCTTCCTATCTCTCTCTCCTCTCTCTCCTCTACAGGAGTAAACAAAGCCCTCTTTTCTTTCATCCATAGCATAACGGTTTATCAAAAACTTCCTGTGCCAGATACTAGCCTTCATTCTTTGCATGTGTAATTTGATCTCCACACAACCTCATGAAGGACCCACATTCATTATTCTCATTTTGCAATGAGAAAACTGAGGCACAGAACAGCTGGGTAATTTGTCTAAGGTTACACAGCTGGTAAGCCATGGAGTTGGGATTCAAACCCAGGCAATCAGATTCCAGAGCCCACGGCCACCTTATACTCTCTCCCATGAAAGCATTTCTTCTAGATGAACCCAGGACTCTCCAGGGAAGGGACTTCGGTGAATGAAAGACTCTTCATCTATTTCCATAAATATGCATATTTCTAAATTTGCATTGGATGGCTGACATTGAGAATACTCAAGATTGGAAATACTGCAGTTTACTGACTCTGAGACACCATTACTGGGAAGATGCACCATTACTTAATGCATCATTTAAACTACGACACAAGGTCTTAATGACGGACAGTATGACTCATGACTGGGTCACACTGCTTCAAAACTTTAATAAATTTCAAAAATCTAAGCAATCTCCCCTGCCTTCAGGCTTGGAAACAAAATATGACATGACTTCACTGACTTGCAGTCATCTTTCTTAGATCCCAGAAAGAGCTAGCTTGTTATTTTCTAAGAAATTTCTAAAATTGCTGTTATTGCTTCAGCGTCAAATATTCATTTTACTCATATCTCATGGCCACCCCGCTGCTCTGTTTTCTCCTTTTCTGAAAACACAAGAAGCGTTTCACTTGAATGCTGAATCACTGTATATTTCTCTTTTTATTCTGGAAATGTTTAAACGTATTAAAAAAGTGGAAAGAATAGAATGGTGAACTCCCGTGAACCCCTTATTCTCACTTCAGCAATTACCCACATTTTTACTCTTCTGGTTTGAAGACATTTTAAACTTTAGTTTAACTCAGTATATGGGTGAAGACAATGGGGCTAGCTCTGCCCACTCTGGGGCATATGGGCAGTCATTCCACCATAATTATCTTCTGGCCGGAAGAGATGGAGGCCACCATTACTGCAAGATGCCACCCAATTTCAGAGATGTTAAAATGTAAAAAAAAAAATGTGTGTCTTAGAATTGGCAGGGAGGCCAGGTTGCACTTTACTTATGAGTCAGTACCTAAGGGGCCAGAATTATCCTTACTCAGTGCTTTTGAAATTTTGGTTTTGTTCTCATTTTTTTTTTCCCTCTTGGCCTGTACCCATCACCAAAGCACAGAGAAGAATCTTTGTACGTTTCATGAAAAACTTCCTCCTTCCAGTCTTTGGACTGTCAGGGCCTGGCAGGCCTTTGGGAATCCACTCATCACTTTTGTGGGGACTGGCTGGAGAGAGTCCAGGGAGCCCAATCCAAAGACATGTGAGTCTGTGAACCACAATGGATGCCCATTATTTGCAGATTTAGTACCTGACCCAGGTACCGAGTCCCCTGTCTCCTCTCCTGCCCTGATGATCCTGCCACTTGGACCGAAGCGCTTGCCTTTCTTCTTACTTGCCCCTTGTCCTGGGTCCCTACTCTGCTTTCTGCCAAAGTGTGCCCCTGATATCCTGAAACAGACCCCCAGATCTGTGACTTCTCATGTCAGGTACTCTGTACTGGGCTTGCAAGCCTGGGCATTCTGGGCTGAGTGTCAGAAGCCCTGGAGAGGACAGTTTGGCCAAGAGATGCCATCTCTTGGCTCATCCTCACGATGAGGCCAAGTGTGGATAGAACGACCCTGGTAGGAAGCAGTGTGGGTGGAAACCTCACGAGGCCAGGAGTGTTCATTCATCCACGATGTCAGGAGAGCATGAGATGGCAGAATGAGGGAGACCCTAATGGCATGTCAGGCAGCCGGAGTTCTGCTCTTAGCTCTGCCAATGATCAAAGCCACTGTGATGCCCACACAGCCAGTGGGCCTGACCAGTCAGTGCACGCCGGCCAAGCTCAGCCGGCTCCTGCTCCCCGCGGTCCGCAGCCTTTTCTAAAGATCGTGGAAGGCCACTCTGCCACACCCTGTCCCAGCCTCCCTCACCCGATGACTCTGGGGAGCTGGTATACAAACACTCCAGAGAACTGGGCACAGACCTGTCCTCAGGGAACCTCCTGGGTGGGTGGCTCCAGCCTGGTCCTGGGGGAGCCCTGGAGTGTAGGTGACACCCTGGCGTCACCCCGCAGGAGGCCGGGGAGCTGGGCTGCCAAATTCCCACTCCTGTTGGTCTGCCAGGTGAATCCCTAGGACTCCAGCTGTCCTTCTGTGTGTAAGTGTGTGTTAAAAATGATTAGAGAAGACAATTTAGGCGAAACTTTAACTAGCAACTTCACTTCGTGAAGAGGGCTGTCTCCATTCCCAAGTGTCCAGAGAACTGCAAAGTGGGGCAGAAGGCAGGATGCTTTTATGGGATAAAGAACAAGGGACAAGGAAGAGAAAAACAGAACAAGGAACAAGGACGTACGTGCAGTGCTGACAGATGGCTTCGTTTTGAGCAACTGGCCAATTGGATCAAGTGGAGGATTTACAAGGACTGGAAAGTTTTCTAAGTCTGGGTTTGCTGACGGGACACCCCGGGCAGGGGTGGCTCCATCTGGGGTCCAGGAATTTACTTCCACAGTGTGGACAAGCCTCTCGGCGGCCTGAGGGCTGTCCTTGCTGGGGGTATTAGCAGCAGAAGGATTTTGAAGGAGGTGGTACACAAAAATGCCACAAAGTGGTGGCAGGGGCTCCGGGTGGTACCTTGTCACTTACGCTACAGTCACATTCCTCGGGTAGCATTGTCCCAACGCCCACGATGCCCCAAGTCCCACTGTGCCTGGTACACAGCTGGCGTGCCGTGGTTTTTAAATGAATGAATGAGCATTTTTCATTCCTCGTCTCTCTACCCTGTTTGTGACATTTTACACAATTCAAGTCTCTCTCCTTGAAAATCTCTCTTCCATTGGCTTTTGAGGCACTACTCCTGGTGCTGTCTCTCCTCCTGTCCTGTCTCCTTTCTGGGCTCATTATCCCCGCTTGCCTTAAGCAGCTATGCTCCTGGGGCTTATGTCTTCAGCCCTCCCCTGGGCGCACTCTCTGCGGGCGCTCTTACTTACATTTACAGTCTTAAGTCTAGTCTATTTGCTAATAATGCGCCAATTCATGTTTCTTTCATCCATTCATTCAACAAATATTTCTAAGAGTCTTAGTATGTGCCAGCCACTCACCTAGGTGCTTGGGGTACAACCTTGAACAAATCATACTGAGATCTCTGCCTTTGGAGAGCCTGCAGGCTGGTAGCAGGTGGGAATGGGGGCAGACAATAAGCAATAATCATAATAAAATAAGAAAACGATGTAATACGTTCAAGGAAAAAGCAAAGCAAAGCAGCATGAGCATGATGGGAACGCCGAGGACACGGCGGCAGGGGGAGGCCACAAGGAAGGGCTGGATTGACTGAGCCTTTCTCCCTATGACCTCTGTCTCCATCTGGTCTCCCTCTTAGATTTATTTTTTTTCTTCTTCTTCTTTTGGTCTCTTTCTCCATCTGGTTTCTCATTCTCCAGGGCGCTAGGGCACCTTACGTGGTGGTTTCAGTGCAAGACGAGGCGATGCTGCAAGGCTTTTTGAGGACAAGACTCAGAAGTCACACAGAGAAATTCCTGTCATGTTCTATTGGTCAAAGCAAGTCACCTGGCCAGCTCAGATCCAAGAGCATGTGTCCAGGGATGGGAGCAATGGTTGGGGTCATCTTGCCTGCAGTCTGCCATGGAGGGCAACACTAGGGGATGCAAGCAGCCCGGACCCCCCGGGTCACCATGTGCGCTGGGCTGTCTTTGTCTGGACTTCTTGTTATGGCAGAAATACAGTTCTTATTTGTTAAGCCCCTGGATTGGCTTGTTTTTGTCACACAGAACTGAACATTTTCCTAACGGGTGTAAGTTGTTCTTACGATTTTATCGGTGGTTCCAATCATTTGCTGAAATCTCACGGGGAGTTTATCACTAGTAATAAGGTGCTAACATTTGTGAATAATTCATAGGGCTTGAAAAATAAAGATGGATTCAAGGTCCCACTTTTGAATTTTCCATCACCTCTTTCCTGGGGATAAAAGCCAGAGATGCACTGTCCTTCAGAAGCAAGTTCAGAGCCCTTTGCCTGCTGCTAATATTAATACTCAGAAGGGACTTTACCTTCAGGTCCCTATGGGGTTTACTGTGGGACTCCAACCCCCAGCCCCAAACCAGATCCTTGCTGTTTATTTCTGTGAGCTGCCAAGAGGGCCTCTGTGTGCATACGAATCAGTCCCAGTCACTATTTGGTGCCTGGGGTCCTGCAGCCCCAACCGACTCCGTGAGAAAGTGCTCTGAGCTGGAGCCATTTCCCCCTGGTGTTGCCTGGGGAACCGTCCGACCGCAGGGCCTCGGATGCTCCTTGACTCCTCCCCCCACCAGGCAGTGCCCGTCACTCCTCCTCACGCCGCTGGCACAGGGACTAGCCCTTCATGTTCCCAACCAAGAAGGAAGATGCTCCTTTCTGGTTACACCTTGTTAGGCTGTCCCAGCAAGATGGCTTGAATGCAGACGTTTCACAGTGGAAACCTCTTGCGTTGTCTCCTGGTAACTGTGTGAGACCGCCTCCTGCCGTCCTCCGTGACCCCCAACCCCACCCTTTGTCCTTGATGCTGTCATCGGCAGAGGAGCTGATGCGTCTGTTCCACCACTGACGGGCTTTGACCCCACGCCAGCGTCAGAGGCCACTCAGCCCCCAAGGCGGTCCTTGTGCATCGAGAAGGATGCTTCTCTTTGTTTTATCCAGAGGTGGTTCAACAGCGCTGTTGCTTGGACCCTAAACAGTTCAGGGCTGGGGATACAACTTTTTCCCTTTAAGAATAAATATTTCTTAAGAGTTCTGAATAGCTACTTCACGTACGTGATGAAAAGCAAAAAAATCCAGTCGATACAAAAATACACAACAGTGAAAAGCGAGGCTCTCTAATCCTGAATACCACGTCCCCGGACTCCTTCATCACAGCAAAATTTCACAATAGTTGATGCATCTCATGAATCTGTGATCCAGTCCTTCCAATTTATAAACACAGCTCTGGCTGAGCTGGACGCCTAGGTCAGGAGAGGTTCTGGGACAGGTGCGTCACCACGCCCAGACCCCCTCTGCTCTGACCCCTGCCCTCTGCTTAACTTGGCCGGCTTCCTCCTCCCTGATGGAAAGTACTTCATTTGTTTCTTTATTCCAACAGCTATCTGAGATATAATTGCCATACAGCTTGGAAGTCTAAGGTGCACCGCACGACGATCTGACATACGTGTTTTTGAGAAATGATTTTACCCCGACAAGTTTAGTTACCATCCATCTCCTCCTGTAGCTACAAAACAATTGTTTCCTTGTGCTGAGAACTTTCCGGATCTACTCCCGCAACAACCTTCAGATACGCTGTGCAGCCCACCTGCTGTCTTTTGATGTTGTACCAGACATGTTTGCACGTGTCCAAACCCCACTAATGGACAGGATTCAAGTATTTCTCCTCCAGCCCAGACCTTTCGCACTTCTGTGCCTTTGCAAAGGCTCACCCGCCCCCTGGAATAGCCTTTTTCTATTGTTCTCTTTAGAAATCCCCATTAAGACCAAGCTTATTTGTTACCTTTTCTGTGGCTGTTTCCCCTCCTGACCCCTGAGCTGAGATCATCACATCAGCTTTATTCAGTGTTGTCTCTCGCAGTGATTTTGGTTCTTCAAACGATCACGTTGTGCTACAATTTTAGTTTTTTGCTCACATTGTTCTCTCTCATCAATACTCTGAGCAATTTGAGAATAAGAACTTGCTGGTAAAATTGTATGCACGTCACATAAGGTGGCTTTCAGCAAACGCTGCTTAAATAAGCCTGAGGTATAGTATGGAATTTTTGTACTTCGGCAACTCTGGTGTTCACTTGAATTTGGAATCGAGTGGAAAAATTGGGAGCTGCTGTCCCACAGGCTCCAGCCCAAAGTCTTCAGCATGCAAGTCTGGTGTCCCCTGGATCAGGAGACCCGGCTTTAAATCCTCAGCCACTCGGTGGCTGTTACAGTGGGCTGTCACTTAATCTCACCCAGCTTTGGTTTTCTTGTTGGAAAAAAAGATGGTTTATACATCTTGCAGGATCCTGGAAACTAATTGTGACTCTAAGAAGCCGCCTAGGAGACTGCTGGGTGCCTAACTGGGTGCTCGACATTAGCTACTTTGGTGAATGAATAAATGAATGAATATACTGATATCGCTCTTGGTAGAGTAACTGCCATCTGGTCTGATACAGCATCCGAGGGAGAACTTACATAAATACCAACAGGAACTATGGTTGTACATGCGTTTATGTGCTTCTGCATTTTGCTGCTGTTTCCACGTGTGTGCCCTCACGCGCGCGCCCGCACACAGACTCTCTCCCCCTCTCTTGTTCATACAGTCCCAGTTCCCAATTTTGTTCGCTGGTTATACAACAACCGTGCACGATGAGGTCCCGCGGGGACAGAGACGAGGCAGCCCTCGCTGCGGGTTTGACGCGATGCCACAGTGGCGTTTCATTTTCACGTCAGTTTCTCCTTAGCCCAGAGCCGCGGCACACCTCTCCTTCCCGCGCACGGCCGCTCTGATGGCCTGCTGTCCTCGCTGCGACTCTGTGGGGCTCGGATTTCTGGTCTTCCTGGAAAGCCCCAATGTCTTATCATGTGGATGCAAGAAGATTTTTTTTTTTTCCAGTGCCTACTTTGCATCCATTTGTAGGCGTGATTGAGTTCTGCAAAAGTCTCTCAGTGAAAGAATGTTTTTTTGATAAGTACCTGAAGTCCTCCATTTGTCAGATTTCACTCTTAGGTGGTGTTTGGCTGCTTTACAGCATGTAGTCACCCCCCACCCCCGGGTCTTAGTCTCTGTCTCGCAGGTGCACGTACATCACTCAGGTTCCCCCGCTGCCTGGTCTCTGGCTCACGTAACAGCGGAGTCTACCTACATTCCATCTCTCCTCCATCTTTGAGCACATTTAGGGGGGAAATGGATTTCTTTCCTGTCTGTGCACATTGTGACGGATCCACTGTGATGGGCAGGTGCCCTGCTAAATATTTTCAGTACTACCTTTGTCCACACTCATGTCTGGCATCAAACAAACAATGGAAAATAGAATCCATAAAGTTTCTAACTCCTTGGAATATATACATCCGAGCATTCACTTATTTTAATGACTGAATTGGTTTAACTCAGCAGGTACTCATTAACAGAACAGACTTCTCCAGTGTGTAGCGCCCCATCGTAGAGGTTGGGACTGTGTTGGGGGAGCTGGAATCCTAGGTGGGCAGACAGGATCACCCCACCTAGCGGGCGCTTTATGCTTTTGTGCGTTACCCGTGTTTTCCCAGGCGTTTCCTGCTCTTGGGGTCGCCTCGGCCTTCTTAATGATGGCGTGGTTTTCAGCCATCTGCACCATTTAGGTCTCAGGACTTTATGTCTGGCTTGGGGATTTGGTGGCTCACTCACTCCTCAGTGGTGGTTTCCTGGTCCTTGGTGGTAACTTGGTGGCAGGCAGCTTTCCTGTCCCCGATCCTCTGGTCTCCTGTGAATGGCCCTCCCAGGATGACAGCAGGCCTGGGGGTCCAGCCTGAACTTGCTGTGGGGCTGGGCTGGGTGACAGCTGTGGGCTGCCGAGCAGAGGAGAACCAAAGACAGCTTCCCAGACATAGTTTGAGTCCACCAGAGAGTTTAGCGGACTGCAAAGGAGGAGGCTAGCAAAACCTGGAGCATGTGACGGAAGAGAGCAAGCAGGGGAGGAGCCACGGGAGGTCACTGAGGCAATGATCTGTGAAAGGTGGGAGCCTTTTACAAGGGACTGATGACTTGGGTAGGAACGGAAAGGCTGGCGATCTTTCCTGCCTTTTTCCTATCATTGTGGGCTTTTGTTCAGCAGAGCACTGTTTACATCTCCAGGACCCCACTGCTCTGCAAGTTGCAAAGGAGCCCCCTCCCCTCTCAAGGGACTGCAGATTTTCGCCAGCGGCACAATCTAGTAGCTAATTAATGCTAGATCTCAAGTGTTGTACTTTGGATTTTACTATGCCTTCTCTTATGAGACAGCAGATAAGTTTTCAAGGGAGCTTGGCCCCTGTGACACCACCCAGAGCCCCCCTCACTCCCGTAGGCTGGACTGGGTCCTTTCTGCCCTCTCCTGTTTCTGGTGTGCTCACTGCCTTCCCGGGGCATCCTCTTGGGTGGGCTCCTCCCTGCGGGTTGGTTAGCCATCACTTCCCATTTTGTCCAGCAGTCACAATCCCAGCGTCCTAGGGCCAGACCTTCGGTCTCCGAGCCCCTTTTGATCTGGAAGCATCCTGCCTGCAGTTTCCTGGTGTTTTTCCTGCAAGCTCGGTGGAGGTAAACAGACAAATCTTCTCCTGGCACCTCAGTTGGTACCCGGATGGAAATGTGAGGGAGTGTGCAGGGACCCCCAGGTGTGAGACTCAGCTGTGGCTGTTAATGTCGAGAGAATAGGGGACCCCCTATTTTGTTTGCCTAGGTTTGTGCTTCTTAACTCTGTTTCATTTATTTATTTATTTATTTAATTTTTTTTTAATGGAGGTACCGGGGATTGAACCCAGGACCTCGTGCATGCTAAGCACACGCTCTACCACTGAGATATACCCTCCCCTTCCTCCTCTATTTTAATGTAACGTCTGTCTGCTCCCCCTGCCTCCCTCTCTCCTGCCCCAGTTCTGGCTTGTCAGCCTGATGAAGTGGCCTCCGCACTGACTGTCCCCTCCCGTCTGCCTTTGAGGACCATTCGCCATGTGAGTTCTCCTCTCAGCAGGGGCGAGGCGGAGAGCTCTCACCTCTGGTGGCTGCACTGCCGGCTCAGTCTGACGGGAGCCGGACAAAGGATCGCCGTGCGGGGTGCAGACCTGTCAGCTGCTGTCAGTTACTCTGGAGTTTTCCCTTCTGCTTGGAAATCAGGGGACCCAGGTTATCCTTGGTAGCAAGGTGGACCCTGCTTCTCTGGTAGGAAGTACAGGTTTCCACCATCACTGTGGGCTTTGTTGGGAGTGAAAAATGAACCGGCTGGGGTTCTTTTCCAGACCCTCCCCCCAACCCCGCATGAATGCTGCTGGTCTGGTTCCGGAGTCTGAGCCATATGTTGGAAGTGACATCAGGGCAACACGGGGACCAGTGCTCCAGAAGGAGTTGTGGCCAGTGGGCTATTCAAAGCAGGGCAAAGAGCTGTGGGCTGGTTATCCAAAGCTGAAGGCTCGAAGGCCACCCCAGATGTCACTTGTATGGCTACAGCACAGTCTCGGTCAGTTCAGGCTGCTGTAACAAAAGACGACAGACTGTGTGGTTTGACAACAACAGGAATGTTATTTCTCACAGCTCTGGAGGCTGGAGGTCTGAGATCGGGGTGCCAGAGTGGCCCACATCCAGACCACTGAATGCCAGCTTCTCTTCGTATTATTGAGAACTCCGAACCATGACCCAGTCACCTCCCAAAGAGCCTGCCTCCTAATGCCATCAACTTGGGGATGAGGATTTCCACGTATGAATTTTGGGGGAACAAACTGCATTCTCTTGGTCTCTGAGGTTCACAGGTATTTACCCCCTACTTCTAAGACCCTCGGAGGAGCTCGTCATCTCTTGGTGGGGGAGGGGCTCTCTCTTCATTCCCATTTCTGAGCTCTACTCACTTGTGTCCCACCACGGTGGTGCAGGGAGCTGTTCCTCCCTAGGCCATAAGACACTGGGTCCTTTGTTCTTAAATCCCAAATGTGTCTGGTACCTTTGCCTTCCCTCCCCCAGCTCGGCACAGGACCGAGAGACCCGCAGGGAAGTTCACGCCTATTTTTTCACTCTCTTGACTTTATTTCTCCCTCAGCCAACCTAGTCTAGATTGGTGGGGACCCTGACACGTCATACATTCTTTTTCTATTTGAAGATGCTAACATTTCATGCTCTGTATTAGCTAGGGCTTAAGTTTTTAACTAGAAAGCTCAAAACGTTTGCAAATAAAAAATCATGAATTTCAAGTCTTTTCTAGACTTCTAGCTCCAAAGCATTGTGAGCACTGTTTCTTTCTCTGGATAATTTCTCACCACCCCCTCTACCGAGGGTAACAATTGTCACTGACTTCTGGGATGTAGAGGAGAAATCTGATAAGAAACTGTGAAGGTGGACGATTGCAGGAAGAGCTAAACAGATCCCATAATACAATGGGATCTACATTAATTTATGTAATTTCATTTTCCTCTACTGGATACAAATATCCCCTGGCAAAAACAACAGACGATTCGTTATTAGCAACTTAACGTGAATTATTTTCTCTTCCTTACGCTGGCTGAGTTCTGAAGGCAGGCTTGACAGGGGAGACTGGAGAGACAGGGTTAGGATAAGGGCAGTGGAGAGGCCAGGTGGGGTCGGAGGAAGGGGCAGCGAGGGGTATTTGATGGGCAGTGGAGGGTTAGGGCTTGGGGAGAGGGAAAAGGAAGGGAGTGCCAGGATGGGCGTCACACATTTCCCAGCTATGCCAGAATTGGGGAGACCTGGGGTTAGCACATTCAGGCAGAGGAAGGGAGAGGTCTGTATTCACAGCCAGGTCAAGAACTGACTCAATGATTTGTGAAAGCACAGAGGAGACACACTTCTCCAATTTCCAGGTGACTCAGAGGGATGGAGTCATTGCCACTAAGACTGAGGTCAAAGCAGCAAAATAAAAAGGAACGTAGTAAACAAACTTATGGTTACTCGGGAGGAAGTGGGTGGGAAGGGATGAATTGGGAGTTCGAGATTCGCAAATACTACTATATATAAAACAGATTTAAAAACGCTCCAAATTTCTTCTGTGTAGCACAGGGAACTATATTCAGTACCTTGTAGTAACCTAGAATGAAAAGGAACATGAAAACCAATATATGTACGTATACGTATGACTTAAACATTATGCTGTACATCAGAAACTGACACATTGTAACTGACTAAACTTCAATTTAAAAAAATGACTATGAAAGGGGAACCCTAAGTCCCGTGGGGAGATGGGCTGTCTGGGAACATAGGAGGGAAGAGTGGTGCTTGCATGACCCGAACCCATCATGGGGGTGGAGCGTTCTAGGCTGGGGGGATGGACAGCCCTGTGGGGGATGGGTGGGGGTTCTCGTTCTAAAATTAGAGCTTTTACATCTAAAGTGAGAGAAAATAGAATCCTTCTTTTATCATATATGACCAAGAAAAATAACTGGATACTGTCCACATGTTCTTTCCAGTTTTCTGCATTCTGCCTCCCTGCTCTGTTTCTCGATGAAGAAATAGAATACATCCTAGGTCTTGGCTCTGACCAGGAGCATCAGAAAGTTCTTGATGGGCAGGGCAAAGAAAGATTCAGCTTTTTGCCTTGAAAGTTCTTTGTGTTTGGAGTTCTGGATGCTCTTTTTAGGACATCTTCACTAAAAACCATTCTATCACACGATGGCAGTAGAGATATAATCTAAATTTATAAGCGATGATGCATGGACGCATCCCAATTGGGGGGGCAAAGCCTAATTTATGTTTGTCCATACATTTTCCTTCGGTTGGTGTTTGTGTTCTGTTTCTGGAGGCATCAAACACAGAAAGGCCCTGTAATTCCAGACGGGATTAATGTAGACAGTATTTCACTCAGGAAGTGAGACCGTAAATACGAGGAGGTACTTTGAAACGGCCTCTAAATTTTCTGAGATACCACTCAAGTGCCCGGAAAAACCAAAATCAACTTTCCGCTTGCATTCTTAATTTGCCCTGCACCTCATTTCTTCCCTGGATAGAGATCACTTTTTCCAGGCTGGACAGGAGACCAAGAGAGCCTTTAAAAAAGGCAGATTTTCCCATTTTCCATTATCTTTCCCTTTGCTCTGAATTCCTTCTGTTTTCTTCAAAGGAAAATTTTCTTGGGTCCTAAACAGTGATAAACAAAGCAACAGGGAAGATGTGAAATCCATTGTGGGTCACAAACCTTTGTCTGGAAAGATTTGCATATTTTGCCATTCTTTCTGGATATGCCTTTCTCAAGCCACAAAAGGGGTTCTGTAGCATAACTCAAGTCTTTTTCAATAATGCCTGATGTTCTTCTGAGTGAGAAGTCAAAGGCTTCTCAAGATGCATTCATTCATCCAGCGCCGGAGTGGTGGCAATTGGGCAGGACATATGAGGGACACACCATGAAGTGACCACTAACCGCGTGTCCTTGGCTCCAAATTCTGTACATATATTATCTCATTCGGTCCTCTCCGCCTCTCCAGCAATACTCCCATTCATGTTACTGACGAGGAAAGTGAGGCCCTGGGAGGTAAAGCACCACAATCGGACAGCGAGCCAGGGACCCACCCATGACTAAGCCTGACTTCAGAGTCCACGCTACTAACGGTTGAGCTGCAGGGAACAAAAGTTCTCTCTTCGAGTAGTTTATAATCTAGAAAGGGACGAAAGCTTACAATCTAAGGCAGACATGCTGAATCCAAGTGAGATGACATTTTGGTGGCACGTTGGATGTGACGCATGAGAAAGCGTTAGCCCAGAACTCGGGTCAATTCATTTAAGCTTTATGGTTTCTACAGGAAGAAATGAGGGGATAGGATAGTCTTCCATCTGGAGAGTAAGAAGGACATTTCCTTTCCTTACTTCATCACCTTGGACGTCGCAAGATTTCACATGGGGTCATTAATAGGTGTGCGAAGCCACTGAGGCTCAGAAATTTCAACTGACGATTCAGTTTGAGGGAGGGGAGCAGTGGCTATTGGTCTGTGTTTTGGGGACAGTTTTGGCCTGAGTGCTTTTGTGGGGGTTGTCGCTTTTTCATTTTTACTCTTTTTTCTGTTTAAGTGCCTTCTTCCTGGGAGTCTCCTTTGAATCCGGAAAGCTCAGAAAAGGCAAGAAGGCGGGCGATGTAGTTGTGGTACTGAATTCAAGGGTGAGATGGGAACTTTCTGATCTCCTTTTAATTTGCTCACCATCTCACCTTCGGAAAGGAGGCAGGGACCCAGGGTAGTAGCTCTGTCCAGCAACAGAGAGTACGTGTTTCTCTGAAACCTCTCTTGTGCTATAATTCTCAGGAGATGAGGCAGATGGACTAGATGAATTCCCAACACCAATCTTTTCATAGGAAAACATATGAAAATCAACTCTCTGCCTGAATAGCAAAGGTGCCACTAAATCGTATTCTTGGTACATCCCAAATCCTGTTAACTTTATATTTTCCAATTAAATTTCATGTTACGACTAACTTGGTGTTGTTTAGCTCTTTGTGTCCTAGATAGAACTATTATTTTGGGATAATTTTAGTCCTCTCGGTTTTTGCCTTTCTACATTTTGAAATTTGCATGAGTTAGAAATAAGCTATCTAAAAACACCTGCTTTCTCTGTACTTTTAGAAAGAAAAGACGACTAAGTTCTTTTCTAGTCCGCGTTGAACTGTTTAAAGTTTGAGAAAACCATCTTCAGAAGATAGATGATCAAACTGAGGCCGTTCTTAGGGATCATGGCATTAAATGGTGCTAAGGATACTCAAAATGACAAAACTCCAAGGAGTAAAAATAATGCTTGACTTTCATTTTACTGTTGAATCATTTGAACTATTAAAAGTGAGAAAATTTATTATAGTGCAAGTTTATGTTTTCCATTTCTAAAGAGATAAATAAATACAGAAATGGGGCCATATTTCTCCAAAGATGAATGGCTTAAGACAACAGAGAGACTATTCACTAAGAGCCGTAATGAGTAGAGGCTAAAAATACAGCGACTTTACAGCGCCTGCGAAGCTCTCCGGTTACCTGCATCTTATAGGATGGAGCAGAAAGTGTCTCCACTTGCCCTGACTTATCCTCTACTCTTTGCACTTACTCTGTCTCTCAACACCATTTTCTGGTGTCCAAGGTATTTCCCTTTATTTTTACAATAGCCAAGAAGCAGATGGGCTTAGAAAGCTAATCTGAGTGTGAGCACCGGGGAGGAGGCAGGACCCGATGTTAGAGTCTTGACCAAAGTGGTGTTCTGGGTGAATTTTAAGCCCTAGAAGTGAAACTTTTCGTTATGTTCTCAGTTTTTTTAATCTCAATATTGCCAAGCATCCTTCTAAAGAATAAATGAAGTGGTATTATGAAATAGGAAAAGGAACTGTGTCCACTAGTAAGATTGCTCTCAGGCTGCATTTAAATTGTCATTTGGGGCTCTTTTCTTTGGAAGGTGCCACTGTCTGTCCTACAGAGAGAAAGCAATCCATTTTCAGTCTCCCTTTTGCCCTGATTTTGAGACTCGTGTAAAGCCTGAGAGGACTAATGGGATCCTCAGCTGATGTGAGTTCAAATGATACATAAGCCCCTGAAGAAATGGGAAGTAGTAAGACTCACAGTCCCAAAGCCTGAGACTTACAAATGTGAGCCACTATATATAAAGATAGATTTTCTAAAAAGTTTCTTCTGTAGAGCACAGGGAGCTATGTTCAGTATCTTGTAATAACTTTCAATGAAAAACATACAGAAACGAATATATGTATGTATGTGCATGACGGGGACATTGTGCTGCACACCAGAAACTGACACGTTGTAATTGACTGTACTTCAATTAAAAAAAAAAAAGATTGATAGTTCCAGGAGTTCGGAAAGCAGAGAGCCTTCTACTGAGTTCAGCCGTAGTCACTGCACTCATCAAAGCTCAGAGGTAACGAGAATAAATTAGTATTGCGCTGACTAAGTTCTTTTGATTGGCCTTCCGTGATTCTTTGTAAAGAAGCAAGCCAACGCGGTCAGCTCTGGCCTGGTGCTTATCTCACAAAAGGCCTCTGCAGTATTAGATGTTGTCATTTGTATGCGATGACCGAGCCCATGACCCGGGGCTGCCATATTCCTGGACAGTCCGAGGAGAGAACGCTGAGGAAGCTGATCTAGAAGAAAAAGTGAGGAAAAGCAGCAGCAGCTTTTCACATTTTTTTTCCCCTCCTTGTTCCTTTTTTTTTTTGGTGAGAATCCTAACATGCTTGTAATATATTGCTTCCATTTATTCTATCTAGATCAAATTGGTTTCTGTAACTTGCAATCAAAGGATCCTAACTAAAACATAGGTTAAAGAAGACACTGATGATATATTCTACTTGTGGATTTACTGCTGATAATTTAAAATATAAATCTGAAAAAATGGCTCGTGTCCAATATGATATGACACTAGAACAGGAAAGTCGGGTACAGAGTAAATGGAGCATAAAGTGTGCTTTGGAATTAATACGGAACAGCTATCAGCCTCTTACTAGCTTTATGAAAGTGAGTATATCCTTTAACCTTTCTGAGCCTTAGTTTCTCTAACTTTAAAATGGAAATTGTCTTGTAAGATTGTCGTTACATCAAATGAGCTACAATATGTAAAGCGGCCAGCCAGCATAATAAAGTCACCCCCTCCAAGTTATGGAAAGTTTCTGCTGGGGACAAGCTATTCATCTGCTGTTTTGTTCCTTTGTTTTGTTTCGGTTTTGGGTCTGCTAACTGTTGGTTGAGGAGCTGGAGAGGACTGTATCTAGGCACGGAGGAGCTTTAGTGTCTCCAAACAGAGTCTGGATGGGCAGAGGATGCAGATGAAGAGAATACGGAGGGGCAAGTACAAGCTTCGTCGACCTGACAGTTTTGGGGATGACCTGGCCAGGCTGACAGACCCACCAGGACTGAGGGGAAGCTGCAGTAACCACACTACAGGGTGGTTCCCTTGTCACCAGTCTGCGGTTCCGATGCATTTACACAAGATGAAGAATTTATAGTCAGCACCCACGTTTCATGGTGCCTCTTAAACAGGGTTTCTCAGTCTCACAGTTATTGTCCTTTTGGGCCCACAATTCTTTGTTGTGGGGGCTGTTCCACACATTCTAGAGGTATTTAGCAGCATTTCGCTCCTACATCCACCAGCTGTGACAATCAAAAAAGTCACAAATGTCTGAAGGCATTGCCAAATGGCTGCTGGGGTGGTGGTGGTGCAAAATCACTCACACTTGGGAACCACTGCTCTAAAATCTGTGTTTTCTTTTTTTCAGATTAGTACCTCTGTTTTAATCAGGGACTCTAATCATAGAAAAACAATCAGTGGAAATGGGACATTCCACCCCCAACCTCTTATTCTCACAAACTTGGCCCTGATTGTCCCACGTGCAGCTTGTGAGAGAGCTGGCTCGGGAATGAGAAGACCCCATCCTTTCGCTGGCCTTCTACCCGATGAGGGACTAACGCATCTCAGTTAGGGAAGGCCAAGTCTCAGCTCTCTGGAGTGTGACTGACAACATACACATGAAAGCCACTGGCCATATTCTGATTGAAGTCTTGGGTCAATATCCAGGCATTTGCAAAATCATACTCAAATGCTGGTCATGTGCGTGGGGGAACGTGGTTTAGATGGGGGTTTACTGCACTCCCCACTCTACCCCCGTCGCCCCACCACCTTTGCCCTTTAAGCCTTGAGACCCAGTGCTCACACTTCCCCAGCCAGCAGTGGGCACTTCTCATACTCCCAATTTGTTTTTCCGGGCACACAGAAGGCAGTGGGTTTCCTCTACCCACTGGGCAGTGGGCACCCCTCCTCCACTTCCACACTTAACTGACACTCGGGACCCAGAAGCCTGTCAGTAGAACAGCGCTTAATCGTCCTGCACAGGCCAGCCGAGAACCAGGGCTCCAGATCCACACTGCGACTGCGCAGAGGACCTCCCCGGCCCCGCCCCCTAGAGCTGCGGCCCAATCAGTGACCTTCTCACCAATTCCAAGAGCCCCTCCCTCTGGGAGGAGCTAGTAGGAGGGACCACGCGGCTTTGGGGCGGGGTGACGGGCTCTTCCACAGAAATAGGGAGGCGGGCAAGGGGCAAGTGTCCCCACCTGCATCATTTTCCTTTTTTATAATCAGGGTATGTGCAGAGAAGAATAAGACAGAATGTATGGGGCTGATTATCAGTAGCTATTATTGCTATTTTTTTTAATTGAAGTAGAGTCAGTTTATGATGTGTCAATTTCTGGGGTACAGCATGATGTTTCATAATATTATTTGAAATATAATAGCATAATGTTATTACTGTTTTAAAGAGGAATTTGGTGTTGTCTAGCTAAAAATCGCCAGAGTTCAATTTCACGAAGGTCCTTCCTTTGATTCATGGCTCCCCACCCACATCTTGGACGGTAGCAGAGATTATGCTGATTTGGCCTCGGAGGCCCAGAGAGAACAAGCAGGGGATGAGAAAACGTAATGTCCAAGTCTCGGAGTGTGCTTGGTCCAGGAGTCAGGACGAGGAGCAAGTAAGCCCACTCCTTTAAGCAGTATTTAAAAAAAAAAAAATTTATTTTTTTAATTGGGTAAATCCTTATATAGTCTTGACTAGGGGGCAGTGTACACCATCTGTTTTGTGTTTGGAATTATGTAGGATAACTCCTGCTGACCCTTGATGTGTGCACAGCATGGCCCCCAGTGGGCACAGAGAGATCTGACCCTGGACTTCTTGTGTCTGATTTTCATACTTGCTTTTGACTGTCATTGGAAGCAGTAGCTCATTATTGTTAGAATTTGTTTATCAAAAAAATCCTTTGAATTTCCTGCTGAAAATCAAGTATAGGCTAAGATACCACGTGGCTAAACTTATTAGAATAGTCTCTGAAATGGGAGTAAACAGACTCAGTGTGAGGGCCAATAGCACATTTCTCTGAGTAAGTCACAAACAGTATTAGTTAATGGACTTTATAGTATCTGTTTTGAAAATTTAGGACCTCTGTCTTTTCTCTCTCTCATTAAAAACAAACAGATAAAAAGTATTTCTTTCTGAGTAGCTGAAGGTTTTACTAACTGACCTTTATTAAACTTATGTGATAGAATACATACTGATACCACCTAAGTTCAAACAAGATTAGTTGGCAGTAAAAATTTTTAGGAACCCATTCTGCTATTAGATTTCTTTGTCAGGAACCCAAGATCTCAGCAGTAAACAAAGAATTAAGGGAGAATACATTAATACTATATTTTGGAAAAGAATTGTTCAGAATATATGCATACATCCTTGTCAACTTAACTAAATAAATTGCTTAGCCCAAACAACTTAGCTTAGAAATCACATGTACCCAAGATACGCTTCTATGAATAGTGTTTTAAAATTAGCATTGTAAGGACACTTTTTAATACTATGAAACTTCCTTTACCTAAAGCTAAAGCTCACTGAAAACACTTGTGTTGGAGGCTACCATGAGTGAGGCTGGCAATTTTGGCAATTTATTAGGGAGGGAGGGAGTTATATCTGGAGAAATGTGCTCAGAAATTCATTTCAGTATCAACTGTCCCTAAAAGCTGATGGAGCCCGGGGTCTGTGCCCTTTTCATGTAAGTTGCATTTCTAGTGTCCCTGTTGCCGTGAGAACCCTTCCTGGGAATCCATCTGGTCTACCTGGACAACCTCTCTTTTCCATTCTTCTCTATGGATCAGGAGGACTTTCTACCTGTAATTCGGGCTGGTCTGAGCAAATAGTGTGGTGTAGTGTTTCCAAATCCTGTTCAAACTTTTGCCAGTTGTGCCCACCTCGGGGGGGATTTTAGTGACGTAAAGCTTGCTCAACACATAGTAAATACTTAATAAACTGATGTTTTATAATTTTCAAATTACTATGATCGACACACTATTCTTTTTTAATTTATGATTCAGTAAAGCTATCTGACAACTGAAAACGCCTTCTCTCTGCCCAGTGCTATGGAATGTTCGGGTCCCATGACTTGATGGGGATGTGCTGGCCTTCTGAGGCCTCCCCTCCCACCTTCACGCCAGATAGGTTCACTCAAAGCAGGTGAGAAACTTAGTAAGTTGACCCAAAATGAAGACGGTGATCATTTCATCTGTACTTTTCATCTTCATCTGTACTTTTCTCAATATACTCTGACTGAGTCCTGGTTGACACCAAGACTGATGTGAGTGGGACTGAAAGACCTCTTTGTCCCCAAATACCTCTTCACTGCTTTGTCTGAGTGTCTGGAATTTCCTAGCATGGGTCACTGTTTTGCCTAATGACAAGGGAAATTTTGCAGAAGCAAGCGTGCGTTTGACTGGTTCATTCTTCCCTTTTAGAGGTGAGAAAACAAGGCTGACATCTGCTGAGCCCTCCTGTGTCCCAGCTCTTGGTACTATGATCAGAGATGGGTTCTGGGGCAGGAGGGGCTGTGGTCAGCTTTCAAGGCTTTAAAGTTTTCTCTTATGCTACCTGGGTAATTCCTACAGGAATAAACACCTAACATGCAAGCAGTATCTTGATGCCTTGTGTTGAAATCCATGGAATTCCATAGGAGTACTGGCCTTTGGTGGTTCATATGTTATTCTCCACTTTAGCTGCAGAAGCAGCAGGTGGAGCGAGAAGAGCCCGTTCAGAGCAGCCAGATTTTGTTTTGGTTGTCAGTGAAAAGAGAAACCCCATCATTCTGGACTTGGCAGCTTGTTAGTAGAAAAGCCACCAGGAAGCTCTGAGTTGGTAATTTAGAGCCCAGACTTATTCCCTGATACAGCTGCAGAGCAGCAGGTGGCTGTGACTTAAGCAAACACTAGCTTACACAAATGGAATAAGGAAATAGAGAACTTTTTTTTTTGGCATGGATCAATGAAAAAATGGAATACGGAAATGGAGAAATTTTTTTTTTTTGCACAGATCAATATGGCTAAGGATGTGAGAGTTCATTTCTCGTTCCTCTGCATTCTCTTCTTATTAACTTGCTTAGCCACATATAACACAGCATTGCACTCAGTTCAGTTCTATGTAACATTTATTGAGCACCTACTGTGTGCCAGACAGAGTGCTAGGTTTTGGGAATTCTCATTCCCTAGTTTAGATTTTGGTGTGGAGACAGATACGCCTACAGATTCATAATAAAGGAACAAAGGTATGCCTTCAGAGCATTGGATGAGGAGTGAATCTGATCGTGGAATGGGAGAAGCCTTCTAGGAGAACGTGAGCAAAAGGCAAATGGTAAAGAGAGCCGAAATGGACGGAGGAAGAGGGTTCAAGGCAGAGGGAACTGTCAGAGAAAAATCTGAATAGCAGAGTGTCTGAGTGTGGGAGGAGATAAAATAGGGACGTTCACTCTGTGTCTCTGTCTGATGGATATGCTCATACTTAAAAAAAGCCAAGAGTCCTTTAGATGATCTGGACCATATCATTCACTGTGGGAAGCCACAGACCGTAGACATCCCAAACTACAAAGCTATGCCAGAAACTTTTCTTCTTATATGAGACAAGGAAAGAAGAATTGTCAAAAGAAGACAGAAACTAAGGGAAGCTACAGAAAAAATTTGGAGTAAAAACAGCATAAAAAGATAAATGGATCTAAAACGAATATAGGAAAATCAGTAATTTTTATCTATATGTCTATTACTACTTCAAAGATATAATGGGAAAATATTATCCATAAGAGCAGCACAAATGCAAAATACTTATGATTTATCTTAATCACAAATTTGGTGCAAAGCCAAGATACAAAATTCTATAGAAGCTATTAAAACCAGTTATTAAAGTTATTTGACTAAATGAATAAAAAAATAAAATGTTCATGAATGGGAACCCTCAATTTGTAAAGATATTGTGGGTTCCCAAGTTTTTAGAGGTTTAATGTGATTCCAATTAAGTTCCAACAGGATTTTTTAAACTGTAATTCTGAGAGTTCATCTGATAGAATAAATGGCCAAAAATCAGGGAATTTGGGGGAAAAAAAGGGAGTGTTACCTTACTGGATAGTAAAATGCATTTTAGACCAAAAATATATAAAATTTTATAATATTGAAGCAAAAATACACATAAATAAATTGAATAGAAGGAAATAACAGAACAAAACCCTGAAATAGATATTTACACATATAAGAATTTAGTATATGATTAAAGAGAGATTTCTAATTAGTGATTAAAAAGAGGATTTGTTAATTTATGGTGCTGAGATAATTAGCTGTCTATATGGAAAAATTGTCTAATTTTTATAGCACACAGTATACTAAAATACATTAACAAATTAAGAGTTAAATGTAGAGTAATAAATCACATGAATGTTCTAAGAAAATACAGGTAAACTATTTATATGTGAGGGGAAAACCTCTTTTTCAACATAAAAGCAAAAGCATAAATTATCACACAGAAGTTTTGACCACCATGCTTATTTTCTGAGATAAAATATTGTGAAGAAAATAAGTGAAAAAAGTAGAAAAATATTTGTCACATATAATTCAGAGGGTTAGAGCTTTAACATATAAAAAGTGCTAACAGATCAATGTTCAATAACAGGAAAATGAGCAAAGGATGTGAATAGACAATTGGCAAAAATGACAAACAAAAAATGCTGAGATGCTTTTGTTTTGCTTATCAGATTTGTAAAGAATTTTTAAAAATACAGTAACTGGTATTGATAAAGGTGAGGAAAAGAAAAATGCTCTTTCAAGGTTCTTGGGAATTTAAGAACTTACATCCAAGGAAGAGTGATTTGATAGTAGTCATCACAAGCTTTACAAATGTTATGCTTACTCAGCCATTTTTCTTGTAGGAATTTAGCTTAAGGAAATGATCAAAATTGTGTACAAAGACTTATCAATGCATATGTTTACTGCAGGGATTTTAAAAGTAATAGTGAATAATTAGGAATTGCCCAAAACTCTGAAAACTGACTAATAAATTTATATGGTAGAATAAAATGAGGAGAGCTTATGTAAGAAATCTGCTTGAGGAATCATAGTGGGCCATTTCTTTACTGGGGGGGAATGAAAATAATTAAAATACACAACAAAACAAAAAGAAAATTTGAACTTTCTTATCCCACCAGACATGGCAAATTCCACCTCATGGTTACAAAATGGAAAACGCTAAGAGTATAATCCTGAATAATCTTGGAGCCTGGTGGTGAACAACATTATGTAACATGAAGTGTTTTGTAATTCTCCCTCAGTGCTAGGCATTATATATTATTTTAATTATTATTTTGTGGACAGTTTCAAGTTGAAGAAATAAACTCTAGATTATAGAATGTTTGGTGACTGGGTGGCCTCAGTCCTGAAGCCTGAATTCATGAAATCATGAAAATACTTCTTGTTAACAATTACAAGGTGGGAAAAACCACAATCCATAATAGACATTTAAAAAAGAACACCTTCACTCAGAATGTATTAACTAGGCAACAGTAAGAGTTTACTGGGGCCATCTTGAAATGTTACAAAAATTAAAAGAGTTAAAAATCTCACAAAAAATGTAGCCTATAAAAAGCATGTTGTGTAAGATTTTAATGACCATAGGAAAATATCCCCCATTCATACTTTACATTGAAGAAGAAAAAAGAGAATAAATTAGAACCATACTTGGGTATGGTATCATGATATGAACAAAATTTGCAACTGTGTACATATTTACAAAGTTAATAATGGAAGCACATAGATCTTCTTGTTAACAGTGATGGCGTGATAGGAGTTGAGACTATTTAACTTCATTCTTTATAGTTTTCAAATCCGCTACCAAGAACTTGAAATTGAACAAGAAAACAACACACACTCGGTTTTCAACAGCCTAATCTCAGTGCCTGGCATAGCGCATGTGCTCAGAAACGGTGGCGTGAAAACATTTAGTAACTGGAGAGGAAAGTCAGGAAACAAGGATGTCAGTGGCAGTGAGGGTGGTGCCAGCACCCGGGTACCCTGGATTCCCTGCAGGCTGGGAAACCCAGAGGCCTCACAGGACAGGAAGTGTGAACCATTTGTAAACACATCCTTCTCCTTCCACTCTCTGATCCCCCACCCACTGCACACGCACCCAGAGTCAGAGGAAGGAGCCTGGGTTTGCAAGGTAATGAAATGGCTGGTGAAACACAAATGGACTGAGGATGACTTAGCTCGTCTCCATCAAAACGAGTCAGCGTGATGAGTTCCCAGAACCCCGCGGGGAAAAGAGAGGTTGACTGCAAGTGGCTAGAACTGAGAGTCAGACCTGGACAGGGGACCTAAAAGCAACACTGGGGTAAGACTGGCCATGTTCCATTCACTCTTCCCTCCCTCTATCTCTCCCTGTCATTTTATTAAGCACCTACTGAATATCACCACACCCTGGGAGCCCTGGTTCCAGATTTCAAATGGCTCAGAGCCTGAGCTAGGTTGCACTTTGCAGTCTTTGTAATTGGCTCCAGTCCTCTCCCAGGGTTTCCTGGCACCATGTTTTGTTTGTTTGTTTGTTTGTTTTCCCTCTCTATTCTTCCCTGAGGGATGAAGTGAGTAACGATCTGTTCTCTCTCTCATGATCTTAGCTGGGCAGTAGGATTTAACCCGCTTCTCTCTTGAAGGTGGCTAATGATGGGAAGACAGAAAAAGAATGAGTTTCCAAGTTAGGGGAGTGGAGTTAAGGGGTGGAAGTCAGCGGGGGGCTTCTTTTTTGTTTGTTTGGATGTTTTTGTTTTCATATTCTTTTTCATTCTAGATTACCACAAGATATTGAATATAGTTCCCTGTGCTGTACCGTAGGACCCTGTGGTTTATCTATTTTATATACAGTAGCTAGTGTCTGTGAATCTCGAACTCCCAACGTACCCCTTCCTTCCACCTTCCCTGCACTGAACCATAAGTTTTTTCTGCAGGGGGAGCTTCTGAAAGCACAGATTCCTGAGCCCATATCCTGGTCTTTCTAGTGAGTAGATCTAGGGTGGGTCCAGACTGCCTGTACTCTTAACAATGCCCCTGGTTGATTCTGGGGCAGACAGTCCTCCACGCTATGAGTCCTTGTCATCTTGATGGACTCTCTGCTTCTCTCTCTCTTTTTTTAAAAATTATTTTACTTTTAAAAATTACTTTTTTAGGGGAGGGAACTAGGTTGATTTATTTATGTAATGGAGGCACTGGGGATTGAACCCAGGACCTCATGCATGCTAAGCACTCACTCTACAACAGAGCTGTACCCTCCTCTCCACTCTGCTTCTCTCAGATTCAGTTCTTATTGGTGGCCGATGCTGGCTGTGGCCCCCAGGAACTTCTAGGAACAATGGTTAGGGGTCCATCCAGGTAGGAGGTCAGGTCCAGCCCACTTCTTGAGTCATCTTCCCGCTGAGCCCCTTCTCAGGAACAGGAAGCAGCAGTTTTGAAGGGAGTTCAACCTTTTCTAGGTTTCAGGGAAAGTCCTAGAGAGATTTGCTGTTTCCTCAATAGAGTTCCAGAGCGAGCTCCTTTAGGTCAGTAATGAGGGCAGCGATAGCGTGTTAACAAGGCTTATTTTTTCTCCAAGAGGGGCATTTGGGTCTTTCAGTCCAGAACAACCCTCTGACACGTGCCTTTCAGGCAGTCTAGCCAAGCTACCATTTCCTTTTCCTGCAAGGAAGGAGAGGAAGACGGCACTTGAGAATCTTCTCGATCACACCTCTGTCACTTGCCATGTTCTGTTCGCCCACCCTTCTGTCAGCTTCTATTTCAGTGCTGGCTGTGGATCCTCATTCTGGTTGAGTCAGTTCGTCTGCGTCTCAAATCTCAGTACTGGCTGAGTTCAGGAACTTGGTTTGTTCCGTCTTCAACCCTGACATTGATCTCCTACCTCGGATCCCAGATAGCCTCTGATCCAAGTTCAGGGGATGATGATAAAATGCGGTGCATGGTGGTGCCACATTTTGGTTCACAAAGAGGATAAATTAGAAGCCAGACATCTCTGTCCTCGAGCACTAGCTTTAGAAGCACACAGTCAGGGTGCTCTAGGGAGACTGGCTAGGTTGGCAGATGCATCAAAGGTTCTGCCATGATGGAAAGTCTTGGGTCTTGTCCCTTGACTTTTTATGAACAAATTACAAAATAAGACCTTTTATTAAATTTCTACCTTTATGTGTTTCATTGAAATAAAAAAAAAATAGGCATATGCTTATGCTCTGCTGGGATTGGAAAAGGCTATTGATCGTAACACTCTGCATCCAAGAGTTGAAAATTATTTAGCTAAGGTCTGAGAAGCAGCGATACAAAGCATTTGATTTTGGATTCACGGTGAGGCTTGTGCAGTGTGACTCAGAGGGCAGGTGACCCCTGTGAAGGGGAGACAGACCCACACTGCTTCTGTTCCTGGTGGCACCCGTCAAATCAAATAGATCTGGGGAGGAATTGGTGAAAAGTCCAGTCCTGCACAGGTTGGCAAGACTCTTTTATCTTTTTTCTGGTTTGCCTACTGTTTTCAAGCGTCACATCTGAGTCACTTCTACAAAAGGTCTCATTCTTTTTGGTAATCTCATTCCAGCTGGTTTTTTTTTTTTTCTGATTTCTTCTTCTTCTGAACTCTTGGAACTTATTGTCCACACCATTCTCCACTGGCTATTTCTCATCCTTTCCAGTTTCTCATCTCTGTAGTTTGATTTGGAGCATTTTGAGAGCCTGTCCCATATTGTTCTTCCTTGTATTACAGAGACAAGTTTTTCCATTCCTTCTTCCCTCCTTCAGACCCTCTGCAGGTCTCCCTATTTCCTCTACCCTACATCCTGATAAAAGAAGTTTCTACATATTGAGGAATGGGGAAGTCATTCTAGCTTACACATGAGTTAACTTGAATTTTCTGCTGACTGAAAACAGCCTGTTTGTGGCCCATCAATCATAGATTGTACAGCTGCTTCAATTATTAAGGAAAAGGGTGCACTGACCAGAAGTAAAGAGTGTCACGTTCAAAATAAGGATGAAATGCCTCCCTTCCTGGGACGCCCGTGCTGGTCCTCCTTGGATGAGAAGACACCCTTCCCAGATGCCAGGGCCATACTGACTCGCTATGTATGTGTTTGTTGATCTCTTTTTTTTTTTTTTAAACTTGAAGGAATGTATCCCTGACTTGTTTAATGTTCTTTGTTCTGATAAGATAGAAAATTGTGCTGAAAACCATGCTTCTCCGGAGCAGTGCCTCAGAGTTATCTGAGAGGCTGTCTACTGGACTATAGACCTCAGTTTGCTTCAAATAAAACTCTTTGCTATTCCTCTTACAGTTTATTGATTCTTTTCATCGACAATCCTGTTCTCAAAAGGCGCGGAGCTGGTACTCTGGGCGCTCACTAGCTGGGAGGCAGCTATCAGTGAGTGTGGTCACTGTGCTTTGAACGTCCACACAGGCTGCAGTCCTTACTTTGGTCCTTTTTGTTCCTATGTGGCAAGGGTACCCTGGCAGGGTACAGGGTCATGTGCTGGTGTTCTCGGGGGCCTGAGCCTCTCTGCTGCTGGACGGGGTGGAGTTATTTCAGTTGGTTAAATTTGCTGTATGTGCGCACGCACACACATGTGTGTTGGCGGGATGGGGGGTGGTGGATGCTTAAAACTGAAGCCACATGCGCATCCTCTGAGTCAGCTGTCACCCGAGAACCCTGCACTGTGTCTCTAGCTTATACCCTAACAGCTAAGGCAGGCCACAATCCACCAAGGAATCGTCATCCCGCGCAGCTTCCATGGTGCTCTCAGGCTGTGCGTAGTGGAGTGAGTGAGCAAACCAAGGAAGCAATGAAGAGGTGGAAAAAAGGTGATCTTTAGGGAGACATGTAAGCGATTTGAGCGTTTGACAGTAATGGAAGAAGACACATCCCTGTGTCGGGGCCGGGCTGGCCCAAGGCAAAGTTGTCAAGTCGTTAGCCAGGCTGTCAGCCGCCTTCTTTCCTGCTCAGTCATCTAGTTTCCAAATCCTGCCTTCAGGCGGTCCAGATTCTTCCTGTTGTTTTTATTCTATTAGTTTTCAGTTCGGTAGTTGCCCCCTAGACACATCCGCTGTCCTCTGTTAAGGTGAAATAAGTTTGGGGTTTGGGCACAAAGGTGTTTGGAGCCAGGAGCCTAAAGGCCACAGGATGTGACCTGCAGAGCGTTGGGGGGGAGGGGCCCGGGGAGCTTCTTGGGCCTGTTGGTCTGCGGGGAGTAGGGGGAGGAAGGTATGATTCTTCAGTTCAAGGGAACTTGGGACATGCTTCTTTTCCCTTTATTGTAGGTGAGAAGCTTCCAGAGTCTGACGTAAGGGCCAATAACGTGGCGACGCGCCTAACGGGCAGGAAGGCTCATGCAGAGGAGACTGTCGGCCTTCCCTGTGAAGGGCAGTGGGGCCACAGGTGTGGACACCAGGGCAGCTGCCGTGTATGATCCAGAGGGTGGCAAAGGCCTTGTTGAAAAAATCACCCCTTTGTTGGCCTACCGTGGCACTGGGAATTCTCGCTTCTGTGGATTCAGGCATATTTTGCAAAGCCCTGGCCAAATAACAATCAGGAGATGCGTGTACTGTACAAGTACACACCCTGACAAGGAGTGGCATTGCGTGACTCGGGAACAGCCAGCACATGTGGGCAGGGGCGACTTGACAAAGCATGGTTACCTGTGGCTGATCTCACGGGGCGGAGCCGAGGTCCGGTCAGTTTGGGGAGGCTAGTGTGCTGCCGCGGGGGGGGGGGGGGGGTGTAAGGAGACCGTGGGAACGGGGAAGGGATGTGAGGATGTGGGTGTTTATTCATGGACGTCTAGGGTGGGTCACCTGCCGAGTCAGTCGTCCAGGCTCTGCCTCCCTCACGTGGTTGCCGTGTGGCTTCCACAGGGAAGTGTAAGATGGACGAGACACAACCGCTCTAATTGTCTCCAACAAGGAGTGGAGCGCTCCTTCCACTTCCCCTCCCCTTGGCCGGAACTTGGTCCAGCGGCCCCACCTTAACTACAAAGGACGTGGGACGATGCCCAGGGACAGAAAACTGGGCGGCTATGGGGCACGATCTCTGCCATTATCACTGGTAAAGACCTTCCATTCCAGGTGGTACCTGATAGAACTGAAAAAAGCACAGACCCATGAGATCAGATTGATCTGGGTTCGAATTCCAAGTATCAGTCCATTCCGTGAAAATGAAGATAAACTCATGGGGTTTTAAGGAGAATTAAATGATGTAACATTAATAACATTTCCAGTTCAGTGTCCGACTCAGAGCATGCACACAACACATGCCATTTCCTGTGACTCCCCATGTCTGACTGTGTGGGACACAGCACCATGAGCAATGGGGACATTAGAACCCAACTTCTTCTCTGCATAGACTGACTAGATCATTTTTTGGAGGATAAGAGGTAGGAAGCTGCCAAATTTTTCAGGCTAATTCCTTCAATTCACTCCTTCGCTTTATCTTTAGACTCAGCATTGACTAGGATAAACAGGCATATCACTGACCATCAGAGGGTTGGGCTTGAGAAATAGCATTTTCCCTCTTTCTAATTAAGCTGGCCAGTCCCTACAGCAACCTTAACAAGCTATGATACGCAGAGATGAAACATTCCAATTATTTTTCTGTAATGCTATAATCCTTGTACAAGAGCGTCCCTCTGATGTATAATCTCCTGAATCAGACACTAAAGAAGAAATACCAGCTTTATTTGCTAAGCTTATCCTTCTCACCCAACGGGGGCGGGAAGAAACACCACCAAAACCCCGAGGTTCTCTCCCCAACTGTGAAGTACTCCCTTGAGAACCAAGTCTTTCCGCTGCTGAGTGCTGAGTACTCCTTCTCTGCTTGATCTGTTTCCTGCAGGGGACACCACTGATTCTGGCGTTTGGATTCAGTGATGGTTTTCCTTTCTGATGAGAGTGAATAAGACCTGAACTGAGGAGGAGTGGGCATGAGGGTAGAGGGACACAGAGCAATGGTGAGGAAGAAAAATAGGAAGTGAAACAGTCCCAGGAGCAGTAAAAGAAGAATGGACACCGGGCGGGGGGTCAGAGCTGGGGGAGATGCACAGCACGTGGCCACACCCTGGGTCGCATCTGCTCCCTAAAAGACTGTCCGGGAGGGGAAACCAGCTAGAGATGGAAACAGAAACCCCACCTTTGAGTTTTGTGGGATTTGAAAAAGAGCCCCAAATCTATTTTCTAGCTGTGTCCTTTTAACTGCCAAAATTACTGTGGTAAGATTAAAAAAAAAAAAAAAAAAAAAGGTGAAAGAACCAACTGGAATTGAAGACATCATACAAATGTAAGGCATTTTTAGTTATTTTACAGAGATGTAGTTAGATACATATAGACTTATACTGAGAGACAGCAGGAGAGGCAAAACTTATACTCATTGAGGGAAATTTCTGAATATATATTCTATGTGTCAAGTTTAGGGAAGACTCTCATGTCGTTGGGGGTATAAACAGGAAGTAGTTTTGTTTTTCTGCTGCCAAGAGCACGCTGTCGAACCTTTCTGCCGGGTGGCAAGGTTCCTTATGGCCTCAGTCTGATTTCCTAATTTCTCAGACCCTTTTTGTTAACCAAGCAGTCTCAAGCAAATTGCATGAGACTCAGTGCTGATTATTTTAAAACTTCATCCTCATGCAGAAATCAAAGCCATTCTCTCCCCTGTGCTTGGAGCTGGATCAGGAGCCTGGAGGAGAGAGGAGGCTGGGGTCCTTCCTTACACAGCGAGGTTACTACCCTCTCCTGTGCTCATCCCTACCGTTCAGCTGGTTTGCCTCAGGCTAACATGACTGTTTGCAGATGAGGGGTCCACACCCAAATTGCTCCTTGGGCACAAGTGGTCCCTTCTGGGGCAAGTCGCATCCTCTGGTTGACCCTCAGCTGGAGGCTTCCCGAAAGAGCCCTCTGCTCAGAGGGCCTGTTTGTGGTGTGGCGGAAATTAGCAGGCACCACACTGCCCACATGGATAAATTCTGAATTTAGAAGTGGAGAATCTTATTATTTTTTCCTTACCTACATCCTTAGTTGTCAGAACTAGGAAAATTGAGGAGAAACTAATCTCTCTGGAGTTTAATGCATATATTGATATGTAAATGTATTAATGGACATATTAAACTCTAGCAAGATCTATTTATCATCGACCTATATATCTTTGTATCTGTGTATCTATTTGCGTGTTTCTCTCTTCCACTCTTCCATTTTTATCCGAAGCCTAGCATGGAAAATCTTGACATCCTTTTTCAAGCACGGTTCATTCCAAATCTGTTTTGAAAAGTGGGAAATGTTTCCTCTCATTTTATAGCGAAGATCATTTTCATGATGCTCTAGCTTCTCTTGTAAATTAAAAAAAAATCTCCAACTTTACTGAGATATAATTGACTTACAATACTGTGTAAGTTTAAAGTGTACAATGTGATGATTTTGATTTGATATACACATATATTGCAAAGTGATTACCACAGTGAGTTAATACATTCATCACCTTATATAGTTACAATTTGTGTGTGTGGTGGGAATTTTGAAGATTTACTCTCTTAGCAACTTTCAGACATACAGTGGAGGGTTGTTAACTATGATCACCATGTCAAGGAGGTAATTTCCTCTCTTCTCTGTCTCTTCTGTTCCCCCCTCTTCTAAAAACCTGCTTCCTGGTGTTTCTATCTGCCTGTAAATGATTTCCAGTTTCCAATTTCCAATATCCTCATTTTACTGTCATTTTCTCTCAGGTCTTTTCAGGACGCCATCCTCTAAAACACACCTGCAGTGCCTGTGTTTCAGCCATTTTCACCTTCTCTGTTGGTCCTTCGTCCTTTTTTCAGACGTCTTACATTTTATCTTGGAAATTATCAAGAGGACTCTTCATGTACTTCTCTTTCTTTTTCTTTCTCCCTTCCTTCCTCTGTCTCTCTCTTTCTTTCCTTCTTTCTTTGTCTGCCTGCCTGTCTGTCTCTGTCTCTTTCTTTGTCTGCCTGCCTGTCTTTCTTTAAGAAAACCTTTTGCAGAACCGTTGTTGGCTAAGCCCCCATTCATTTGGTTACTTAGCGCCTCTAGTGGACACTGCTGATGCTCAGTGAAACCATGCGGTCCTCTATATTTCCCATACTCCCTAGCAGTCAGGATGGCCACGTGACTAGCTCTGGCCACTCAGGTGTCACATCCAGGCTGAGAATGGTTCAGTAGCCACCGTGCCTGCCCTATGCCCTCTTCCCCACCACCTGTGGGCTGATCTTCCAAAAATATCACAAGTTGGCAGAATCACAAGATGGAAGCTGACTTGGTCTCTAAGTTTTGGTTCAAGGAGAGCCACCCATCTCACATCAGACAGTGCCGTGAGTGCAAAATGGACTTCTGTTATGTTAAGCAGCTGAGACATAGGGTTTATTTGTTACCGCAGCAGAGACTAACCTACCCTGACTAAGATAGCAGCCACCTGGCACCTTGACACAGCCAGTTCTAACTGTGATAGGCAAGATGGGACATTGCTTAGAGTTCATGGGACTCAGGGCCATTAGAGTAGGAGGACTAAAAATACAGGGATTATTGGTGAGTCCCTGGATCTGCATTGGTGGTGGTAAGTTGTTCAGGTATCTTGAATTTAAATGTTTTCTAGGTCTTTTTAAGGAGCAGCTAATGGAATTATCTCTTTCTGCCTCTTATCTTGCTTTGAGAAGCTTGGTTTTACAAAATGCAAGCACTGAAGCACTTTCTGTCGATAAGATTGTTTCTGATTTTAGGCTGAACCAACATTTTTTTTTTTTCAATCTAGAAAATTTGCATTGCTTTCCCAAGCCTTTCCCAAGGCCCCCATTGTTGTGGACTCTGTCCTGCTTTCTCAGCAGTGTCACTGTTTAGTTCAGAGTGCCGGAGGCTCCCATTTAGGTGTGTGGCCAAATGTGCCGACAGATGCCTTCCCTAAATTGGGCTACAGCAGCTGAAAATCTGCCCAGAGAAGAAGTGGGCAGATTTTTGGCTTCAGGGAAATCCTGGAGAAGCTCACAACTTTGCTTCCCCACATGTCTGCAACAGACGGTGCATGGAATAGCGATCGAGTGTTGCTGCCTAGGTGATTTTGTACTGTCTGGACCATGATCTGAGAGGCTTTCATGATGTCTCAGAAATGTCCATTGTTCTCAGTTTCTTGTAATCAACATCTTTCTGACGCAAGGGAATATTCCCAGAGGACAAAGAACCATGGCCTCTGGGCTTGGTTCCAAATATAACTGCAGAGATAGACAGCAGATGGAGCTTCATCATCGTTGGAAGCTCTAAATCTGGTCCAACCAGGCAACTTCACCTTCTGCCCTTCACCCTGGGGTCAGGCCACCAGAGCTGTTTCGAAATCCCCCTAAAGTCAATGGTCTGCAGTCAAAGTTACAAAACTTTCAGGGATGATGGAGCGTTCCATCTCTCTCTGTCCCTTAAGAAGGTAAAGTGATATTTTTTTTCCTCTCTTATTAAGGAAAGTAGATACACAGTTCTGAATATAGCACATTTCGTTAATGGCATCAAGACGGGTCTTTTTTTAAAAAAATGTAATGATTTTTTTGGGCACGAATGCAGCACCAGAGATGGTTTTCAGCAGCCTCTTCCTTTTGATCATTATAATTGAATAATTATTATATACACTTGAATGTTCTATTTATGCTAATGCATTGGTTATAGAGAATGATACAACTGTCTTCAGATTCTGCTGGTTGTATTAAGAATGGGAGAAAAAAGCCACAGAGGTAATTTCATTTCATTATTTTTGTAATTATTTCCTTCTCATTAATGTTCCTTAAAATCTTTATAGTCAAAGCTAGTGTTGATTGAACAAAATCTCCCTTTCTTAGGCTAGGTCATTATTCACAGAGCCCACAAGAATGGGGAAACATTTAGGGACAATCTCCCATTAGTTTCATCGATTGGGAAAGGACACCCAAACCAAACAAGCTAGATGTGTATTTCTCTCTGACATGGAGGTGTGGAGGCACGTGGGCAGTCAGGCTCTGATGCCTCCCCTCCACAGGCTGTGAGCAAAGCAGCCCAGGCTCCTGCCAGCCTGTTGAGGCTCTTTTTGTGCCTTCTATTCCTGGTGTCAACCAACAGCCCAAGATGGCTGCCTCAGTGTCAGCCATCAGGGTTACATTCCGGTCTCCAGAAAGCAGGAGGCGCTGGAGCAAGGGGAACATGCCAGCTGGCCTGGCATGTCAGTTGGTCCCTGGAGATGTGACACATCATTTTTGTTTAGATTTCATCTGACCATAGCCATCTGGCCCCATATAATTGCAAAGAAGCCTGAGAAACATTATTTTTTTCCCCCACCGCCAGGCAGACATAGACTGAGCTTTTTAAAAAATCCTGAATTCTACTACTATGAAAGAGGGAAGAAAGTTTATTGGTAGTCAGCCAGCAGTTTCAGACTCATTGCCCTTCAACCTTTGAATGAACCAGAGGGCCACGGGTTAGAACTTGATTGAGGGCAGTCTGAATGAGGCTGATAGAGGGTCATTCATATTCCGTCCCCACCCCTGGCCTGATGGGCAATTCGTCTTGGCTCTCTGGGGAGACACATTTCTTCCTCTTAGCCTACATTTATTATGGAACCCACTCATGTTCTTTAAGATGTTAACACTTTGGATAAAATGCAAATGTTCTTTGAGAATATTAATGGCTTAAGTAGCATGATGTAGTACAAAAGGACAAGGTGTTTGAATCAGACAGAGCCGCATTTAATTCTAGCTCTCTTGCTTCTTAAATGAGTGAATATGGCAATGAATATGAACATCCAGGCCTCAGTTTTCTCATCTGTAAAATGAGTACCAAAACACCTTACATGTGTTATGTATGTGTGTAGCAAGTTATATATATAATGTTTGCACAGTGCAAAGTTGGTGATTCAAAGTGATCCTGACTTTGTATTTCCCTACTAACCAGGCACGTATCAGCTCCAATCGTATTCTTGTATTAACACAGCGCTGGGCCCCTAGGAGATGTAACTAATGGTGGATAAGTTTTGATAAGGGATGGTCAGAATTCTTCTGCAGGAGAGAGAGAGCTTTCTGAAAGGTGTGGGTGAGTTGCTGTGGTACAAGGTCCTGCTCAGCATCAGGCAAGATTCGAACTCCCAACTGCATCCAGGAACATGTTTATTTTGACATGATGCTGTGATGGTTTGGTTCAGTCACTTTACCATGGAAGCATTTTGATATAATCTGAAAAAAACACACCCCTAAACTTGATCTTTTAAAAACTTTCCATCATTGGGCAAAACCAAGATCCACGTGGAGTGAACCTCAGGGTGTGTGTGAAAAATGGGGCCAGTGTCAAGAATGAGGGTGAGACTCAAGTATGGAGTAAGGATCAGGGGTAATTATTGCACTTTTTTTAAATAATAAAGAAAAATAGTGTGTTTACTTTTGATCTTGGGTGTTTAAAGCATCAACAACCTCATCAAATGAGTTATGTCAAAATGTCCTGCGTAAAGCAACACAGGTGGACACAGAGATCGTCCTTCTAAGTGAAGTAAGCCAGAAAGAGAAAGAAAAATACCATATGAGATTGCTTATATGTGGAATCTAAAAAATAAAACACAAATGAACTTATTTACAAAACAAAAACAGACTCACAGACATAGAAAACAAACTTATGGTTACTGGGGGTGGGGGAAGTGGGTGGGAAGGGATAAATTGGGAGTTCGAAAGTTGCAGACACGAACTACTATATATAAAATAGGTAAACAACACATTTCTACTGTAGAGCACAGGGAACTCTATTCAACATCTTGTAGTAACCTATAAAGAAAAAGAATATGAAAAGGAATATATGTATGTGTATATATGACTGAAACATGATGCTGTACACCAGAAATTGATACAACATTGTAAACCAACTCTACTTCAATAAAAAAGAATGCAGATTTTAAAAAAAAAAAAAGAAAAAAAATGTCCTGCTTAAAATGCAGTCTTAGTGCTGAATATGCAGAGTGGATATGCTGCCTTGGAAAAAGACATAACCACGTGGGAGATGTGTAGTCTTTTTAGAAGTTCAGGAGCTCATCAGTGAATTTGGGGAGAGACACAAGGAGCTGAAGATCCCTTCAGAGGAACTCAGAGCAATCAGCATGCTGCGTGCCCCGGATGTGTGTCACTGGTGATGAGCTGTGTTCTTGCGCTTTTGAATCTGCGCAGTGGCGTGTGCTGAAATCCAGCAGGGAGTGGGCCGTGAGTGATTTTTCCCCACCTGAAGGGCTGTTGTGAGGAACTGCCCCTTTCTCTGTGGTTTACTGCTACCACCTCCATGCTGTATGTGAGCGCAGCCAAGCACTAACGCACTAACGGCGCCTTTCAGAGCTTCGTAAATCCTTCCCTTGATAAACTAGGAAAGTGTGGGCAGGATAAGTGCCCGAGGACAGAAAAGCTATCCAGGATCCTGAAAGAAAAGCACCCTGACCTACGTCATAATAGACCTGTAGAGGAATTCTGCTCAGAAGAGTATTTTTCTAGACCTCAGAATTTTGTGTCATGCTATGTTTTGCTGCTTATTTGCTGGCAATGTCTAAAAATTTAAGAGAAAAGGAAAAGAAAAGAGAGATAAATGTAGCTGTGTATCTTACCTTTGCTATAATGCAGTGGTGAGTGATGATACTCTTTGTGTTAGCTTTACGGTCCCTTAAAAGGGATTTGAGGGGTAAAGTAAGGTGACCATCGTGAGAAGAAATATGGCATAGTTGATGCGTGACACTATTCTTATGGAGCTACAACTGAAAAAGTAGTGAAGTGAGGATTTTGGAAAAGAAATATGTTCAACTGTCAGCTCCTACCTACATGTGTTACAAAACGTTCATGTGTTACAAAACATTCTTAGATATGATACAATCCCATGTTGTGTATCATAACTGAGAGGTATAAATAAAACATTGTGGTAAAAAAGGTCATGAGACTTTTATGTGGAGAAAAAAAGTGACCTACTGTCTACTATAAATTGGGGTGTGGCCATCATATGAAGCTAATGGTTGGCCAAGAAATGAAATATGCATAACATATGGTCACAATTTTCTAAGTTTTAAATCTTATATGGAAGTTGATCTTAAATGAAAGTGTGGGTTACATTTTGAACCCTTGAACTAGCTTCTATATTAATTTGTTGAATGTATAAATGAACTCAAAATATCTAATTTTTCTCCTAGAGAAATAAAACCTTTTCTTGTTTTTTGTTTGTTTGTTTTCTGTTTTAAGCAAACAGGGAACCATTTGGATGGGACCTGTACTGAAATATATTCAAAATCCAAAGATATAAAACACCTAATGTATATCCTGAGTCAAATCAAAATTCTGTTTGGTCATCTCTTGAGAGGGTCAAACCATCAATGTATTATCGTGAACAGAGAGTATTAGAAAGTAGAAGAGAAGAAAATTACCCCTCCCACCCTTCTTTCAAACATTTTTTTCCTTTTCCTTTCCTTTTTTTTTTTTTTTTTTTTTTTAGTGTAGATGCTTTTTCTTCTGAATTCATTTGCTTCTGGTGCACCTTTCGGCGTTTAGATTTTCATTCAGTTGCCACGTGGTACATCTTGCATTGTACATATTTACTCACTACACGACAGATTTCTCATTTCTCTAATATTTGAGCTCATCTTGGGCTTTCTTGTTGGTTTTTAATTGAAAGCTTCATTGAGTAAATATGCTGGACTCTCCAGTCTGGATTCCTCGTTTCGCGGAAGGCACGGCTCGCTTGTGCCCTGGGACGCTGTGTTTATTGACTGACGTGCTGAGCGAGGGTTTAGATAGGCGCTCTCGAAGAGGAAGGATGGGGGAAGGTGCTTACGGAGGAGAGGGAAATCTGGAGGCCTCTCTTAAGTTTCGCATTTGTTGAAGGAATTGGGAAGTTTAGATTTGTTTTTGATTTTTTAAACATGAGCGATGTTCAGTTTGGTTTAGATGGAAGCGCCATCAATCACTAAAGTGATGTGCGGCAGGAAACCATCACTCGGAAATTGCTGGGACCGGGAGAAGGCTAACAGGAGAGACCCCTGCATCACTTCAAATCCACTTTCCAAGCATTCAGACCTTGCCAGAGTCCGCCCCGGTTTTCCTATGGGTGACCATACCCAGCACCCTCGTCCCCCGCCGCTAACGTTCCCACGAATACTTACAGGCGACTCGGCGCTCCACTGGTGTGCCTCAGGGTTTGACATTTGGTGCTACATGATTTTTATTTCAGCTTCCACTTAAGTGCATCGAACTGAATCAGAAAACAGTGCTGGTGAGACTCAGGCACAATCACACACACAAAGAAAGGCGCAGGCCTGACACTGCCAGGCAGGAATTGGGTTTGTCCTGTGCAGGAGGTAGGGGTGCCCTGCCCTCCTCCCCCCATCCCTGGGGGCAAGATCAGGCTTTATCCTGAGGGGGTGGGGGAAGCAGCTTGAAGTACACTGTGGACGTTCTCTAAAACTTCTGGATGAAATGCGTCTAGTAAATCTTCCAAATTCATTTCATTTTTGTTGTTTCCACTTCTGTTCTGCGTTTGGTGTGTATCTCCTTTACACATGATGGATGCGATCAAGGGCAAAGCCAAGCTTGCCCACCCCTTTTTTCCTCTGGTTATGCCCATCAGAATCAAGAGTGCTGAGCTGATAGGACCGTGGGCTTATCCTAGAGGTAAACTCTGATGGTCTCTGTTAGAAAAAACGTATTTTGTTAATTCATATCTTTCTAGAAGGAGACATCCACTTTCCTCCCTGGGTAATGGGGGTGGGATTGGAGTGGCATTTCTGTCTCTTCCTGTAACATTTGCCCAGGAAGAAGAAGGACTTCTTTGATTGGTGAGATTGGTGGGAGGCTAACTTCGCTTGGACCTCATCACCTAGGGGAGGAGGCTAATGCATTGAAAAGACAGCGTGTGCCCATCACTCGCACTCTTGGCCTCCAGCTTGCTGATCAGGCTCAAGAATGGGCTTTATTTTGCACTTCAGACTTCCATTTATGAGGCTGCTAATTATCTTTAGTTCTTTGTGTTTGTGCCCTGACCCTACCGTAAGGGAGAGGAGGGGAGTGACTGGTTTTCCAGGGAGCCCACTGCCCAGGTGCTGCCTGATGGCTGCGGAGGGCTCCCCACTGCTGAGACCCTCCCAGGACTGACCTCCAGGGGATCCTAAACCGTGCTGGTCATCAGGACCATCTGGGACACCTGCTGGAATGCATATTCCTTCCACCCGCTCCAGAGCTAATGAATCAGCACTGCATCGAGTATAGGATTCTGTGTTTTGAACAAGTCCTGCAGGGGACTGTGACAGTCAGCCAAGTTTGAGGAGCATCTTTTGAGACTTTTACCAATATCTCCTTCCACAATGAAAACTTGCATTTTCCTTGTCATAATCTTCCAGGTGCCTATTTAGGGACCAATCAATGACTGACTTTTGCGCGGACTGTTGTTTTAATATACGACTTGATTGCACCAGACGAGGATCTTTGTACGTGTCAACGAAGAACGTGTAGAGACAATGCTAGAATTAAACTGAAGGAAGGATGCCACTCCAGGTTCGGTGTCAGCCTGTGGGGCGGTCTGCCAGCGGTTGTGGTGATGGGGAGCCCTATGAGCACTGTTCAAATCACACCTTGTAGGCCACGGCCCCCTGCAGAACTCACCTGGCCCTTGAAGTGTATTTCAGGGTGACAGTCTTTCCTGCCCATGCAGCTGGACTTGGAATGGGAGAGCAGATGAAATGTAAATTCAGACACACTTGGGAGTGAGCAGTTCCTTCTTCTCAATAGACAGGCGTGGCGTGGAAGATACAGGTGACAGGCCAGGGACTGGTGACATTCATAAATCATCAGGTCCTAAAATTCCCATTCTAACAGGATTATTTTAAAGAGGGTTAGCTCTCTATGGTTGTGTAATGTCTTATTCTTTCATCTTAAGCATTCATGTTTGATAAAAAACGATTCCTCATGTAAATTCATTTATTATAATTCAGTCCTTCCTCAACTCCCTTGATATAGAGCTCCAGAATGTTACTCTCCTTTTTCCTCTTGAGAAACGTGCTAAAAATGCAATACTGCCTTATGGTATATGAATTCATCCGAAGTTCTTGCAACGAACCCTCCTGCCTCCTGTAACTTGTTTTTTTGCCTGCCTAACAGATTACTGCCCACTCTGGAGGGTACAGACTCGTTGTGAGTACACATAATGAGTACTGGATTCAACCAAAGGTATCTCGTTGATCAATTTACTCCCTTCTCCTTTCCTGAGTAGTCTGCCCTTTCACTGCTTTGACGTTTTGAGCCATTTTGCTCTTCCCTGTGGGATGAACACACCTGCAGAATGAGCGCCCTGGTTAACCCCGTGGTCCTGCCAACCCCGCATTCTGGCATTAACAGGGGTACCAAGGGAAGACTGATGTGAGAACTGGTCGCTGAACTTCCTGATATTGACTTATTTATTTATTTATGACAGGAGGAGGTAATTAGGTGTGTTTATATTTTTAGAGGAGGTACTGGGGATTGAACCCAGGACCCTGTGCATGCTAAGCACGTGCTCTACCACTTGAGCTATACCCTCCCCCTGATATTGACTTAAAAGTTACAGTGGTCTGTGGTTTATCTTTCCCTGGCAACTGTAAGCTAAAATTAACAGTGACCTGCCAGTTAGTGTTAGTCTTGTGAATATTTTTTGCAGATTAAGGCTCAGGTAAATGTCTGCTAGGCGTTGAGAGAGAAACTAGAGGAGTTCTGAGTGCTTTGCCCTGTTGCGGATGAAAAAGCCAACGGACCTCATCTGCATGCTGAGTGGTCCTTTCTGTTCCCGTTGCTCCATCAGTCCGGCTCAGTGCCCTACTTTGTGGATGGTGTTTGCCTGGCAAGTGGAGCTGCTCAGCCTGGGAGCCAGGGTTGCTGCCTCTACCCAGTGTCGTGCTCAGGAGCTGGGCCTATGGAATTAGCAGCTGTAATGGGACTGTGAGGAATTCAGCTGCAAGAAGCAAGCGGAATAGGAGACCCGTGTTGTCCCAAGTAACCCCTGCAATGTGACACAAGAGCAACAGAGAAATGCTTTGGTATCCCCCCACATCCTAACTTTAGAAATTCATTTCTTTGCTGTAATAGACTATGCTGCCAGGAATCCTGTGTTAACATGTGGAGTGTTTACCCTCTCTAGGATGTCAAGTTATTATTATTTGCTCAAACAAATGAGTGATGGCCAGTGACCAGATACTAGCAGCATCCTGAGGGTTGGGGCAAAGGACTGGAAGGTTTGACAGTGAGCAAGGGCAGGATGGCTGGAAGCGCACTGCCTCCTAGCAGGCGCTCTGGGGTCCTCCGACCATTTGTCAGTAGCCACAGGAGGCAGTGTGAAAGGAGCTGCCGTGATTCCAACCTAACAAGGAGTTACTTAGACTGGAGCCCTGAAAGGTCCACGGTCTGTGTCCATGAACAGTCCTCCTGGTTCTTGAGAACTCTGTGTCCTCCTCTGATGCACCCTCGCAAGGGAGTCTTTTAGGAAGGACCCCCAACTTTCGCTGCTTGAATTCACGTTTTCCCTTTATTCCGGGATCTTTAGTACTCATTTGCTTGTCACAGTAACTTGCCGTCTGACCACTGTTATGAATTTGATTAAATTTAAAAAATTTGGATCTCTACTTTTTTTTTTTTACATCGAGGATGGATATCTCCAGTGCTGCTCCTTAAATCATAATCCTTTTTCAGGAAAGTGGTGGTTTAGCCTAAGACAGTGACTTCTAAGCCTGACAGATTACTGGTTTCTGAAGAAAAATTTCTTTGTCCAGTCACTTAAACATGGCCAGCAGGTATTGCTTTAGTAACCCATTAGCTCCTCCAGTCTCTCGTCTCCTGTTTGTGGAAAGGGACAGGAACATTCCCTTAGGTGTGTGGGACGTGCATGGGTGAGTTTTCCGTTTGTTATTAACCCCAGATCCTACATCCAAAATCCTTGGAATGGGGCATGCCTACTCATTTTGCTTAATGTTTTGTAATGTTTCTTCCTTATATTGTGTGAAAGGCAGTCAAGGATTCTTTCTTTTATAAGCCTCACTGTAAATTGAAATAATGAATCTATCCCAGAGAAGGAAATAGGACACTGATTTTTTTTCCATCACTCCTATGCTATACCTTAAAAAAGGTATCAGAATGACAAGGAGCATCACACAGGCTACAAAAAGAGTCAGTTTTGGTATATAGACCTGAGAATGGCAAAAGCTCTGAGAACTGAAAACATAAGTAGCCAGAGTACATTGTAAGAGGCTCAAAGTGACTCCTCCCCAGGAGAAGTCAATTTTATTGACATTAACTCCTCCAGAGTCTGCACCTTAACTTTATAAAATGTAGCCATGTAGATGTTTGCAAAGAAATCACAGCAAGTTCCCCAAATCAGAAATGATAAGGCTAGACTCATTGTTTCAGAATGCGTTGACATCTGAAATCAAAGGCAGCCTTGTCAATTCACCTAAAACAAAACAAAACCTTTGAACGTTATACAATTTAAAGATAAATTAAGATGGAATTTACAAATTGCTTAATTACGAAAGAGGAATAAGACATCTATCTATCTATCTATCTATCTACCCTCCATCTATCCACCCCTATGGAATAAAGTCAAAGTATTACTCAGAGAAAAATTTATAGATTTTAATTTATTTATTAGAAAACAAGAGATTGAAAATCAATGAGCAAAGATTTCAGTTTCAGAAGCTAAAACATGATAACAAAGTACATCAAAAGAATGGAGAGAGAAAATATTGATACACACATATTTTGTGAAAGAAAATCAGTACAAATGAATGCAGAAGTTAACAAAACAGAAAATAAAAGGTACAAGATGCCTGGTCAAAATCTTTTTCTTTGAAGTAGCGGGTAAAGTTGTCAAATCTTGTCAGTTTGATCAAACTAGAGAGCAATAAATGAATGATAAATATGTTTAAGAACAAAAAAGGGGTGTACCTGATAAAGAAGACACTAAAAATATAGAAGGAAAGGTTTCACTTTTGAGAAGACAGCTTGAGGAACACTACAGACTCATTCCTCAGCAAACTAAGCAAAACTGGTGAAAATTATTATTATTATTATTATTATTATTATTATTATTATTATTATTATTATTATTATTATTTTAGGCGGGGGGAAATCATTAGATTTATTTATTTATTTTTAGAGGAGGTACTGGGGATTGATCCCAGGACCTCGTGTGCACGCCAAGCATGCACTCTTGAGCTATACCCTCCCCCCCACCTTGCTGAAAATTATTTTTAATAAACATTTAAAGTCTCTGTAAATAACCCTTCAGGTCTACAACAAATGAAGAAATAGTTCAGTCAAGAACATCTGCTGGAACTTTACAACAACAGTGAGAGTCTGTGGCATTTGAACCACGGCTTTCTTCCTCATATCTTTCCCCCGGTTCAGCTTGATTAACGCTCTGTTCTGGGTGGATGTTGCCAAGAAGATGGGGCATCCTCCCCACTCAGGTCTCACTAAAAGTTCCCTGTCTCACTGAAAAGGGCAGACAGTTACCGTTTCTCATCCCTCCAACTCCACGTTGGAGAAGCTAAATTCCTGGTGCGTGTGGGCTTAGAGGTCAGGGGCCCCCTTCCACCAATTAGCTCCCAAGCATAAGATAGAACAGGAGCAAAGAAATGACAGCAGGTGGAAACTCAGACCCACAGGAACCAACGAAAGGGATGAGAAATGGTAAATAAAAAGGTAAATATGACAAACTCTGTAACTGTATCATGGCTCTCCTTTCTTTTCTCAATTTCTTTAGTAGACAAAAAAGTAAAGGCCATGACAATATATTGATGGGTTTGTAACACCGACAGATGTAACATACACAACAATAATAGCACAAAAAGGGGTAAGCGGGAATAGAGGCATGTCGGGGTAAAATTTCTGTATTTCATTTGAATTAAGTTCGTATAAATCTGAAGTAGATTCAGTAAGTTAAAATATTTGTGAAAAGCCCTGGAGCATTTGAAGGAGTCGGAAACGAACTAACTTCCCTGACGCCTAAACCTGTCTGCTCATTCTTTCTGACTAAGAAACCCCATAGTTTGCTTTCTCTCCCTTACTGCTTTTATGCTAAGTAACCCCCAAGCTTCCCCTTACATTCTTTACAAAACAGTTTAAACCCAGAGGCTCTGCTCCAGGAAGAAGGTAATGGGTTGGTAATCTCAGAAGAATGGACAGACCCTCTGAAGTTCCCCCATGATGCCAGAAAGATTCATTAAGGTTAAGGGGAATTCAGCCGCACCCTGTAAAGCGCCCTGGTTGTGATCACCTTTTCTGTTCCACCCAGTTTTTTCCTATAAAACTTCAAGTCTCCCAGCTCCAAGAGGGATTCAGAGTCTCTACGGCATGAGCGGGCTGTGACTCCCTTTTGCCTTTATTTGCAAAGCAATAAAGCTCTTCTTTTCAAATCCTTCCAAAACTCTGCCTCCAAGTCTCAATCCATTTTCGGGGTACAGAGGCCAGTTTTGTGGCAACAGCCTTGGTGACCCACCCAGCGTGGGGCTGGACCCCCTTTTCTCCTTCCTACCTCTGAACACCCCGCTTGATAGGATGGTCTAAGGGCACCCCCTGTGCCAGCCTCCCTTAGGACGGCGGAGGGTCGAGGGGGCCCGAGGAGCCCGGACAGCCGAGGCAATCAGGACAGGAGAGGAGAGGAGCCCTGTGTGAGCCTCTCGGCTTGCCGTAACCCGGAAGTGCGAGGCGGAAGTCGGGCAGAAGTCTGCGGCAGGAGGCCCGGAGCCGCGGCAAAGCCCAGCAGCTGCCGAAGCCCTGTTTGTTTTGGGACTCTTCTTCTTCCTTCCGTCCTCTGTCGGGACCTCCAGCTGCTCGGAAACCTGGGAGAGAACAGAACGCTGCTCAGGGCGTCGCGACTCCGGGGCCAGGACTGGGGTAAGTTTGCGGGGACGGCCGAGGCCCGCGGGCCCTGCCCAGGGATCCCCTAAGGCAGGGGAGTCCCTAACTTGACGACAAGGCTCTCCCAGTGACGGAGCTCCCACTGGATGGGCGCCGACTGGATAGCGGTCACAGGCGTAGCGAAACCGGGAAACTGTTGTTTTGACTTTGAACTTGGGCCTACTTTGAATTTCGGGGCTTCCGTTTGCCGACCGGGTTTGAATTTTGCGTTGTGTGGGCACTACAGATCAAAATGGGCGGTACTGTTTCATTCCATCAGACAGTCCCTTAGGAAAAATCTTGACACACTAATTAAACTGCAGTTAGTTACCAACTCCAAGGCCTTTGAGATACAAATGCTCTACCTGGGCTTCTCCAGGAACCCTGAACTTGCCATCTTTTTAAAATGCAAATTTCGAGAAAGGGCGGTAAATAATTTGGAACTTGACTGGCTAAAAACAAATAGAAATCTTGTCTCTTCCGTAAATATTAGTAAAAATGGTTTAGCCGTCTATACAGGAGACTTTAGTTTGTTCCACCTGCCAGAAAACGAACTTGAATCCAGCCTCTTTTGTAACTGAAGGATTTTATGTGGTTGTACCCGATTCATGGTTAAAATATTGGAATGAGAACTACGAGACCTCTATGTTTTGTGTGTTTGTGTGTCTACATACATACAGGTGTATGGTGTTGCCTAAGTCAATTCATAAAACAGCCCTATTTAATTGGCTTAAAGAAAACTAAGTGCTTATATGAATACTCAGAAATATAAAGAAAACTGATCAAAATAAATTTCAGGTTCACATGACCTGGGAAACATTCAATACTAAATCATACATGGTTCTAAAGCTAGCTTAAGCTTGTTGGTTTAATTAATATAAACATGTCTTTAGAACCATCAATGCTAAGCATAATATTTCTGTTGCACCTAGGCTTACTAGATGTCAAATAAGAGCTTATTATGTCTGTTGCAAATTTGTCAACAAGGAAAGTAACTCAATGTGTAAAAAGAAAAGCTTTCAAGAAAAGTAGAAGTAAACAAAATGAGAACTTTTAGGTAAACTCTATAGGAATAATTGCATTTTTGGAATGTCATTCTAAAATTGTTCCTCCAGGTTTTGCTAACTTGAAACTCAGTTAAATGAAGAGAACTCACTAACTATCCATGTCACTTATAAAATATTGAAACATTAATTGCTGGGCAGGTCAAAGTTTATCTGCCTTTGCCTTCTTATGAGGGAAAAGCTGAAACATAGGTTTCCAATCAGGAAATGCTGATATGACAGCTGATTTACAATTACTTGCTGCTTGGCTTTTGCCAGAGAGTTAAGGTTTTTAAGGGTTAAAATTATAAGTAATTTTAAAGCTACTAAAATAATAAGGGACAAATTCATATGGATACAGAAACTGATAGAAGGTTTATAAAAGAGGAGCTCTGAGAAAAGAGTTTTATGTGTAATCGGCATTGGCTAAATTTAAGATAAATTTAGTTAAGTAAATGATTTTTAAAAATAAGCAAGTGCAAAACTGGAATTTGATTCTCTTTCTGCGAAAAGGACAAAGTTTTCTTAAAATGTGAATCTGCTTTTGGTAACAGATTGTAAAGTTTCTTTTACCCCTTAAGTGGTCTATTCTGCATTTGCCTTTAAAATACTTTATTGTTATCTTGGGAATGAGTATTATTTCACAGTGACCTGGGTTCTATCTGACCAAATGTTTCAAAACTTTTAAACAAGTTTCCCAAACACCAAACTTTGATTAAAGTTCTTTAGACCTCCAGCTAACTTTGGGATGCTCCAGAGGGCCCCTGAAATATCCCAAATAGAGGTATTAAACTAATTAGGGTCATTATGTATGTTAAATTGTGTGGGAAGCATTATAAATAGATTATATTATGTGGGAAAATGTCATTAATATAGATATTCTAGAAATTGTATGGAATTCCTAAAAATCTGGTGTGTCTGAAATGTTACCAGTTACAATTCTGGTTATTGTAACGAGGTTTCTTTATTGATTACAGTGTAACCAGGTGTTTAACCATTTTTTTAAGCCTTTTGTCATTTATAGACGGTTGTTTTATTCTGATGCTTTTGCAAAATGCTTTCTCTTCAGGAAGATTTATAAAAAGAGCTTTTTTTTTTTTGACAAGTACAGGTTTCTGATAACTTTTAAATCTTACTGCTGAACTGGGTAAGAAATTTAAAAGGTCTAATGGAAACTTTGATTTAATAAAATTGCTAACAAAAAAAATTAGTTACAGGGGACTGAGTAAACTGGTGAATATGGTTATAACTTTTGGCTTTGTCTGAAATATTACTGGCTTTTAATCTGTGTTTTCCAGATTAAAAAAAAAAACCCTCCTTAAGCTAATTATGACTTATAGCAATTTGGTAAACTATACCTTTGTAAGCAGAATTGAAAAATTTATCTTTTCCTCTCTACCTGATGCCTCCAGAGACTGGAAACTCTTAGGTTCGCAGCAACTTTATCAGGTAAATTAAGAAGACCACCTCCTTATTAGCACAAAAATCTCGGAAGTATTTTGGGGACCTCAAAAAAAAAAAAAAAAAAAAAAGAGGAATCTTTATTTGGCTATATTTGATTGAAAATGAGGGTAATTATGAAAGAGATTATGTTTCAGTGGATATTCAGTTCTGGTTTTGTTCATTGAGGTCCATATTTACAAAGACTCACTGCCCAGACCATTCCTTGCTGTTGTATTGTTGCAAAGTTTAATTGAACTATTAAAAAAAAAAACACTCTAAGTTTGTTTCTGAAGCTAGTAATCTATTTTTGGATGAAGATTCCATGCCCCATGACTTACAACCAAGAGATTTTGCATACTGGAAGCGACATAATTTAAGGACCATCTGCAGCCTAGATGGAAGGACCCTTTATCAGGTCCTCTTAACTAGTTCATGCACAGCAGCACTGAAGGAAATTGACTCTTCACTTAATTTCCACTTGGGAAGGGCCCCTACACTGGAATGGCCTATAGAGAGGACTGCTAATCTCAAAATCACTTTAAAACAATGCTCAAAGGAGAAGCTACCAGACCAGGATGAGAACAGGATGACAGCTGAGGCAGACAGCTGACCCAAGACACCGGACCAGGCCTGTATACCAATTACTTTGATAGTCACTCACACCTTTGCTTATGAACTAAATATATTTCACAATCTTATGCAGAGTTAAAGTCAACCCAATAGTTAGGTTTATGGCGAGTTACCTATATCCAGCACTTCTTGGGTAAACTTGATGGATTTCTCCACTTCAGGGCTCTCGTTGGATGGCCCTTGGGAAATGTGTAGTTCTGTTCAGGCCCCTTTTGATATTACTAGCTGGGATTCCCTCACCTGGCCCATGAATGATACCTCCTCTGACGCTGGCCATCAGTGTGAATGTTCACCTGAAGTTTCTCAGGCTCAATCAGAGCAGCAAGAGAATTTCAGCCAAACAACATAACCTCCCTTGATGGCGGGATGGACTTCCATGGTTAACATGAGACTATGGTCATTTAAGGTGAAAGGCTTCCTTATGTTGGAAAAAATTAAGTCATACTGAGGATCGGGAGCCTAGTAACACAAGGAGATTGGGCTCGGTGCCTCATGGACAAGGACAATTATAGTCTCCCTTCAGAGATGAGGCTTGGTATGGAACAGACTAAGTCAGGTGACCTGGGGAGAAACCAGGCTGTACCCAACGGAGGCTCTTAACTTGAATTCTTACCTATGACCTTACTCTGCTGCTAGTTACGTACATTTTGTGTATAGCCTGTTTTACCAAATTGTTTCTTGCACTACTTTGTATGACTGAGCCTCTGATAGAATGATGACCAGGAGACTTGAAGCAGTTCAGCAGGTACGTAGTTCTACAGGAGATTAGCGATTATGATGGTGCAACTCTAGATGTGGGAAGAGGCAGCAAGAGGGAATATTCTCCTGGACCATAACAGACCAGTAAGACAGGTGGCCCAGAGACTTTTTACTGCTATTAATAAGGCTGGTCCAGTGATAGCACATTGGGCGGCTTATCAATGAAATCCTCGCCTGACCTAGGAATGAGCGTTCCTCGCACCATGGGACGAAATGGTCATGAGATGCCTCCAAAGCCATGGCTGAATTTATGCTCATGGGGGGACCTGCCAATTAAAACTGGCACTTGCAGTCTGCCTCTGTGAGGATTAAGTCACAAGCCACTGCAGTCACTAACCTTCAGCATACCCTGAAGGGAACTCAGGGTGGAGAGCAGGAAAGAGGCACTCTGTGCTCTGGAAAAAACCGCCAGAACAGGCCTTCAGGTACATAGGTATTTTCAGGAGAAGCTCTCTGCCCAACAACATTAGAGTACACTTTCTTTTCAAGCATACGTGGAGCATTCTCCAGGATGATCTGTGTGCTACACTGTAAGACAAATCTCAAGGAATTCAGGAGGGCTGCAATCACACAAAAAATGTTCTCTGATCACAGTGGATGAAACTGGAAACAAATAACATAAAAAATCTGAGATATTCACAAATATGTGGAAATTAAACAAAATAGTATTAAAACACCAGTGGGTCAAAGAGGAAATGGGAAGGTGAATTAGGAAACACCTTGAGATGAATGAAAATAAAGACATAATACACCAAAACTTACGGAATGCAGCTAAAACAATGCTTTGAGGGAAATTTATACCAGTACACATCTACATCAGAGAAGAAGAAAGATCTCAAGTCGTAACCTAACCTTCAATTTTAAGAAATTTTAATTTCAAATTTTGATTTAATTTCTAATTCTAATTTTAAGAAGTTAGAAAAAGAAGTTAATTTCTAATTTTGATTTAGTTTCGAGTTCTAATTTTAAGAAACTAAAGAAATTAGAAAAAAATTATAATTTCTAATTCTAATTTTGAGAAATTAGAAGTGAGAGAAGAATTTGAATAAGAAATTTTTAAGAACATTCAAGTAAGCAGGAGAAAGAAAATAATAAAGATCATGATGGAAATAAGTGAAATCGGGAACAGAAAAACCACAGAGAATATTAGCTGAACCAAAAGTTGGCTTTTAAAAAGAACAATGAAATACACAGCTCTTCAGTTAGATTGAAGAAGAAAAAAGTGAGAACAACAATTACTAAAATAAAAAGAAAGGAATGTTACTACTAAACTTACAGAAATGTAGAGAATGATGTGGGAGTACTATGAACAGTTGTCTGTCAAAGATCGGGTAACTTAGATGTAATGGACAAATTCATAGAAAGGAAGACACTACCTGAACTGGCCAGGAAGAAACAGAAAGTGTGAAGCTAGAAAGAGGTTGCAGTATCAATGAAAGGAAACTCTCTGCAAAGGAAATCCTGGGGCCAGATGATCTTACTGGTGAATTTCTTCAAACATTTGAAGAATTAATACCAGTTTTTCACAAACTCTTCCACAAAACAAGAGAAAGCAACACTTTCTAACTTGTTTTATGAGACTAGTATTACGTTGATCTCAAAACCAGACAAAAACTCAAGGAAAAATAAAAACTACAGACCAATATATTAGACACAAACACCGTTGACAAAACACTAGTGACTGACCGAGATGATGCACCGTGGCCAAGTGGTCTAGAATATGTTCTGTGCTGGAGAAACAAGAAGACTTTCAACCAAGAGTTTTATGTCTAGTAAAACTAATGATCAGAAAATGGAATCAGAAATTAAGACATTTCGATACCAAAAACAACTTAGAAAATTTATCAATAGCTGATGACCTGCCTTACAAAAAAATGCTAAATAGGAAATCCTTCAGGCTGAAAGGAAAAAACTCTAGATGGCAACTTGAATCAACATGAAAAAAGAGAGGGCATTTGGTATCATTTGCATTTGGATTCAGATCCCACGTCAGTCATTACTGACTATGCCGTTGTGCATGTGACTTAACCACGCTCACCTTCTGTCTCTCTGTGGACAACGTGGGGTTAATCACACGTGCAGGCATGGAACGTAACACGTGTAAGGCTCCTAGCAAAATGCCTGGCATGTGGTAGGTGCCCAGTAACCAGTGGCAGTATCTTGCATTTTTTTCTTTTTTTTTTTTACTCTTCATTGTATCAGTTGGGCAGGGTATTTTCCTTGGAGATCCTGCCTTTTCTTTTCTTCCTTAAGGGCAAGAAACCTTTCCAGCCCTTGGGCAGGTGGTGATTAATTTATTTCTGACTGAACCCAGGGAGATCCTCTGAGGACTGTGCTCCAGGCAAGGGCCACCAGAGCTCTTCTTTGTCCTCTGCACCTGGAGCCTCCTGCCAGTCTCGGCCAGAGGCCAGGAAGCTGCAGGAACTGTTTGGCCTGAGAACACCAGGTGGCGGCTGGGGCTGGTCTTCTGCTCCCCACCGTCACAGCCCAGCTGGCCTCAGGGACACAGCTGCACAGCAGCTGCTTGTGCAACCAGGTCAGTTCCCTTGTCTGTTTCTCCCCTGCCTCTCATCCCCTGCCTGTCTCACATCCTCCTCCATAGCCCCTGCCCCACGGAGCAGCACTGCTCACTCCGAATCAGAACACACACTTGCCTGCAGGGTCGGTGTTTTGGGTCCCTGGGAATTTTGCCTCCAGGATTCTAAAGAGGGAAGAGGTGCCTGTTTGGAAACATTGTTATTTCTTCTCTGTGTTTCCATACCCTGAGGCTTCTGACATGGTGAATTTTAATAAAGATTTTATGTCTGAGGAGCTCACACGTGGACAGTGGGTTATCTGATCTCTCTCCAGAGCTGAGGTTATACAGGGATTTGGGGGTGGTCTGGCGAGAGAGTAAGAGAGGGCTTCTCACCGACAAGAGGGTGTGAAGAGGGCCAACAGAAAGTGGGAGGGAGCTCCTGTATGAACCCTCCCCTGCTCCAGGACCCAATAGGAAACATATTTGCACGTAGATTCGTCTGGGACATAAGAAAATGGGTTTGGTGTTTCCTGCCTGTGCCGCTGCCCTTCACATTAACCCAAGCAAAGTAAGGGAACGGAACCCTTTGAAAAATGTTGTTATACAACCCACTGCTTATTGTGCTGCTATTTGCTTTCGTATTGTTTTCTCCCTGTGGACTGAGAGCCATTCAAGTCAGGAGCATCCTTTCATCTGTGTCTTCAGATGAGTCATCCATGTAAAAGCAAAGCCTCTATTTGCACTATTTGCACTCTCTTTATATTAGGAGGTTCTAATGAAAGCCGTGGTTTGCTTTGCTCAAAGCGAAGTTGAAAATCTTTTTTCATTTTAGTGAATATCGTAGGTGATATGAAGGCTTTTCTGCTTTATTGAGTCGAATCTGGTGAAACTGTGAAAGCACTCAGAGCCATTATTCTGAACCTCGCTTCTGCACATTTGGGGTCTCAGGAGGGAGCTGGGGCAGTGTAGCAGGGCTGGCAAAGACAAGTCTTGAGTGCCCAAGGCTACTATCAATATTTTATCACAACGCAGCTCTCCCACTGAGTTCAGACACAGCTTTAGCATTCTTCCTGAGGAGGTGCTCCAGGCGGACACTACCTGCTGGTGGGAAGTGGCGGTGGAGGTGAGGTCTGTTTGCCAGGTTAGTTGGACTGAGCCACAGATGTCCTCTGAATCTCCCTTTTGATTCCTTTTTTTTTTTTAATTGAAGTATAGTCAGTTACAGTGTGTCAGTTTCTGCTGTACAGCACAATGCCCCAATCATGCATATATATATATATATACACATACATTCATTTTCATATTCTTTTTTATTAAAAGTTATTACAAGATACTGAATATAGTTCCCTGTGCTATACAGAAGCAATTTTTTAAAATCAATTTTTATAAATAGTAGTTATCATTTGCAGATCTCACAAACTCCTGAATTTATCCCTTCCCATCCTAATTCATTTCTTAATATCCACTCCCATTTCTGAGGTTAACATCTTTTGCCTAAATGAGCAGAGACCTGTCCAAATCTGAGCATAGTCAGCAGATCCTTTTGCTTAATATGCATTTACCTTAAAGTGTTACTATTGATTTCCCTGAAGAATTGTTCAATTATTTTACTTTGCCTTGGTGACGTTCAATAATCCTGGTCTCAAAGTAGACGCACTGTTTATATTCCTTCTTCCAGGCAGGACCTGCACTCAAAAAATGCCAGACTTATCCATCTCTAAGGGGTATGGCCTCTTTGCCTGAAAGACCCCATCTTTCTTCCCAACTCCCTATACTGTACAAACCCTGCAGGACCTAGAAGTTTCAAGTCTCACCCTCCTTGATTCATCTCATTATCATGGTTCCCAGTCCTTCCACTAAAGGGAGCCTGTCAGACCAGGCTTCGCTGACCTCTCCGAGGGAAGGACTGTAGCTTCTGCATTTCTGTATCTCTGTAGTGCTGGAGTTGGTATTCGGCAAATAGTGAACATCCAGTAAATGTCTGCAAAATGAATGAACATGTATGCACAGAGGTTTACAGTTTGTCAAGCTCTCTTTCACACGCATTATTTCTCTATTAAACCCTCAGAGTGACTCTGTAAGGCAGGTATCATTCCAGAAGAGGACTCTGAAGCTCAGAGAGATTAGGTATCTGTTCTGAAGATGCACAGCAAGTAAAAGGCAATTCTTGTATTCAGCCTGATTCTTCTAACTAGGAGCCATCATCCCCCAGCCCGCCAGATCACAGTGCCTCTGGTTATGAGCTGTTAGGTGTCATTCAACGCTGTATTCTGAGTTCACACCGTCTCTACATCCAGACTATAAACTCCTCAAGTGTTAGGTAATCATCTTGCTCTTGTTCTTTCTATACCTTTTCTCCCATTATTGTAACAGGTTGGCAATTCTAAGAGCAGGTATTCTGTATTAGCTGCTCACTGGACGCCATCAATCATTTTAAGATTAATTTTTTTTTTGGCCTCGCTTTGCCAAAAATCTGATTTGTCTAATGAGGTCATTACAAAGAAGCATGCAATATATTCAAAAGAGTCTGGGATTTTATGCTGCGATGGCAGTATCTGAGCTGCCTGAGCACATATAAAAAACCGTTAAAGAAGCGGGTATGCTTATTAAATCTTGCAAAAAATTTTCCTTTAGTCGTTGTAAGTGAAAAGACTTCAATATAACACTTGCCTGCCAAGAATCACAGATGATGTAGTGGGACAGAGTCTAATAATAAATTCTGGCACTCGGAGGTGGGTCCCAGCTCTCTGAAGGTCTCTTGCCCCCTTTTCTGATAAAGAATTTTCCCAGCAAAGGAATGATGGTTGTATAAACCTGGCGTGTCCCTTGAACTCACCCCCAAATATATATATATATATATAGTTCTAAAGTAAAGTTAATAAGATCTTCTGGCTTATACAACAATTCACATGACGTCCAATGCTACCGGTTAGCTAAATTTGGTTGTGATATGGCCTAATTTTGCTCTGTAAATAAATGATCTGAAATAATACTCCCTTTCAGCAGGAGCTGGGGGCAAAACCATCCAATGGTTAGTTATTATAAAATCTTATATTCTGCCCAAATATTACTCCTTACGACTTTAAGTCTTTTGATGATTTTTTTTTTCTCTTTGGAGAAAGCTAAATCTATAATCAAGTCTCTGATCAATGAATCTCTAATCAAATCTAAGTCATCTATAATCAATGACTATGAATCTCTATACTTTCAACCTGTAGTCAATGAATATGAATGCGGTCCAGGGAGGCCTTCACGGTGCCTGTGATGTAGAAGACATAAGGCAAGGGGCGGAGGTACAAGGGTGAGGGGCAGCCATTACACCTTCAGGTAGCTTAGAATCGAGCCTGGAGTTGAGATAAATATGTTTTTAATTCTGCAAGAGATTTTAAACCACAGGGCTATGTGAAAAGGAGGGAGAGATTACAATCAGTTTCAACAATTAGGACAGGCTTCCTGGAGGAGGTGGAATTTGGGCTGAGTCTTAACTGTGCAATTGGGTTTTGAATGCTAAGAGAACACCGTGAATAAAGCCATTACTTATGGAACAGCGAAGAATCCGGTGTAATTGCGGGATGTGCAGAGAAGCAGTGGGAGATAAAACTGGGAATGTAGATGGGGTCACTGTGTGCGGGGTCGTCATCAAGGAGGAGTTTGAATCTCTGTGTGTAGGCTGTGGGAAGATTTGTAACTAAGATACTGCCAGCTGTTGGAAGTATCGGTGAGATCATGGAATTGGTTGAAGAACGGCAAATAGAGGCTTATGTGTGAATAAATTAGGGATGCAGCTATGTAGATTTCAAATACCGAAAAGCAGCTTTCACGTCTAGCTGGCAGCCAGCTTTTGATCCTTTGTAGATACTCTCTCATGGCTCCTCAAATTCACCCACTATTACATGGAGAAAAGGGAATGTAAATTGGTGCAGCCACTATGGAAAACAGTATGGAAGTTCCTTAAACTAAAAATAGAGCTACCACATGATCCAGCAACCCCACTCTTGGGCATACATCCAGAAAAGGTGAACTCTAATTCAAAAAGATACATGCACCCCAGTGTTAAAAGCAGCCCTATTTACAATAGCCAAGACACGTAAGCAGCACAGATGCCTATCAACAGATGATTGGTTTAAGAAGATATGATAGATACATATATTATATAAATATATATACGCACACACACATATATAAACACACGTGATAGATTATTACTCAGCTATAAGAAGGAATGAAACATTGCCATTTGCATCAACATGGATGGACCTAGAGATTATCATACTACGTGAAGTAAGTCAAACAGAGAAAGACAAATATTATGTATCATTTATATGTGGAATCTAAAAAAAAAATGATACAATTGAATCTATTTACCAAACAGAAACAGATGCACAGACATAGAAAACACACTTACAGTTACCAAAGGGGAAAGAGGGGGAGGGATAAATGAAGAGCATGGGATTAACAGATGTAAACTACTACGCATGAAATAGATAAGCAACAGGATTTACTGCATAACACAGGGACCGATATTCAGTATCTTGTAACAGCCAATAATGAAAAGTAATCTGAAAAATAATTCACTCTCTAGCTTTTTCAGCCCTCTGTGCTCCCCACACATTGATGTATGTGGCTGGTGTTAGTGGGTCTTGCCTGTTCTTTGGTTTCTGGTTTGGCCAGTGGAAGGTGCTGGCAGGTGCTCTGGGGCCTGGAGCTAGTGGTGGTGGCATCCATTCCCCCGGGCTGTGTCCCGTGGCGTGGCCTCGGTTGGCAGTGGCCAGGATGCTTAGGCGCAGGACTCAGGGTTCTGGTCACCCCTCCCTCCCAGTCCCTTCTGGCCTAGGGGTGTGGCCTTGGGGGTGGTTCATCTCCCTTTTGGTCCCCTTAACCCTGCCCTTCTTCAGACTTTCCTTGGTCACCTCTCTGAGTGTGCCATTTATTTCCTGAGGGTACCTTGAACTCTCTGTCATGCATTTTGGTTTTATTAGTGACCAAGCTGTGGCAGTTTTCCAGCTTTCCTCAAAATGAGAAACCAGAAGAGCACATAGGACTTCGAAAGTGGTGTGAGCAATACATTAGCCTTTAAAACCAGGTTCTATTCATACACAACTCATTTCTTTTTAGGGAGAATTGTTTGTAACCAGATTACCGGAGTATTGTTCCCACTGTTAGCCAGCTCTGACCTCTGAAAATAGCTTGGTGGGCAAAAAGCTCCTTCGTAATACAGTTCATCATCACCAGTTTTCACAGATGGATCACATAGCCGAGTCTGTCCTAGAATAATCAGGTGAACTTGGGGGTGTGTCAGGCAGGGTCAGTTTCACTGGGAAAACTCAGCCCCAGCCACCAGGACAACCGGGACTCCCTGGGATTTGTTCGTGTGAGTGGGGCAAGCCACAGAGGGGTTTGTCTTCACTGTCACCTCTGAGTTTTCAAAAGTTTCCAGAGAAGCTGTTTCCTTTTCTGTATGAGTTTAGCCCTTATCTCTTTCCACTTGAGAGGTAAATTTTTCTTGTCCTGACCGCTGCCCACCTCCATCTTGCTCTTCCCGCTCCAACTGAAAGTCCTTTTCTCCACTTCAAGGTGGAGCTGAAATTTCCCCTCTTCTTCAAAGCCTACCTCTGTCTGAGGACCAGGACTGCGTCTTAGGGGTCCCCTTGGTGTCACCCATCAGTTGGAATGGAGTGGCCCTCAGCTGTTATTTCCATACTGGTGAAAGGGTATCAAAGCGACCTCTTGGCTAAAATCAACTTGAAGATTTGAACTCACATATGCGTTGCTCCATTCAATGAAGAATTACAAATCAAACCTTTTTATTTAAGAACTAGAAATATTTCTACTTATATTTCTTTATAAAACATTTTAATTAACTCTTGCTCATCCTTTAGAACTCATCTCAAGAATATGCCTGGCCTTTGCGGATATCTCATGCCCAGCGCGGAGCTGAGCCCGGACATCACTCCTCAGCGCATTTGGACCATCTTGGTCATAAGACTTCACAGTGGTGGGCTGTTCTCGATTGATTCCCATTCTGCTCCCTTTATGTTATGAGCTCCTTGAGGGCAGGGGCCAACTTGTTTTTACCCTTGTATCCTTGGTGCTAAACAGAGCCTGGTGCACACAAAACAAGTGCTTATGAAAAGCAAGAATGAAAAAAATTGAACATAAAGACCATTGTATGTGGTTCTCTATTTAGGATTTGAGTTTCAGTGCACACAACAATAGCTGGAGGACTTTGAAAAGGAAAAAAAAAAGCATATTCCTGTCTCTTACCCTTCTGGGTCCACTCTCCCCAGGAGATTCTGATTCAAGCCTGGGGAGAGCACAAGAATGGGAATGTTTGAAAATACACACCAGTGGTTATGACAGGGGGACAGGATAAGAACCATTAATCTGATTTCTCCCAGGAGCAGGAGGGATGCTGGTAAAATTTGCCTCTGAATCCACAGACAACTGCAGGAATCTTGAGAATTCAGAGGCTTTGCCTCGCCCTGTTTTGTTGTGAGTGAGGCTTGGGGACCTGCAGGGAACTTTACCCGTCTCAATTTGAAAGCAGTCATTTTTACTGATCACACTAATTTCATCAGGCATCTATATACAAACATAAATACACAGACACACACTCATAGCTATCTTTATGCCTGTCTCCTCTGTCTAAAGAAAGATAAAGTCAGAGCTGAGGAGTGTACATACGGCAGACAGTATCCTAAAGATTTCCCATAAATGAGCTCATTTAATCTTCACAACAAATCTGTGTGTGAGGTGACTTCACACATGAAGAAGCAGGCACAGAGAGGTTAAATAACTTGCTCAGCTAATAAATAGAAAGCTGGGATTTGAAGTCCGGCAGAGTTGCTCTCCAGTCTGTCCTCTCAACCATCAAGTCACCTTTTCAAGGTGATGCGTATTCAGAGGTGTAACACCGTGCCTGGCACCAGGTTCCCTTTGCACTGCTATGATTCTTATTTTAGTTATGGCTTAGGGAATCCCCCGAAAACTGAGAGAAATGAGATCTGCAAAGCTGAGAGCTGAGATAGGATGATCTCCGCCCCAGAGGTCACAAACAGTGGCATGCTTTGGCAGTAACCTCTGCTTCCCCAGCATTTGTTTGAGTTTTATTAAATGTGATTATAGGACACCACCTGCCTAGGGAGAAACCAATTTCCTTGGGTTCTCAGTACAGCATCTAGCGTGGTGCACATGCTCGCCAGTTTACTTCCAAAGTGATTATCACTCTTGTGTTAATCTATCAGCCAGCCAATGACCACCCTCCCGCCCCCAGAGATTCAGGGAGGCTGAACAATGCAGTGCTGGATCAATATCATATTTCACTTTGTCAGCAGTGGATGTCTGGGGTAGCTGAGCAGGATGAGAGTGAAATGAGCTATTGGGTTATTGAGCGGGTTCCCGCTGGAGTCATCTCGGTATTCATCAGATATTAACTAGGAGACGAATTTTTGTTGACCATAGCCCTAGAAAGAGATAAAAAGTCTTTTATTTGATAGCTGATAAAGTATAAATTATGGGGGCATGGTGTAATTAATGAGACGTTTTTCCTGGTGATAAAGAAAAAAAAAAACCCTTCTATATTGTGGTAGTCATCGATTCCATGTCTTTAATCTCCTCGAACTTTCCAAACTTTTTTGCATGTGTTAAATTTCCCTAAATATCCCCCTCCACTCTTGTGCATTCTCGCTCCTTTTGCTTCTCAGAATTTTTGGAGGAAAAATTAATCTTCCTGGATCGTTCTTCTCCCCCTTTTGTTTTTGGCAGTAGATTATGAGGGTCAGTCATTGAATAAATATTTGTGTATTGTTTTTTGGGGCCAGGTTTTATGGTCAACAGAGTCGAATGAGGCACATGACCTATTATCACAGAGCCTGCAATCAAACAGGGGAGCAAGAAACAAAAAGAAAGAACCTTAGAGCACTGAGCTCAAGTAATAGTGGGCTAGACCAGCAGACGAAGACTAGAGTAGGTGGTCGAGCTGACTAGGAGAGAGTGTAAATACTTCAGTGGTGGAATCTGTTTATTCTCAGCTTACTGTTCTTTTTTGTTTTTGTTTTCCTTTTAATAGAACAGTAACTTTGATTCTTGCCTGGGACAATTTCTTACACTGTATTAGGATAAAATGTGTCAAAAGCTGTTGATCATTGGGTGAACAATCACAGTAATTGTATTGAACTTTTAAATAATAATAATAATAATGATTATTATTATTATTACAGTTAATAATGATGTTCTCCTCTGTGAGGCATACTTAACGCTTTCCTGGACTTCTATCATTTTCTCCAAGTAAATGGGAGTCAGCAGCTCAACAGGGATGTTGGCGTCTCTGTTCGTGTTGTAGTGTTTTCTAACCCAATATCAGGGGTTGGAAAATTGATCTTTATAGTTCCTTCCCTGTGTATATTTCAGGTTTATGTGGACCAAGAGCAGCATGCACAAGGATGCTGCAGAACCCCCATGACATGATAGTGACACTTTTAACCTGTCACTGGTAGGGAGATGTTTAGTGTGTTACCCAGGAAGTGTCACAGTGTCCATATCTCTGTCCAAAGGGACAGTCTGTTTTCAGTTAAAAAATCTCTGGGGAAGTTCTCATCACCAAAGGTTAACAGAATGTGTACAATGCACAGGAGGAAGTAAGGCGTATAAAACTCATGCTGAAAGACAGACAGAAGCACCACCATGCCCCCAGAAAGGACAGACATCATTATACTATATTATATTAATAACGCAGCTTACTTTCTCAGACAGCTGTCTCTCTCCCAGCCCCTCCTTATAAGCCTGTTGAATATACAGCATCAGCAATTTTCCTCCTTTGGAGCTGAGATTTCATTTTCTCAGTCAGTCTAGACAAGCCCGCTGCAGTGTTTATATTTATAATTGCCTTTGTACGGTCTCCCGAGGGCCCCTAGGGCCAGGCGTGCCAAGGTCGTTAAGATGCAGCCTCCCCTGCTCTTTGTCACCGTGCAGTCATCAGCCTCCAGAGCCACACAGGTAAATGTGTCAGTGATGTGTAATTAATGAAGAGGGAGTTAGGGGCCCTGCATTGACACACACAAATCAAGGCCTTGTCAGCCAAGGGGGTGTCGATGGGACTTTTGTTCTTTTAGCAATATTTATTGTTACAAAACGCTGCACACTCGAGTGGGGAAGGGGAGTGCCTTTGTGGCACTGGTGATGTGCCTGTTTGCAGCAAACCGCAGGGACAGGCACCTGCTAGATCTGCTGATTAATTCAAGGCTTCGCAGGCAGAAGCGGATGAGGGAACTGGAGGGAATGTTCTTCTGTTTAAAATGTATGTGCAGATTCCCTCTGATTGTGAGCTGCCCTTGGTTTCTGCAAGCTCAGGGGCTTTTAAGAACATTTATTCACCCCAATGAGATGTACTTACCGAGCACTCCCTGCACGTAGGTGATAGAACAGGACGTGATTCATGAGTCCAGGTATTTCGCATTTAGTTGATGGGGAATGGGGTTCCCTGCAGGTCAGGCAATCCAGAGATGGGAGGGGTCTTAGAGCCCAGGTTGTCCAACAGTCTGGGCGGAAATCCCTTCTAAGTGCTCCTAAGTGTGCACCCATATTCTCCTACCTACAGTTACACCGATAAGGTAGCAAGTCACAACATCTTACCCCAATTCCTCACTTCTGCGGAGAAGACAGAGAGGGGGACAGAGACAAAATGAAGAGGATAAATCACATCTTCCTTTCCTCTGAAGGCTCAAGGAGAGCCCAAGGCATGATAATAATTTTCAAATCCAAAGCAGATTCTATACTACATCTATAGAATAGATCGGCTTTAATTCATGGTCTTCAGACCACGTGTGTTTGTAGTAGGGAAGAACAATTCTGACTCCATATTAAGTCTGTTCCTTTGGAGCTAACCCTGTGCTCTGTTGCCTGTGCTGAGTCATGCTGGCTCTGCACCTTTTGTAAAAGAATGTTGCCTCTAGCCTGAAATACGGCCTTAGCCCATTCTCAAGGCTCTGTCCTTTACGGGTAGAACACTTTCCCATTTAGATGAAGATAAAAAGTTGCAGAATAGAAAACAACATTTGTCTTGTTGGAAGATTACAGGGACACCATGACCTGACCTATGAGGACAGCTGTAAGAATAAAGGATTCTGACACCAAGGAGTTTGCAATAACCAGCCACACCCCTTCTTCTTTTTGGTATAAAAGGAGCCTGAATTCTGACTTGGGGAAGATGGTTCTCCAGGACATTAGTCCCCTATCTTCTTGGTCTGCTTGCTTTCCAAATAAGGTCATTATTCCTTGCCCCACATCTCGTCTACCGATTTATTAGCCTGTTGTGTGGTGAGCAGAATGAGTTTGGACTCGGTAACATGTTGGGCTGTTTAATTCTGGGGCATTGATAATCCTTTCCCAAAGCCATGTCTTAGTCATCCCTTAGAACGGATCCATATCTAAACTTTAATACACAGCTTCACCCATCTCTGAACAAAAACTCTTGTCTCTCCAGACCTCTTGCTTCTTTTCTCTCATCACACATACCCTTCAACTTTATCTCTGCTCCCTCCTCTGACCCTCTGGTCGTGGACTTTCTGTCTTTGCTGGTCCGTGGTGTACCAATTGGGTCAGTCACTTTCTTGCATGAGGAACGTGCTCAACTGTCTCACTTCATGGACCTCATGCTGCAACTTTCCTACACGTTCCCTACTTTTGATCAATTTGACCATCTGCTTCTCTGCTCCAACTCCCAGATGGCTGGATGCTGTAGGTAGGGGGGGAGAGCACATGACTGTACAGGTGTGGTTTCCAACTTTAGCGAGAAGCTCAGTGCTGCTCTGCGATCTTCCTACGTGGTCCCAGTTGGTATTCTCATCTGTTCCTCACAGCACTTCTTATGCAACTCCATCCACTCCTGAAATGTATTCTGCAAAGATGGCCTCGTTTTCTGTTATCGCAGAGAAGGTTAAGGCCCTTAGATGTGAACTATCTCCATCTTTCTCCTCCTAATGCTGATTTATGTATGTATGTATTTTATTTATTTATTTATTTAACTCATGTCACGAGATGTCTTTCTTTGGGCTCTTTCCAAATCAGTCTTCGAGATGAGGATTCTTATGTGTAGTTTATTTGGGAAGTGACCCCCCAGGAAACATCAGTAAGAAATGGAACTTATATAGGGAGGGGAAGGAAGCCAGTGGAGGTTGTGTTACAGAGCGAGTGTCCTCGATAAGTAACCAGAGCTTAATCCTCTTGGGGATTCCGGGAGTCAGCAGAGAACACACATGTGGGATGAAGGATATTTACACGCCATCTCCCATCCAGTTTGTGGCCAGAGGCTGCTCCAGGGGTCATTCATTCTCCAGAACTCCTGGCCTCGTACAATTGCATTGTCTTGGAAGGGTAAGCCCTTGTTCTAGCTGGTGAAACTTGTGAAGCTTTTGGATGGGACCTACTTGGCTCTTACATATTCTGCTTTCTCTTTCCAATGTATTATTTACCTAGAAACGCTAGAGTTTTTCCATGCAATGATGGTTATTTAGTCTTTTAGTCAAGATTTTTAGAATACAGAATTATTGTCCTTCATCAAGTACCTGGCTCCTGCATCTGAAAGTCATGGTTTTCAAGAACTATGTGTATATTTGTGTGTGTGTGTGTGTGTGTTTGCATGTGCTGTAGGTTTACAAGAAGTCTACCTACAGTTTGGTCTTGTTGCATTTTATCTTCTCTGAGATAATTAGCCACATACTTTTGCTCTGTGTTTACTATTGGAGGAAGGCAAATGATAATGATGATAAAATAATTCCTGAGAAATAAAAAATAAATTGGGAAATATTTAAAAATATCATATTACATCTTATCTGACAGTGTCTCCCCTGTTTGGTTGCTGATATAACAGACCATTATTGCTGATGCTGGCAAAGTTGTCTGTTGGACCCCACGATTCTGAATGTCTACCAGGGAGGGTCCTGACTGATGCCCAGAACTGGGATCACTCATGTCTGGCTAAATCCTTTGCTGGTGAACCTGTTGGCACTAGGTCTGCTCCAGTTCTGAGTTCTCTGTGTCTGTTAAGACTTTAGCAGAACCATGCTTTACTTTTGTTTCTGTCATGCAGCTTTCTGCCCTAAGAAGTAGGCATGAATTCTTGAGGTCTATTCCTACCCCTAAGCCTTACCCTTTTGGTTTCCTTAACATCTCTAAAATGTATCTCATCACCTCTGTGTCCACTGGCATCAAGTCCTATCATCTCTTGCTTGGCCCCTTTGGGAGATGAATAAATAAGGCACTTTGTCTGAAGCACTTTGCACGGTCCTGGCACACCGTGTGTGTTCACAAAGTGTTACCAACTACACAGTCTCATAATTAGTTTGCTTTCGGTTCTTCAGACTGTTCTGTAGCCTACTCTAGAATAATATTTCCAAAAAGCTAAATAAATCATACTAAAAACCTTCTCTAGAATAAAGAACCAACTCCTGAATAACACACCCAAGACTGAAATAGGGAAGAGCAAATCTGTCTCCATGTTGGATCTGTTTCTTTACTTTAACCTTTGCGTTCTATTGCTTGTGCTATAAGTTAATAACTGAAGGAAGGTTTCCTATAGCTTAAGGTATATGTAATGACCCATCTCCTGGAACCCTGCTTCCCATGCCTGAGTGTTAAGCTAAAATACCCTTGTTTGAGCTCACAGGAAACACCCTGACCAGGCCCACCTGTGAATGGCTGCATTCCTTCTGGAGTCTGGCCACACAGGAAATATTTGCAACAACTTACTGCCTTTTTTGGCTTTATCTCCTCACCTCTCCCTTCTCTGTTCTATGAAAGAAACTAGCATCCAGATCCAGGCAAGATGGTTCTTTGGGACACTAGTCCACCATCTTCTTGGTTTGCAGGCTTGCTTGCTTGCTTGCTTTCTTTCTTTTTTTATCGACATATAGTCAATTTACAATGTTGTGTCAGTTTCCAGTGTACAGCACAATGCTTCAGTCAAAAAAAAAAAAAAAGAAAGGCAAATGAACTTACATAAAACAGAAACAGACTCATAAACATAGAAAACAAACTTAAAGCTTTCTGAATAAAGTCACTACACTATTCCCTGCCCCAGCAACTTATCTCTTAATTTGTTGGCCTGTTGTGTGCCAGCAGTATGAGCTTGGACTCTGTAGCAAGATTTCCTGTGATTGGCTTTGCCTTCCTCTTCAGCCTCATCTCTTACTGCATCCTCTTTGCCTGTTGTCTGAACACATGCATACCTTGTGACTTCACTGTGCCCTCCTTCCCTTTGCTCCTTCTGTTCTGCTTTCCCCTTTCCCTGCCATGTACCCTGGGACTCCAAATTGTTTTAGAAACTCAGCTCAGTCACCTCTTCAATGGAACTTATTTGTGCTCCCAGCAGAGGTGCTCACTGGCCTCCCTTGGGCTCTCATGTATAAAAGGTGGGTGGGGAGAGTGTCTACCCCAACAGTGGTTGTGGGGCATTAGTGGCATAAAATGATATAAAGCATGGAACTCTGCCTGGTGCAGAATCGACACATAATGTGTGTTAACTGTTTGTATTAGTTCTTCAGGCATCTCTGCCATGAAGATCATCGTCATCTGTGGTGTCATTTATGTCCACATTTCCCTGGGCTTACTGGATATGAGCTGTGTCCTATTCACCCTGTATCTCCAGTACTTAGTATTATGGTAAATAAATGAGGGAAGGAAACTTGTCTCGGCTACATTTTTCAGACACTCTCCTGGAGTTTTATAGGCAAAAAAATACCCTTCTATTATTTCGCTTCATCCTTAAATTTGTTCCATACACAGCAAACTTTTTAGAGCAGTAAAACTGTTGTCTATGATACCATAGTGACAGACACATGACACTAGACATTTGTCAAAACCCATATAACTGTGCAACACAAAGAAAGCCTTAGTGTAAGTGATTATTATTAGTTAATAACAATGTGTCATTATTGATTCATCAATTGTAATGAATATTCTACGTGAGTGCAAGATGTTCATCATAGGAGGAACTGAGAAGGTGGAAGAGGGAGGGGTATGTGGCAGTTCTCTGTACTTTTTGTTCAGTTTTTCTGTAAACCTAAAATTGCTCTAAAAAAATAAACTCCATTATTTCAAAAAGTAGCCTCCTGAAGCCATGAGCAGTAGTGGATGGCATTACCCGAAAATCAGAGAGGTGGTGTAGTTGGTCCAAGGACACAAAATTAAAACAGTCAAGAGACAAGATTTAAATTTTCTTATGCAGCACTTGGCATAGTTAGTACAGGAGGAATTTCTAATCTCCATTCAACTTTTGTGAGGGATAAAGCAACCTCATCATTGACATTCTCCTTCCGGCACTTTTGGAAAGTAAGTCTTAGGTGGAGTGGAGTTTATTAGGGACTGCATGACAATACCCTTCACAGGACTAATTTAGAGTCTTTACGACCCAGTAGAGGCTGTCAATCCTAAGTTATTTGACGTTTAATTCCTGCTGATGTAAATTTTATATGACAAATAGTTTCATTTAATTGTGTCACCTCTGGCTTATATATACCATAAAAGGTTTCCATTTTAACAGCCAGCAACAAAAGAGCTCTGGTGGAGAGGAATAATGTCGCGAAAACTTGCAAGGGCACGGCTGGCTCTCTGGGGGAGGTCTCTCGAGGGAGGTGGCTTTGGGCACAAGCACACTGCGCCCGTGCTTGCGCTGAGTGCCTGGACTGGCCAGGGTACTGTCTGTTTCCTTGACTGCGGCACTCTTCTTCCAGCCCTGAGTCCACACGCCTGCCCCTCCGCTGCTTCATCCCATCCACTGATGGATTTCATGCAGAGAGAACTTGCTTTGTAATGTGCTCTGGCATGCACTGATAACGATTTCATGGAACTCCTCTAACTTTGTATTTTTGTTTCTTTATGTAAAACCACTGTGTTAAGGGATGGTGACATGACTGAATCCCATTTAATATTGAGAAGTACAGCCTGGTATTTATGTATCAACAAACTATTTATTGAGTGTCTACTCTATGCGAGGCTGTGCAGTAGATACTATGGAAAATGGGTGGGCTCTGTCCCCAAGAAGCTCTCAGTCTACTGGGAAGATCTGATATACCTATATAATGAGACAACAATAAAAGACATATGTGTGCAGCACTGTATGGCTTATTAAGGACTTTCATGTGCCCATTACGACAACACTGTCTGGGGGAGTAGAGTATATTTTATTGGTGGTAACTCTGAGGTCAGTGGTGTGACAGTTTGTCTTCTACTTCCAAGATCTGGTGCTCTGTCCTCATTATGCTTTGTGCCCAAGCTTTTGTACACTATACAGGGTCCCCCAATGAAATGTGAATTCTTTTAAGATGCAAATAAGACAAAGTATATGTTACTCTTATGTAAGCCATTGTTGACAATGCTTTGGTTCCAATGGTGGGTAATTCTTACATTTCTAATTATAAGGAAATCAAAGTAGGGACTGGTTAATGTTGGTTCATTCTACATAATAAAATACTTGTTAATATCCCACTAACCAAATGTGTGTGGATTTTATTAGGATACCCTATATATTTGACATTCCTCATCTTCAGTTTACTATTCCTTCATACCACCAACATTTGTGTACTTAAAAGTTCTGTCCTCTATGGAAAGCAGTGCTACCTGGTAAATCTTTGAGGTTGACTTTCGTTACTTGTGCCTAGTATTTCTTACTTATTCCACCTCATCCATTTTTCACACCTCTCTGGGCTTTCTTACCCAGCTCCCTGCCTGGAGAGGCGGACCTGCGGAACTATGTCAGAGCGCTCCTGTGCCCACGGGAAGAAGCATCCGATGGGATTTGGCCGGTGGCAAGTCAGAGGGAGGGAAGCGAGGGAGGCCAGGGTGCTTATCCCCCGGGCTCTACCACTTTGAGGTCATCCTGGGCTGACTCCACTGATCCTCATAAGGTGGCCGTCTCTTCCTCCTGCGTTGTCTTCTCCTTGTCCCGCTACTTCTAGGAGGAGTAACAGCTATTTACAAAACAGACGTACCTATTTACAAAGCCAACACTTCATCTGTAAACGATTCCTGTATTCAGTCCTCTTTCAGTTGCCCTAATCTGAGTGTACCTTTGGCTTCCTGCTGGGACTCTGTTTTCTACTGAGATCTTTAAAGAGTCCATGAGCCTTGAAAGGTCCGTTCTCCATGCAACAGCTTCTCCCCTGGCTTGTCCTTTCCACAGGTAGATGTTTTGAAAAGTGAAAATAAGCACAGTGGCCTCAGAAAGAAAACTCAGGCAAAATGAGGAGTGGAAAAAGTTAACGTGATGGGAGTGGTGGTGTGGGAGTGGAGGTTAGTGACGTTGGGGTATTTTGAGATACACAGGAAAAATTTCCCCTCGGAAGGTCTATTTCTAACACGCATACATATGTATATTAGGAAAATAGCATGGTGCGATGGGACGGGAGGGGCTTGGGAATAAATTTGTGATTCACTACTTATATAGTTTCATCATCTGTTAACTTCTCTGACGTTCAACAGCCTGATCTATAAAGTGCGGATAATACTGTCTTTAATAAATGGTAAGTATTCCTATTAGTCATTGAGGTTTAATTATATTTTAGATGTGTAGAAATATATTTTTCCTATGGAGAAAAATGTTTTTGGGGGGAATCTGATTTTTGTGTCATACAGAAGAGGAAATAAAGATCAATGTTTACCCTGAAAATTAAGTTCTTCCCCAAATATCCATCAGTCATGGGCAGACTAGCCACGGTTGGCAGAGTCTCCGTTGGTGTTACCTTACCACGAGAGAACCTTGTGGAAGAAGGGTTCTAGGATCGATGACACCACTGTGTATCACTAAATGCATCTCTCAGCAAAAGGTTTATTAAGTAGCTGAGTGCCCGCTGCATTTTTGCAAGGCTTTATGTTAGGTTCTTCACGTATAAAAAATAAATAAGCTGTGACCCTTGCCTTCAAGGGGACCTCAGGTCTGTTGGGCAGCAGGACAGGAGCTGACTTAACCAAGGTCAGGGTCATATCTTAGTACCCTTTGTCTCCCCCGTGCTACTATACCCTCCCCCATCCATTCTGAGCCTGTATCATAAAATCTTGTTGAATCTGAGTAAGCTGATAACCAGCAATGCCAGGCACAAGAAGAGAGACACCGAGCACATTAGACATTCAAAGCAGAGACAGCTCTTCGTGGCCTTAAAATTCCACAGGGGTGGAGGAAATGGCTCTGGGCCTTGATAAATGTGTACATTTGGGTAGGTTTGGAGGGGCAGGGGTAACACTTTAGGGGACTGTCTAATTATTTACTTAGTATAGATTTATAGAAATCAAGTTACCGAGTAAAGTGGGATGAATTTTAATAGGAAATGATTTACAGGCACAAATTTGCATAGTTTTGATTTTAATAGGATTCGATTTACATATACCCTCCAGAAGAGTGTGCTAATTTTTTTTATCACAACCAGCAGTATGTGGAAGTACTATTCCACCATAACTGTATTAGCATAGTGTGTTACCACTGGGAGATCGTTACCCCTTATGTGCTAGGAGACACTGCATCTCAAGTATTGTTACGCATTAGGTGAGAATTTTAATTAATTGAGCAAGCACAGGGTGGAACAAAGGTCCCTGGACTGTACTGCGGTCAGGGGCACAAGGAGAATTGAGGCGGGTAGAGAGATGGGAAGGGGGGTGATGGCGAGGACCCTGGCTGAGGGTGGGCCTTGTCAGGGTCACTGTCCATGGTGGAGTGGGCAGGAGGCCAATGGGCTATGAGAAGTGAGCCAAGTACAATTTTCAGGAATCGTGCTGTGAAGGATGTATTCTGCCGGAATAGGCATGGTGAATGGAAACACATTTGCCTTCCAGCAGCGAGGCAACCAGCTGGGGATCTTGGATGTGGGGCAATTATGAGTGAGGAAAATGTGTGGTGTGTGTCTTAAGGCTACAGGTCAGAGTCAGTGCAGCCAAGGAGGCTAAAAACTGGGAGGTTGAGGGTCGAATGCATTAACAGTAATTTTTTGATGTATCTGAGGATGAGGTCCAGCTTTGCAGGATAACCAGGCATCACTTAGGACCATAAACAGGAGGAGTGTTCAAGGAAACATCGTGGAATATTGGGGAAGAAGGGGACCACTGGCGGAAAGTGGAATCTTGGGGAGAGGAAGTGTGGCTTCAGGAAAGAGGCTACCAGGGGAGGGGTTAGGACTGGGATCAGCTTGTTTAGGTATCAGGGAGCCAGTAGTGGTTGTTGGTTAAACATAGGGCTGGCTCCTCCATGAAGGAGTCATTTGTCATTAATTAATTAGTCATTTAATTAGTCATTTAAAGACTGGGCATTTTAAACTTTGAGTGCCTCAGTTTCCTTACCTGCAAGATAGGACTTTAAAAAGCGAGTTGAGATGAGACGGCATATGGAACACGAGCAGAGCGGTGTCTGGCGCACAGTAAGTGGTCAGAAGCGTTGGCCGCCTTTGTGGGGATAGTGTTGTGGTTGGAGGTGGTATTTTTTCTGGTGACTGTTACGTATGCTGTTGGTGGAAAAGGTGTTTATGTGTTGTTATGACATCAGGGGTCAGAGGGATAGAGCTGAGAAGCAGGCTGGATGCCCATGTTTTCAGCAGGGGTGTAAGGGCACTGGTCTCTAATTCCTTCCAACAACTGCAGAATGCTCCAGGGCATGCTGGAAGAATACTTCGGTGCCCTTTATGGGCATCTCATCCAATTAGCATTCTTCCAAACCTCCCCAGTCTTTGGATGTCAGAGTCCTTTTATATACAGAGTGGCTCTCAGAAAAGAAGCAAGGCAGGAATCGGGGTAAATACTCCACATTTGCTGCAGACTTTGTCTTGCTGGGAAGAGAGGAAAAGTCTGGACTGACTTTTTGAACTTAGCCCTAGTACCACTCTTTCTGGTAGGCGTCTGGGGATACCAGGCTGACTGCTGCCTGCCCGTTGTGAAACCCAGGGGCCCCTCAGTGCACGTTTGCAATCTTGGCTTAATCTTGGCTTTCTGCTTCTGTATTTGGGGATATATAGGGGTGTTGTCTGTGTCGATGGGCTTCGCTCCGTAAGATGAGCTTATGAGCTTTGCAGGGTTCGCCTGTTTTTAGGACCCTTTGGGTCCTCAGTTTGTCATTCCTGTTTATCTGTTTAGTCTGTGATCTTTATTTCATTTTATTATTTTCTGGTGTGGCCTGATCAAAGCACGTGAACATTTCCTGACAAATTTTAGCCCAGAGTTTATAGCTTCTGCTGTGTGTAGTATTGTTCCCCACTTGTCTAGAGCCACTGTGACGGGAGGGGTCTGTGTCTCATGATGATTTGAATGCTGGCTGATGGGCTCCCACCTTTGGTGTTCGCAGAGACACAAGGGCCCCAAACAGCCCGAGTCCAGACTCAAGGTGCATGTCTCAGTGGGGTGATGGGAAGAGAGCTTTCTTAACTTTCGAATCAAAGGCCCTTCCTCCTTAGATGAAACTAAGTTGCAGTGAATAAATACATTGGATCATTATTTGGCCACAATCAGCTTCGTCACAAATCAGTTTATAACATTCATTCTGTGTTGGCAGGGCCAGTGACCCGGGTTGGTAAGAAGAATTTACCAAAGGCGAAGGAACGTTTAAGAACAAAGGAAGGTTTAATGGTTATGCTGCTCTGGGCAACGGTGGGCCACATAGGCGAGAGGTGCCTGCGTGTCCGCCGGCAGGAACATGCAGGGTCTTTAGTGAGGAAGGGGTTGTGGACACAGAGGATAGGGAGCAGATTTCTGATTGGCTAGAAGTGAGGTAAGGGCCTTTGGCATATGGGGGGATAGTGGATTTATGGCCCCAGGAAGATGGAGACATGGGCTGACACAAGCAAGGTAGTGGGATTTATGATTCCGATGAGGAGGAGACATGGGCTGAGACAAGCCTGCCTGGGCTGCGGTGAGGCCGGTCACTTCCCAGGGCTGTTAGTTCTGCTACGGCAAGCGCGTCAGGAAAAGGTGGACTTTGTCCTTTGAGGGACTGCAGGCAGACATCCGAGAGCCCAGGACCGGGGGTCACAGGCCCTTGGCAGGCGCCAGTGGGTACTGCGTTCTGTTGTAGGTTTTGTAGTAGGACAGGCCACTTCTGACAAAGGGGCAGGAGCCAGAAAAGGTCCCGGGACCTGCCTAGGAAAGGAGGGTGTGACGTGTCACCACAACTGGGGTTCCAGAGAGCGGAGAAAATGGCCACAACGCTCGCTGTGTTTGTTTCTGTAGGTGATGGTGGTGGAGGAAAGAGGAGGCCTGTGAAAGGGGACGAGGGAGCTGGAAAGATCATCACAGATCCTTGCTTCTCAGTCAAGGACAGTCTTGACCTGAACAGCATTACCTTGGGTTATTCACTGGTGTCAGCAAATCAGCGTAAGAAACCTTACAACCCCTCATTCCCTGCGCATCTGGGGGAGGGGCTCCCAGTGCAGAAGAGGAGCTCAGGAGGCTTTGGGTGACACACCGATTGTTCCTTTCCCAGAACAAGAACGATTCTCTCCCGTTGGCTCATTGCTTGGCGAGCTGCACCAGGGCTTAGTTCATAAATTATTAGCTGCTGTGGGCTCAGTGGGTCAGGGGTGGAGTGAAAACTTGCCTTTGTGTGTCAGACACATAACCCATTGCATGTCCGCAGAAGAGAGAAGAGGGATGTGATTGCCTTTTTTTCCCCAGGCAAAATAATTACATTAGAAACATACAGACATTGAAATATAAATGGTCAATAATTACATGAACTTTCCATTTTGCTAACAGTCAAATAAATAAAAAAAAATACCAGTAAGATACAACTTTTCAGCTGTCACGTTGGTAAAATTATAATTGCTTTGTCAATATACACTAACCTCCTCACAGTCCCCAGGGTGCACTGTATACACCTCTGATTCCAAACCTTTTTTCCCCAGTTTTGTTTCCTGTCCAGTCTCACACATCCATTCGCATTCTGCCTTCTTTACCTTTTCTTCCTGTACCCATACAAACTCGTGTTTTTTTCAGCTCTGATGGTCTGTTTCTGAGTATGATGTTCCGATTTGTTGATTTCCTTCTTGAAGTGTGATGCTCAAATTTAAACACAAGACATCAGATGTGGTCGAATAAATGTTATCTAAAAATAAAACAACAGTCATTTCCCAGCTTCTGATTGGGTTTGTGCTGATGCCATTGAAGGTGGCAGCCACAACCCACAATGACTCTTTGTCCCCTGAAGCTCCTGGACTTTCCTCCTGAGTCGCTGCTGCGTCTGTTCTTACCCCAGCTGCTTTGTGCAGTTGGCTGTTTAGATGCAAGTGTAGGAACTTATATTTCTTTTTGTGAAAATGACATCTTGTAAGATTCAGCTCATCAGTCTGGCCTGTTAAGATACATTTGAAACTGGATGGTAAGACATTAATTTTCTTTTCAGCCTAGTATCATCCATGTGGTGGAGGCATGTGGCCAGGATCATATTAAAATGTTGAAAAAGACGTAACTGAACACACACTCAAGTTCAGGGTGCCTGTGCTAAAGCTGATAGGTTCAAATCTCAAACCTAGTTCAGGTCTACAGGAGCTGGAGGACCACTGAGCTCCAGCCTTCTCCCAAAGTTACCTTCCCATGCCCCTTCCCCTGCCTGAGTTCTCTGCAGTTCACCCCGACCATCTCTCCTGTCCTCCTCTGATCCTACACTCACGTAAAGGACTGGAATGCCTCCTTTCTAAGCTGTTCCTGTCCTTTGTGGATGACCAATGACTCAAGTCCACATTAATGTCTCCTATTCCTGGACCATCCTTTTCGGCCCTAAGTATATATACCTCTCATTACTAAAATAATTATCACACTAACACTAGTTAATGTTGCTTGAGTCTTTAACATATACCTGACACTATGCTGAGTGTATTATGCACATTATCTGATCTACCTTCTGGTTAAGCATACCGCTACTTAGAAGATGAATCTACATGCTGTAGATTTTACAGTACAGCTGCGTGCTGGTTGCCCCATTTTATAAATGAGGAAGCTGAGGCTTAGAGAGTTGAAGTCACCCATCCAGGCTCATCTTGTGTCACAAGATGTGTCACAGCTTGAAAATAGATCTTTCTGCACCTTCATGAGTCTCCTCCTTTGGGTTGTGAAGTCTTTGGAGACTGGTTTCAAATTTCTATGTCTTTCTACCCTCAGAGATACCTCATAGGGTACTGACATGAGCATACAGTGGGGCTTAATATACATGTATTGAACTAAAGAGTAAATGCATGGATGAAATAGGGGCTTTACAATACTCTTTTTCTTCTTAGTAGTATGCAAACATCTGGAGACTTTTTTTCAAGGTGAGAGAGATGATAATATACACTTACCTGGAATGCTGCTGTTAACACTGCATTAATTTGTTAAGGCCGCCATTAAGTGCCACAGACTGGGCGGCGTCAACAACAGAGATTTATTGTCTCATGGTTCTGGAGGCTGGAAGTCCAAGCTCCAGGTGCTGATAGGGTTGGTTTTCTCTTAGACCTCCTGGGCCTGTTTTTTGGCGGTCTTCGCCCTGTGTCTTCACAAGGCCTTCCCTCTGTGTCTGTGTCTCAGTCTCCTCTTGTTATAAGGACGGCTGTCATACTGGATTAGGTTCCACCCAGTGACCTCATTTAACCTTAATCACCTCTTTAAAGACGCTGTTTGCAAGTATAGTCACTTTCTGGGTTCTTGGGGATTAGGACTTCAACATATGAATTTGGGGAGGGGGTGCAGTTGGGGCAGTAACACTTGCAAGCACAATCCAGTGAACATCATGAAGGTTCCAGAATGTGTATCCATCTTGGACGCTTTCAGCCAGTTTTAGTGCTAATGGATTTGTGATAAACGAGGGGAAAACTCAGTCTGCCCTTTGGACATAGTCTTCTCAGCATTTTGATCTTTTCCTTTTAATCAAGTCAAAAGTATATTCTCGATATCTGGGGATCTTTGTTCCTTTTCTAAAAGTGAAGTCAACAAAGTTAGTAAGGAGAGATAGGGAAAAGTCTACTGAATGAGAAGACTCTAATAAAGAGGCTAATTTCCCCCGGGCATTTTGCCTCCCTAACTGGGCTCTCTCTGCATATTTTACTTAAAAACATTTAAAATTAACATTTGACAAAGCTGACATCTAAGATGTTGAAAAGTGATCTTGGGATATCGTGTGCCTAGATTGTTATTGTTACTCTATTCTCACTGCCAGTTTGAACCTTGTTTCTTCTTAATCTGTCATTTGCCTGTGCCACTCGGATATTCAGGACCTGTCAAAGTTTTGTGATTTCAAGGGTGCCTAGGAAAATGATGGCTGCTGTCCCGCTCTTAAAGTCCAACCCTTTAGCTTAACTTTGATTCCAATTAAAGTACAGATGAGGGTTATGCTAAGTTATTTACACTTCAACCTGACTGAAAGCTCTAATAAGGGGAAGGGCATAGAATAGTACGAGAGTCACAAAAATGGGTTTGGGGGCCCAGAAACTGGAAGCTTGGGGCACAAAAGACAAGCTCACCTGCCATTCAGTGTTGACCAGAGTTGACTGTTCCTTAGGGGTGCTTACGAAAGACCCGCAATACAAGATCTATCAGGAGTCTCTCTGATGAGGGATGCTGGCTCCTTGAATTTGTCACCTAATTCTTTGTAACAAATGACTGCAAACTTAGGGACTTAAAACAACACCCATCTATTATTTCACAGTTCTGTAGGTCAGCAGTCCAGGGGTGCTCGACTGGGTTCCCTGCTTTTGGTCTCTTGAGGTGCTGAAGTCAAGGTGTTGGCTGGGCTGGGTTCTTGGCTGGGCTCTCGGAAGGATCCACTTCCAAGTTCCGTCAGGTTGTTGGTAGAATCAGTTCTTTGCAGTTGTAGTTCTGAAGTTCCTGTTTCCTTGCTGACTGTTGGCTGGGGTTTGCCCTCGATCCTTGGAGACTGTTCACATCACTCCCTTGGTTTTGTTCATCTTCAAATCGGTATCGGTCATCGAGTCCTTCTCATATTTGGAATCTCTCTGAGTTTCCATCTGCCTTCGTTTCCTCCCAGCAGCTGGAGAAATGTCCATGCTTTCAAAGGCTAATGTGATTAGATTGGTCCTATCCAGAAATTTTCCATATTTTAAGGTCACCTAGGGACTTTACTTACAACTATAAAATCTTTTCACAGCGGTGCCAAAATTAGTTTGATTGAATAACCTCGGACCAGAAATTTTCTTGGATGAGGGGAGCTTTATAATTCTTCCTATCACATTCCTCTTAGACACATCTTGGTCCAGCAAACAGCATCCTACCTCCAGCCTGTGCCTGCATTACCCAAGGAAATCGAGGGTTAATCTGAGGCTGCTTATAAGCTCTGGAATCTAGTCAATTGTTTCTCATGGGTTTGTCACAGTTCACTTTGTGTATAATCAATTCGTAGTCCATAATTTCCTCTCTTAAGACAACTACAGAGCACTGTGAAGTCTGTAGTGGCTTGGGGCCGTCCTGTTGACCAGGGTTGGACCTGTGCATAGAGGGAGCAGGATTTGCTTCATGGTGTGTTTGAAAGACACCTTTATGTCTCTCTGATTTGCATCTAGGACTGCCCACCCCCTCCCCAGAGGACTTCTGGCAAATGGCAGTTCAGCCTTTTTTCTTGAGTTTCCAGCTTCCCACCACTCCGTAAAGAAAGCCTTTCCGCTGCAGTCAGCTGCAGCCATTACAATATTCTTAAATCGATCGCAAATTTGCCTCCCATTGGTCTCAGTTCTGGCACTGTGGAGGGTAGACCGTTCTGATGGCTCTTTTTTTGGTCTTATTCTATTTCCTGTTTTTCTATTTTTTCTTCTTTGGGAAGCAGCATATGTCTCAAGTCAGCTGAGATTCAGACCCTGATCTCCCTCTCAAGCAAAAATAAATGCTGCCCTTCTTAGATTTTTTCCCCCTCCTTCACATCTGCTCTGGACATTTCTTTAATGCACATTTCAGATGACGGTAGCTGCACCGGCCTGTGTGTTCCAGAAAGTGGCATCTGATGCAGATCACAAATACCTGGAAACCTGCTTAGTGCACCAGGAAGAGTGTGCTCTGCTCACCCAGTGGGATTGGAGAATGCCGTGGTTTGGGGGGAGAGGCTGTGCGGAGTGCGCCTGGTGTACTGTGTTCAGGGTGGTTGTGATGATGACCTTGTATCAGGAGCTTTGTGAGGTGGCAGACAGCCAGAGATCTTTATTGCGAAGAAGCACAAACTTCCATTTTTGTGTAGAAGGAGGTGACTAGTTAACAGTGAACCGGAAGCTGAGGTGACCTGGGAAATTTCAGGGCTCATTTGCATCCTATGCAGACCTTGAAGGATATGTGCACGTAGCATCCTGTGTGCTATGAGCTTGTGCTTAGTGTGTCGGCATTCAGGGCTACAGTGGGGGGCAAACACGCGGTTCAAGGATATTCCATGTGCAAGCAGTTATCAGCGGATGCCACCCTGCGCTTTGAGATGTGAGTGAAACTGTCTTGACACCCCCTTGAACATCCTGTGGGAAGTTCAGTGCCCACCCCAAGATTTCTGTGCATTCCTGGGAGTGTCCGCCTCACGGGCACTTCTGAATCAGAGCGCCTGTCTCCCCATACCCTTACCCCCCATCAGTCTCATTTTCTTGTCCTGTTCCTTCTGCTCTGTGCTTATCCAGCTCCAGAACTTAGCATTTCCCCTTGCTTCCCCCCCCCAAACTGGTCACACAAAGCATTTAAAACTGTCACAGGTTTTATAGATGCATTGGGGAGGAGAGAAGGTGATTTACGGTAACATTAATAATTTTAATTGGGATATTGGATATTCCTGTTCTTTTTAAAAACACACCAGCTTTTTTTCTTATTGTTTATTAGGGGTACACGTGTATTCTCTTACCTTACTAACATTATTAATTCTAATAGCTTTTCTTGTAAGTTCTCTTGGGTTTCCTATAGTACAATCACATTGTCTGCAAAAAGTGACACTTTTATTTCTTCCTTTCAAATTATTAGCCCTTTTATTTCTTTTCATTTCTTTGTGGCGCTGGCCAGGGCCTTGGTTCAGTGTGGGATACAGGTAGTTATATTACATATCAATTTATTCCCTTTTATCACTATTGTATTTTCAATCTCGGAGGGGGTGGCTGTCCCTGTTCTTAAAAGTCCTTCAGTTACCCTGTCACTGGGATTTTCTAACTGGTCACCTTCCTGTGGAGCCAACCTCTTGCCATGTTTCTTTGCCTTTCTCTCTTCCCTTCCCATCTCCCTCCCCCTCCCCTCTTCAAGTGCCCCCAGTATCTGTTCACTTCTCACATAAAACTATTTAGCTATCAATTTGATCCACCGTCTTCTGAACCATGGCCTCACCCACTATACTCAGAGGGACTTCCTTATGCATAGTTCCAGCACTCTACAGAATAAGCCTAAACATAGATGATCCTTTATGGGAACTCTTGAAATAAAACAATCTCCATCCACTACACATTACTTATTACCTAAAGGGAATTTACTGTGAAATTCTACGGCTACCAGGGCTGCAATGATTGGCATACTGGTCTTCTTCTAGACTAGAAGCTCTTTTAGGGCTGAGCCCTTCCATGTCACTTCTGTGTTATTATCTGTGCACATACAGCCCCTCACAGCTCCCCAGCATAAAGGAGAAGCTCAGGGTAAATTAAAACTGACTTGGCCAATGTTCTCCTTCTGGATCTGCAGGGAGTACCCTTTGAGGGTTTCCATAGATGAAAAACTGAGTCCTGAAGAGGTGCCCCATTTGGACCTGCGAGACCAACGCCAGAGTCTAAGCCCATAGCCATCACGCACGTCGCCTGGTTCCGGTCTTCTCAGCCCTGGCTGCGTGGCAGGATTGTTTGAGGAGCTTTAAGAAAGAACCAGTGACCAGGCACCCCCACCCCCCACCCCATGAAATTCCAATTTAATTGGCCTGAAGTGGGGCGTAGACATCGATCCTTTTTATAGCTCCCCAGGCAATTCACAGGGCAGCGGGGGCTGAGTACGAAGGCAGAGCAGGCATGCGATGAACTTGTGTTGAATCTCAATCAGGGGACTCAACCTTAGATGAGAAAATGTGCCCAAATGCATTTCAGAGCTAAGCCCTGCACACATATAAGAAGGTCTGTTTGATATTTAAGTCGGTACTTATCCAGGGTCTTCTTTGTTCATACCATGGACTAGAGAAACAATTATATACGGTCTCTCTTAAGCAGGAGATGGGTGGAGGGGAGCGGGAGGAGGAGCATTTCCTCCCTGGCTTTGTTTAGCATCGCCAGGGCATGGTAATAATAAAAAGCAGACTGACTTTTGGTTGGTTTTATTATTCTTAAATTCTCTCCTCTCCTGTCCTGCATCACTTGGTATGTTGCCGCTGCTGCCTTTAAGTATATCATCCAAATTACAAATTAAATGTGTATATAAGTAAAATTATTTACCATCAGTATGTATAAATACTGTATAGTATAGTAGGATTATATTTATATGCAAATTATTCATATACTTATGCTAAATATGTAAATCTATGAATCAGACTATATAAATAAAAATATTTCTCATAACAACCTTTTGAGAAAAGCATCATTATCCTCATTTTACAAACGAGGAGCCTGAAACAGAGAATTTGTCCCTTGCCCAGTGCTAGGAGAGCTAGTAATGAGTAGAAAGCATTTGTTGTACATTTACCTCTATTATTTCTTTCAATTCTTTCAATAATCCTATGAAGAAAAAATTTTTAAAAATAAAAGGCATGGGATGAAGACAGAAGAAGTCCAAGGCAAAGGGCGTCCAAGTAATTTTCCTTGCCTCCCCCATCTAGGGAGTGGCTGAGCCGGAGCTTGGCCCGCGTCAGACACCGTGTCCCCTAGCTTCTGCTGTGCTGCCTCAGTGCAAGGTGGTGGGGGGTGCAGCTCAGATACTTTTTCTCAGTCTACTGGCCCTTCTTCTTTACCCTCTATACTTTCCTCTTTGATTCTTCCTCCTTTGCTTTCAACGTTCACGTCCCGATTAATTGAAGGAAACTGGAATATGCCACTCCAAAATATGGTGCTTTGACATGAGGAATATATTGAGCTGAAGACAGTTGTGAGGAAGTGGGTATAAGAAAAGCTCCCTAGCCTTCTCCTGTTGCCTAAAAGCAGGACCCACATTTTCAAAGGTGTCCCTCCTCCCCTCTCCACCAGGAGGGACAAAAGTTAACTAACAGCAGAGACAGCACTGGACTCTCATCACTCTGGAGATGGCATCCGAAGACTCGACATAAACTTCACCAACTAGTCTGTACCTACCGTCAATTTCCTATGTGTTTACCTTCCCATAGTGTCTTGTTCTTGGAAACCTAGTAACTCCTTCCTTGGTCTTGCCTTTTCTCTACAGATTTCTTCCTTTTTTGTTGAAGATGCTCATAAGCCTGAATTCTAGACCGCCGCTTTGAGTTTCTCTTTCCTGGGTTTCTCCCAAGTATATGTGGGAGATACATGTTAATAAGCTTGTTTACTGGTCTCTGCTTAATGTGCCTTTATTACAGAGCCCCCGACAAGAACCTAGTGGCTAGTGGAAACATTTGCCCTCCCCTACACGAAAATAATGCACACAGCTCACTGGGTTCCCCTTTATCCCTGTGACCTGAGTACATCTTCCTGGTTCAACAAAGGGTCCCTCACCCAACATATCTGAAGTCAGACTCCTCCACTAGCCCTCACATCTGCATCTCCTTTTGTGCCAGGGGCCTGACTGACTGCAGCAGCAGCCAGCAGTCTCACACTAGACTCCACTTTCCCCCTGGGAGTTGCTTCGCCATCTCCTCAGGCAGGGGCGTGGCTGCAGGGCACACAAAGCTAGCATCGGAGCTCTCTCTCACAACCCCTCCCTGTCTCCTGGGTCCTCTTTTGCTTCTATCACAAACGTAGATTCTGCCAAAAAGGATTACAGTTCTAAGAAGAATTTGAAACTAAATTGGGTGGTTGTGTGACCTTGGAGAGGTTAGCAAATGTTCCTTCTGGATCCCTTCGTCTGTAAGACGGAGATACTGTTAAGACCCTGAAGGAGGGCCTGAGGTGGAAAGCATAGCAGACAAGCAGTTATCATCATGGAGGGGACACGTCCCTGCAGGAGGGGGAGGGACTTCTTACTCTGCCTGTCTTTCTAGATTCAGTTTGTGATGGAGGCCTGGAGTTTGGAGATCTCTTTCATTTCATCTGTTTAGAATTAAAAAGTTAATATGATCACTACTATGATCTGAATTGCGTCTCCTGACATTTTTATGCGGAAACCCTAGCCCCTCAATGTAACTGTGTGTGGAGACAGGGCCGTTAAAGAGGTTATTAAGGTTAAATGAGCTTATGAAAGTGGGGCTCTAATCCGATTCGACTGGGCTCCATCAGAAGACGGAGAGACACCAGGGATGCACGTACAGAGGACAGGCCATGTGAGGGCACAGCCAGAAGGTGGCCCTCTATCTGCAAGCTTTAGGAGAAAGCAAACCTGCTGATGCCTTGATCTTGAACTTCCAGGCCCTAGAACTGTGAAAAAAACCCCAAAATCCCTGTTGTTTAACCCATTCGGTCTGTGGCATTTTGTTACAGCAGCCCGAGCAAATTCATACACTCCGCTTTGCACTGTAAAACATAAGCTAAGGTGATTGTTTCCAGTGTGTCCATTCCATCCCAGCCTGGCAGCATGCAAGTAAAGAACATTCAAGACTGGACTTGGCCACCCCCACAGTGACTCTCATCTCTTTATTACAGTAAAGAAAAGACCCCTTTAATTTGCATGTGAAGAGTTTTGTTGCTAATGCCTTAAGTGGCATAAGCAGCTTTCATCTTGCTGGAAGGAAAAAAAAAGTTTTCTCTTTGTACAGTACTTCTGGTCTTTTGTGTCTTTAAGTCTTTAAACAGACTTTGATGTTTGTCTCATTTTTATTTTTGTTGTTAAACCTCTCTGCCAGGCAGGAATACTCAGTGGAGTCTCATGCCATTCTCTCCCTCTTAATTGGACCTGGTATTGAGTGACAGACCGAACGATCTTGAATTAAGAACAATGACAAACTGCCCTCGGATGGTACTCGTACTTAAAAGGAAATACTCCCATTAAACAAATGTTATGTCATCAAGAAACCCATTAATAACCCTGCCAATGATCATAGCTGTGTAATTTTTCTCATCACTGTTAATAACCAGTAAAATTATAATTGCAGATGGAGCTTAATTAAAATTTTCTATCCTATTAATGAGTGTCCATGCTTCAGATCTCCCACCAAATGGTCTGCAAAATTTAGACCATATTTCTTTAGGCCCAGGTTTTTGGAAGACATGAGAAAGTATGGACAGAAACGGAACTGGATTATAAAATTTCAATATGCTGCAATTATGAGTCATTGGATATTAGAGATGAAATTGGCCTTGTATATCATTTAAACTAATTCCAATATTTTAGGCTGATCTTTTATTTTACGTATTTGTAGCTCCTAAGTACAAGATAATACAAACAGTAAAGAAAAATTGCTTATCTCCTAAGTAAATAAACCTTTTACTTATCAAGTAAACCTAGCTCCTTGATAGATAACTACTTTCCCTTTTTACACCCTCTTACTATCATATACATTCATATACATAGTGACACAGACCAGCCCGATGCTCACCAGCCCCACCCTCTCTTCCTCCTGACTATTCCCTACCTCACACCTTCCAGTCCCTTTCATCTGGGTTTGGCCAGGAGCTATGTGACTTGTTCTTGCCAGTGTCCTCGAGCAGAAGCCATGTTTGTCACTTTCAAGAAGAGGCAGTTAAGAGCAGGGGAGCTTCTTCATGTCTCATTTCCTCCACCTGCCTTCCAAACAAAAAGGCACCAGGGGACGAGGCACTGGGCAGCGGTGGAACCATTCGTTGTAAGGATCCTGTGTCCCGACCTAACTGCATGGAGCAGAGACCACCTACCATTCCCCACTGATCTAAATTAGACTGTGATGTGAGTGAGAAATTAACCTTTATTAGTTTCAGCTACTGAGATTTTTAAGGATTATTTTTATAGTGCTTAGCCTACCCTCACCCATATATTTTACCTAACTTCATAGCTAGTTACAATTTTTCCTTTGACTCTAAAAAATGGATTTCGCTGGATGTAGAGTTTCTACGTACTCGACCGTCTTCCATGTGATACAGAGTTATGATTTTAATGCCTAAAGAATTGTCCATGTTAAGCCATGTGCCGAATGAGCATCACCATTTTTCAAATATTACATAGGTCATTTCTTGTGTTTTCCTTTTTAGGGAATATCCTTACGTATATAACATATTTCCTTAGGATTATGTTGACAAATTGGTTTTTTTCTTTATCAGTCATGTATCAGTTTACATTGCCCCTAGCCATTACAAGAGTGTAATTCATATTCCTGAAATTGAGAAAGATTTGCTCGGCATTATATTGATACTTTGTGTATAAATACTTTATATATAAATTATGTATAAAAGCACATTATATTTAAGCTCTTTATATATAAATATAAAGTATATATATAATACATATACACTTTATGTAACCACTGTATGCATACATTTATAGAATCATGTTATAATTTGTACTGATTCAGTAACTGGTGAGTTTGATGTTTTCCAAACACAAACATATTCGCTTCTTTCACATGGGGAATTTAGTCCTGCCCCCTGGGGAGCGTACTACCCTTCAGTTTAACAGATGACACGACTGGGAGTTGAGGTGTTCGGTGAGGACAGACAACGTTAAGACAATGGCTCCATATCAGAACACAGATCTGATCATTTAAATATAGTGATTTTTCTATTATAACAAACCCTCCGTGTTTATGAAACACGGCCCTTATGACTATCACCCTGGAAAGAATGATCATGACATAAATAAAAAAGGATCTCACACTGTATCGTTCCTTGTAAGTTAACAGACAAGGTGAGTTCAGTAGAGGCCTGTGGGCACCCAGTGGTGCGCAGCCTTGGAAGCTCAGATATCTTGGTCAAGCTCAGCCCCGCCAAGAACAACAATGTGGCCTCCCAGCCTAGCCTCCTAGGTTTTGTCTCTCTGACATAGGGATGAATGATTCCTAGGCGAGTGACTTCGTGTTAGTTATTGAGTGACTGACTATTAGAAATGGCAGGAAGAGGGACAGAGGCATATGATACCCGAGTAGCAGTAGGTCATACTAGGTTTACCTAGAGAAGCAAGAGATAACACTGGAGAGACAGGTTAGAGCTGGTGCAGCTCAGCTCAGTGAGCAAGTTCCTACTGCGTGCCAGGCACTGCCAAAGGCACTGGGCTGCTGAAAGGTAAATCAGACAGGGGTCTTGATTGAGCTTTTAATCACATAAGACAAATTTCATGAAGAAGTCAGGAGGCTTTGTAATAGACTGGAGTACAGGACTCAACCCTGACTTCTGTGAGCTCAGACAAGTTCCAAGCTCCCAAAATTCCTCAGGGTAACTTTCTTATCTGTAACTTTGGCGTAACTATAGTACATAGGTTTGTTGGAAAGCAAACTGGGATTTTTACCTGCAAAGATTTTTATGCACTGCCTGGTGGAGAGTGTGTCCGTTAAATGCTAGTTACTATTTTTAGGGTTTTATTAACTGGGAAGACCAACTGTCAAAAGAGTTACAGTACATCATGATTAAACCCAGCATGGAAACATCTATAAGATGCAACATGAGCACTGAAGAGACCTAGAGATACAGTTAATCCGAAAGTAGGCTGGATTAGTGATACCAATTCTTTTTTCTTTTTTTTTTTTTAAGTTGGAGTATAGTTGATTTACAATATTGTATTAGTTTCAGGTGTATGGCATAGTGATTCAGTATTCTTGCCGATTATACTCCATTATAGGTGATGCTAAGATAACGGGCATAATTCCTTGTGCTGTACAGTATATCCTTGTTGCTTATCTATTTTATATATAGTAGATTGCATCTGTTATCCCATACCTCGAATTTGTCCCTCCCCTCCGTCCCTTCTGGTAACCACAAGTTTGTTTTCTATATCTGTGAATCTTTTTCTGTTTTGCATATATATTCATTTGTATTATTTTTTAGATTCCATGTATAAATGGTATCACACAGTATTTATCTTTCTCTGATTTATTTCACTCAGCATAATATTCTCTAGGTCCTATGTTGCTGCAAATTGCATTGTTTCATTGTTCTGTTCTATGTATATACTACATCTTCTTAATCCCATTGTCTGTTGATGGGCACTTGGGTTGCTCCCATGTCTTGGCTGTTATGAATAGTGCTGCTGTGAATATTGGGAGGCATGGATTGATACCAAGTCTTGACCCCTCTGTGCCCATGGCCTTGGGCATATAATTTATGCAGTTCTGTCCATCTCTGCAGGAAAAATTATACTTTCTTGTCCCATGACTTTGGTTGGCCATGCTATTTGCCTTGACCAATGGATGTTAGCAAACAGAAGGCAAACAGAAGGTTGAACTGTGTTTGTGGAACTGTGTGTGTGTGGCTCCTGTACTTCTTAGCAAGGAGAAGAACATGTCCTGCTCTGCTGATTGTCTCAGAAAGAAGGTGAAACACACATAGACCCAGGAAGCCAGGCCAGGCCAACAGCTCTGTAGCCTGAAGCAGAAGTTACTACCTCTTTTAGCCCAGCTTAGAACAGTTGACCCCCACACTCATAAGCAAGAAGTAAATGCTCATTGTCTGTCAATTAGATACGGTATTCTGTTGTTGTTCCACAGCAATATTTGACTGATACAAGGTTCATGGTCAAATGTGATTTTTTTTTGGAAAAGTGGCTTAAAAATTGGATTTTGACCAAGAAATAGGAATTTTCTAGGAGGGAAAATGGGGTAAGGGTATTCCAGAAGAAAGAATATCAAGTACACAATTGAGTAGTGTGAAATACCACAATTTAGCATTTTAGTATTTGGGCCCTGATTGAAACATATATGGTTAATAAAGGAATCATACAAGAAAAGATCATGGACGTAAAGAAGTACTCAGTATGCACAAAAGAGATCTAAGACGTAAAGAAAATTAAAATAGAGTCTGTTTTTTTTTTCCCTGAAAGAAGAAAATCCATTATAGCAATAAGTAAAATAATAGATTTTTTTGAAAGTGACAAAAAATTTACAAAATAAAATGGAGATAATAATTCTCATTAATTAATGCCAAAGTTATGTTTAAGCGGGTGAATCATGCAATACCTCGGCTTTTTGCCTCCTACCTATAAAAATCACTCCTGTGACCAATCCCTTCTCAACACAAAGGTCCCCCCCCCACCCCTTTCCACTGTTTTCAATGAGCTCCTCTCTTCAGATCTCCTAGGGCTCATAAACAGATCTCTGTCTTCCTAATTTAACTTAGAGTGGAAAGATTGTTGAACTGGGAATCAGAAGTTCTTAGCAGCTGTCCTGCTCAGCCAGTGATGTGCTTAACTCCCTGGTCCAGCTCTTGTATTGCTTTGGGCACCACAGACTCATCTGCAGAGTCGGAAGTCTTGACGAGATAGTCTTTAATACCCCATCCCGTCACAGTATCCTTGCATCCACGCATCTATCCACCCAGCAAGTATTTCTTGCATCTCTACGGTGTGCCCGACCACGTTCTAGATTTTGTTCTCCCTCTGGAGGTAAAAGACAGTCAATAACTAACCTGATAAATGAGAACAATGTGTCATGCTGATGAGTGTCCTTAGAGAAGTTCAAATGTGACGGGGATAGGATAGTGATCTGGTGACTGACGTTGAGTGGATGGTAGACGTGGTCTCTCTGAGGAAGTGACATTTTGGTTGGGAAGCAAACAATGAAAAGAGGCCAGTCTTGTCAGGATGGTGAAAAAAAGTGTATTTATCCTGAGTGATAACTCTCAAGAATTTATTCCATGAAAATGGGGGATGGTAGGACCAGGCCATATGGAGCCATCACTAAATTGTCAAGTAGCTTCTATTACTGCGCTGACCGGTAAGTTCTAAACCCACTGCTCAGAAGACCAGGACGGGGCAGGAGGGGGCAGGGGGCATAGGGGATGCAGACTCGCAGCACAACAGGTCGAACTGCGGAGAGAGTGGGGCCTGAGACACGGGTGGGAGGAAGCAAACCCTGACGGTGCCGCTTAATCCCTTGGGAATACAACAGGAGACTTAGAGAGCTTCTGGGCAGCCCCTCTTCTCAGATGGGGAAACTGAGGCCCAGAGAGGGGAGAGTGATCTGCCTAAAGTCACAGGGTTCTGCTTGGCAAGTCCTGTGTCTAGTTGGTAAGAATCACCACTTAAGTAAATCACGAATCAAGTCTCAGATAGGGTTTCCGGATTTGAGATGGGGGAGAGAGAGGAGGCTCCAGTATTGCAGCAGGCAAGAGTTGCCTGTTAGCACCAGATTTCTCTACCTCTCCATTTTCAGGTTCCATTTGGATACAGCAGGATTACTGCAGTTCTGACACTCCCATCAATTGAGAGCCCTTTAAAAAAAAAAAAAAAAAAAAGGAGGCCTGCCTGCTTACCCTGCAGCACAGGCTAATTCCCATTTGGCTTGTTTAGCGATCTGAGTCCTCGGCCTGACTTGTGACTAACCAGGGGACATCCAGCGTGGTAGCAGGAAAAGGCCAGACTCCCAGAATCACAGTTCAAAGCCCTGTGTTCTTTCCCCACGGCCGCCCTTTAACCTTTGAAACTCCAGCCTGGAAAAGAATCATGTTACTTGCCTTGCCTGCTGCACGTGGTTATTAAGAGTTAAGGAGAGACCTCGGGATGGCATTTTTTATATTAAACAATAAATGGAAAGGCTGAGTAGGTTCCTCACTAGCTTAAATTATTAATTAGCTGGGTGGCTTCCCTTTTCTGGGTCACAGTGGTCTAGTTTTCTACAAAAGAGGAAATTAGATTAAATAAACTCTTGAGGACACTTCCAGCTTTAACAGCCTGTGATTTTATGACAAAATAGTCGCCTTAAAATCCTTGGAAAAGCATCCTCTGCGCCTTTCTGCTTTGCGATGGGGTTCGCCACTGGCGACCTAGTAAATCCTGTGGTATTAGAATGAGGATTTCATTACTAGGAAGTTGCCTGTCTTACTTCACACGTTCACAGAACTCTAAGGGCATTTGGGCTGAAGCTGGAAAGGGGGTTTGACCTCATAGCATCCTTTTCTGAAGTTCACTAACATAGAACCACAATTTCTCAAGTTTATGTTGGAAAAAAATCTAATCCGATATCTCTGTGATGCCTCTTGCTGGGTTTTCAAATGACCACCTGATGAACCACAAATCTAGCTGGATTTACGCTGCAGGAGTGGAGTCCTTTGTGAGTTCATGGTCACAGATAACCTAGTCTCATTCAGGTTCTCCGGGCAGGATTCTATAAGTGACTGACTTGAATAATTGCTCCCTGAATAGTAAAGTAAACTCATTAGGGTCCCATGAGAAATTAAGTCTCATTCTGAAGCGGGAGATGGATTGGCCAGTTTTGTAGATATTTCAGAAGGTAATGGTCACCCTGTTGGCCAGCAGCTCTTAAACATTTCTGTCAGAGGTTCACGTTTGCAATATGAAGCAGTGTGAAAAAAAACCTTTTTTTGCTTGCTCTGTTTCAAACCCCTTTTTCGTTTGCTCTGTTTCAAAAGGAGGAAAAAAATTCACCTGGTGTTTAACTGCAAAAAAGTGTTACTGTACAAGCAAATTTGGGGAAATTACATTATCTGTCTCTTAGCAGTGGGGCAGGGTGCTGTGTAATCTTTTACTTGCAAATATAACTTAAACCTGGTTATTTAAAGATAATCAGTCAAAAGTCCCAATAAACATGTATACCATGTTGTATAGTAGATTTACCAAAAAAAAAAACAACAAAAAAAAACAAAACCCCAAACCAAAACCAATTGTAGTTGACAATTATAAAACTCACAGTATTTTAAAACTGAAAAGCAGGAATGTCAGCAAATGAAACCGTGACCTACTGAAGACAGCATTGATAATCCCATATTTACCAAAGATTAAGCTTTTAGTCTAGTAATTGCCTGAGATAGAGGCAGGAAGGGACTATTACTAATTTCTCACTAAATAGCAGGATTTTTGCTGGATGTTTTGCATACACTATAATGTTTAACTTTTTATTTATTTTATTAATAAATTTTTTAATTTTTTGTGTGGGAGGTCATTAGGTCTATTTATTCATTCATTATTAGGGTTTTTTTGTGTGTGTGTTTTTGTTTTTTTGTTTTTTTTTTTTTTTGGCAGAGGTTCTGGGGCTTGAACCCAGGACCTTGTGCTTGATAAGCACACACCCTACCATTTGGGCTATACCCCCTCCCCCCATGACCTTTTAAACAGTCTTATGAGATATTTATTATTTGTCCTGATGTGTAGACTAGAAAGCAGAGACTCCGAGAGTTAATTAATTTGCTCAAGTTTTTACAACTGGTAATCGTGGACCTGGGATTTGAACCAGGATCTCGTAGTTTCAAAAGCCTCTTCCTTTCACCATTACTGGTGTTACGCAGGTGACAGATACCTTTCCCCAGCATTTAGGACGTATACTTCCCAAACACTCTTGCTGTCATTAGGACAGGTTTGTCCATGATCTCGCCCATGGTCTGGAGACCACAGCAACCCTGAACGGCCAGCACTCCGGGTTAGCACATGGTGTGAGTTCCTTGAGAACTCTTTTTTGAAACAGCATATACTAATTCCAGCCTCTCTCTGTAACAACAGGAGGAATTTTTATTTTTTCATTTTTCCTGTCTTCTTTTTAAGAATCAAAGGACTAGAGAACTTGGTGTTATCGGCTAATCCTTTGAAAAAAAGACCAACAAGAGGAACGTTTAGTTTCCTGGGCATGTGATGAAATTTCAAAGCCTGCAATACCACATTTCATCTCCACTCATCCCATAGGTCTACCTCACCCAGGAATGCCCCTGGAGAGTTCTGGTGCTTTTAAAGCAGAATATCAAAGAACAGGCAATAAATAAGTTAAAAGTGGAGAGAGACTCTAGCCACTTTGGTTTTGGAGTATGGAGCTCCAGAGACAGCTCTCCAGTGAAGACAGGTGGAAATAAACATCTCACTCCTATGAGCACAGCTCCAGGAGCCCTGTCAGATAATTTATGTGCTTAAGTGTCTATAATTACACATGTTCATACATACTCATCCTCATGCTCCTAATTTTGGAGAACAGAGAAGTGAATAAATTGATTAGTAATTTGGTTGTATTTGATTCAGCGGGCTCTCTAAGTGCCTTATAAAGGTCCCAGAGTAAGTTTCCACTGATAGAGAATTCAGTTCAGCCTGAGACCTTGAGGAGTAGTAGATTGGCTGAAGACGAAACGATTGAGCCATTCATTTATTCAAACATTTTGCTTATTTATTCACTCATTCAACAGTTATGCCCAGCTCTGCCCAAGCACTGTGCTAGGTACAGAGGACACCCAGTTTGATAAGTGATGGGGCCTGTAACGTGTCTGTCCTTGTGGGGAAGCTAGTCTGGTAATGAAGGCATCGATTACCAGACAATGTGGTCAAGTGCCAGAGGCACCCAACACAGGCTGGAGTTTCAGGAATCATTTCCTAGAGATGGAGACATCTGAGTGGCTTTTGAAGGATGGTTAAGAGCTGTCCGGATGAGAAAGCATGGAAGGCATTCCAGTTGCAGGCACGGCAGTGAGAAAGGCTCTGGCCCTTTAAATTCCCAGCGATTTTGTATCATGAGAAGGAAGTGGGGAGAACGGCTGAAAAAGAGGTTCCAAGTCAGATAGTTACCTCCCCTAAAAACTATAGAGTGGGGCCTGGAGTGGATTTAAGCCAGGGCTATACACTAGGTTTTCATCCCCTTAAAGATCACTCAGGCTTCTGTATAGAGGAAGGTTGGATCTGGTGCAAACACTGGGCAGAGAGTTGAATTAGTTAGAGAGCTGTGGGAGAAGCATCACACAAGGAATGGTAAGACTCAGAGCCTAATTCCCAACAATAGAAGGAGATGGGGTTTGATAGATTTAAGAAAGGTAACAATTGTACCACTTGGGGGTTTTATGGTAAATGAGAGAGGACAGGAGGGTAAATACATGTTGCTCTTTAGGCAATTAAAGGATTAGGATATTATTCATGAGAACACAAGGGAGAGAGCAGTTTGGGGGAGGAATGTGTATCAAATTAGTTTAAGAACATGGGAAGCTGAAGCCACGGAATTCACGCGGAGCTGACACTTAACCACAACATCAACTTGACGTAGGGCTGTTTTCAGACCCTGGGCAGCCCAGACCGTTAGCCGGCGCTGCCTGCCAATTTCACATAGAGGGGCTGCCCTCCTGCGGCTTTAATTGTCATCCTGACCTGTTTTCTAGGTGGCCCCCAAATGCGCTTACTTCTTCTTGTGCCTCGGCCTCATGGCTAAGATCTGTTTCTCATAATCCGTTACGTCAGCCCACACTCAACTCAGTGACCTTGTGTTCTCTTACTGCAGTAGCTGCTTCCGCTTGGCCCTCTTGCTGTGCTTTTTACCTCCCTGTCTTTGCCTGGATGTCCTTAAGACTCTCATCCTCTCCCAGGCTGTTTGTAAAAATTGCTCTCGGAGCTCTATCCTTGACTTCAGCATGAGTGCCCCCTGTCTTACTGCTCCTAAAAGTTGTCTTACCATCCGCTCACCACACTCTGGACAGGGCTGTTCCTGGGGCTCCGTCAGACTCTGCGCTGGCCTCTGTTGGCACTCGGCTGCATTCTCTGCTCACTTGCTCTCCATCCTGCAGGAGCCTCTAGCAGACCGAGCAGCCAGTGTCAATGCTGGGCTCTTTTCCTTAGATATACAACGGGCACCATTCGATGCTGACTCATTTGCTACCCTGGAGTTTGTGGAATGAAGGGATAAAGAGAGGTCACAGGGACCAGTTCTGGAAGGAAGCCAGGTCTGTCACTTCCTCCCTCCCAAGCCATGCTGGACAGGAGCCAGAAGCCAGGCCATTTAGTCTAGAGGAGAAATAGAGAACACCCCAATGACCAGCGATGACTGGAATTCTACTGCCAAAGACCCGCAGCTGGGGCTCCAGGAAGAGGACATGTGCTGAGACTACAGGGAAGTGGAGAAACCAGCCGAGCCTGCAGCAGCATAGGGGAGGACGTATTCAGAGGGACAGACACGTGGGCTAACCTGACTTGAGGTGTATTTGCCAGGATCATGCTGAGAATCGGAGCATGACACCCTCACAGACCGTTGAAACTGCAAATATCGTGAGATTGTGTTACAAAAGCCCGTGGAGGCAAGGTGGGTGACCCAAACCAGTGAGCAGGTAGGGACGGTGGCAGTGATAACCCTCCATACGGACAATAAGCAATGGATAGTATGCGGCAAGTTGGCCCAGTGTCACAAGACCTTCACACTTTTCAAGAAAAGCCAGAAATCCGGATTTTATGTAGATTTTCATGACTTCTAAATGCTGTCAAATGATTAAAATTGCTTTCAAATATAGCAAAGCCAAAATATATCTGTAAGTTGGATGTAGCCTCCAATTTCAGCGGTACCCATATTTTTAAGATGATAATAGCTGAGGTCCAGGAAAGTAAGTGGATTTCCCCAAGGGCCAATAATTGTAGAAGGGCAAGTAGTTGGTGGCTTGGTATTCTGCTTCCTTTCTGTCCGTCTTTCTGTTTCTCTCTCCAATCCAACACCCTGCAGAGATGTGGGGAACACAAGGTATATTCCACCTCCCCAGCCAAAAGCCGCGGGATGGGCCAAAGATTCTGCTTCTTGACATCTTGTTGGCTTGGCTCCTCCTCTCTGAGGCTGGCCACCTGTTATGCATTGAGCAGAAAGAGACCTGGATCGCGTCCTAGCCTAGGCTTACCCATTAACCTTGCAGCCTTGGAAGATTCTCTTCTCCTCTTTGGACCTCATTGTCTTCATAGATACAGTGAGTCTGCCAGCCTCGTAAGTTCCCAATTCTCTAATAAGTCTAACCCAAGTGAACCCAAGCTTGCTTTAAATACTTAAGCCCTCATTTCAACGCCTTTATTAGCACTTCCTTCTGCTGCATTCTTCCCTCCCCTCACCATTCCCCTCCCCAATCCCATCCACACTCCTATCCTGGTACCTGGTGTTCCCATTCTGGTCCCCAAATCCTGGAGATCCATTGGTGTGTACCACCGGGATCTACCCTTCATTGTCTGTAAGATCCATTCCAAATCCTTCTTACCATCAAAATTCACCTATCCAGGAGATATCCTAGCATGCCTAAATATTGGAAATGTATAAATAAATTTCTTGGCATATGAATATTAAACTGAAAAACTTAGGAAAAATATTAGAACTAATAAGAGTTGAGTAAAATGGCCAGTTAAAAAATAAATACACAGAAGTCTGTTATTTTTTTCTCTAGATCAGCCATAATCAGTTAGACACAGACACACACACACACACACACACACACACACACACACACACGTCTCTCCTGACAAAGATCTTAAAAAGAAATTTACAGAAGCTACAGGAGGAAAACTGCAAACCCTTACTATGGTGCACAAAAGAAGATGGGGGCACATGACTATGCAGGAGAAACCATATTGTAACAGGTGTCCCCCAAGTTAATCTATAGATTCAGGGGACTCCTTCCAGTGCAGCACATTAATAGAATATCAGTAAAAAGCTCAGTTACATTTTGGATGTGACTTAGAGGTAGTTATAAAATGATTCTGATCTTTATTGGAGAAATGAAGTGCTACCTTCTGAATATATCCCAACTCCAACAATTTTGGTCCAAGCCATCAACATTCCTCATGAGGATCACGGTAATAATCATCTTGTAACCAGCCTGTGCTCTAATCCCTTTCCTTTTCAGTCTGCTCTCAGGACCGCTTCCAGTAGAGTCCTGTTAAAATGGTAGTTAGGTCATGTCATTGTCTTGATCAAAATCTTCTGATGGCTTCGCACCTTTTTGAGAGTAAAAATAAAATTACCCCAATAGCCCATAGTGACCTACATGATCTAACCCCTGTTATGGGTCTTTTTCAGATTCTCCTCTTCCCACTGCTCACTCTGTCCAGGAACACCGGTCTCCTAGGCGTTCCTCAAAGGCACCCGAAAGGTAAAATTTGTAAGATGGTGCAGCCTTTGGAAAGAAGTTGGTAGCTCCTCAAAATGTCAGAGTTACCACATGACCCAGCAAGTCCACGCCTAGGCATGCACTCAGGAGAAGTTAAAACATAAGTCTACACAAAAACCTGTGCACAGATGGTCATAGCAGCATTATTCATAATACCCCAAAGTGCAAGCAACCCAAACGTCCATCAATGCACGAGTGACTAGAGAATGTGGTATATCCCTGGAAGGGATGTTCTTAGTTAATAAATTAGATAGGAATGAAGAACGGATACACGCTACAACACGGATAAACTTTGAAAACTAAGCTTAATGAAAGGATCCAGTTGCAAAAGACCACAGATTGTATAAATCCATTTATATGAAATAGAAAAATCTCTAGTGACAGAGAGTAGATTGATGGTTGCCTGGGGCTGGGGTGGGGTGGTGGTGGTGTGTGTGTGTGTGGAGTGGGGGAGAGGGAGGGAAATGGAAGAATGACTGCTAATAGTTATAGGGTATCTTTTTTTGGGTGATGAAAATCTTCTAAAATTCATCACGATGATGGTTGTATGTATAACCTTGTGAATATCCAAAAAAACTGTTAAACTGCGTGCTTTAAATGGGTTCATTGTGGATGTGGATGATATTTCAATGATGCTGTTAGAAAAGGTAAAATGATCCAGTATGTACAAAGGGCTTTTGCATTCATGGTCTTATCCCTCCCTCAAGTGACCAAATGGACCAGGCAAGTGTGCACTAGGGCCATGGGGCCACCTCCCTTTCGCAGAAGAGAAACCCAAGTTTCAAGTTTAGCCATGTCATCCAAAGCCACTCCGCTAGTAAGTGAATCATCTAAAAATGAGAATTTCTGGCTTCCCATTTCACCTTATCCCCTCCCTCACACCATTTCTTACTCCTTTGCCCTTTTGATTCTATTTTCAGACCTGGCCTCTGAGCCGCTTCTGATGAGCCCTTCATTCTCTGCGTTTTTCTTTACCATGCCCAGCGTTTTATGCAGTACTTTATTTATTCATCCACCATGAAACATGAAGGCTGCTCTCTAAGCTGACTGCCAGAAATCTGAATTACTTCAAGAGTTTTGAAAATTCCAAAAGTAATGGTCCTTCGCGAGAAATACCTTCAGGGCTCCATTCATTACGGAGTCAGGCTATGGTTCTGCCCTGATCTGACTGCCAGGAGACTTAACCTCATGTGGCCTTGTCTGGATGTGCTCAGTTCCTTTCAGGCTTCTTTCCTGAAGTTTTACCTCAGCGACACTGTCTAAGCTGGTTAGTCCGACCGTCTGTCATCCCTCTATCTCTAATACTGTAAAAACCTGTATTTTTCTTTCTCTATCCTTTCCTGTATTTCTTGTAATCATTTTAATAAATATTTGAGGAATGAATAAATAAATGAGTGCCTGGCATGTTGGATTGTAAGAAGAGAATGGGCAAATCCAACTTTATCATTGAGAGGATTATCTCTGGTGGCAGAGGGGAGGATATGCTTGATGAAGAAGAGATTGGATACTGGGAAACCAGTTAGTGGACCCTTACTAGTTTTGCCAGTTGGTTGTGGTTGTTTATTTTGATGATCAAAGCCCTTCCAAGATATCGAAGTGCCATTCAGGGCATCAGGAGTTTAACTGAGTTTCTTGTGGTTTGATTGCTGAGATCCTTAACCCAGAAATTGGCAAGAAGCCACCGAGCCCCAGACTACACGAGAGTCACTTGTTTATTCATTTGTTCAGCGAATACTTGCTTAGTGTCTACTCTGTCCTTGGCCTTATGAAACTGGGTGTGCAGCAGGGAACAAAACGGGCGTGGTTCAGATACTACCGTCCAGTGACAGACAACAGGTAAACCAGCGAGTAGACAGGAAAGTGCGTATGTGAATGAACTATACTTATGTGGACTGGAGCTGAAGTTCTGGAGAAAGGAGTCATGGAAACATGAAATTAGTGAGATTAGGAAGAGCCGCCAAAGAACGTTAAGCCTTCAGTGCCAAAGGAGGACAATGATGATGACACTGGTGATGCTAATGTCAGCGGTGGTGCCTTGTACCAAGTCACGCCGTTACCTTTACAAAATGTTCTCCTAACTGTTTAATTACTGCCCTTTTCTGAATGAAGGGAAGTGAAGCGAATCGTCCGTGGTTACAGAAGTCCTAGCGGCAGGGCTGTGGGTAGAACCATCGCTTGTGATTCTCTCTCTAAACAAGTGTCACTGCAGTGCCATTTGTCAGCACAAAATCTGACCTGGAAGCCCACGCCTCACCCTGATCTGCAAGCACACTTTCATCCACTCTCTGGTGCCCCCCAGTGAGACAGGAAGGGGGCAGGGCACAGCCATTCAAGGATGCTGCAGCAATTAACATCAAAATGGTGAAAGCTTCAACCCCCAGGAGGCCTTGAGGCTCAAGATGATGGGAGATTTAACTTCTATTAGACCTTGAGCTTCATTATATGCTTATTGTAATGTATTAACATGGTGAATGACACGCCCACAGGCACCATGGCAGTCCCAAGACTAGCCACAAAAGGCCGAAGAGTGGGAAATGGCCAACTTCCTAGGAATCCCAGCCCCTTCCCCAGGCTAGTTAGACTGGTCCTTCCACTTATTAGCATATGAACCCATTGAGCCCATAAAAACTGGCAACATGGTGCCTCAGGGCCGCCCCCTCTCCCCCTCTTCGGAGGCGGGCTGCACTCTGTCTATGGAGTGTGTACCTACTTTTACTCTGAGCACCCAACCCTCACATCTCATGGCCTTTCGATGCATCTCTCTAAATAAATCTACCTTCACTCAACTGGGGCTCGCTCATGAATTCTTTCCTGCGCGAAGCCAAGGACCCACACTTGGCGGGGGACGTCCCAACGGAAGCCCGGGACACGGCCCTCCTCGCGCCTCAACACCCGTTTTTCCTGCATCACCAGGGCACGGCTGAGTCTCCAAGAAACACGTTGGAAATCCTTGCCAAATGATTGGAGACACTACACTAGACACTGGAAAGCGGATTTGTCATTTAATTCTAACAAATGCATTAAATACTCTGGCCTGTACTCAACCTCATACTTTCCATCTCACCATTGCTAAAAAAAAAAACAATGGAACCTAATGAGTTGAATACTTTTGATCTCTATTGTCTTGTCCTGTTAGGCTGGTCACAAGGGAGAAGAGTTCTAAGGAGACCTGTCAACACCTTTCTCTGTGCTTAATGAGATGTCCTCACCTGCCCCGTGGCACTGCCCTTGTCCGGGCCCCGGGATGTGCCAGCTTTCCCACTGTGCTCGGTGACACTTCTTTGCTCTGGTGGCTGCATGTTAGCCAGCAGGGCGTTTCAGGAAATGGACATGAAGAAGAAGGAAGAAGAGTTGAAGCTTCTCAAGGCAAAATACAGCATCAATACCAACTCATCAAAGTAAATGTTTTCCGCATTTTCATTTTGTATTAAAACTCCGTGAATAACCACCGCCACCCTTTTTTCGTTTGTAATTAATACTGAATATTGTGATTTCTTATTTGAGATTCAAAACGACCTGCTCAAAGTGACCTGATTCAGAATGACCTATTCAACATTTCAAAGTCAAAGCATTTCTTCTGAAGCCTAGGATAATTTAGACCCTGCGACTTCTCTGAGAACTGGACCCCACTTCGGTCTCTGGCAGAGGGTCTCCCAGACTGTTCCTCACCTTCTTACAGAAGACAGTGGCTTCCCTGGCTAGACTTAATCTGTTAAGGGAAAAGCAGTCTTTCCCAGGCCCCTTTGGATTGGCGTCCCCTCCTGACGGCCTCCTTATTTGACCCTTTGGAACACTGTCCCTTCCCGTCTTTTGTAAAAGTGACTTCACAGCATCATTTCCACTTTGGTTCAGTTCAACACTCAGACCACTTTGGGTGAACTCTCCCAAAGATACCTGGCTTTTCCTACCTTTCTATCCTGAGAACTCCCACCAGCCAGCAGCTCCTGAACCAGCAGCTTCTACCCTCCTTTCCCCTTAGGGCCAAGGGTCTTCATGGCATCTTTGGAACAGACATGAAACTTACAGTTCTCAGAGTGGACTTTACAGTGGGGGCAAGGTTGCTGTTTGCTCACGTGCTACAGTCAGAGGCCATGTCCTCCACCCCAGTATGCCTGCTGGCTATCTATGAACTCTCAGGGGTTCACTCCCAAGATCTCTGTACTGGATCGAATAGTGTCTCCCCAAAATTTATCTTCCCCTGGAACCTTAGGATATGACCTTATTTGGAAACAGACTCTTGGTAGATGTAATTGGGTTAAGATGAAGTCAAGCTGAATAAGGGTGGGCCCTAATTTCAATGATGGGTGTTTTGTAAGAAGGCCACGTGAAGACACAGAGACACATGGAGAAGGCGGCCACGTGACCGCTGAGGCAGAGAAGGGAGTGACGCATCTTCATGCCAGCGCCTGGCAAGGATTACGGGCGAGCGTCAGGAGCTGGCAAGGGGCCAGGAGGGGTTCTTCCCTAAGAGCCTTTGCACGGCTCTGCGGGCACCTTGATTTCAGACTTTCAACCTCCTGACCTGGGAGACAATACTTTTCTCTTGTTTTAAAGCACGCAGTTGGTGGTAATCTGTTACAGCAGCCATGGACAACTAATCGTCTCTTTTCCTCTGAGGCCCTTTGGACCATTCCGAGTGGAGGCAAGACTGGTTGTGCTACACGTGCCCCCATTACTCCCTGCACTTCTGTGCTCTGGCCCCTTCTCTGAGATGCTGACGTCTGTGAATGGTATCACCCAACTCCCTTGCTCTCTGGCTGCCACCTGGGTTGGTCGATGGGAAACCTGGCAGGAGATCTGAGAGGGAGAAGAGAAAGATGATGAGGTCTTTATTCCTCTGGCCCCCTTCCTGCTGCAGCGAAGTTTTGATTGTAGTCGCCACCTCTACAGTTGTAGCTTTTGTCAGTTTGCCCTTCTCCCCTGGGTCTAGCTCTCAATTGGGTTCCAGTAATATTGTTTCCTCCTCTCGACTTTTTAAACCTACGGTGATAACTGCTCCTAGTCCTGGGTCCCTCAACATCCCTTGTAGATGTTCTTAACCCTGCCCCAAAACTTGGTAAATAGATCCATCATTAAAAGTTCTCATCACATACATCGTTCAGGAGTGTGGTGACACAGGAACCCCCCTCTGCCCTCTGCCTAGTCCTGGAGGACTTGAGAGCACTTACCTGTGCTTACATCTGCCTCCCTCTCCTGGATCGTGGGCCTCCCAGGCACAGACATCTTCAACTTCATAGTCCCAGCATTTCTCACAGAGACCGTCCCATAGTTAAGGGCTTAGTAAATGAAATCAATAAATGAATTCGTGAGGATGGAGGCCCTTTCACATTCTGAAGGAGCTTGATTTAGCCGTTCGTCTCATGGGCTCCTAGGAATGGCGGTCTGGGTTTGGAGATGCATGATAGAGTCTACTGTCTAGATACTTGGAATTCTTGCAGCCCATTATGTTTACAGAGTACTTATGTGTACATACTGGCACCTGACCTTTCCCACAACCTTATGAGAGACAGAAAAAAAAGCCAGGTAGGAAGTATCTCAGTTCCCAAAACGGGCCCGGAGAAATTAAGCAACGTACTCAAGGTCATGATCTTTGGTTAATCAATATACCTTAAGCATTTTCAGTCTAAAGAGCGATCCACAAACAAGAGCATTTTATGCTGAAGAAAACACTGTCCTGTAGCTGACGGAGGCTCCATCATCCATTCATCTCCTAGTCACTGGGCACTCAGCCCTGGCTTCCGTGGGCAGAGGGTAGGAAAACAGATACGATTTCTGCCCTGGGGAGCTCATGGTCTTCTGGGGGAAGATCGCAGTCACTCAAGTAACTACACAAGTAGAACTGTAATTACATAGTGGGAGGAGGGTGAGGAAGGAAGGGGACAGGCCATTCTGAGATGCAGAGCAGGAGGTCTGACTAAGGCATCCTCTCTGAGAAAATGGCTTTTGAACTGAAGTAGGAGGTACTGAGAGAGGAGATGGAGAACTGGGTGAAGAACATTCCAGGTGGGGGAACTAGCTCATCCCCAAACTGAAGCTGAGATTAGATTATCTGAGGAGCTGAGACAAGCCTAGTGACACTGAACTTAGGTGAGGGCAGGGCACAGACATGACCTTGGTTGGTTCTACCTAGAGGCCCCCAGCCGCCCAGCATGAAGTGGCATGGAAATGATCATTCTCCTTTCTGCCTGGAGTCCATGCAATAAAACATCGGTAAGGAATTGGTCAGAATTCCCAGTAAGGAGTAAAAATAAGTCTTCAAATTCTTAGCCACAGAACATTTGTTTTTATTATGTTGTTGATTCTTTGGGTGTTTAGAAACAAGCTCAAGGGACTACACTGAAAACATTGGGAAATCAGTTATGGCTGACTGCATTTTTTTATAACTAATTTTAATAAACAAAGTGGAATTAGCATCCTAAATGAAAAGGTGGCTGTATCATGTCAAAAAATCAGTAGTATTATAATGAGAAGAATTTTATGATCTGAGAAATACATGTGATGTAGTGGTATCCGTGCATCCAAAGTGAAATGGGGATTGACAGTTGTAGCAGTCAGGGTCCCAGTGGGAGACAGGGAGATTGCCAGCTAAAAAAAATTTTTTTAGATTCCACGTATAAGTGATATGGTATTTTTCTTTCTCTTTCTGGCTTACTTCATTTAGTATGATGATCTCCAGGTCCATCCATGTTGCTGCCAATGGCATTATTTTATTCTTTTTTATGGCTGAGTAGTATTCCATTGTATAAATATACCACAACTTCTTTATCTAGTCATCTGTTGATGGACATTTAGGTTGCTTCCATGTCTTGGCTATTGTAAATAGTGCTGCCGTGAATACTGGGGTGCATGTGTCTTTTTGAATTAAAATTTCCTCTGTATATACACCCAGGAGTGGGATTGCTGGCTCACAGGTTAAGTCTATATCAAACATCTGTTATAATAGCACATATGGCCTGGTATTATTTAATTAGTCAGTTTTTCACTCAGTGTTCCCCATCTGTTGGGAGGTTTAAGCTTGTGTCATTATCCCCAGCAGTGCTGAAGGGGCTCAAGACTTGTTTATTTGAATGGCTAGACAAGTGAATTAACATGTGAGTGATGAAATTCACACCTAGGTGAAGTAGTTCCCCTCCACTGAAGAAACTAGTTGTGGATCTGGAGGTCAAGAAGGAGGGAAAGGAGACACATAACAGAAACCTTGAGTGTTTTTGGAATAGCATTGGCTGCTGGCCAATTGCCAGCCCTCAACACCCATGTGCTGGGAGGGACATTGAGGAAGGGACAACCGAGGTATGCGAATGAAGTACAAAGAGAGATCTGAGGAAAATCAAAGCAAGAGGATGTACATTTCCTCAGGGTAATGATGTCCAAGCTTCAGTGAATAAATATTTTTGTCACAGCTATGCGCTACTTGTTAGTATTTAACATTTTCTTTAAACTGACATGCTTTTAAAACTTAAAAACCTTCATTTAGAGAAGTTGGTTGCTACCATAGTAGAAAACCAGTATGCCTTGCCCAAAGCAGAAAGTATTGATAAAAAATAACACAGAGAAACAGAACCATATGGCTAATTTCCAGCTGGGCACTGCTGCCTGCTGAAATGCTGAGTCTGAAACCAAAGTCCTCTTAGTGAAAAAGATAAATTTGTCAAGCCTTAGAAAGTGTTAAGTACACATGTGTACTAAACGAATATATTCTCTTGTAAATTATTAGGAAAATTAAATGCAAATTGAGAAGGGAATTATTTTCAGAGTGGGAGTCTAATGCTGCTTAATTTCCAGCCCAGACACCACTAAAGTCAACTGCACGCGTCCACGCTCTGGGGAGCACTGCCCTGGGTGGCGGCTGCCCTTCCCGCTAAGCCAGAGCTTAATAGGCTTGCCTGGAATCTTATCGCCACTGATGACGTGGTTTCTACCTAAAAATGCCTTCCACGTGCCCAGCAGCAGTTTTCTAAAGAACTTTTCAGAAAGAGGAATAGTCTTCCCAAGGAGAGGATTCTTCGCCTTCCGTGAGTTAAGGAAGATTAACTGTGAAATGTGCTTACTAACACCCATCCAATTATAGTCACAAAATCAAAACAGAAGTAGATCTTAAGGGCTGTACCAAATGTGTTGGGTGTGCCTGTGGTGGCAGGCAGGACGTAGGAAATACTGATGTTAGTTTTGGGTTGCTGGTTTAAGTGACTGTCTGGAAATTATAGACTTTCCCAATCACTTATTTATTTATTACTCAATATTAAATGCATACAGTTAAGTACAGTACCCATCTTTCAGAGGGGATCATCGTTAACGTTTTATCATATTTGCTGCAGATTAGTTTTTAAGAATCAAACCTTGCAGTTACAGATAAAGCTCACTTTGTGTTCAGCCTAATCACATTGGTCTCTCTCTCGCCAGATAAAATTTTTTTTAAATTGAAGTATAGTCAGTTTACCATGTTGTGTTAATTTCTGGGTACAGCATAATGTTTCAGTCACACATATATTCCTTTGCATATTCTTTTCCCTTATAGGTCACTACGAGATATTGAATATAGTTTCCTGTGCTATACAGAAGAAACTTGTTTATCTATTTTATATATAGTAGTTAGTATCTGCAAATCTCAAACTCCCAATGTATCCCTTCCCAACCCTTTCCCCCCTGGTAACCATAAGTTTGTTTTCTCTGTCTGTAGGTCTGTTTCTGTTCTGTAAATAAGTTCATTTGTGCCTTTTTTTTTTAAGTTTCCACATATAAGTGATACCTCATGGTATTTTTCTTTCTTTTTCTGGCTTACTTCTGTTAGAATGACGATCTCCACATTCATCCATGTTTCTGCAAATGGCATTATTTTATTTTATTTTTTATGGCTGAGTAGTATTCCATTGCATAAATATACCAAACTTATTTATCCTGTCAGCCAAATAAATTTTTATACATTTGCTACTTACATATTAAGCCATAAACATTTAGATTTTATTGATTTGTGCTTTTAAAACCTAAATAAATGTATATATTATTTTTCTACCTCAAAATTTTGCTTTTGAAATTTATCCTTAGTAATTATTTATTGTCTGTCATATATTAATGTGTTATGCGTTATTCCCTATGCAAATATATTGTATGATTTATCTACTCTCAAATAATGGAATCCACTCACTCCCCGTCATTCTTCACTGTAACAGACAATACAGAGTGTATATAAAGAATGTCACTACTGTATTTATTTCTAAGTGGAATTGCTAAATCATAGGATATGCATCTTTAACTTTATCAGATATCACCAGATTGTTTTCTAATTATAAGCACTTATGCTTTCTCTAAGAGTATATAAAAAGAAGAGGGAGATGTCCAGGGGTGGAATTTTAGGCAGCAGGGTAGTGAAGGCGGAAGTCATTGATGGGCAGATGAATTTATACGACACGGGCATTCCTCTAATCCTCTGTGGTCTCACAATAGGCATCTTCTTTCACTGGCTCTGGCATGCTCATTGTCATCCTGCCGTGTGGTACCCAGTAAACTTCACCATGGCCACTTCCCCTTCAGTCTTTCTTATCCCTTATATCTTCCCTCTGCCACGTGTGTTCAACCAACGCGAGGTCCCCTTTTGCTTCTCTTCACATGGTTACAAGTGTACTGAATTCCCCACCAGCAGCTCTCTCTGATGAGGACTTTTGGAATAGTGGGAGTGGTTAAATTCCATAGTCACATCACCAATCATGGATGCTGCCTTAGAAACCTGCTGGGGAACACGGTATCGACCTTGCTCTGTAAACATGGGCGTCTGTGTATCTGTGCGGGTATCTGTGGTACTGAAGAAGCTACCAGTGCTTATTGTTCTAGAGGGAGTAATTGTTCATTGTCAGAATAATAAAATGCATTTAGTATTCAATCTGAATTGTTCCCCACTCTCCCACGCCAGCCTCCATGTCACTTAATGGTCATACTCCAGATCTTTATGGAAACTTTTATCTTTGCTCCATATTAGTAGTTCTCCATCGTGGCTGCACCTTAGAATCATCTTGGGAGATTCAATAAATATATACTTATGGCCAAGACCCAGTGCTGGGGACGGATTTAATTGTTCTGGGGTGTGGGCTGGATATTGGGAGCTTCAACGAGCTTCCTGGGTGATTCAAATGGGAAGCCAGGGTTGAGAACCACTTTTGTAGACGTTTTAAGTTTCTCTTTCTTCCCCAATTCACGTCTACATTCCTGCCTCTCCCATAGTATCTTATAAAACATTTTGATTTCTCTTTGTTTCTTATAACAAAGCTTTCCATTTCACATGGGCTTCCCTACTTTTTCCAACAAAATGACAACACATGTCTTTGAATTCTCTTTAGTTCCCATCCCAGTTGTGTGCACCTGGTAGGTACTTAATAAGTGTCCAGTGGAGATCTGGGGATCACAGAGTGGCAAACACTCCCTTTTTCCTCCTGCTTGGAGCCAGCCTCCCATTCTAGAGGGAGCAGCAAGCCAGAAGGTCGAGAAGATAAATTGGTTTTGAGAATGTCAACGTGAAAAATGAGAAAACTACTTTTAACAGTCGGAAACCTATTTAAACTCCTAATCCTTTTATTAAACCTGTTTAAAGACAGCCTGGAGAAACCGATGCCAGAGGTGCTTCCATTCACCATCCAGATGTACAAAATAAATAACGGAATTTGAATCAGCTGGAGAGCCCTCACACCTGATGAGATCCTGTTATCCATTTTGCCCCTGGAAAAGCTAATTACAGCAAACTATTTCATCAAACTGTCCTGGAGAGTGGTTGTACTCGGCCGTGCTGCTCTTGGAGAAAAGGGGTTCACTTGATAAAAAGACATAGAAAACAAACTTACAGTTACCAGGGTGAAGGGGGATGGGAAGGGATAACTTGGGAGTTTGAGATTTGCAGATACTAACTACTTTATATAAAATAGATAAACAACAGGGTCCTACTGCACAGCACAGGGAACCATATTCAATATCTTGTAGTAACCTATAATGGAAAAGAATATGAAAATGAATATATGTATGTACATATATGACCGAAACATTATGTTGTACACCAGAAATTGACACAGCATTGTAAACTGACTAAACTGAAATTTAAAACAATTTTTTTAACATTTTTTATTGATTTATAATCATTTTACAATGTTGTGTCAAATTCCAGTGTTCACAATTTTTCAGTTATTCATGGACATATACACACTCATTGTCACATTTTTTTTCTCTGTGAGTTATCATAACATTTTGTGTATATTTCCCTGTGCTATACAGTGTAGTCTATTCTACAATTTTGAAATCCCAGTCTATCCCTTCCCACCCTCCACCCCGCTGGTAACCACAAGTCTGTATTCTCTGTCTGTGAGTCTATTTCTGTCCTTTATTTACGCTTTGTTTTTGTTTGTTTGTTTGTTTTTGTTTTTTGTTTTTTAGATTCCACATATGAGCGATCTCATATGGTATTTTTCTTTCTCTTTCTGGCTTACTTCACTTAGAATGACATTCTCCAGGAGTATCCATGTTGCTGCAAATGGCATTATGTTGTCGGTTTTATGGCTGAGTAGTATTCCATTGTATAAATATACCACATCTTCTTTATCCAGTCACCTGTTGATGGACATTTAGGCTGTTTCCATGTTTTGGCTATTGTAAATAGTGCTGCTATGAACATTGGGGTGCAGGTGTCATCCTGAAGTAGATTTCCTTCTGGATACAAGCCCAGGAGTGGGATTCCTGGGTCATATGGTAAGTCTATTCCTAGTCTTTTAAGGAATCTCCACACTGTTTTCCATAGTGGCTGCACCAAACTGCATTCCCACCAGCAGTGTAGGAGGGTTCCCCTTTCTCCACAGCCTCTCCAGCATTTGTCATTTGTGGAGTTTTGAATGACGGCCATTCTGACTGGTGTGAGGTGGTACCTCATTGCAGTTTTGATTTGCATTTCTCTGATAATTAGTGATATTGAGCATTTTTTCATGTGCTTTTTGATCATTTGTATGTCTTCCTTGGAGAATTGCTTGTTTAGGTCTTCTGCCCATTTTTGGATTGGGTTGTTTATTTTTTTCTTATTGAGTCGTATGAGCTGCTTATATATTCTGGAGATCAAGCCTTTGTCGGTTTCACTTGCAAAAATTTTCTCCCATTCCGTAGGTTTTCTTCTTGTTTTATTTCTGGTTTCCTTTGCTGTGCAGAAGCTTGTAAGTTTCATTAGGTCCCATTTGTTTATTCTTGCTTTTATTTCTTCTAGGAGAAAATTTTTGAAATGTATGTCAGATAATGTTTTGCCTGTGTTTTCCTCTAGGAGGTTTATTGTATCTTGTCTTATGTTTAAGTCTTTAATCCATTTTGAGTTGATTTTTGTATATGGTGTAAGGGAGTGTTCTAGCTTCATTGTTTTACATGCTGCTGTCCAGTTTTCCCAGCACCATTTGCTGAAGAGACTGTCTTTATTCCATTGTATATTCTTGCCTCCTTTGTCAAAGATGAGTTGACCAAAAGTTTGTGGGTTCATTTCTGGGCTCTCTATTCTGTTCCATTGGTCTATATGTCTGTTTTGGTACCAATACCATGCTGTCTTGATGACTGCAGCTCTATAGTATTGTCTGAAGTCTGGGAGAGTTATTCCTCCAGCCTCTTTCTTTCTCTTCAGTAATGCTTTGGCAATTCTAGGTCTTTGATGGTTCCATATGAATTTTATTATGATTTTTTCTAGTTCTGTGAAATATGTCCTGGGTAATTGGATAGGGATTGCATTAAATCTGTAGATTGCCTTGGGCAGTGTGACCATTTTAACAATATTGATTCTTCCAATCCAAGAGCATGGAATATCTTTCCATTTTTTAAAGTCTTCTTTAATTTCCTTCATCAATGGTTTATAGTTTTCTGTGTATAATTCTTTCACCTCCTTGGTTAGATTTATTCCCAGATATTTTATTACTTTGGGTGCTATTTTAAAGGGGATTGTTTCTTTACTTTCTTCTTCTGTTGATTTATCGTTAGTGTAAAGAAATGCAACTGATTTTTGAATGTTAATTTTGTAACCGGCTACCTTGCTGAATTCTTCAATCAGCTCTAGTAGCTTTTGTGTGGACCTTTTAGGGTTTTCTACATATAGTAACATGTCATCAGCATATAATGACACTTTTACCTCTTCTTTTCCAATTTGGATCCCTTTTATTTCTTTCTCTTGCCTGACTGCTGTGGCTAGGACTTCCAGGACTATGTTGAATAGGAGTAGTGATAGTGGGCATCCTTGTCGTGTCCCAGATTTTAGTGGGAAGCTTTTGAGTTTTTCACCGTTGAGTACTATGCTGGCTGTAGGTTTGTCATATATAGCTTTTATTATGTTGAGATATGTTCCCTCTATACCCACTTTGGCGAGAGTTTTTATCATAAATGGGTGTTGAATTTTATCAAATGCTTTTTCTGCATCGATTGAGATGATCATGTGGTTTTTGTCCTTTCTCTTGTTGATGTGATGTATTACACTGATTGATTTGCGTATGTTGAACCAGCCTTGTGTCCCTGGGATGAACCCCACTTGGTCATGATGTATAATCTTTTTTATGTGTTGTTGGATTCTATTTGCTAAAATTTTGGTGAGGATTTTGGCGTCTATGTTCATCAGTGATATTGGCCTATAATTCTCTTTTTTTGTAGTGTCTTTGCCTGGTTTTGGTATCAGGGTGATGGTGGCTTCATAGAATGAGTTTGGGAGTAATCCCTCCTTTTCAATCGTCTGGAAGAGTTTGAGAAGGACTGGTATGAGTTCTTCTTTGTATGTTTGGTAGAATTCCCCGGTGAAGCCGTCCGGTCCTGGACTTTTACTTGTAGGGAGGTTTTTAATTGCTATTTCTATTTCCTTTCTAGTGATCGGATTGTTCAAGTGTTCAGATTCTTCTTGATTCAGTTTTGGTGGACAGTATGTTTCCAGAAACTTGTCCATCTCCTCTAGGTTATCCAGTTTGGTTCCATATAGTTTTTCATAATATTCTCGTATGATATTCTGTATTTCTATTTTGTTTGTTGTAATTTCTCCATTTTCCTTTCTTATTTTGCTAATTTGTGCTCTCTCTTTTTTCTTCTTTGTGAGTTTGGCCAGAGGTTTGTCGATTTTATTTACTTTTTCAAAAAACCAGCTTTTGGTTTGGTTGATTTTTTCTATGGTCTTGTTAATCTCTATTGTATTTAATTCCTCTCTGATCTTTATTATTTCCTTCCTTCTGCTGCTTTTTGGGACTTTTTGTTCTTCTTTTTCTAATTCATTCAGGTGGTGGGTTAAATTGTTTATTTGAGATTGTTCTTCTTTTTTGAGGAAGGCCTGTATCGCTATAAACTTCCCTCTTAGCACTGCCTTTGCTGTGTCCCATAGGTTTTGAGTGGTTGTGCTTTCATTATCATTTGTCTCAAGGTATTTTTTAATTTCAGCTTTGATTTCCTCATTGATCCATTGTTTTTTCAATAACATATTGTTTAATCTCCATGCTTTCCTTTTTTTCTCCTTTGTTTCTCTGTTGTTGATTTCCAGTTTCATGGCATTGTGGTCAGTAAAGATGCTTGAGATAATTTCTATCTTCTTAAAATTGTTGAGGTTTCTTTTGTGCCCAAGTACATGATCGATCCTGGAAAATGTTCCATGTGCACTTGAAAAGAATGTATATCCTATTTTTTGAGGGTGTAATGCTCTGAAAATATCCACCAAATCTAGTTTTTCTATTGTAGTATTTAATTTCTCTGTTGCCTTGTTTATTTTCTGTCTGGAAGATCTGTCTAGTGATGTTAATGCAGTGTTAAAATCTCCAACTATGATTGTATTCCCATCAATATCCCCCTTTATCTCTGTTAGTAATTCTTGTATGTACTTAGGTGCTCCTATATTGGGTGCATATATATTAACGAGTGTAATATCCTCATCATGTATCACTCCTTTAATCATTATAAAATGTCCTTCTTTAGATGGCCTTTGTTTTAAAGTCTATTTTGTCTGAAATCAGTACTGCAACACCTGCTTTTTTGGCTTTTCCATTTGCATGGAATATCCTTTTCCATCCTTTCACTCTCAATCTATATGTGTCCTTCTCCCTAAAGTGGGTCTCTTGTATGCAGCATATTGAAGGTTCTTGCTTTATTATCCAGTCTGCCACTCTGTGTCTTTTGACTGGAGCATTTAGTCCATTAACATTTACAGTAATTAATGATAGATGTGTGTTTATTGCCATTTTGAACTTATCTTTGCAGTTGAATTGGTATATCCTCTTTGTTCCTTTCTTCTTCCTTTTGTGGTTTGGTAATTTTCCTTTGTATTATCATGGATTTTATTTAATTTTTGTGACTCCTTTGTAAATTTTTGGCTTGTGGTTACCCTTTTTTGTAAATCTATCAACCCATGACTATAACTGTTTTTATTAAACTGATAGTAACATGATCTCAAACCCATCCTACTGTTAAAAAAATTAAAAAAGCAAGAAAAAAATATTCTATATTTCCCTGCCTCCCTCTCCCACTCTCAGTGATTTGTATGTCTTCTTTTATAATTTCATGTTTACTTTATTTGTAATTCATGAGTTATCACCTTTCCAGTTGTGTGTTTCTCATTTCTGTAGCATCCTGCTGCTTTTCTATTTAGAATAGCCCTTTCAGTATTTCTTTTAGCATGGGTTTAGTGTTGCTAAACTCCTGAAGCTTTTTTTTGCCTGTGAAACTCTTTATTTCTCCTTCTATCCTCAAGGATAGCCTTGCTGGATAAAGGATCCTAGGCTGCATCTTTTTTTCATTCAGGGCTTTGAATATATCTTGCCACTCCCTTCTGGCCTGTAGTGTTTGTGTAGAGAAATCAGCTGAGAGCCTTATGGGGAGTCCCTTGTAACTTACTCTTTGCTTTTCTCTTGCTGCCTTTTATCCTTGACTCTGGCCATCTTGATTATGATATGTCTTGGTGTGGGTCTATTTGGGTTCTTCCTGTTTGGGACCCTCTGAGCTTCCTGTACTTGGATATCTGATTCCTTCTTTAAGTTTGGGAAGTTTTCAGTCATGATTTCTTCAAAAACCTTTTCAATCCCGTTTGATCTTTCTTCTCCTTCTGGGACCCCTATTACGCGAAGATTGGGATGCTTTATATTATCCCATAGGTCCCTTATGCTATTTTCATTATTTTTTATTTGCTTCTCTTGTAGTCTTCTGAATGGGTGCTTTCTATTGACCTGTCTTCTAGATCACTAATTCGTTCCTCTGCATTATCTAGTCGGCTTTGCACAGCTATTAGATCATTCCTCATCTCTGTCAATGAGTTTACCCATTCTACTTGGCTCTTCTTTATAGCTTCAATTTCATTTTTGACATATTTTATATCTCTAAACACTCTCTCTTTTAATTCCTTCAGCAATTCGATTACTCCTTTTTTGAAATCTTGATCTAGTAGGCTATCGATGTCTATTTCGTTGATCTTTCTTTCAGGGGATTTCTCTTGTTCTTTTAATTGGGAAAGGTTTTTCTGCTTCTTCATCTTGCTCATACCTCTTTGGCACTGTGGTTTATGGAGTATCAGTTGTTTATTTTGGTCCTTAAGGATTTTATCTATCTGATGCCTATTTAGGAATAGAACTTAGGAAAAAAAGAAAAAAAAAAAAGAGAGAGAGAGAAAGAATTTTAAAAGAAGGGAGAAAGAGGGTTTGAAAACAGTGTATAATGAATAATAGAAGAGTGAGTTGAAGCAGAGTATTAATCGGGTTGAGACGTCCTTTTGAAACCTTTACAAAAAAAGGGGGGGGGGGATGAATAGATGTATTTGAAACCTGTGTCTAATCAATAGCAGGACATCAAAACCCAAGAGAAATAGAAATGAATTAAGAAGTAAAGATTAAGAGAGTAATAGAAAATAGAACAGGTAAAAACAGATTTAAAAAAAAAAAAGGGGGGGGGGTTGTCGGTGTTCTCCTGGAGTCTGTGTGCTTTTAATGTGAAGTCTTTCTGTCTTTGTCCTGTTTTGGAAGCTCAGCTTGCTGTTTTCAGAGGCCCTCCGTTGGCGCCCACTTCTGTGCTGCTCCCAGCACCTGTCGGCAAGCAGATGGCGCCTCCTCCTAACACTGGGTCAGGTGCAGCTCTCTGCTGTGGGCGGGCGGGTCGCTGCCCCTCCGGATGCCGCAGTCAGATGTTGCAGACTGGCCGGGTAGGAGGGCGGGTCGTGCCCCCTCCCAGCACCTCGGTCAGGGGCTGTGTTCCTGCCCGAAAGGCGAGGGGCCGCTCTCGCTCTACCTGCGCCGCCGCCGGTAGCTCCGCTGCTCTGTGCGGCTGCGCGCTCCGCCCTGGTCGGCGCTCCGCGGGTGGGCTCGGGGAAGACCGAGGGACAGCCCTGTCCCTGCTCCGAGCCAAAACCCAGCTCCTTGTTTGTCTTCGTGGAGCAAGTTCTCTGAGGGACCAGGATGGAAGGATGCTATCTGCCCCGGGCTGCAGGCCAGTCTCAGTCTGGCCTTTGAGGCTGCCAAGCCCTTCGGTGCGGATGCCGGTTTCGCCCCCGCCCCCGCCTGAGTGCTCAGCGTGGAGGATATGGCGGCTGTGCCTGAGCCCCGCCTCTCTTCCCCCGAAAACTTTCCGCGGGTTTTCAGAGATGGGGGTGTGCACCCTTCCCCCGAGAGCACATCAACCTTGCTGTTTTATGGAGGGCCCAGGTTGTTCTGCCCTGTGCACCCACAGCCACGGCGCGCAGCCCCTTGCGTTCCCCCGGGGCTGCCTCCGTGCAGCCGCCCCCGTCCTCCGCCCGGCTTGTGCAGCCTGGCCCTGCCCGCGGCTGCCGGCCCGCGTCTCAGGCTGGGTGTCGGGGGGACGCTCTGTGCCCGTTTAACTTAGTTCTGTTAGTCAAGGGCTGCTCTGTACAGATCCGAGCCTCGGAGGCTCCCCCTCCGTCCCGCCGGCCTCTCAGTTGGAGAGGGGAGACCCAGCGAGCGAGCGCCAGTCCTCCTTTGCTGCTCCCTCCCCGCGGGACCCGTCCCGCGCTGCTTTGCCTTTTATTCTTTCTTTTTTCCTTTTCTCCTACCAGATTTTTGGCGTCTTTATCTTTTGAAGAGGGCGATGTTCTGTCGGAGTTCCACAGGTGCTCTGGTTGGCTGAGTGGGGCTGTAGATGTGGGTCTTGGTGTATTTGTGGGAGAGGGTGACCTGTGAACGTCCTTCTACTCCGCTATCTTCTCCCGGAAGCCTAAAACAATTTTTTTTTTAAAAAGGATATCTCAATTCTACTGTATTAAGGTAGCAGAAAACAAATGTGTGTGTGTGTGTGTGTGTGTGTGTGTGTGTGTATGTATGTATGTATGTATGTGTGTGGGTGGTGGTGGTGGTGGTTGTCCGGGCTGTTGTTATAAATGACCCTGCAGCAGAGGGAGAATAAAACTGGAGAACCATTAACCCAGTCTTCAAAGGTACTGTGTTTATAATTGTTAGTAACTGGCCCCTTTATGTATCATCTTATAGACATTTGACACTGGATTGGCAAGTTTAATATGTATGTATGTACTTTTTCCTTTAATCTTCACAGTAAGGTTGAAAGTCAGGAAACAGTACCCCTTTCTACGAATAAAGAAAAGAAGACTCGGAAGTTCTTGCTCAAAGTTGCACAGATGTTCAGCGTCAGAACAGACATAAGAATTCAGCAAATTTACTTTTCCAAGTTTCCTCTTGGTACGGTGGGAAAAGAAAGCCCACAGCTTTCTTAGGAATACGGTACTCATATAAATGTTCTTTGAAGACACATGAAGGTAAAGCTTGGACTAGGACCCTGGACTAAAGATAGTGAATCAAATGGGCACCATTCGGGGTGGGTGAGTAGGCAGGGCTTTTGTGACCAACGCTGTTTCCCTTTGGGAACAAGCTGGACTGAGGTACTGATGGAAGGAGATCTTAATTCTACTGGATACTAACCCGGGTACTGCACCTGATGCTAAAGTAAGTGTAACCTGCTGTTGAAGATAACTGTGACATGACTCCAGTCTGTCCTGGTGATGGCTCCTTCAGAGTGCCTGCTGCAGCTTGTCACCATCTGCGGACTTTTGCTTTATCCTTGTCACTTCACACCTGGATAACCACATTGGTCTCCACCTAGGGCCCTTGATGTAATTTCCGCCTCTTCTCCATCCTCATTCCAGGACCGCCTTTCTTTAACGCCCTTATCTTTCTGGGTCACTCACCTGCTTCCAGACCCGCACCGGCTCCCGTCACATCCAGCTCCTCGGACTCACTTGCAGGTTTCTTTTCTTCCCCGAACACAGTATCTCATTGTCCTCCGTTATCCCCCCAAGTGTGCCCTCTGTTCCAGTCTCCGATTCACTCTTTTTTGGGGTTGTGTTTTCAGCTTTATTGAGATATAACTGACATACCACATTTCCACCCAATTTTAAAAATTGAAGGATAGTCAGTTTACGATGCGATGTCAGTGAAAGCGTCTGCTTTCAGTCATTCCTTCATTTCTGAAACTCTCACCTCCTTCTCTCCTGCACATGGAAGTCCTACACATTCCCAAAGTCCGCTCACACAAACCTTTCTTGGGAAGCCCGTCCTTCACCGAGCTATGTTTTCTCCTAGAATTTGTTCCCGATGATTCTGTCTTCTAACGTTCTCATTTGTGTTCTAGGCATGTCCCCCATGGTGTCGAACAGTCAGCAGATGGTCCTCAAACTTCCGCTACTTGTTGGGGAAAGTGGAGAGGGTGAAGTAAAATGTGTTGGAAGATCTTGAGATTTCCACATTTTTTTTTTAAATCCTCCTTCAACTCAGGAAGGGGAAAAAAAAAACAACAAAACCCAACAACAACACAAAGGATAATTACATCTAGAATCATTTTATTCTGCCAGTCAGTGTTTCAGAAATGTTTGTCTTCCAGGATAGCTAATCAGTTCAAAGCCAGATGACAGAGGATGTCGATAAATATTTATTCCCTTGGTCAGTCATCCATGCTTCTTTGTCTTCCAGAACATGAGGCCAGTCGCCCCAACACTTCTTAAATAACTCATCATCTCCACGCTGATTGGAAATAACCCCTTTATCACACACTAACATCTCATTTGTCTGAGTATGGTTTTTCTGAGTTAGCCTTTCAGTAGTTTGCTGACTTCATTCAAAATCTGTTAGAGAAAAGTTCTTTTAGTTTTTCTTATTTTAAGGAATATTCTTGGCTGTGTTCACACCTTAATTTTCCAGATAAAAATGTAAATTTACTGTGGCAAGCTAAAAGATTCCATTATGGTTTTGATTGGAATTAATGCCACTGTAGGACATACATGAAAGTTATTAAGACTAAATCCTAAGAGCTCTCATTACAAGGAAATTTTTTTCTCTACTTCTTTAATTTTGCATCTATATGAGATAGTGGAAGTTAACTAAAGTTACTGTGATGACCATTTCATGCCGTAAGTCATTGTCATGCTGTACAGCTTAAACTTACATCCTCCTGGATGTCAATTGCGCCTCAAAACTGGAAGAAAAAAGAACGACATTAATTTGAGGAAGGATGAACACTATCTCTGCTTACAATAACCCATTCAAGAACGCAGGGTGCTTCCGTGTTCATTCAAGATTTCTTTTATACTTTCTGATATGCAAATATGTTTGTTTCCTCATGTGTCAATAGGGTCTACCTCGAGGGGTTATTGTGAAGATTAATTGAGATGATACTTACAGAGTCCAAATATGCCTGCACAGAGTTAAGGGCTCAAAAAAGGTGAACATTCATGATGCTGACGGGACTGGGGTGAGGTCTCTTAGCAAAGAGTGGTCATTTGCTCCTGCGGGACCTGCGTGTTCCTAAATGTTTTATGTTCCACTGTGAGTGTGCCACTTACTTTTCACACGACGATGTATACGGCTGGTTATGACTAGCACAGAGGAAAGCATTTTACCTTATTATACATTTGTTTTTATCTGCACATATTATTGGTTCCATTAGTTTTTGGTGGATGCATCTGGATTTTCTAGGCAAAGAACTGCCACAGCAGCAAAAGTGAAATAAAATAAAACTTGTATTTTGAATAGTTATATATCCTAACCCAGTTTTTTTCCATTTTATTTCACTGCCTAGAACTTACAGATCATAGTGATGCGGGTGGGGGGCTCTCACTTTCCCCTGCCAAGAAAATGCTATTTGTTCCACAGACTACAGCACATGGTGCAGTGTGTGGGTGGGATCTTAAGAGCTTTGAATGAGGGAGGGGGAGAGTGTCCCACGTTCAGATACATTAGGAGACTTTATCAAATTTAAGCAGTTTTATTGAGTACAAGATTTCTGAGAGTGGTAGGCAGTGTGAGCTTAAGGGTAAGAGTACAGTTTGCAGAATTTCTCAAATGCATTTGACACCTTTTTTTCAGTGCACATCTATTGATATCTCCCAAAGAAGTGTCCTGGTGGCAGATGAGTTTACAAATTATTGTTCTAATACTGACTCACATGATGTTGAGAGTTGCATTGCGGTAGGTAAGCTTTATAATCGTTATGAAGAGCCTTACTCCTAAGGATAAAAACGGGATTGGATATAGAACTTCAACAAACGGCTGAGATCTGGTGAAAGTTTGCGTGATGAAGTAGCTCAAACCATTCATTCTGGACTGGAGTCCCTGGCCATCTCTTACTGGTCGTATGTCCTTGGGTGAGTTCCTTGGCTTCTTACAGCTTCCTCATCTGTAGAACAAGAACTGTAATTGCACTTGCTTCATAAATTTGCAATGAGGATCAAATGAGCTAACGAGCAAGGTCTGAATATAGTGAGGAGTATATAATTAAATTAAACATTTAAAATAAATAAAATAATGTGTCTAGCCCCATTGGAGGATGTCCTTAGGTGGTTCCCCATAGCGATGAGTGACTCAGACATCCCACGTTCTCTGTATCACCCCATCCTTCCACCACCATCTTCACCTCAAGAGAGAAGGAGTCAGAGAATGCTGGATTCCTCTTAAACTCCTAGAGCTACTGTGTAAATTATCTTTGTGAATCTGAGACCATCTTGCCTGAGATCGATGCTAGAACTCCTTAATGTGGGTCACCTGACAGAAATGAAACAGATTTCTGGACATCCAAGGTCATTCTCTATTAACGTTCTGTATTTAGGCAACGGTTCCTACCAGAGTCGGAGACTTAGCATGTCCTATAGTAATTTTGAGTATTTGTCTTTTCTCTTCATCTGACTTGACAGTCTGGAGCTTAATCTATTTTGGGGGGATTTTGTTTTCAAAGGGCCAGTCACTTCATTTATTCACCCCTTCTACTGCTTTCTGGGCTTGTATTTCAGCTTGTATTCTTCTTAATTCCTTCCTTTTGCTTTCTTCAGGATCATGTCCTTTTCTTTTTTCTAATTTGAGCTCAAGACATAGTTTAATTTATTTTTCTTGTTTGTTAACAAATTAACACAATAATTTAAGTTTATGATATTGCCTCTGAAACTGGCTGTTACCATCTGTCCCATTAGAAATGAGCTATAGAATTCTTTGTGTCTAATAATTTGTAATTTCACTGTTGATTTCTTCATTGACTTGAGAGTTATTTAGAACAGTAAAGATTTTTGTTTGTTTTAGTATTAGTTTTTCCTTTAATATCCAGGTAGTTATTTATTTACTTATTTATTTTTAATTGAAGTATAGTCAGTTTCAATGTGTCAGTTTTTCTGATGTGCAGCATAATATTTCAGTCATACACATATATATTCATTTTCATATTCATTTTTATTCTAGGTTATTACAAGATATTGAATATAGTTCCCTGTGCTGTACAGAAGAAACTTGTTGTTTATGTATTTTATGTATAATAGTTAATATTTGCAAATCTTGAGCTCCCAACTTATCCCTTCCCCCCCCCCTTACCCCCAGTAATCACAAGATTGTTTGGTTACCGTGTCTGTGAGTCTGTTTCTGTTTTGTAGATCATTTCATTAGTATCTTCTTTCTTTTTTTTAGATTCCACATGAGTGATAGCATATGGTATTTTTCTTCCTCTTTCTGGCTTATTTATTTTTATTTAAACTTTTATTTTTATTTTATTGAATTGCTGTCAGAGACGTTGTCTTGTGCATGTCTGATCGGGAGAATTTATTGAGATTTCCTTAGTGGTTGAGTATATGATACATCATTATAAATGTTCCACAGATTCTTCAATAAAATGCTTCTTTTTCCTAGAGGCATTTGCAATATTTCCCTTCTCAATACCACTGAAATCCATTTTATTACCAAACTGTCAAATTTACCAAAATTTTATTTTACGTCAGTCTCTCTGTCTCTAAGCTCACCACCCTCTAAGCAGTTAGCATCTTTCTTGGTCCATCAGACATTTTTTTTCCTTCACTCCTAACTTGATTCTTGTTCCTTTCAAAATCCATTTTCCCCCTGTCTGTCATGAGACTCAGATAAATTTGCACCCCTCCCTGTAACATGCTGAATGCTCTCCATTTGCTGGAGGTAAGAGAGAATCAAGACTGAACACACTGCAGAGCTGGTCCCCTTTCCTCTTGCTTGCTGTGATCTAGCCGCAAAAACACCTGCCTTCTTTTGACCCTTGAACATACCAAGTAGCTCTTTCCCATTTCAGACCCATGGCACGTGGTGCCCTTCTACTGGGAACCGTCTTTTTGTGATTGCCTGGCTGGTTCCACCTCTTGCCATGGGCTTTGTTCTCCTGAGAGTTCTTCCCAGGCCACCTGATCTAAAGGAAATCTATCCTTCTCTTTCATTGCACCCCATACTTTTTCCTTTATAGCACTGATTGCAATTTGCAACTTGTACTGCAAAATATAATTGTAACAATTGTATTTGGTATATGTTCAAAGGCTGTCTCTTCCTGAAAGCACCATTAAGGGCAGGATCTGTATTTATGATCCACAGAAAGTCTATTGCTTAGCACAATTCCAATGTGTAATATTCTCTCAAAAATATACTGAATGGAAGAATGATTTGTGGAGAGTGTCGAGTATGATATGTTTCCCCAAATTTAGCCTTATTATTTTTAGTCTTCAGAAAGTAGATCTCTATTTATTTGTTCTTCTTCATCAGCCAAGTGCAGAGCAGTCAGCACCAAAGTTCCACTACAAAAGCGCTTCTGTCGATTTCTTCTCATATTTCTGGCATATTTCACTTTATGTATGCCAAAGCAGTGTTGTTCAGAGGATAAGTGGTTTTTGACTGTTGTAATTTTGTATAATTTAGGACTCTATTGGTTGTAACCAAAAGAATCCAATATGAGCTTGCAGCAGCTGACCAAAAAAGAGGAAGTTTATAAGGCTGCAGGGACAGGAATGTAGCAAGATCTCAAGATATCCAAGTGTGTGTGTGTGTGTGTGTGTGTGTGTGTGTGTGTGTGTGTGTGTGTGTGTGTCTATTTCTTTTTGCTCACCTTTGATTTGATTTGATTTGACTTGATTGGTTGATTTTCTGTGAGGAGCTACGTTTTCTCTGTATCTTTCCTGTTCTCTGGTGTTTTAATTTTTATTTTTATTTCAAAATTATTTATTTATTCATTTTTGTTTTGAGGGGAGGTAATTAGGTGTATTTATTTACTTATTTATTTCAATGGAGGCGCTGGGGACTGAACCCAGGACCTCATGCATGCTAAGCAAGCACTCTACTACTGAGCTATACCCTCCCCCTTATTTTTATTTTTTTAATTGAAGTATAGTCAGTTTACAATGTTGTGTCAATTTCTGGTGATTGACTTTTAGTCTGTGCAGGCCTAGGACTTGCTCAGAAACAATGTCTGTAGATTTTTCTGTGTTTTTCTCACTGACTGTTAAAGCGCTTGGACTCTTCCTACACCATAAACAGAAGCCTGGCGAAAATGACCATCCCAGTAAGGGATTTTGTCCCCACACTGTCTGGTCTGTTTGCTGAAGCAGCATCTCTGTGGTCTAATTCTCTATGCCTGACCTTCTGTCTGGCGGAATCTCCAGATGTCACTGAGCCAAGGACCAGTGGAGCCTGGCATAGTGTCTTCCTACCTGCTCCTCTGGCTGTCATGATTGGACAAACTGGCTGGCTTTCTGCAAGATGCTATCATTCTTTCCCAATGTTGTTGAACTACAGTAGCAAACAGACACCAAAGAGGTTGACCCACATCTGTCCTACAGCCCTGCTTATCAGCCCCAATGGGACCGTGCGGTAATGGGCACGGATTCCTCCCCTGTCCCCCAGTCAAGGCCATGCCCCATGTACCCTGCTGATTTTCTGCTCGACTTAGCACCTTTTCACCCAGATTCTCCATGGTTGCCCCTCCATTAAAATGCTGCTTCACAATGAAGTGTTTTGAGAGAGTTATCTACACACTTTGTATATTCTCACGTTTCAAATTAAAAAACAATACATCTGGACTTAGCAAGGAGAGACCTTATTTGGGAGGATTATTGCAACAAGGAAGCTCGGTGGTCATAGGATCTGCCAGTGTCTCAAAGCTCAGGCACAAAGGGCTTTTCTTTTGTAGAGAGGAGTAAAAAAGGCTAGAAGAACTGGATGTGGGAAGTGGGGTGAGAAGATGACTGATGGGTGCTTTACCCTGAGGTCAGCTTCTCTTCCTGGCAGGACCCTTAAGGAGGACCTGTGTGCTGGCTTGGTCGGAAGGTAGATCAAACATCTGACAATTAAGGGAAGGAAAGAATCTTAATCGAATTTTGGCTAATAAGCATTTTGTTCTGATTACTTGGTGAGGACAGGCAGTTGAGCCGGTCATTTATAAGGCGAAGAATGGGAACTTGGAGGAGCTCTGCCCGGCCTTACAGGTAAACAGGGGGCCTCTGTGAGTCTTACGTGGAGAAGGGTGGTTCTTTGCAGCGAGTGCTTTCTGGAGCACAAAGGGTGGGGGATTTCTTAACCTGTGCTGTTTGCCAGGATCACAGGGCTCAGCCGCATCCACCCATGGAAACTTCCGTTCATCTTCAGCCCACTCCCACTTGGTTTCTGCACTGAAGCTCCTGTATTATATACCAGCAGTGGCCTCCACGTTGTCACATTCAGTGGCCCCGCCTCAGTCCTAACATTCTCTTCCTCTCAGGAGCATTTGGGATGGTTGACCACATCCTCCGTTCTTCTTGGAATGTTAACTGCTCTTGGTCTCCAGGAAACCACACTCTACTGTATTACACCTTTTTTTTTTTTTTTTTTTTAATGGAGATACTGGGATTGAACCCAGGACTAAGCACGTGCTCTCCCTCTGAGCTGTGCACCCCATCCCCCTTCTGTGTTTGTTCCTATTCCTCTGGCAGTGACTTTTCTGTCCCCTTAGTTCTCTGTCCTGATGCCTAACAGTGGTATTTTGCAGGCTCAGTTTGGGGACCTCTGCTCCTGCTTCATACTTCCTGGAGGTAACATTCATTTCTACACCCTTCACTATATCTTTGTCTGTGACCCTGCAACTTTTCTCGCCACCCTACGTCACTTTCCTGAACTCCAGATCCATATAGCTGATACTTGAAATCTGTTTTGTCTGTCTCAGTGGAATGTCAAGCTTAAAATACCCAAAATGAATTAATTTTCATTTTCCATGTGTGTCTCTGAATGTCTCCCATTCACTTTATCCACTTTGTTATGAAATCTGCAGATCCACATACCCCTCTTTCCTCATCCCTCATCAAATCCATCGTCAAGCCCTGCTCGGTTTTAGGACACATCCTGAGGCCGTCTGCTCTCCTCTGTCTCCGCCATCACATTGTAATTCACACGACCGTTGTCTGTCATGGAACCGACTGCCGTAGCCTCCAGCCAACTTTCCTAATCTGGTCATGTTGCCCATCCAGTTGGTTTCTCCCATAATGGCCAAAATAATCTTCAAAAATCTCCTGTTCAAAATGTATGAACAGTGCCCCTTGCACTTGGGTTGGAAACCATAATCTACAACAGACCTCATACTATTGACATTTTGGTCTGGACAATTCTTTGTTGTGGGGGACTGCCTTGTGCACCGTGAGAAGTTTAACAGCATCCTTGCCCTCTGCTCAATAAGATGCCTTGCATCCTTGGTCTCACTCCTCCCCTCCACCCAGTGGTGACAACAACAATGTCTCTAGACATTAGCAGATGTTCCCTGAGGGGCACAGTCATCCCTGGTTGGGAACCACTGGCTTACGCCACCTGTAAGACTCTGAGTCACATAGCCCTGCCTCCTCTGTCTGTAGCGTCTACATTTTTTCTTCATGGAATGCCTTGTCATTGCCTTTCATGCTTTTTTCTTGTACCAAATTCTGCTCAAGTTCTATCGCATGCCACCTCCTTCATGGATCCTTTCTGAGATTTCTCAACACCCAGAACTATCTTCCAGCAAAATAAATGCTTCCCTCCCCTGTCCTCCTGCGACCCTTGTTTATACTCCAATGCATCATGTATCATTGTGTTCATCACAATTAATTAGTTTTATATATATATATATATTTTTTCCCCTCATTTGAATGCAATACCCAGCATAATATCTGAAGCTCTTGGAGCATAATACCTTTTAATGAACTGAATCATTTTATCGTGTTCCTACGAAGACAGTTGCATCCCTTGCATCAATCTTCCACCCTCTCTCCTTGCGCACAGACATGCACTGAGGCTGCCTCCCCTTTGCGTTCATCTCTTTTCCCAATGGACCCTTCTCTTCAATCATCCTCTGTTAATTTACTGGATCCCTTAAAGATATTTCAGTCACCAGCCTCTCCCTCCAACAGCAGTCCTCACAGGCCACTTGTCTGGCTGTTCTGCAAAGAAGAAAAGCCACCAGTGGTCCAGGGTCACTTGGCTTGTCTGAGGCAAAGCCAGCGTTTGAACGCAGTCTGCAAATCCACACTTCCTCCACTGCCTTCTTAACAGATGGCCTATTGGAAAGGACAGCTGAACCCAGGATAGGCCAGTAATGGCTTATGAAGAGGCATTTAGAGAGAGAGAGAGAGAGAGAGAACACACTTCACAATGGCCAACAATGATGTAAAAGCTGTAACCTGCAGTTGTGAGACGCTTTTGGAAAACATTTCATCTATTTGTCCATTGCACAGAATGTTCCTTATGCCCAAGGCTCACCTTCTGAGGGAGGGGAGATATGCCTTCTGCTGTGATACTATTTCTGAGGTTTTGAGAGGACCTCTCTGTTGTCAAAATTCCTCTTCTTCCTGATATGTGGACACTCGGCTGTGCTTTTCTGTGGTTTCTAGCTGGACAGGGGCATTGGCCATCATTTAAATGCAAAAAATCCTGGCAGGAGGCCTTGATACTTGTTTGCATAATTTGAAAGAACTGATGAATATATTTGAAGCCCCTCTGAGATGAAGTTTATTGTTTTATTTTTGTTGTTTTTAATCAAGAACAGATTTTACAACGAGGTTTAGGGATAGAGTGAAAGTAACTCAAGTCAGAATTTACAAGAGAGGTAACAGCTGAAGAGGAGGAGGAGGACTCAGATGCCTTATTAACAAGGATAAGGAGACCTTGGTCTCCCCAGGGATGGGATGTAAGTCCTTGGCGCCCAGTGAAGGAGAGAAAGGAAATAAGAAACCACCATTCATAGTCTGGTTCCCGCTTGAACCTAGACACGAGACCCTGTGACATGTGGAAGTTCAAGTTCAACCAGATACCTATCCCAGCCCCTCCACGAGCTGTTACTGTTTCATTCGTAAATATGCATCTTTTACGAATATCTTGGAGTCTGGAGCCAGAATTTTTTTTTCTGTTAAATCATCACACACAAATAAAAAATGGGTATTTGAAAGCACTCCATTATTTTGATACACTCTCGGTACACATTTAGCTTCCTCTTTATTTAGCATAATTTGAAAAGAAATATTATTACTTGCCAGAGGATAGAGTTCACCACGTATTTATCACCAATGTTGTTGTTCTCAACATCTGCATGTGTAATTAAAGAGATGAAAATATAGATTGCAGTTCTTCATGGGTGGAAAAGATGGAGAGAGAGAGGAATTATTTTTGGAATTGATGAGATGGTGTTTGTTAATGGTTTGGAAAATAAAACCGGGTTAGAAATGAAGATAGCTACAAACTTTATCTAGTCTTGGCCTATTAAATTGTTGTTGGGAAATATATGCCAAGCCAGAAATTTCGTGGCTTGTCTGACCCCACAGAAACTTAAAAGTTAGCTCATTAGCAAGTAAAGTTTAATTACACACACAAAAATTTTCTCTCAGTATTACCTTTGGCTACCAGAACTAGGGATTTGTAGATCATTGGAAAAAGGATATACAGAGGGGAAAAAAGGACTTTTCCTAGGTCATGTAGCACCTCCACGGATCTCTAATCTTTTCATTCCTCCTACTGCCAGTGTTCTGCTCAGCCTTTTAGGCTTGTGATGACTGAAGGAAGCCTGGGTAACAGAAAGAGGGGAAAAGACAGTCTGAGAGGTCCTGGGATAAAGAGCGAAGTCTGTGCATTGTCACGGCCCCAGGGCGACTGAGCTTTAAACGGCCCAGAGGTAGGATGAGGCCCAGGAGTCTCTGTGAGCAGGACCTGAGGTTGAGAGCGGATGAGATGAATCCAGAATGGAAGGTTAAAAACAGGGCTGGATCTGGAAGTCATCTGGAGTTTCTGTCCTGTCTTCTGCGAAAGATTCTGAGGGTCAATGAAACACCGTTTTTGGATAGCCAGTTTTTTGGGGGGCAGATCTTCTGCTGTCCCATGGATGAAGCTCCTGCTCAAAGTGTATCATTCTTCTGGTGTATGTTATTTTTATATCATATTTTGTGTCTATTATTGTGTGTCGGTTTACATCATCTCCTGTTGCTGACTTCTCCTCCAGGACCCAGTCTTGGTACCTTTACGTGAGCCCTACTCTCATTTGAGTATCTGGATATCCCGACCTCCTTTCATCACACACAACATTGGGTAGCATAACAGAAGTCCCAACAGATACATTTCTTTCATCACAGTATTTTTCTGTTTATTCGATCACCTTATTTATTTTGACGTTCTCTCTCCATATTTATCTGCCTTATATAGTCCTCGTGTCCCCACTGAACTCCCTTGTAAGGATACTGGTGTTAGTTGAAGATGTTGGGCTAATACAGGTAATAGGAATTTTAACGTTGTGTGATAATATTCAAGGATTTCTTAAGGTTAGGCAATCGATTCGTTTTAAGGCTGCACCTCTTGGCCAGAAATGTGCCTCAGGCTTCTTCCAAGAGCTTTTTAAAAAAACCACAGATTTCTGGTACTCATCGGATATACTAAATTGGACCTTGAGGAATAAAAGCCCAGTGGATTTTGAAAAGTGCCTAGAACTAGTTTAGAGCATCTGAATTTTACTCCAAGACGAAACCAGTTTGTTGGAAAACTGGCTACTTGATCTGCATTCTTTAGCTCCTAATAGAATTGTATTGATGAAATTGTTCCTTGGCCCTATTTTCTCAGGCTGAATCGAGTAGCCTCATAAACATTGCTAGTTTAAGGTAAATCGGGCGTTAAGGATATTGTCTGTAACTTCACATACAACTTCACATTTGCAAGTTAAAAATTTCTCTTAAGACTTCAGTGCTGCTGTCTATGAGGGAGTTGGTGGAAGAGGCAAAACCAACTATTTTTCCAGAGAAACTTCTGTTCTGGGGGATTTTGTATTTTGTGACTAAGCAAGTTTCGTCTTTTCATTGTTGTCTTCTACAAAGCTCTTAATTCAAGTTCAAGCTCCACGTAACCCAGTTTTAACAATTGTGTACGTTTTCTGGTGCACATTACCTGTGAACATCCTTGGCTTTATTTCATTTTTCAAATTATATTTTCCTTTGGGCTTCACTTCTTACTCTGCTTCCATTATACTTAATTTATTATTGGAAATTGCATTAGTCTTTTAAATAGAATGACTAATAATAAAACACATATACGTAACAGCAGTTGCAATTTTCTCCTTTCACGAAGTTCATCATTAGACTGGGGAAAATATTGCAGACTGTAAGGTTTGAAGAAGTGTAATAGGGGACAGATGACGAAACTTGAACTTAGAAATAATATCTTCACAAAGCCTTTCATTAATGAATACTGTCAATCATTAACACTATTTTTAACATAGAATAATTACATTCATATGAAATTGTGAATTTTTCCTGATCATTTTTACACTCAGCTATCTAGTCTGCTTTCACAGTTATTCTATATTGTAACTGCTATTGTAATTACTTTGCTCATTTTGAAGTTGAAAAATAAAGGACCTTTGTCAGAAATTTTTGTATGTCCACAGAAGTGTGTGTACATACACATATATGTACACACACAGAAGCATAGTCCGATATGTTGGAGACATTCAGAAAGTCCTGCTTTGGCTTTGCTGTTGATCACTTAAGATCAGCTATGTCCACAAAATTTATTTAATAATATTTATTTAATTCACGCAGTACTAATGGCATTGTGCCAGAGACTATGATAAATATGAAAGAATAGCATAGTCCCTGATCTCATTTGGAGATAAAGACACATGAACATGTAATTTTAAGGAAAGACTAAACAGGATAAGTAGCATAATAAAATAATAGTCCAAAATTAGCAATTATAAGGAAATTAAAAGGATGGTATTTTATTAGTTGCCTTTCAAATTGATAAAGATAACAGACACATCCTATTCAAAGCTATTAAAGGAGCAGTGATCTGAATATATCTTAATATACTTTTAGGTTATATCTCTTTTACAAATATGCTGGAGGACAATTTGTTAATGTAGATTGGAAGTCTCAAATATGTTCATATCCTTGGATCCAACAATTCTACGACTTTAATTTGAAGAAATAATGGAAGACGTAATCAAAGATGTATTTATGCGGCTGCTTAAGGCTGAAGTATTTACAAGACTCTGCACGTGCAATCATAGGAAAAAAAAAAGAGAGAAATCAATCAAATTATTAGCAGTGTTTATCTTTGAACTTAAATTCTTTATACTTATTGAAATATTCCAATTTTTTTTACAGAACAGCTTATTTCCTTTATAACATGAAAAAAAGAACCAACAAATATAATTAAAAAATTCTCACCAGAGAAACCAATTACTGAATCCCATGTAAAGTCAGGTGTGCAGATGTTTAGCAATATCCAATTAGTAGTATCCAATTTATTGCAGAAGGAAGGGGAAGAGCGGTTGGAGTTTGCCCCCACACCCCCCAAGTGCAGCCAGAGCAGTCAGGGAAGTGAGCTGTTTCAAGGAGAAAACTTTTAAGGGCAGCTAATGTGCACCACCTTCTGAGAGATGGAGTGGACTTTGATCTGCAGCTTTTGCCAGAGTCGCATGAGCTGACAGCCTACGTAGGGAAGAGGGACACTATGTTCCGAGCGTGGCTGTCATGCCACAGCTGCTCTGGCCATCTGTTTTGCCTTTGATTCATATTGTTTGTCCTTTCCCTAGTGCCTTTTTTTTTGCAGGCTGCTGTCCAGTGCTCATTTTTAAGTGACTTCTCTGAGACCAGGGGACTGATGGTCGTAACAGCATGATTTCAATTCTATTTTACCTGGAGGGCTTCAGTTTCAGAAAAAGAAATCCAAGTCATATATCAGCAGTCCATGTGGGGGTATTGTAAGTTCAGTTCAAGAAGTTAATCAAGTTTTTGCGATCCCTTTGTTCTGATGACCTAGATAAGCAACTCCAAGATGCTAGAGGGGATGTATTTGGTTTGAACACAGACTGAAGCATAGAGACGTGGTTTAGATGGTCCATAAACTCAAGTGACAGCTGAGAAGCAGCTCTTTTCTGTTAGATGTCAACCATATTCTTTTGTGTCTTAATTTCTCTCAATCTAAGGGTTTGTTTGATGGATGGTTTTTGTCTTTTCGGAGCCTCAAAGAACAAAAAAGTTTTAAGTAAAATAATCAACCACTTTTATTCATTCCTTTGTTCAAACACTCGGGAACCTGCTTGGAGCCTGGCTCAGCATAGGAGTGGCGATCTAGAGATGAGAAGGGGCATTCCTTCCTCGAAAGAGTGAACAGAGACAGCTGTGAACCCAGGCGAAACCCACAAAGTGAGGGTGTTCAGCCACTGTCTCACTGAGGCAATGGCTGCGGGGGGTCAGTGGAGGAAAACCACTGAGGGGTTTGTTCTCGAAGGAGGGAGCGTAAATGAAAAGGCAAAGATGAAGAACTTAGAACCATGGAATCCTAACATGGAAAACCTTGTGTGGGTAGGACAGTTTTAGCATCTGCAAGGGGAATCAAGTGACCATCCCCTTGCTTTGAGTTCATCCAAAAGATAGTTTTATTTTTCGTGTCCTGGAGATCCCTGTGGGAAGGTGTCATGAGACATCCCCGTAACAACCCACATAGGGATCTCATTTCCCTCCTCTGACAAAATATCCTTCTCCACGTCCAGCCAGCTTCTGCTATGCAGGACCACCATGGTGTCTGCTTGGCAAGACTCACTTCTTGCTCATTAAGATGGGTTTCTCCTGTTTGATAATAGCAATGTCTGCAAACCTACAAACATTCAGTGTGCTGTGTATGAAAAGTGCTTTTCATCTTTTACCTTTTTAAATCTTACAACAATCCTGGGAAGCTGATGTTTAATTATCCTCATTTAATAGTTGAGGCCATTCAGACTCAGAGGATTAAGAAACTGGTAGGGGCATATTTGGTTCACCATGCTCTGACTCAGGAGACAGGGTTTAAAGCACAGATTACTTTAACAGTATGAAAAATAACTCTGGTTATCTTTGGTACCATTTGTCAAATATTTCTGGTTCTCTCCCCTTCTACGAAATGAATAGGATTGCATTTCCTGACTCCCTTGTGGTTCAGTAGGGTCATGCAACTGGGTTAGCCCATTAGTTGGGAGTGCAAGGTAATTGTGAGATTCTCCAGAATTTCTCCATCTCAGGTAAAAGCTGGCAACGTTCAGGTTGGTGGCTACTCACTTAGCCTGGGTCTCTGAGTGACTGTGAACAACTTAGTCCTCACTGACCCATGATGGTCAAAGCAAGCCACAAGTGCTTTCAGCTTTAATCCATTTCAACGTTAAGAGTTGTTCCTGCAGCATTAATTAGCATATCCTAACCAGCACAGACTCGAATCTCTCGCACTTCTAGACAAGAATATATTTTATGTATGCTCCCTTCTCTTCTGTTCTCTCTGAGCATTGGGGTCATGATTGAAAGAGTAACTCAGGATTTGCCCTCCTGAGCTTTTACTAGGACCAAAAATGGGTCATTTAAAAATGACTATACCTGCATCATGAAATGAACCTTATACATTTATTGAACAGTTAAAGTGTGTATTTATTGCAAGTCTCCCTGAAAAACCCAGGGGTTATTATGGAAATGTTTCTTTGGATTGGGTCAGGGCAGAGATGAGACAACGCTCCTTCTATGTGAGCCTTGACATTACAAGATCACCACTGAGACTTGGGTTATTTCTTGGGACTCTTTCCTAGGCAGGTTATTGTTTTTCAATTTTTTATTTATTTTCTTATTGACGTATAGCCAGTTACGGTGTGTCAGTTTCTGGTGTACAGCACACTGTCCCAGTCATGCAATATATATATATGTATATTTGTTTTCATCTTCTTTTTCATTAAAGGTTATTACAAGATGCAAATGGCTAAGAATGTTCTAAGATATGATTCCCAAATCTGGATATATTCAGAATCATCTAGGGAGCTTTTATAGATCCAGGTTCCCGGCCCCACCCCTATATTCTAAATCAGAGTGTGTGGGAGGAGCACAGAGAAACTGTACTTTAAAAGAGCAAAAAACGTCAACTCTAGAAATCATCCTTGGATAGCGCTGACCACAGCCAAGATTGGCTGTTTTAAAATATTCTTACCTTCTGAACCCTCCCTGCAGACACACACTTTGAGGCCCTTGTGTGAGTTCTGATTGGCTGGGGCAGGGTTATGCCTCAAAGTTTTCGAAACAGGAATTTCTTGGAGTCCCAGGGAAACAAGCCCAAGGGAACCGGGCAGGAAATAAAGGACAGGAAGTACTGTCGGCTCCAGTTGTCTGCTGCCCCACTGAGGAGCCCACTGAGTGAAAATAGTTGGGATTCCTTGGAGAACCTTCTATCTTTACACTGTCAGAAACATACAAACAAAGCCTCTGCGTAATTAGCAGGAGTTTGAATCAGGCTACCAGTTTTATTTTTTGGAGGAAGGAGGAGTCTATTTCATCAATTCACATGTCTTAAACACTAAGAGAGACCAGACTTGAAGTCAGTAGGACCATCTGGAAGGCAGACTTTTTCTGGCAGGACTCACGCACGTGTCAGAGTGACATGCTGCTGTCCACTTGTTGTGATCCTCAGAGACACAAGGTAGCCCCCAGGCAATTCCCAAGTTCCACTCCCAGATCACATCGTTACCAGGTCCAAATTCATTCTGCTCCCTGCATGACAGGCCAATAAATTGGGAGACAAGGTGTTGGGGCAAGGAACCTTATTTGGAAAGCCAGAAGACCAAGAAGATGGGAGACTAATGTCCTAGAGAACCATCTTTCCCAAGTCAGAATTCAGGTTGCTTTTATACTAGAAAAGGGAAGGAGTGTGGTTGGTTGTTGCAAACTTCTTGGTGTTGGAATCCTTTGTTCTTGCAGCTGTGCGTGTAGGTCAGATCATGATGTCTCTGTAATCCTCCAGCAAGACACATGCTATTCTCTGTTCTGCAACTTTTTATCTCTATATGAATGGGAAAGGGTTATATCCTTAAAAGTCAGAGCCTTGAGAATGGGCTACCCTGTATATTTCAGGCGATAGGTAACATCCTTTTACAAAAGGTGCAGAGCCAGCATGACTCAGCACAGGAAGCAGAGCGCAAGGTTAGAGCTGAAGAAATGTAATATGGAGTCAGATTTGTTCTTCCCGATTACAACATTATACACAGACACAGGGCTCCTCCCCTCTCCTTTTTCATTTCCAAATATATTTGCCATCCCCTGGTTTTTTTGATTCCTAACTAAAAGCCCCTGGTATCTGGATTCCACACCTTGCCTTTCCTGAGACCCTAGTCATGGAGTTGGTTCCCTATTATCCTTGGAAATATTCTCTTTTCTTTCTTAAACATTCTCAGCTTTATTTATAAATTAATATATAGAATTAAATGACAATCGATGACAAATACAGTTTGGATTTACAGGTGCCTATATTTTTCCTTTCTTTTGGAATCCTCAACCTTATGAAAAGTGGTCTTATTAAAAGCCTGCTGTAAAGCTTTGTATATTTGTAAGTTTACAAGAGTTTAGGGGTATAGAATGGAGGGGTAGGGGGCTTATTTTCTCACAGTCATCTTAAGTTGGTGAACCAAATTAGCTCAGGTTAGCTCCTATTTTGTTTCCCATTGTTCAGGGTATGGAATTCATCTCTTTTCCTTAGTTTCCTTTAAACTGAACAAAAGCAACAATCAGAAGAGCAGCATTCACAGGACACTTGGTGTGTATGGAAAACTTCACTAAAGGTTTAGAGGAAACGGGGAGACTAACATAACAGTAAGACAAACAACTAGAAGTTTATTCCTAAAAGTGCCCATCTGTCCCGTAGCTCAAGCTACAACTTCCTCAGTGTTGCTCCCCCACCCTTCCTTTCTTCATCTTTTTATCCCCCACCCTCCCTCAAGTTCACGTTCTTTTCCATACAGAGCGGTTTACCTCTTATGTTTGTGTCTTAGATCCTAGAGCCCAAATCCTCAGCTTCTCATTTTCTATTCTCAAGAAGATGATCAAAGTATATTTCTAAAATCTATAATTCCTTCCTTAACAGCTGAGACCAGCTGTTAAGAATGCATGAATACATACAACCCTCTACAGAATTATAAAACATAAACCTGTGAAGAAAACCAGAAGTGAAGCTTTGTCAACTTGAATCTCAGGAGGAGAAACTGGTCACCACTCAGATTGGATGACAACACGTACCTAAAAGGCAGAAGTGAGAACTGTGTGATAAAAAAAGAAATCAAGACAGGACACCACAAAGATACTAACGTCAATCTCTTACTAAAGGATACTGTGTTAGCAATTTTAAGATATATATAATTTTGCATCTAACACCTGACTATTCTGTAGAGGTTTTTTTCTCACCCTGGTTTTATGCACCAACCCAGATTTGAAAGCTGAACTTGATGACTTTCTTTGAAACGATGCTTTTCCAGTTGGAGCTTTTCCTTTCAGCGCATGTGATGAGGTGCTGGGCTTGGCTGTAAGCACACTTGCAATGAGGAGGAGGAAGAAACTTGGACCTCAAGGGATCTGACCCTGCTATAGAGTCAGTGAGAAAGTGCAGCCGCCTCCCTGATCTGGGCGGGTGTGAATATCCAGGGGGTTCCGGCGTGGGGACCGGGCTCAGCCAAGCGGTACTTAGATGAAAGACGGTACTCAGCCCTGGGCAGATGGCAGCACAGATCTGTTCAGAGAAAGGACAAAATTAGCAAATTAGAATGGAAAGAGGGAGTCCTACTTTCCCCTGATCCTCTGAGACAGGAGCCTGGAGAGAGCTAGATAAGGTGTGAGCACTTCGGCTAACACGTGCTGGGCTTAGGGAAAGGTTTCTGTGCCATATGTTGGGGAATCAAAAGCAGAGAAAGGGAGACAGAAGTCCAGCCGAGCGGATGCTAAGTGAAGGCTGTGATTCAAGAGCTACAGATGCCCTGAGCCTGGTCCCTGCACACACTGCACGTGGCTCATCCCCTGCCAGTCTGGAGCTGGGACTGAAGGACCTGCTGGGTCCTGCTCAGGGAGCAGGCTGACTGGCTAATTTATGAGAGGGACAGGGTAGGGCTTCCAGGTGGAGCACTCTGACACTCCAGGTGAGCAGGGCTGGGGAAGCAAGAGGTGACAGTTCCCTGAACTGATTCAAGAGATGGTTGTTGGCTGGCTGTTCTCTCCATCTTTTTGCATGAAGTGTCTCCCCGCTTTCTCTCAGCAAGATGATTGCATTAATCGTGCACCCTCATTTCTTGCCTCCAGAAGCTCACCCCACCTATATTTATATTCTGTTAACCTGTTCTGCAGTTTCTTTAGCTGCTTCTTAATTTGCAGACTTCTAAAAAAATCCCTATAATTTGACTCATGCTATTCAATCTGCCTGGAATGATATCCTCTGTCCTCCCCCCCCCCCCTTATTCTCACTTCCTCCCCCCTCCTTTTTTTTTTTTTTTTAAGAATTCTAACCATTCTCCAAAGCTCAGCTCGTGTTACCTTTTCCTTGCTGGAAGCTCTCAGATTTGGGGAGCTGCCCCTTCGTGACTGTGATCACCGTATTAATGCCTCTCTCTTGGAAATTAACACATTACATTAAAAGTATTCTTATTACATTCTTGTCTCCTCCAGTGATGGAATGTGTTCACTTTAGTCCTACCAACTCTATGTTAATGTTTGCATGGTAATGTCATATTTTAATTTTAATTTTGTCAGGTATTGCAATACTTCTATACATTTGAAATTAAACCGTGTAACCAAGAAGGGTCATGGTGTCAATTACTCCATAATAGTTTTTTTTTTTTTTAACACATATTCTTTCAATGTGGAGGTTCAGTTTTTTCTTTACTTCAAATAAAAATATTTTCCATCATATTTCTGAATAGTTCTTATTCCGTTTGATGGCTTCTCAATCCTAATACCTCACTTATTCTTATTTGGATAGTTTTTATTTTTCCTAACTATTATCATCTCTTGAACCAATTTGCTCTCCATTCTTTCCCCTCCATGTTCATTGAGTAACAGTGCATCTGCTCAGGACTTGTCTTTCTGTGTCTGCAGGAGTTCTGGGGCAGCACCTGAGCATCATAGAGCCTGGGGTAGGGGTGGGTTAGAGTTACGGGTAAAGGGGATGTAGATTGCTGGTCAGTTAGTCACCTAAGCTGGTTGTTGTTAGACAGTGGCCCCAGGTGAGAATCCCCACGTGACCTTGACTGTGTTAACTTTAATCTTGTGGAGATTCCAATTCCTTATTTGTAAATTGAAGTTAATGACACATGCTTTACTGGGCTATTGTCAGTCAAATGTAAGACAGTCTGATGTAACTGACCCACACTAGGTCTTTGGTGTATATTAAAACAGACCCCTAAAAACAGCTAAGTAAGCTTGAAAAGTTAAACAGCATGGTTGATGTTTATGCCAGGCAGTAATCGAATTTTTCTAAAAACAAACTATATTTTTAAAATTTTTGTGTTAAATTTAGGATTGGCTCAGTGAAAAGTGGTAAAAACTGGGCTGTGTGTATAGCTAATTTTGGAATGAACTCAGTGACTGACCTAAAAAGGTTATCAGTGGGAGCTAGATAATGACAGAGAGGAAGGTAAAGACCCTGAAAAGGTCCAAATTTGTCCAGGACAATAACCACAATAAGAAAAATGGATGTGAAAGTGTTTCATAAAATGTGAATTTCAGTAGAAATATTTGCAATCAGTCTCTTTTGTTTTGAGAGATGTCATGATTAGAGAAGGACTTTGGAATTAGGCAGACTTCAGTTTGTACATCACACCTGTCATTTAATAAATGTCGTATTGGGTATGTTGGATATGCTTTGATTTCATTTCCTTTCAGGGAGAATTAGAAAATTAATTCTAACTTTGCAAGGTTGTTAGAATGAGCACGATGTGAAATTACTTCACATAGTTGCTTTCTGGTGGATTGAATTGATGATCTTGTCCCCTGAAATAAAATCGCACAACGTGAGAGTTGTAGGTGGTTTTATTTGGGGAACAATGAGGACTATAGCCTGGGAAACAGCATCCCAGATAGCTCTGAGGACCTGCTCTGGGGAGGCAGGGGGGAGCTCAGTATCGTATATGATTTCAGTGAAGGGGGCACGTGCAGTCAAGCACACATTTAGGCAGAGGCTTGTTGCTAGTCACTAAGAGATGATGTCACCGTTAATGATCTTAGCGCTTTTCTAGCTGTGAGGAGACCTGAGAATTTGGGCTCATAAAATCTTCTCCTGGAAAATATCTAACTATCCAAAGGCCTGTTCTGCCAGTTTTTCCCAGAGCACAGAGCACTTCATTCCTGATCTCCACCCTGAACTCCTTTCAGGGAGTGTTGGAGGTCGGTGTCTGCAGTGGCCAGTGATTTAATCCAAGCAGAGTTAGATGGCGAGTGCCAACGTGATCCTATCCTTGTAGAGGCAGATGGCAAGTGTCAGCTTTTAGTTGGCTGTCTCAATTCCTTCTCTCTCTCTCTGTTTGCTCCTTGAATTTGCAGTTTATCCCCCCAGAGGTGGCTATTTGATTTGTGTGTAGACGTCTACCCTGATTGCAGAGGATATGATGCAACTGGAGGCTGGAAATGTGCTTGTGTGATTCTGCTTCCCCTCCTCTGCTTCTGCCATCACCATCAGAAGAGCTTCCTATGAGAAGCTGCTGACCCTTCAAGCTAGGACCCGAAATGAAGATACATGTGGGAGATCTGAGCATACTCCACAGCGAGGAGTCAAACTTGGACCGATGGCTTGAAGCTGAGATGCCTACTTAAATCCACCGTTCCTCTTGTCAGAGAAAATGCTCACTGAGTTCTGGAAATGTTGTGCTATTGTGAGGATAGATGACTGATTCTCTGATTCACACCGTGTGCTGAAAATAACTGTATATGCTAATTTATATGGTGATTAGTGGCATTGCTGTAGTAGGGAAGAACAATTCTGACTCCGTATTAGATCTGTTCCTTTGGCTCTAACCCTGTGCTCTGTCTCCTGTGCTGAGTCATGCTGCTTCTGCACCTTTTGTAAAAGAATGTTTCCTATTGCCTGAAATATACAAGGTAGCCCATTCTCAAGGCTCTGACCTTTAAGGCACTTTCCCATTCATATAAAGATAAAAAGTTGCAGGATAGACAGTAACATTTGTCTGGTTGGAGGTTTACAGGGACACCATGACCTGACCTACAAGTACAGCTGCAAAAACAAAGGATTCTTACACCAAGAAGTTTGTAACAATCAACCACACCCCCTTCCCCTTTCTAGTATAAAAGGAGCCTGAATTCTGACTTGAGTGAGATGGTTTTTCAGGACGTTAGTCTGCCGTCTTCTTGGTTTTCTGACTTTCCAAATAAAGTCATTATTCCTTGCCCCAAGGCCTCGTCTCCCAATTTATTGGCCTGTCGTGTGGCGAGCAGAATGAGTTTAGACTCTGTAACACTGCTATCTTTGAAGAGGACGTTGAGCAAAGCAGAGCAAAGAATAGAGAATGTGGTCAGAATTTTTTGAGCAGATTACCTCTATGGCATTTTTAAAGCTCACAAAGGATGGGAGACCCAAATCTTTGTGTTCCCCTGGTTCCCAGAAATGACTTTATAAGTTATCTAACCTGAATCCCATAAGCATAGATTAGAATTAATAAAATGGATAATGAAATAAAAATCAACAAGTATGATTTTTGTGTTGAAGCTCACCTGAAGTGCAGAGGAAGTGCTGTTAGGTAATTTTGTAAATAATCACAAACATCGCTCTGGGTTTACTCTTGTGATGAAGAGGAGTAAGCCAGGCCAGGGCGCTCGCCTTGGGGAGTTTCCACCCCTGCTATCAATCAGACTTGAATTCAGACCTTATCTCCTCTGTTTCCTAGCTAGGTGGCTTGATCCAAAGAAACAGAGTCTTATCTCAACTGTTAACATCTTAAGTGAATGTGTGAATTAAACAAGAATACAATGATGCTTGAAACATTGCCTAGTTTTTTCTAATGAACAGAAGATCATCTAAGGTTGAGCAGTAAAGCATGGTCAACTGTGTAATTCAGAGGATTCCAGCTTAGCATCCCTCAGCAAGGGGTGAAGATTTAATGTCCACATGGACCACATGGGACCAAAATTCACACTTATAATCTTTCCTTGCCAACCCTTGTTTTCCTAACCAGTGTCTCCAGTGGGTGTCTTAGATTAAATCTATTTTCTTTCTGTTTGAAGCCTCCTCCTTGCACAATTTAAACTCTGCAGCTCCTCAGAGTAGACACAATTTGGTGTCCTATTTTCTTCTGCTTTGAAAAATCCTCCAGAATCCATATTGACACCACAGGTGGCTGTCTCTGGAGTCAGATCTTTTATTTTTACAGCTTTCTGCCCTCAAGCATTTCTTTGTTTCAGAGAAACTACATTTTTCAAATGGACCCAAGCCCGGAGAGTTTACCCAGCTTCATAAGAAGTATCATGTGTTAAATAATAAAATGAGTGTGGGAATGCCAAAAACACTGTAAGCAAATTATATAGCAACCTGCCCCCTAATGAATCAGAGTATTTTTATTCCATTAAAATGCCTTAAATGAGCAATTTCCTGATCCTTCAAGGGTTAGTGAAAATTCCAACCATTTATTTTTTATAATTATTTAAATTTATCACTTGATAGGCACTTAAATAATGTACATGTTCTTTTGACCACTTTTAAAAGAGGAATCATTTACAACGTAGCCTACATAATAATGGGGGTGAACAACTGAAATTAATGGCTTTGGAAATGGGACTTGGGTGTGAGGATATATTAAACATGGACAAAATTATGCACCAACGTGCTGGTGAGCCAAAATATACTAATTGTTTTCTCTTGGACATCATTCAACCTTATATTTTTGGTTTCAGAATTCAATGAAAGTAGAAACATGTTAATGAAACCTCTTAATGTCGAAGAAATGGAATTGTATTGAGCCATTTAAAGAGAAATTGGTAAGAAATTACTGAGTATGAAGACATTACAAGTATATTCTTTGAATTTTCTTGCAAAGTTTTCATCCTTGGTGGCTATGATAGAGCCTCAAAATTTGCTCAACTTTCCTTAAAGAGAAAAACTCCCAAAGAGAGAGGCAGATCACCATCTATGGTATGGCTTTGTACATTTCCAGTGCTCTGTTAAATTAAGAATATTGCCAAAGTCATATTTACCTGGGAAATTAAGGAGTGCTTTGCATCCATAAGGACAGTCAAAAATGGTATTTTAGGGTTCTTTTAAGGATACCATCTTCAGATGTTGAAATGAAGGTTATGCCTTTATCTCCCAGAACTGTTAACGCCAACGATGATGGCACGGACAGCAAGGCCCTCTCTTTTGCTAGGGCTGATCCCCCCGGAGGCACTGTCTCCTGCCCTGGGTTCTAGGTGAGTCTGAGCTCAGGTCTGTTCTCTCTGCTGCAAGTTCCGGACCAGACTCCTTATAAGCAGCTTATTTGCTGGGCAGTCTTTTTAGAGCTGTTTCCCACCCTGTATTTTCACTTCTGTGCTTCCCTCGCCTCCTCTCTCTCCACCACGGCACTGTTTGTCCTTCTTTGTAAGCCTGAAATCATCCTGGGAGTTTAATGAACAAAAAACACAGTAAAGCACATAGATATTAAAGTGTCAGTATTGCGACTGGACAGTGACAGTGCGAACACAGCCTCAAGGCACTTGCCTTATTTTCTCATGTTTAATTCATCTCCCTCCTCCCTTCCTGGGGCTTAGAAATACAGCCTATTAGGGGTAAACTTCTTTGCCTGAGTCCACATAGTTCCCGGATTCCTAGAGCAATCCCTGTTGTGATGGTTTGAGGATCCTTCAGTATCCTGACTGTGTACTTCTGAGTGTTCATTCTTCTCCATGGGAGATGGGACCAATTTATTCAGCTTCACATCAGAAGGACATTCTTCTCTTTCTCAAAAACATAGGACCTTTTCCCTAAACATATTTCTTCTTCAGGATGCCTCTCAAAAGGTGGCCCTCCACCCACCTGCACCAGAATCATCCCAGGGTGCTTTAAAAATTTTTTTCAAATTCTTGGGGTCCTCTCTATAAGTCTTCTGAGCAAGAATATTACAGAGTGGGCCAGGGAATGGAAATAGTTAAAAGTCTCCAGGTGATTCCTACGCACATTAGAATGTGTGGACTGCCACAATAAATGGCACCATTAGTCGCCCAATTGCTCATGCCAAGCTCTGGCAGTCAATCCCCATGGTTTTATGTCTTTCACCCTCCCCACATTTAATCAATAACCTAATCTACAAATTTAGCTCTTAGGGATGTCATGATTATAAAAGACACCGCCTGAGACAGTGATTTATAATCTGATTAGGTAGGACACTGAAGCATTAAATTAATTAATTTCTATGTGCAATTTACACTCTTTCTGCAAAACTTAAAGATGAATACTCTTTAGGGAATAAGATGCTGAGTTGTTGCAAAGATACTAAATCAAAGCACGAGTGAGGTCTTATCTACCTCATCCTGGCTGGGATTCTCGCTCCTCTTGCTTATCATTTCCCAATTATCTCTCCAAATCTTAAATTGATTTTAATTAAATAGACACTGTAACCTTCCTTAATTCCTGTTTTTGGTCAAAAGGCACGGTGTATTTTACCATGGTACATTAAAGATCATAGTGTGAAATCATGTGTTCTGCTTCCAGGTGACAGGAACTAATTTTCTGGAAACTTAAATAACCCACATCATTTTATTTTGCTACAAAGTAAGATAGAGGATAGAAGCTTGAGGCTGATTGTTCCCTGTAACTGGGTCTTATGTTGCCATTTGCTTGAATTGCTTCCAGACAGAATGCCTCCATAACGACCACAGTTATAGCTGACGCTTCTGAATGTCATTCTTGGTTTCTCTAGGATCTGTTTCGTTACTTAAAATCTTGACTTAATACCATGTTTTTGCTTTCTCTAAGTGTTCAACATTTATTTACAATTTCTTAAAATTAACACCTTTTTCTAACTATAATGTAATGATGACTAATGGATATAATCTAAAAAACAAAAGTATAAGGGCAAAAAGAAAATCAACTATAAGTCTACAAAATACGTATCTCTACATAAAATTGGGCTTAAAGAGGAGTCTGTGAACCTCTAAGCATTTACGAAGCTCACAGCTCCCTTTTCAGGGGAAGTGGCAATAAATGTTTATTAAGCACATACTTTGTGCCGGGCAAGTGCTGAGAGCCCAGCATTTCGTAGTGAATGATTTAGACACTGATGCCATAGATGCTCTCATGGTGTGCGTGCAGTTCTGAATTTAACTTAATTTTATATTCTATGTGTTTTGTTTCAGCTGAAGTCTCTGTGGGCATTCCATTAAGTGAAATGATATCTTACACCAACCCAATTCACTTACTCCACAAGCATTTATCGAGTGCTCTTTTAGTCGGTATGAGTAATGTTAGCTGCTTGAAGAAAACACCTTAAAAATTTTAGCGGCTTAAAATAAGAGGACCTTTTTTTCTGGTTCATGTTTCAGTCTGATGGAGGTTGGGCTCCTCTCCAAGCAGTGCACTGGGGATTCCGACATCTCCTGTGCCTCGGTGCCCCCATTTTTAGCACAGATCTTCATGGAAGAATCTGGATTATCACATGAGACTGATGCAAGGACCAGATCTGAAGTGGCGTATATTACATCTGGTCACAGTCCTTTGGTCAAACGTAGTCACATGGCCCCCAGCCGAACTGCAAATGAGGGAGAAGAGAATGAAAAGGGATTCTGTGACCACGTAGCTTTGTCTCTGCCACAGCTCACCAAACATCCATCTCAGTATTTTTCCCCCACACAGAACACTCCCTACTTGCATTTTCTCTCTAAGGAATACAACCCAACCCCAAATCCCATGTAGTCACGGCCCCAGGGTCACTGGGTAATGTGCCGTCCATTCTGTCGCATTTGGCTGCTCTTCCTTTTGCCTTGATGGTACAAAGAATAAAGAGATAAATGCTCCACTGCCCCAGTTATATACAATTGTAGGATAGAGACTATCTAACAGGAATAAACACAGGCAGGAGCTAAGAATGGGGACACCCCACAGTCCCTGACCTGCAGCAATCTACAATCCCAGGGAACAGATGCTGAGAAGGCTTCCCACCTCGGGGATGGTAGAAGGAAAAACTGCCCTAATTAGTCAGAGGAAGAGCTCATATCTGAAAATGACTTTCAACAAGACACAGGAGTAAAATTTAAAACACATCAAAAATATCAAGCTTATATGCATTGTTAGAAAGGGGATATTATCTATAAAATGTCTAGAACAGTGTCTGTCATATAAGAAGCATTTATTTAACATAAGTTAACAGGATCAGTCATATCCTTTTGGCTGCAGGTGATAAAAGACTAATTCAAACTGGCTTTAAAAATCAGGAAATTTATTACCTCGTAAACCCTGAAATCCAGACACAGTGCAGACTTCAAAGCTGGGTTATTTAATGGCCCCATATTCTTTTCTTCTCTTTCTTCTGGTGGAGGGATCCTCATAAGGAGATTGCCAGCTCCAATAGGGGCACGACTCTTTCTTGAGCACAAATTCTGGGAAAAAAGCAAAAGACTGTGCCTTAACTCTGGGATGAGTTCTTTCCCCTCAGCCAGATTCCACCAACTTGACGTCAGGTTCTCATGCCGGACCAATAACAGCTCCCAGCAGCATACTGTACATTGATTGGTTTAATGTTAGAATCCATCCCAGGAGCTGAAATGGGTTCCACATCCTCGGAGTCCCGTGGTCCATATGAGGTTGGGGAGATCCCTAACTACGGCAGGAGTTGTGACTGGGCAGGCAAGCGTGAGTGTCCATGTCACTTACTCTGTGTCCGGTATTATGGTAATTGCTGGACATTTTAAGACATGTGTGCCACGAGTTAAGAAAACCTATCTACTGAGGAAAGCTCAGGGTGTTTGGGGATGCATGAAACAGACACACAGTTTGGAGGAAGTGGATCAGGAAGGGCACAATGGAGGAGGAACAGTGACCACAGCAGGTTAGGCAGTGAAGGGGGAGGAGAGAATTCCAGTCAGAGATAGCAGCTGATGGAAAATCCCAGAAACAAGTGAGCATGGGGCAGACTAGAGAAGATGCAAGGGTCTTCGCTACCACCCACATGTGGCTGTTGAACACTTGACATGTGGCTCATGTTTGAATGATACCTTTTCTTATTGAGATACAATTGACATACAACATTGGGAAAGTTTAAGGTGCACAAAGTGTTGATGGATACATTTGTATACTGCAATATGGTTACCACTGCAGTGCTAGCTGACACTTCTATCATGTCATGTAAGTATCATTTCTTTTTCTTTAGTGGGAACATTTAAGATATATCTCTTGGCAACTTTGAAGTTTATAACACAGTATTGTTTTTTATAAGCATACGCTGTGCATTAGATCTCCAAGACCCATTCATCGACTAGTTGCAAATGTGTACCTTTAAACAGCATCTCCCCAATTCCACTACTCTCCAGCCCCTGGTAACCACCACTCTTTCTGTTTCTACAAGTTCAATTATTTTTTCTTAGATTCCACATATTAGTGAGATCATGCATATTTGTCTTTCTTTTTGTGACTTATCTCACATAGCATAATGCTCTCAAAGTCCATCCATGTTGTCACAGATGGCAGGATTTTCTCCGTTCTCATGGCTGTATAATATTCCAGTGTGTGTGTATGTATGTGTGTGTATATATACACGTGTGGTATATATATGTATGTATGTACATGTGATTATATATATAAATACACATATATCATATCTTCTTTACCTGGAATAATAATACTTTGGATATATTGGGTTCAATACAATGTTTTGTTAAAATTCACTTACCTGTCTCTTTTTCACTTTTCTTTAAAGTGTGGCTCACATTATATTTCTGTTGGGTGGTGCTGGCTTAAACAGACCAAAACAAAAAGTACAAGGAAGGATATAGAAAGAAGTGAGGTTGGGGCGTTAAGCAGAGGTTGGCTCATGCCAGGTCTTGAATGGTGTGCCTTGGAATTTAAATGTTATCATTTGATCACTGTGGAGTCACTGACATTCTGATGTGCATTTCAGCAAGTTCACTGTCTGCTTGTGGAGAAGGGACTGAAAGGGGGTAAAAGCAACTGGCAAGGAGCCCAGAAGACAGTTGCAGTAATTCAGGCAGGAAGTGACATTGCCTGCAAAGGCAGTGGGGATGATGAATGAGCAGTAGGAGAGGTGAGAGAATCAGCAGAACCCTGTGATTAATGAGGAGCTTGGGCAAGGCTGAAGGAGACTGTGGTGGGACTTGTGGGTTTCTGACTTGGGTACCTGGGCTCCTGTTCTCATTGATGGAGGAAACACATTGGAGAGAATTGCCTCTGCCTAGCCTCTCTGGAATGTAGAATCAGCAGTGTCATTCCTCTGAGGTATTGCCTTTCCTGGTGTTGGCACCAAGCATATTTTTATTCTCCCAGTTTCTCTAAGTTCATTTATCCTCAGACTTTCATTAATAAATAAGGGATCCAAGTTTCTAAGACTATCTCATTGTGTCTCATTAGTATTAATGGGCAGGTAATTTTAGTTTTTGCTTCACATCAGAAGCTAAATCATCTCTCTGTGCCTTTCAGCTTTGTCAGTATGGTTTTGGCTTATCACAGCAGGATGTTTGGCCCGTTTCAATTTTCTTTTAAGTTTCTGGGCTCAAAATGGAAGGGGATTTGGAACCCAAATAGTTTTGCAGATTTTTCTTGCCATATATCCTACACTGTACTCTACTCTGCTATATAGCTTCTTATGTTTGCATGTATAAAAATGATATTACTTTCCTGGAGAGATGTTGAAAGACAGAAAGGTGTTTTTGTTTTTTGTTTTTTTTTAATGTTCCCCTTGGTGTTTGGATTCTTTGATAAAACTGCTATGACTCTAGCAGCAGAAGACAGAATGCCTGTGCCCGGCAGGGGCTGCTCTAGAGAGTCTGAGGTAGGAAAGTCTTGATTAGAATGGCAAATTTTCCTGAATCACTTTGATCAGGGTTTGCTATTTATAAAGCAATATTTCACCAAAGCAGAGATGAAAAGCATAGTTTTTTTCTTTCAGGGTTTTGGATGGAGTCAGGTTAATAAGATACACAAGTACATCCAGGATTCTCAGGGATAAACAGCTGTATTGTTGAAGGACATTCAGTTCGCCCTCTTTCTGAGGCCAACCTAAATCCAGCACACTATTATGTGGCTCTTTATTCTGAAATGAATCTCTTTTCCCCTTCAACACTCATAATAATAGTCTCATAATGAAGAGCCCTTCTGTGGGTTGAGCACCTGCCACGCGTCAGCCACTTTTTATGTATGTATTTTTTCTGATCCTTAAAGCAGTGCTACCAATTAGGCATTGTTATCCCCATTTTATTATTTTTATTGGACTTCAGAAACAAGTAATTGGGTTTGGTAAAATCTCTAGTTCTGATCATTGTCTCATTATTGGTAAATGAAGTCTCTTTCGCTTTTTATTTGCTTTTAATAATATCACAGATGCTCATAAACCTGCCATAAAATGATAAAACCAGGACATTGATAGTAACAGGCATCTCCTATGTAATATTTTTCCTTCTTCTTCTCTGGAACCTCTATCCTGAAATCCAAAACTAAAACTAAATGTATATTTAAATCTGTTTAACAAATAGTTTTGAGATAATTGACTATCCAAACACACACATACACACACACAAATGAACTGAGATCCTTATCTTAACCATACACGAGCATTAGCTCAAAATGCAGCGTAGACCCAAGTGTAAGAGCTAAAACTATAAACTTCCAGAAGAAAACATAGATAAAATCTTTGTGACCTTGGGTGAGTGAAGGGTTCATAGCTCTGGCACCAAAACACAGCTATAAAAGAAAAAAAAAGGATAAACTGGTATTCATTAAAATTAAAAAATGCTGTAATTAAATAGAAACCATTTGAAAAAGGGAAAGACAAACAGAACGTATCTGCAAATCAAAAATATGACAAAAGATTTGTATCCAGAATATAAGAATTCTTTAAACTCAATATTAGGCAAACAATCCAATTAAAGTTTGATTAAATTTGAAAAGACATTGCAGAAAAGGAAATGATACACAAATGACTAATAAACACATGTAAATGTGGTCTACAATCAGTAGTCATGAGAGAAATACAAATTATGGTCTCAATTAGATACAGCTTCACAACCACCAGAATGACTGTAATCAAAAAGACAATAACAAGTGTTGGTGGAGATGTGGGCAGAGAGGAACTTCGTAAATCAATGGTGGGACTACAGAATGTTTCAGACTTGATGGAAAAAAGTTGGGCAGCTACTTTCAAAGTTAAAAAGTAAGCTGATCATATAGCTCAATAACTTTATTAGTAGGAATCTTCTATATAAAATTCTAGGTTCATTATTTGTATATACTTTATTTTCCCTTTTCTTAAATTCTAGATTATTAATGCTGTATAGAATTTTAATTCTGCATTATTATGGAAATATTTTTTCTTTGAATTTTCTTGAGAATTATAAACTTAATTACATTATTTCTTTATATTAGAATAGTTAATATATAGAGATTTCTCTTACAGCATCTCAATTTGTTTCTCCTCTTATTGAATATTTATCCCAAATGTTTTCAATGAAGTACCTATGTGTCAAATCTTCTGAAGCCTTTATCTCCTGGAACGTTTTAACTACCCTTTTAACACACACACACACACACACACACACAAACATACAAAAAATATATATATATGCTCCCTTTTGAGCAGCAATTTGGCAAGATAGAAAATATAAAATTCTAGGTTCAAAATTATTTGCCTTTTATTCTTTAAAAAATGTTTCTTTGTTGATTTTTCTTTTCATTTTTTTTACCTCAGTGTTGCAGTGAAAAAGACTGAGATCAATATGACATTTCTCTTTGAATGTGCCATCCTCTTTCTTTCCAGAGATTTTAGAATTTTGTATTTATCTTTGATTTTCTTAAATTTTCCTGTAAAATGGCTTTTCATCTCTCTTTTGTTTGACATTCTATAGGGTTTTCCAGTCAGATGTTTTCTTCCTTCTGTCCTCATGGGGAATTTAGCTCAATTATTCCTCCGAGTATTTTCTTCTATTGTATGTTTTTCTCCTTCTGTGATTCCTATTATTCAGATGTTGGCACTTAAAAGATTTTATCAGTTTTTTTTTGCCTTTCCTGCTTTTTTCTGTAACAAGTCCTTAATATGGTGTTTCCACCCAATAATTTATTCTTTTGCTGTATTCATTTTTTTCAAGTACCTTTTTCTTTTAAAAATTTTTTACTGAAGTGTGGTTGATTTATGATAGTTTCAGGTGCACAGTAAAGTAATTCAGTTATACATAGAAGGTTTCTGTGCAGCTGCACGGAGTTTTGAGGAGTAGATACTGATGGTCTTGAGGCAAAAGCTGGCCTCATATTATTAAAAAGGCCATTGCCACAGAATCATACCTGGGACCCTCCCTTGAATGGAAACTTGTTACTCTTATCTGTTTTAGGAGGAGGCTGCAAAGAACAAAAATCAAGAACTATTTAGAACCAGCCAGGCCCAAGATGAGGGAAGATTTGACTTCCAGTGGACCTTGAGCCTCATTATATGCTCACTGCAGTGCATTAGCATGCTGAATGACACACCCACCAGCACCGTGACAGTTGACAGTTGCCATGCCAACAACCAGAAAAGCCCACACTGGGACTGAAAAGGAGTAGGGTGTGAGTTCTGGGTTTAAACCACATCCCTGCTTTTGAATAAATCATGAATATTCTTCCCACTCTTTCCAATTCCCTCCCTTTTGCATCGACCTTCCTATATATTTGATGTCTCAGCCCGAACTGGGTTGAGAAGTTAATTTTCGAATGAGGTTCTCGCTTCTCCAGCCTTTGGCCGTTGACTAAAGCATGTGCTCTTCCGTCTCAGCATTGGTTTTACAGTTGGCTGCGCAGATCCAATCAGAAAAAGAACCTCCCTGGCCAAGACAAAGGGTCTCCACCTGGGCTAGGACCTCAAGTGAGAGTCCAGTCAACCAATTTGGTTAAAAAAAGGGCTTTTCCTAATTTAGCCCTTCTGATCCCACTGGCTGGACCCTGCCTGAGGGTAGAGTCCCTACCTCCTACCTACACAATATTTCCAATAGCTCTCTCTCTTTCCATGCGTTTCCCACAGTTGTCTCTGTTATTCCTTAGGTTTCTAAAAGTTTCAGTAATTCCCCCCACTGACCACTGATCTTATGAGGAGCCATTCGCCATGTGCTAATTATGCTTCTTGTTGGGAATCAGAATCAAATACTAGTTTTTGACCCACATCACAAAGACAAGGCATTACAGGCTAAGTTAAATAAAGTGCTCAAGACCCTATCCTCACAAAGAGTTAAGCCAGATTTTCAAACTTCACCTGAATTCAAGGTCTGTGCTATTTCTCCTCTGTTTGTCTCTAGGAGGGTTTAGACTAGACTGAATTTATCTTTCTGTAGTTTTGTAGCAACCAAGCTTTTTTTTGGTAATGCTACCTGAGGAAAAAGCAGTTGGTAGGGGTTACGAAATGTCTGCAGAATGGAGAGCTCTTGAAACTCCCCAAACGAGCAATCACAATAATAGACAGCAGCATTGCCCCCTCTGTATTTTTCCACAGAGCGATTTCATTGCTGGTTTGTTTGCCCTTGAAACCTTGTGCCACTGCTTCGCACAATTAGCAGACTCTAAATGTATATTCAGGTCGCATCTGTGCTGAATTGTTTTATTTATGTTGATTGATTGTGGAATTATGACCCAGCATCCCTACTTATCCAGGATAAGTGGTGTGAGGGGTTTTAAGGGCGAACAGTGAACCAGCTGCAGAAAGGTCGAGAGGACAGAAGAGTGTAACATTGCAACTCGATAGTGTAAACTTCAAGAAGGAATTTTTATTAAGCCATAAAAAACATCTGTACCATCTTAAGACTGAAAGTTCAGGCTGATTAGGCACTGGCGGTCTAATGAATTTTGCATACAGTCATCACAAACCTCTCCTCCACCTGCCATGACTCCTGAGGAGGAGAATTTAGTTTATTCCTTACTTGGAAAGTATTTCAGGCTTTTCCCTAAATATCCTCTATAATGGCCAGTAAGAGTTAGTGGATATCTTCAGAGTGATGGCCTGAAGTAGCGACAGAAAATTCTTACAGAAAATTCAAAAACCATCCTTTTAAAGAATCATTGTTTTACTTTAAAAAGGTATGCACTTGACTGGGACGTTGTGCTGTACACCAGAAACCGACACATTGTAACTGACTGTATTTCAATTAAAAAAAAGAGAAAAAAAAGATACGCACTTTTGTACTGAACTCCATAATATAGCCAGGTTTGTTTTCATAAATGAAAATATCAATCATTGTCTTGATCTTGTTGTTTGGGACCTATCTCTGTTCTACTGGATTAGAATTTTAGAGAGATGGGCTCCGGCATGTTTTTGTAGAGCTGTGCATGTTTCTGGTTAGTGGTGGAACTGCAAGCCACTGCTCGAGGAACATGTGTCTTAGCTGTCCGGTGGCTTTGTACTCTCCTTGGCATAGAAACGAGCAGTTCTGCTTGAGAAGTGAGGACGTGATGGCTGAAGATTGGATTCATCCTCTAGATCCGGGGGTCATTAAAGGTCCTTGGGACCAAACAGAAAAGAACGGTGAAGATTTCTGATGGGATTCTCATGAACTGAAGAGTGCTGGATATGACCCCACTGTGGGGAGAGTGCAGAGACCCCGGCTAAGTCACTGACGGTGAGAGTTGCAGCTTTGCCTCCCACAGGCCACTACGTTTTAAAGAAAATGCGTCACTTTCCAAACTTGATTTTTTTCAAAAAGTTTATGACAGTGGCTTGGTCTATTGGTTATTTGGACATAGAGACAACAACAAAAAATAGTCCTCCTTGGCTCCTGTCTTCATTTTGTCCTTTTCCACTCACAGTATCCTAATGGGTGCCAATAATTCTCCTGCAGATCAAATGCTAGATTATAAGTAACATGTTTGAAATATTAAGGCACCATACACTTTCAAGGGAGTGTTATTTGCCTATTGTAATAAGCATGTACTTCTCAGGAACCATTGAGAAGCTGAGTAGAAAGGAATGCATTGAATATCTGCCAGGTGAAGAGACCTCTGCCTAGATTTTAAATTTTATTCTCACAAAAATCTAATGGGGGCGTTATTACTCTTATTTCATAGACGAGGAAACGGAGTGTTATGGACTGAATGTGAACGCGCCCTCAACAATCCGTGTGCTGCAATTCTAACCCCACTGTGATGGTGTTTGGAGGTGGGGTGTTTGATTAGCTGATAAAGGCAAAGCCCTCATTCATGGGCTTCTAAAGGAGACCTCAGAGGACTCTCTTGCCCCTCCTAAGATGTGACAGCAAATTGAAGGGACAGCCACCAGTGAACAAGGAAGGGGGCCTCCACCTGACACTGAATCTGCTGGCCCCTTTACCTTAGACATTCCGAACTTCAGAATTGTGAGAAATCCGTGTGTGCTGTGGAAGCCACGCACTCTGTGGTGTTTTTGTTACAGTCCCCTGAGTGGACTAGGGCAGTAAGGCTCACAGAAGTTAAATAAAGGGCCCAAAATTACATGATTGACACATAACAAATTTTGGATAGGCTAGACTTGGCTGTTTGCAAAGTCTGTGTTCTTTCTGCCATAAGCTGCCTTCAGATGAATGATTCCAGGAACCATGCCATAAAAAGTGGCATTTGAACTAAGTCCTCAGGGTTGGTAAGATTTATCCAAAAGAGTTAACTGCATGACTAACTGCACAGAGCTGTGAGAAGTGCTGTGGTGTTCAGGAAGTGGAAAAAGATGTGGGAATACATGTGCTTAGGGAGTATGGTTGGGAGGGCAAGCTTCTAGAGTCAGAAAGGAAAAGGTGGACCACGATGGACTGGAGGAGCTGCCTGGAGGCAGTAGGATTTGGGGTGCGGTGCAGTGAAAGCTTCTAAATTGGAGACGTATGGGGATGGTATCAGGATGTTCAGATGTTTGTTTTTAAAAGTCTGACAGCTGCATACCGAAGTGTTTGTAGGGGACAGAATGGAAGGAAGCCAGGAGTCTCTCTTCTCACATATTCCATGTTCGTTTCTCCCTTTCAAATATGCGCCACATGCTACCCCAGATGTCACCTCCTTCCTTCTTCCTGCTATATTGCCCATTATCACCTCTGTTAGATAGAAACCTTACATCACCCCCTCCATGTATTTTGAATATATTTTAAATTAAAAAAAAATCAAGGTGAAATTCAAATAACATAAAATTAACCATTTTTAAATGAGCAACTCACTGGCATTTAGTCCAGTCGTAATGTTGTACAACCATCCTATCTATCTAGTGCCAAAACGTTTTCATCACAACAAAAGGAGCCCCACACTCATTAGGCAGTTACTTCCAGTGCCCTTCTGTCCCCAGAACCTCCTAGAAGAAAACCACTAGTTTGGTTTCTGTCTGTGTAATTTACCCATCCTGGGTGCTTCATACAAATGGAATCATATAAGATACGAACTTCCATTTCTGGTTTCTTTCTCTTATCAAAATATTTTTGAGATTCATCACATTATACAATGTGTCAACACTTCATTGCTTTTTTTGTCTAAATAACATGCCATTGTACATATACAACACGCTTATGCATTCATCCATTAATGGAGGTTTGTGTTATTTCAAGTTTTTTAGCGATTATAAAAGTGCCGCTATGAATATGGATGTACATGCATTTGTATGTCTGTTTTCAGTTCTTTAGGAGTGAAACTGCTGAGTCATACGGTAGTTCTATGTTTAACTGTTTTAGGGACCACCAGACTTACCCATAGTGGCTGAACCATTTTCCATTCCCACCAGCAATGTATAAGGCTTCCAATTTCTCCACATTCTCATCAGCACATTTTTCTTTACTTCTTAAAAAAAAAAAAAGCCATCCTTGTGGGCATGAAGAGGTATCTCTTTGTGGCTTTGATTTACTTTTTCTGAACGACTAATGATGTTGAACATCCTTCCATCTACTTGGTGGCCATTTGTATAGGTTGTTTGGAAAAATGTCTATTCAAGTTCTTTGCCCATTTGAAAAATTAGGTTGTTTGTTTTTTTGTTGTTGAGTTGTTAGTGTTCTTTTCTTCATGTATTCTGGATATAAGACTCTTACTAGATACATTATTTGCAAATAGTTTCTCTCATTTTGTTGGTTGTCTTTTCATTTTCTTGGTAACTGGTTAAAAGCAAAAGCTTTCAATTTTGATGAAGTCTAATTTATTTCTTCTTTTGTTGCTTGTACATTTTGTGTCTTATCTAAGATGCCATTGCCAAATCCTGGGTCATAAGGATTTACTAGGTTTTCTTCTAAAAGTTTGATAGTTTGAGTTAAAACTATTGTATTTATATCTTTGATCCATTTTGAGTTGATTTTTGTGTATGGTTTCAGGTACTGTTTCAACTTCATTGTTTTGCATGTGTATTTCCAGCTGTCCCAGCAGCATTTGTTGAAGAAATTACCACCTCCCATTGAATGTTCTTGGTCTACCCTTGTTGAAAAACAATTGGCCATAGATAAATGTGTTTTTTCCTGAAATCTCACTTCTGCTCTGTTGGTTTCTATGCCTAATATTTTGCCAGGACCACACTATTCTGGTTAATGTAGCTTTTTAACAAGTTTTGAAGTAGGGATGTGTGTGTGAGTCCTTCAACTTTGTTCTTCTTTTTCAATATCGTTTTTACTTATTCAGGTCTCCTTGTAATTGTATGTGAATTTGGGGGTAAGCTTTTCCATCTCTGCATAAAAGAACATTGGAACTTTTATAAAGATTGCATTGAATCTGTACATCACCTTGAGTAGTATTGCCAACGTAACAATATTAGGTCTTCCAATTCATGAATGTGGGATGTCTTTCCATTTATTTAGATCTTCTTTAATTTCTTTCAGTAATGTTTAGTACTTTACAATATAAAAGTCTTTGCACCTCCCTGGTTAAATTTATTCATATTTTATTCTCTTTGATTTTAATGTAAATGGAACAGTTTTCAATTTCACTGATTCTATTACTTTTTATTTTCAAATTCATTTATCTCTGTTCTTTTTCCTTCTTCTTTGATAGCTTTCAGTTTAGTCAGTTTTGTTTTTTCTTTCCCTAGTTCTTAGGGTGTAAATTTGGGTTGTTGATTTAAGCCTCTTTTCATGTGTTTATATAGCTTACAGCTACAAATTTCCCTCTTATCCTGACTTTCTGTACCCTTATGGTTTGGTATGTTGTATTTTAATTTTTATTCATTTCAAAGTAGTTCCTATTTTTTCATTTTTTTATTTTAACAATTTGGTGTTTAAGAACGTGTTGTTTAATGTCCACGTATTTGTGAATTTTTTTTTGCCGTAATGGAATCTTTTTAATTGATTAATTTATTTATTGATTGATTTAATTTTTTTATTGAGTTATAGTCATTTTAGAATGTTGTGTCAAATTCTTTGTGAATTTTTAAAGTTTTTCTCAGTTACTTATTTCTAGATTCATTTAATTTTGCTCAGAAAGGATATTTTGTATTATTTCAATCTTTTAAAATTTATTGAGACTTTTTTTTTTGGTGGCCTAATGTATGGTCTAGCCTGAAGAAATTTCCCTGTGAATTTGAGAAAAATGTCTATTTTGCTTTTGCTGTTGATGGGTGGAATGTTCTATATTCATTTATTTTGTCTAGGTAGCTTATAGTATTGTTTAAATTTTCTTTTTCCTTATTGATCTTCTTTATATCTTCTTTCTAGATGTTTAATCTACTATTGAAAGTGGGATCTTGAAATCTCCCACTATTATTGTAGAATGTCTATTTCTTCCTTCAAATCTGTCAATATTTGTTTTATGTATATTGGGGCTCTATTGTTATGTGCACATGTATTTCTAACTGTTACATCCTTTTGATAAATTGACACTTTTATCAATATATAATGTCCTTCCTTGTATTGTGTAACAGTGTTTGACTTAAGGTCTATCTGTATGGTATTAGTATAGCCAACTCAACTCTCTCGGTTACTATTTTCATAAAATATTTTCCATCCTTTTACTTTATACCTATAGGATCTTTGGGTCTAAAGTGAGTCTCTTGTGAAACAGCCTACCTTGGATCATGTTTCTCTATTGATTCTGCTCATATCTCCCCTTTTATTAGAGTTTAGCTTATACACCTTTAATTCATATTCTGTAGTGTACCATTGATTTCCTTCTCCTTTTCTTGTGTGTGTCTGTGTTTGTGTACTCTCTACCCAAGCCTTTCCTTCCAGCCTTTAGGCCTTTATGCCTCAACCATAGCCTTTTGCCCCAGGTGGCTGTGAGTCGTTAGTTTTATTTAAAACATTTTTGAGGGACGCCTGGGGCTTTTATGCCCTGAGTTCCAAATTAGGTGAAGCAAAGACAAGCCCCTTGCATCAGGTGTTCATTTAGCCCCAGAGCAGGTTGGAGCGGACGAACAATTCTTTGCAAACAAGATTTGCTCTGCACCCACCAGAACCAGGGCCCAGAATCCCTCACTGGGCACGTGGGCCGCTGTCTTCAGGACCACGATGAGCCGGGGGCCTGGGAGGGCTGGGGAGGCAGGAGGAGTAAGAACAGTGACAACAGAAATACCACCGTGCTTTCCTGCCGGTTTCAAGCCGCCTTTTTCTTGATTCAGCGTTCACTTAGTTGCTCACCTTTTGCATGTTTCCCGGTGTTGTGACAAATTTGATTCGGACAGTTTTTGGTCAGTTTTTTAAATGTTTCTATGGAGCATGTGCCCTTGGAACTGCCCACTCCACCGATTTTGCTGACTTCGCTTCTCCATGTATTTTCATGATCTCGCTTTAATCATGCCTCCTATTTCCCCTTCCACTCCAGCCTTCAAAAAAAAAAAAAAAAAAAAAATCCTTGAAGCTACTGGAAGCTATTATTTGATTTTTCTTTGTTTTATTTATCTTAGTGTTTTTGTTTCTTTATGTTATGGTTGTGCGTATGTATGTGAATGTTGAGGAAATTTGGATAATGGCAAATCTGAAGATCCAGTTGGCAGAAAATAAATTTTAAAATAGTCATAATTAGGTGTCTCGAAATACACACTTCCTACAATGAAAGCCATTTGATGGAAAAGACATAGTTCTCTTATCATGAAGTGTTTTAAGTATTTTAAAACATTAATAATCAGGAGCTGATGTGTCTAATAAAAGGGACAACCAAACATTTACTGAAATTTGTCACTGTCAAGCTCATTGTGTTCTGGTTTATAGGGAGTTAAAAAAAAGCATTATGAAGAAATTAACATCACAAAATATAAATCTTGCAAGTAATTAGGCAGTGGTATATTTATCAGTACAGAATGTATTTTAATTTTTAGTCAGGGCTTTTGTTCCAACTGACAAAATAATGGCTTGTTTGCAGTCTCCCACTGAAGCAGACTTCCCAGAGCGGGCTTTGGTGCATCAGCGAGTCCCTCTGTGTTTCATCTGCCAGCAAGTCTGATGCGCCATGTAACCCCCTCAGTGAGAGGTCCCAAGGAAATACTGTGCTGCTTTCAAATTGGCTCTGTTCTTCCCATATGTGATTCACAAGGTAAATAAAAATAGTCTGTTTGAGCAATGCACCCCCATTTGCAAGGAAATGAAAGAGAAATATTATTACAAAGGTATTGGAATTATTATATGATCAGCCAGAACACTTTTTAATGGGTGCAGAGTGAAAATTAAATCTCCAGAGAAACCTCAAAATGAAGAACTCCGACTGGGATAGTTGTTATGTTGCCCATGGCAGAAAGCTTTCCGCTCATCGCCACCTCAATCATAAACAATATGTACATAATTTAGACGCAGAGGATAACAGGATTCCAGAGACGTATCTCTGTATCTATAGCAATCATTTCCTAAAGAAATATTATTTGTTAGAATTAGTAGATATGAAGATGTCTGGGGGGCATTTAATAAAACAGCAGGAGGAGCTACAGAATTTAATCAGAAAACCCAGATCTGAATCCTCCAGTTTGCTATGTGAGTTGAGCAAGAGATTTTGGTTCTCTGTGCTTTAGTTTCCTCTTGGGTAAAATGAAAAGAATGGGTCGTTCTTCCTGACCAATAATCTTGCTGAATTGTCATGAGGATTTAATGATACACCAAAAGAGAGAGAAGCAGCAAAATGCTGGGCAAACTAGTTAAGTTCTGACTTTGCCACTTACTTACTGTGACATTTAGTAAATTACCTAATCATTAAAGAACCTCCATTTACTTACGTGCAACAGGGGGATTGCAATGCCCGTCTCATGGGGTTCCTGTGAGGATTTCTCAAAACCCTCTCATAATATTTCTTGGCTATTTCAGGAGTGCAACCATATGTGTTGGATGGAGGAATATAGTAAGACCTTCCTGTTCTTAAGAACTTTGCTAATGGAAGTACGAGAGAATCCATTTCAAGTCAATTTGGGAAATTGAGAGGTTTAGTTTATAAGGGATTTGAAATAATAGCTGACTTATGAATAGGTTTTAAGCTCATGAAAGACTTCGTCTGTAATGGTCTGGATAATAAATATTTTAGGTTGCTGGATATTATGCATCTCCATCACACCTACTCAACTCTGCCACTGTGGCACAAGCACTTTATTTTTGGCAAAAGTCCCGAGGAAGAAAGGAGCATGCTTCTCTGGAGGAACCAGAGAAGCTGTGATAATGTTCTTTCTTCTTTACTGGGAGTCATTTCCAGGTGGAAGGAAGGGTCTTACCATGTTGGATGACCTAGATCCAGGTGGTCCATTTCTCTTCCCTCAGATTTTCTTCTGTTAGATATAAACAATAACCATTGTTGCAAAAGTGCTTTGTAGAGTAGAAAGCCCTGTGCCACTGGTAATTATCTTTGGTGGAAGATGAACGGACTTGAGTTAAGGTGTCAATTAGAAGGAACAACATCTCTGCCCTCCTGGAGATGCGGAGAGCGTCAGCAGAAGATCTGCTGACAAGCAGCCATCAGGCCAGCTCCACAGGGGTTGCTCACTTCGGTCAGTGCACATCAAGTCTGCACTCTCGCCACTTTGTTGTGTGTGGTTCATGATGGAATGGAATGGAAATGCCACTCAATTGGCACTTGCCTCTAATAGTTGCATTAGAGCAGGCAGATATCTAGATATGAGCAGAGAAAGGGGGACACAGGACAAACGGTGGGACCATTTGTATATGTCTTATAAACAATGGGGGGTCCTTGGGCAGATAAAGAAAAGCAGGAACCTCTGGACTGTGAGGAAACTACACATTTTAGGATGATAAATGTCCTGAAGGCAGACAAAGAAAGGTGGGAAAAGGTAGGAATCTCTGGCAACTAAATGTAACTTTTTGCTCATTATGCCCTCATTACTATAAAATTAGCCTTGCAGATAAGAAGCACCCATCATGCACTGATGCCGTGACACTTCTGCTCCAGACTAAATAAGGACAGAAATCCCTCTTCCCCATGGGAAGATGGAGCTGGGATGAAAATCAGGAAATATGACCCCAAACCCCTCCCTCTCCAATGGATATTCTGCGCTTTCATTTTTACACCCCATGTAACCAACTTGTCAAAGAAACTCAGTGAAGCTACTCACCTGAGTCTGCTTGCTCTCTCCTTGAGAGGGTCCTGTCACTTTATAAATCCTCCCTGTGCTTTTTTGAAGTCTCATCTCTGAATTCTTTCTGCAACTAGACAAGAATCTGCTCTCCGGTAACGGCTGTATAACATCGGGCATGTCACCTTCCCATTTTGGGCCCCAATCTCCAAGTCTGTAAAAGGAATGGACTGGACTAGATGACTGGCAGAACCTTGACCTGCCTTCCCATTGTACCTAAGCCGTGGGCTGTGCCTGAACACACTGGAACCTCACTGTCTTTTCAGTGTAGCTGATAGGCATAGGAAGTTCTTTCAGACATTTGAGGAATAATTCTTTGGGTGAGACTCTAGACAGGCTCATTGTGTACTGAATTCCACTGTGTAGTGGGTAATAGCAGTAAAATTTTCCTTTTACAAAACCTAGACTGTACGATTCCACTAGATCTATCGTTCTTTCTTTTCCTCACCATCCCCCATAACCCATGTCATGTACACGTGGCCCTATTTTATTAGGGTTTGCAGAACACATTTCTGCTTGTCTTAACCAGATCCGTAAGTGGCTTTGAGGAGGCAGTGCAATGCAGAGGTCACTGCCACAGGCTCTGATGTCCGGGAGACACGAGCCCTGAACCTAGGTTTGTCATTACTGTCTGTATGGCCCGACCTTGCCTCATTTTCACGTCGGGAAAATAAGCACGCTGCCTACTTCATGGAGAGATTTCAGTGATTGAGTGTGACAATGGCAATAAAATTCTAAGCATAGTAGCTGGAACACAGCGAGTCCCCAAAAATAATTATCATATTTTTGTATCCTTTGGTTCTCCATAGGAAATTAAGCCTTTTCTTAGCATCAAGAAGACGGATTTGCAAGGCGATTGTCTTTTCCGTCTATTTTAGCTCTCACATAACCAGCTGCTTTGCTGCTGGGCCACCCTGCAGAGGGACGCTTCAGCTCCGTGAGCATCGTGGAGAACAGCTGTGACAAACGTGGCCAGCACAAACACCCTATCATGTGATGGAGCCTTGCTTGTCTTCGTTAGCAGCTCATGTGTTAATTAAGCCAAGAAGAGCCATGAGGCAGAAAGAGATCATTTTTCTCCTTCGGCAAATCAAATGTTACTGGACTTGGACTTACAAATCTATTTTTAATACTACTGTGCTCTGAGGCAGGGTGTCAGAGGTTGTGGGTACGAGATGAGGTGCCAAGACCAAGGCATCTCAAAAAAGCCTGGGAAGTGAGGCCAGAATTGGAGGTTCCAGTGAGGTCCGAGCAGGGAGGCCAGGCAGGAGACTTACCAAGTAAGAGGTTCACGGGGAACAGGAAGTCTAAAGCAGAAGCTGGCACACATCATAATGGGCTTGATGGTAAATATTTTAGGTTTGGGGGCTTTAAATGACTCTGTCACGCCTACTCAGCTTTCATGGTGGCCCAAAAGCGGGTATAGACAATTATAAGTGAATAGGTAGGGCTGTGTTCCAAAACGATTTGATGGACACTGAAATTCTGAATTTTATTTATCCTTTTGTTTCTGTATGTTTTCTTTCTTTCTTTTTTGGCATTTAAAAAATGTCAAAAATCACTCAATTCGCTTGTAGTACAAAAACAGGTGGCGGCTGGGGGGAGTTCACTGACCCTTAGGCTAGAGTTACACACTTAGAATTGCAAACTGTAGAGGATTGAGCAAGATAAGGCATCGGAAGTGCAAAAATACAGCTGTTGGACAGGTCCTCACTCCTTGGATGTCAGCTTGGCAGGCTCTTGCCTCCGCCAGGAAATGGGGTTGCCCTTTACTGGAGGGCTCTGGCTGATCCTTAGGTGTGGCCTGAGGCCGCCGGGATTTGTAGAGGGCCAGGAAAGAAAATGAAGACTGCTGACAGACAGGCTCTGGCTCTGGCAGGTCTTGACCTCCCTTGTCCTATTGTTTCATAGTAGAGAAGAACAAATCTGACTCCATATTCGATCTGTTCCTTTAGCTCTAACCCTGTGCTCTCTGTTTCCTGTGCGGAGTCACACTGCTTCTGCACCTTTTGTAAAAGGATGTTGCTTGTAGCCTGAAATATACAGGAGAGCCCATTCTCAAGGCTCTGACGTTTCAAAGTATAGCACTTCCCCATTCACATAAAGATAGAAAGTTGCAGAATAGAAAATACCATTTGTCTTGTGGGAGGTTTATAGGAACACCATGACCTGACCTGCGTGGCCGGCTGCAAGAACAAAGGATTCGGACACCAAGAAGTTTGCAACAACCAGCCACACTTCCTCGCCTTTCTAGTGTAAAAGGGGCCTGAATTCTGACTCGGGATGGTTCTCCAGGAAATTAGTCTGCCATCTTCTCAGTCTGCTGGCTTTCTGAATAAAGTTCTTATTCCCTGCCCCAGCACCTGATCTCCCGACTTACGGGCCTGTCGTGTGGCAAGCAGAACTAGTTTGGACTTGATACTAAAGTGCTTCTGAAGTGGTTTCTGCCAAAGCTACTATGCTTTCTGCTTCTGCTGGTTTGGGGACTCACCTCTTTTTAAAAAACTTCCCACTGTCTTCCCGGCGTCCTTCCGAACAAATGCCCTGAGGCTTTGCTAAAACCCAGTTTGCTCCAGAGGAGATTTTGTGTAAGGTGGGCGCACCCTCGGACATCGCTCACGCAGGGAGGTTTACGTACCAAAGAGCCAGAAGGAGTTCCCGACAAGACAGTCTCACCAAGTGCCTGTCGCACAGAGCAGGCCCTCTGGCACGCGCACATCCGGACTGTTCTTAAATGCTCCCTGTTAATTAATCCCACTCTGAAAAATCTGTGCCTCTCCTTTATTTTCATAAAACACCTGAAAACGTGCATCACTGAAGACAAGGGCAAGCTCTACCACATGCTAGCTAACTGACCTTGGACACATTCTTTACATTTTACCTAATATGCATTTTTGGAATTTGATACTATCTCTTGGTCTAATTATGTAAGCGTTTTCCAGTTTTTAGAATGTATGAAAATAAAGGTATCAGGCAGGTTTAATAATTTGCATATTCTGGTATGTGTGTGCTTGAAATCATTCAGAAGCACATTTTCAATATTTCATGAGAGTCTTTTAAATATATTAACACACTCACATACACTGCAGTAGATGTCACGGTGTATGTATGTGACTTCTGATTTCAAGAGTCTGTCTTTGGGAGCAGTGGAGTACATCAAAGGGGGCTTTAGAGATAAGGAAATAGTACTTTCATTAAAGGCTTGGATTCATCCTTAATCATAGGTATAGGGGTGGAGAAGTTGCTTCACAACTCTGAATCTTTATCTCTTCACTTAAAATAATGGAGATATTAACTCTTGTCCTCATCACAGGATTATTTTAAGAATCAACCGAAATAATGAAAAGTAAGAAAAAGCAAAGTGCTATGCAAATCTAAGTCTTGCCTCATCAGCATCATTTTCTCCCCTGTGGCATCCTGAACATCTGCTGAAAAATCCTAGGGACCCACAGTTCGAAACCACCAGCAGGAAGCATCAGCTCAAATAGCAAGTCTTTATCATCAGGTGAAATGTATTTACTAAATTTTTCAGTGTATAACTAGGAGACCAGCTTCAAAGTGTGCTTTATGAAAATTCAAAGATATACTCAGGGTTCAAATTGGATTTTCACTAAAATCTCTAAGACCTTTCTTTTTTTTTTTGGTAGAGGGGAGGGAGAGCATTAGGTCTATTTATTTATCATTAGTTTGTTTTTAATGGAGATACTGGGAATCGAACCCAGGACCTTGGGCATGCTAAGCACGTGCTTCACCACTGAGCTATACCATCCCCCTTGATTTTCACTAAATTTTGAAACAAGAGATTCTTCCCATGTTAATGCAACAAAACGTTGAGTCACTTAAGCCCCAGGAGTCTGATGCTCCCCTTTGATCTGGAGAAATCAGAAACAGCATCTCTGTGGAGTCATGGGGGGGAAGAAAATTCCTTCCTAGCCTCTGAAGAAGGGCAGACACCTGTCCAGCTTTACCAGAGCAGTCAAGCAGTCAGTTGAACTAATTACTTCCCTGGAATGACTTTCTCCAACTGATATACCAGGTGTTTTGAGTTCCAAGGGTGAATCTCATATTGCTTGCTTACCCGTGTAGCACCCAAAGCCATAGGCAACATAGTTTAAAACAAATCAAATCAAAAACAATTAGAAAGGTGGTCGTATGGTGTGCACACAGCGACCCAAGTTAAGGAGGCTGTTTCTTTATGTGTGGACTTCCTCTCTTGACCTCATATTGCTGTCCCTCAACAGGGCAAAATGACTCTCTGATTTTGAATATCAGATCCCCAAAGAGGATGGCATCAAGCCAGAAGAAGGAAAGAAGAAAAGTTTCTTTCTATATCACATCAGTGGAAGGCCTCTCATTTTAGCCCCCCCTTACTCATCGAGATAAAAGAAAACAAAGATACCAAAAGATCAGGGGAAAGGAAGGACTGTGTTTCTATTGGTGAGCTTTGGTGAATCAAGTTGTAAAGAAAAGCATTCTTTCAAGGATACCTATCTGGCAAGATCTTACTGAAACTGTCCGTAGGTATAAGGCAAAGCAAGGGACAGGAGACTTTGGGGAAATAGTTGTGCAGACAATGATGTTTAAAGAGAAGACATGCGGGCGAAATAGCTTGAGAGCCACAGGAAGGCCCTGTCAGGACACGTGCAAGCTTATCTTTTAGGCTTCAGCTCCTGCTTCAATTCCTGATTGCATGCTAGTTGGTAACTCTTACATTTCTATCTCCAGTCCAGTTCTGTTCTCTGCATTCTAGATCAATAAACCCAATTACCCACTTTATATTTCCATGGAAGTCTCAAAGGCATATCTAAGTCAACATGTTCAGAACTCATAATCTTCCACCTAAAACTGGTCTTACTTTAGTGTTTCCTCTCTCAGTAATTGACTCCATCGTCTGTCAGGGAACAAACCAGAAACTGAGGGAAGGTTTTGGAAGCTTCATTACTCTTCCCGTATCGTATCTATTTCATTATTTTTTTTATAAAGACTATTTTCTTAGAGCAATTTTACATTCACAGCAAAATTAGGAGGAGGGAAGAGATAGTTCCTTGATCCCACACATGCATAACCTCCCCCATTATCAACACCCACCACCAGAGTAGTATATTTGTTACGAGTGACGAACCTACATTGACAGACCATTATCACCCAAAGTCCATAGTTACATTAGGGTTCATGCATGGTGTTATACAGTTATTTTCACTGCCCTAGAGTTCCTCTGTGCTTCATCTATTCAATTCTATTGCCCCCTCCAGCTCCTCTCCCCAGCAATCACTTACCTTTTATTTTCTCTATAGTTTTGCCTTTTCCAGAATATTGTATGCTAGAATTATACAGTATGTACCCTTCTCAGATTGGCTTCTCTAACTTAGTGACAGGCATTTAAGTTTCCATGTCTTTTCATGGCTTTATAGCTCATTTCTTTCTAGCACCGAATAACATTCCTCGATGTACCACCATTTATTTATCTATTCACTTGCTGAAAGATGTTTTGGTTCCATCGAAGTTTTGGCAATTATGAATAAAGCTGGCATACACATCCTTGTGCAGGCTCTTTTGTGGACTTACTTTCAACTCCTTTGAGTAAATACCAAGGAGCGGGATTGCTAGATCATAAGGTAAGACTGTGGTAGGTTTTATAAGAAACCACCACACAGTCTTCCAAAGTGGCAGTACCATTCAGCATTCGCACCGGCAGTGGATGAGATTTCCTGTTGCTCTACCTTAGCATCACTTGGTGCTGTCTGTTTCCTGGATTTTGACCGTTCTAGCAGGTGTGTAGTGGTATGTCGTTGTTGTGTTAATTTTCATTTCCCTGATGACAAATGTTGTGGAGCATCTTTTCATATGCTTGTTTACCATCTACATATCTTCTTTGGTGAGGTATCTATTCAGGTATTTGGCCCATTTTTTAATAAAAATTTTCATTTTCTTATTGTTGAGTACTAAGTATTCTTTTATATATTGGGTAACAGTCTTTTATCAGATATGTCTTTTGCAAATATTTTCCCCCACCCTGTGGCTTATCCTCTCATTCTTCAAGTCCAGTTTATCACTTATTTCTTTCATGGATTGTGCCTTTGGTGTTGCATCTTAAAGTCCTCGCTGTACCTGACGTCATCTAGGTTTTTTCTTATATTATCTTCCAGGTGTTTGAAAGCTTTGCATTTTGAAGTTGGGTAGCATCAGTCCTCCAACTTTGTTTTTCTCTTTCAATATTATGTTGGCTCTTCTGGGTCTTTGCCTCTCCATGTGAGCTTTAGGATCAGTTTGCTGATATCTGCAAAATGGTTTGCTGTGATTTTGATTAAGATTGCAATGAATATATAGATCACGTTTAGAAGAACTGACATCTTGAACATATTGTATTCCTATCCATAATATGTCTCCTGTTATTTGGTTCATTTTTGGCTTTCAATCATCAGAGCTTTTTAGTTTTCCTTACATAGATCTTGTATATATTTTAGATTTTTTTTACCCAACTATTTCACTTTTTGGATGTTAATGTAATTGATATTTTAAAAATTTTAAATTCTGTTTATTGCTGGCAGTACTAAAGTGATTGACTTTAATATTAACATTGTAACCTGGAAAATTGCCATAACTGCTTATTAATTTCAGGAATTTGAGGGGTCAATTTTTATGAATTTTATAGATAGATACTGTGTCATCTGTGAACAAAGACAATTTTATTTCTTTCTTCCTTATCTACATATCTTTTATTTCTTTTTCTTGCCTAATTACATTGGCTAGGACTTTCAGTATGATGTTGAAAAGGAGTGATGAGAGAGACCATCCACCCTCTGACTTACTTGCTTTCTTTCTAAAGAATTTCTTTTAACATTTCTTGGAAAACAGGTCTACTGGCAACATAGTTTATTAATTTGTTTGTCTAATAAAGGCTTTATTTCTCCTTCATTTTTAAAGGATAGTTTCACAGGGTACATCATTCTAGGTTGATGTTTTTTTTTCCCCTCAGCATTTACATGTTTCACTCAAGTCTCTAGTTGCTTGCATGGTTTCTGAGGATAAATCAGAGGTAATTCTTATCTTTGATTTCCTATGAGTAAGATATGTTTTCACCTCTAGCTTCTTTCAGGATTTTTTCTTTACCTTTGTTTTCTGCAGTTCCAAAATTATATGCCTGGGTGTAATTTGTTTGCATTTATTTTGTTTGGAGTTCTCCAAGATTCCTGGCTTGTGGTTTCGTGTCTGCCATTAATTTGGCCGTTTTGTGGGAACCCTCCTAATGACTGAAATTCTCAGTCGTTATTATTTCAGATTTTTTTTCTGTTTCTTTCTCTTTTTCTTCTTCTGGTGTTCTCATTACCTGTGTGTTATGCCTCTTGTAATTGTCCTTAGATATTCTGTTCTTTCAGTCTTGTTTTCCTCGCTTTCCTGGTTTTTTTTTTTTTTTTAAATAGGTATAGTAAGAGATTAACAACAGTAACTAAAAATAAAATAGAACAATTATAACAATATACTGTAATAGAAGTTATGTGAATGTAGTTTCTCTCCAAAATATCTTACCGTACAAATTTCATGCCTTTCTCATCTGAATGAGGCACTTACAAAGCCTGGTTTGACTTGCAACAGCAAAACTAGAGCCAGTTTCTTTTCCTTCTTCACAATTTCAGATAGAAGTTTCATTCTTACTATAGATCTTGGCAACCTCAGTGTATGATTTTTTTTCCTTTCCTTATTAAGTTGAGAACTTTCACCTTTTCACACAGAAGAAGCACTTTAAAGGCTTCTCTTTGGCAGTTCCAAATTGCCAACAACACTACTACTGTGCCTTGGGGCCACTGTCAAGTAAGATAAGGATTCCTTGAAAACAAGTCCTGGGACAGTTGATCTGATGACTGAGATGATTATGAAGTGACCAACAGGCGTGATGTGACAGACAAAGAGTTGATTCATGTCCTGGGCGGGACAGAGCGGGATGGCACGAGATTTCATCATGCTACTCAAGATGGCACGTGATTAAAACTTAGGAATTGCTTCTTTCTGGAAGCGAAACCATGGATCAGGGTAGACTACTGTACTGCCAATGTTATACTCCAGGAGGCATCATTTGCATTGATTCTATGTGTCACCCAAATGTGGCAGTCATAAACAAATGAAAGGCAAAGGGTATCTCTGGAACTGGGCAATACAAGGTCCCTAGATAATTTCTAATATGTAGCAGGCGAACGTCCTACTTTGATCAGACCAAATGAGAATCTGTATGAAAATCACCAGCTTGAGTTCTGAGTGTATTTATTTTGCTTCTGTATAGTCTCCTGTTGGCTTTATAAATTCAGCCATTTACTATGCAAGATACAGTCTGTGTCTGCAGAGAAAATACTGTAACTTTTATTTAATTGAACAAAATGGTGGAGATTTATGATTGTTAGTGGGGTTGTGGTTTGTTCAAGATAAAATTAAACAACTTTATTAACCACGTGGTGTGTGTCATCATCCCTATTATTATTCTAGGCTGTGAGCAGATGATTCATGATTCCTGAGCAATAACTAAATATATGAACAGAGTTTACTGTTGCGATAAAATAAAACTTACAACACAGTTTATCTGACTTTTTATGGAACGCATAATCCTTCTTGTGTTGCACAGGGAACAGGCATAAATTGTTAACCGTTCACTTGGAGGCTCATGATTAAAATTACTTTTACAAAGACAAATAATGTTTTCAATTTTCTTATTTTATTTGGCTTTTATTTTTTTTGGCTCTTGAGTCAACATCCATAGCATCTGGCAATCAGAGAATGGATTCAGAATGTGGTATCTCCTTCTACTTAAAAGCAATATGTGTTATTATCTAATTCACTTTACCCTTAGCTAGAAAAAGAAATGATTGTCTATTCACATTGGAGGAGCAGGACCATGTTGTCCAGAATTCTGGTTAATAGGAAATTCATAGGGGACTGAATGTGAAGATTGAATTTGTCTACTAGAATATGAAATTTAAAAGATAAAATTGTAATAATTGCATTTTTATGTACTTGTGAAGTGTCTAAGCCAGGATGATTTGATAATTTGCTCACTGCTTATGAGAGCTGAGCTGAATCTTATCACTGGAAAGGAGAAACCTAGTGCAGTGAATGGATCTTATTATGTTAAAAATATTTGCTGCTCCCTCTCCATGAAAGGAGTATACTTCCCTCTTGCAATGACATAGGGTTTAGTCATGTGACTTTGGTCCAGAGAAGTGGGGAGGTGATGTCTGCCCTATGGAGCTTAAGCTTTAAGAGCATTGTATAGTTTCACCATGTTCTCTTTTCTTTTTGTCTGAAGACTAGCATGTTCCATATGGGCTTCTTAGCCTGGATCCTAGAATGAAAATAACATGGAATAGGACGTAGACAACTTGCGCAGGGCAGGTGGGGCAGGTGACATGAGCAAGAAGTAAGTCTTAGTTATGTAAACCGTCGAGCTTTGCTGTGTCCAAGTTCGGAGAAAATGTCTTCTGTGTTCCATATTGATAAGGGTCAACAAATGGAGAGGCAATTAAACTGTATAAACAAGGAGGATTTATGATGCCCGATAGTAAAGCTAAAAGCCCAAGATCAAGCACTGTAAATACAAGTGGGTAAACAGAGAAAACTATCACAGCATAAGTAGCAGTACTAAAATGCCAGGGAAATTGTAACACAACGCAATTAAAATTTAGTGTGATCGACTTTTACAGACGCACTCTTTCATTTAATGGACATTTAGGGGACACCTTCTCCAACTGTGCACCGTGCTAAATCTGTTTGAACAGTGTAATCTCAGCTGTGTGCAGGGACAGTGATCTTTTGAAATAAATACTCCTTGGAGGTGAGAGGAGGAGACGTCTGGTTCTAAAAATTTGGGGGAAAGCTATAAACTGTATCCCTCTCTTGGGAATTCATCAGACATGTTAGTAAAGATTTGAGAATTTCTACACAGCTCATTTTACTTGGGTCATTCCAGTAAATATGATCCTTATTTGGAAACAGCATGGGAAATGTTGTCTTGAGGTTTTCGAAGATGAATAAGACATAGTCTGTTTCAACTTTCTCTCCGCACCCTTTCATAACTAAAGTGGTACAGAAAAAAATGTACACAAATTCCACCAGAGAATATACGAGCAGAGGTAGGAGAAAATGAGGAGGAGGCACTGAATGTGCAAATAGCAAGTCCACAAATTCTAACTGAGATTATTAGTCCAATGCAGGGGAGGAGCAGACACTTTTAAATCCTGACCCCGTAGCAAAGGTATTCCTTAGCACAGCATATCTGAGTTACAGCTGTCTCCTAACTGTCTCTTTTGTCCTTAACCTCTTATGATTTCATGCTGCCCTGCACACCTCCACTATTTGATCTTTCAAAGGCCAGAACTTAATTTCCTTCCCAAAATTTTCTGTGGTTTTGCATTCTCGGCAGGATGATGTCCATGTAACTGACTGATTTGTAAGAAGTTTGTATTATCAAACACATCTCTCTACTCGAGTGACTTTTATTACACTGTCATTGAGTTCTTTTAAGCATTCATTTGTTTAACAAGTGTTCTCTTTGTGTCGACTATGATGCTAAGTGGTGGGTTTTGTAGAGGAAAGAGCTTGGAGCCTGATGTCAGGCCCCCCACATTCAAATTCAAGCTTCTCCTCTCTAGTGATTTAGATGTCAGTGACCAAATCGGAAACGTAAAAATAATAATACGTGTTCTCTCATTGGCTTACATTTTTGAAATGATTAATGTACAGGAAAAAAACTTGCCTGGATGCTTAGATCAAAGTCGATGCTCAAACAACGTTAATTGTTTAAATCCAAATCGAAGTAGTATAAGGTACACAAAGTACTGGATTCAGTCCTTGAAATTTAAGAAATTTAAAGGCCATTTAAGAAGGAACAAGATACATGCAAAAGCAAACAAAGAAAACAGACAGAAACAGAGAAGAGTTCAGACTGCCTTTAAAAGTGTGGATGTGCCCTTTGGCGTGTTCCAGTTTGAGTTAGGAGTGCTAGAGCTTGCCTTTTGTAACCAGACATCACAGATTCAAATCCTTACTTCATCTCTTACTTACCTCTATGACTTTGGTAAGATTCGACAAACTCCCTGAGCCTCTTCTGCTTTTGTAAAGTAATTCAGATAAAACTTCGTGGAACTGATGTAAAGGTTAATCTGAGTGTCTTCATGGAAGAAATAAATCGTTGATGTTGAGTCATCAGAGAAGTGTAGACATGAGACGTTGGAGATGAGCAGGCAGCATCCCCCAGGGATGAAGGGATGGGAAGGAGAAAGAGACACGTGAACGACTGTAGGAGGAATGCACTCGGAGCAGGATGCCTGGCTCCACTGGGAAGTGGTGAGAGCTGGGGACCCATGCCTAACGTGAGCACGGTCATTGAGGGGAACCGGCAAGAATGCCAGACTGAAGAGTTTAGACTCGCCGTATTAGGCCAGGATTGAGAAAGTCAAATGCCTCTGGGCCAGCTGGGTATTATAAATGAGAGAAGCGTCCTAGGACAGGCAGGCCAAGTGGGTGGTATCGGCCACTGGAGCAAACCAGAGACTCTGCCTCATCTCAAAGTACAATCACTACTCAGCTGCCTCGGTGTAGCCAGATCTGATTTTTTGAGGCAGCCAGCAACGCGGACTTCCAGAACTTTTCATGCTCTTTCGCACCTTCATATCTTTAGGCTTGTCTTTTCTCCTGGCACAATCACCAGCCCCTCCTTTCTCTTTGGCTAAGTTCCATATATTCCCCCAAGATTCCTCTCAAATGTCTTCTTTGTGGAACCACTTCCATAGCTTGAGGATTTTTCCCCCCTACCTCTGCTTCACCACTTCCCACACTGGATTACGGTCTTGAGGCTGGGAGCTGCTGGAGTCATCGCCAACCGCCTCCCTTCTCCCTTGTCTAATCCTTTTTCTCTTTTTATTCCTCCTCTTCCTTCTCATCTTTATCCCCTTCCCCTTTCTTCTCTTATAGGAATATAGCTCTGTTTTTGAAAAGAAGTGGGGCAGGGGAATGCATTTGAGAGTCAATGTTGATGGGCTGCATCTATTCTGGAAGAAGAGAGCGAATGATAATTGAAAAATATTATGTGATAAACTTTGGCAGATAGATCACATTTTAATTAATTCCAGTCACTTTTGTGGTGATAACACAGTTTCTATATGTCCTGTGTCACGTTCCTTTAGGCATTGCACACGATTCAGAATAAGTGGGTTTTTGCTTGTTAATTAACTCTGGGTAGCCAATGGGATAGAATGGCTGGTATCTTCTCATCTGCCTTATTTTGTCATTTGAAAAAAAGATTTGAACACCAGAAAATCCGTCTTGTTTGGTTTAATTTTATTAATTAATTTTAATCTTGAAAAGGTTCCCCTGTCCCATGTATCTGGGTCATGGTTTAAAATATTTTCTAATTTCAGTGATTAATACAACCATTTCCCTGAAATTCAATTATTTCTTGATTAAGTCAATTCTTGCTCATCTTAGGATGCTAGAATTTCTATAATATTCAACACTCTGTAGCTGTCCCTTCATAACAAATCTGATTAAAATCCACAGGGTTGCTTAAGCTGCATGCCGTGCTTAAGAGTTGACAGTACATATTTTTGTAAAGTGGAATGGGTTGAAAGATACGTAAATGACTAGTTACCATTTCACCTACAATAAAGGGTTTATCAGTTGTACATATTGCAATTGTATTGGAAACATTTCACTTTTAAAAAGGTGGTTTATGATAAATCAAAATGACCATATGCATGAAAATTTCAGGTTATTAAAATTGCTTTATTCTGCTGCACAGAAGGAGTGTCTATTATTTTAATGAATATAAGGGATTTATATATACACATAATTTTTAAAAATAAATGGTACTTGAGATATTACTCCTACCTTGATGAATTATGAAATATCGCTTCTGTTCCTTCTCCCACTCCTCTTTCTTGTTGATTGCTTATGCTCCTTAACACTAGATGAAACTTGAACTTGCTCCTTGACCAGGAAATGGGACTCGTACCCGGGGTCATTTACGCTCCATTGGTCTTGATTCACCCCCACATCACATCAATCACAAGGTCAGGTTTTTTTGATATTTCCACCCCAGTCCCAACCACCATCATGCCTTTTCCTGACTGAGTCTCCTGTGGATGTCCTCACTTCTGTTACCTGTTTCATCCAACCTACTGAAGAGCTGCAGTGACCGTGTTAAAATACAGTTCAACGTTCCACCCTCCTTCTAACTTGGCAATGGCTTCCTTCTGATTTATGTGTGAAGGTCAGTTGGCTTTTCACAGGGTGAGGCTCCATCTGTAAAATCCGTGATTTTGCTTAGTTCTCCAGATCCCCCTCTCAACTGCACCTCCCGAGAAACTCAATCTTCTCACCTGCTGGATTCCTTTAGATTTTCCAACAGCCAAGCTCACATTTAACCTCCAGTCTTGGCACATTCTGTTTCATTTGCCCCAAATGCTTCTACCTCCTCTAGGGTCACATGTTAAAAATATTTAAAATAAATATACTCTAAGTTTGTGAAAATGACATCTCTACCTAAGTGTTTTTTAAAAGTGAAAGTCCAACCCATTAAAATTGATCTCCCACTTCAGTACACGCATTTGGAATAAGAGGTTGTATCTACCCGAGGTGACTGACTCATGCTTATCCACTTTGACAATTTCTTTTAATTGGTTCACTAAGATCACCCATCTTTAAAATGATTATTGATGTGGTCACATTGACATTTAGTATGTTTGTAACCTGTTTTTAAATGTTGCATTTGTCCTTTGTTTCTCCTCCACCTCTTTTTCTGTCTTCTTGAGTTTTAATTGAAGATTTTATACAATTCTGTCTTATCTCCTCTCTTAGCTTATCAATGGCAATTCTTTCAAAAACTATTTTAGTAGTTGTCCTAGAGTTTGAAATATACATTTACAATGACTCTAAATCCATTTTCAATCCACTGTTTCATTAGTAGTACAGGTGCCTGCAGAGAATTCCCAATTCTTCCCTCCAGTTCCTTATTACATTGTTGTCATTCATTTCACATACCCATATGCTGTAATCACCCAAAACATTGTTATTATTATTACTCTAAACAGTTATCTTTTGATCACTTAAGAATAAGACAATTAAAAAATGCTTTATCCACATTTAAATTCTTTTCTCTGAAGTTCTTTGCTTTTTTATGTAGATTTGTGTTCTGCCCTGTATAATTTTCCTTTTCCCTGAAGATCTTATTTTAACACAACTTGCAGGGCCCATTTGTTGATGGTGAATTCCCTTAGTTTTTGTTTGCTTGAGAAATTTATTTCTCCTTCATTTTTGAAGGATAATTTCACTGAATATAAAATTCTAGAATGGTGGTTTTAGTCTTTCAGCACTTTAAATATTTTATTCCACTTTCTTCTTGTTTGCGTGATAAATCCATTGAAATTCTGGTTCTCATTCCTCTAGTGTTGTGGTGTTTCTCCTATCTCTGGCTCTTTCCAAGATTTTTGTCTGTCTTTGATCTTTTCTTTCTTTCTTTCTTTCTTTCTTTCTTTCTTTCTTTCTTTCTTTCTTTCTTTCTCTTTCTTTCTTTTTGCAGTTTGAATATGCTATGCTTTGGTGTAGATTTTTTGTTATTTATTTAGTTTGACGTTCTTGGAGACTTTTGAACCTTTGGTTTGATGTCTGTCATTAATTTGGGAAAATCCTTTATAATTAGTCATTTAAATATTACTGTTCCTTCTGGTATATCAAAGTGTGTTATACCTTTTGAAATTGTCCCACATTTCTTTAAAAAATGTTTTCTATTCTTTTTTCTTTTTGTATTTCAGTTTGGGAAGTTTCCATTAACCTATGTTAAGTTCACTGATTCTTTCCTTGGTCCTATCCAGTCTATTGAAGGGCCCATCAAAGGCATTCTTCATTTCTGTTACAGAGTTTTTCATTTCTAACATTTTCTTTTAATTCTTTCTTAGAGTATCTATCTCTCTGTTTACATACCCACCAATTCCTTCATGCTGTCTATTTTGTTTTTGCTAGAATCCTTACTCTAATAATTACAGTTAATTTAAAATTTTCTATCTCATGATTTCAAAATTTGTGTCATCTCAGTCTGGCTTTTATACTTGCTTTGTTTCTTCAGGTTGTGCTTTTTCTTGTCTTTTAGTATGCCTTGTAATTTTTTGGTTGAAAGTCAGACATGTTTTATTGCTCAATAGGAACTAAGGTAAATAGATCTTTCATGTGAGGTTTTGTTAGTCTGTCTTAAAGTTGGGCTGTTTTTAATGTTGTAGCTATAGGTGCCAGAGGCTTCAAATTCCTCTATTGTCCCTGTTTTTGTCTGTCGTATTAATTTCTGGCTTCCCTAAGAACCTCTTCTCAGGTAGAGTATGCATCTTTTACCTCTTTTTGCTATGATCCACTGTTACTGTACTGGAACCATTAGAGTGGTGCTAAAGTGTGGGAGAAAAAAAGTATTCTGTAACCTTAGGATTAAATCTCACTGTTTTAGTGACTCTGAATCCCTGAGCTGTGATCTTCATAAATGTTTCCTGGCTCCCCTTTTCCACTCAGATGAGACAGGAAGGCTAGAGGGGTTTGGTCATAGGTAAACGCCCTTCCCCAAGTAGGATAAGGTTCTGGTAAAGCCATTTTCCTTGGAGATTAAGGCTTTGTCATGGAGAATCCTCCGTATGTAGACTTCCCAGTGTTTACATTTCCCCTGATTCGCCAGGGCCTTTAAGGGATATTTCTTGGCTCTTAGCAGTGACCACCTCGTGGGATTCTTAGTGGTAAAGCCCATGAAGTTATGGAGGCCCCACTAAGACTGTGGTCTTCAGAAATTTCTGCTTTTCAGGTTAACCCATTCTTAGACTCCAGCAAGTCATTAAAATGACCATTAATGTGTTCCTACCAATTTATGGTTTCGGGGACTTCTGATCCAGGTATATACATTTCCTCTGTGATTCTCTGTGTTTGCCTGCCGCCAGATTTAGGGATGGAGATTTATTTGCCCTTTGATCTCAGTTTTTTAATGGTTCCAAGGAAATTCATTAAATTTCAGTTTGTTCAGCTTTTCCTTACTGTAAGCAGGGGATTGATAAATTGAAAGCTCTTTTCATACTGCAGGCAAAACTGGAAATCCAACCGAACCATTTTTAACAGAGTAATAAACCATTTACTAATCTTTATCTTCTATAATTTACGAGTAATAATACTTTCTGTGGGAGGATTATAAATAAGATCTTAAAATTTTTAATATGGTGCCTGCTCACAGTAGGTGCCAAAAATAGTAACCATTTTTAGTTTTAGTGTTATTAATTAAACTTTTCTTCGAATGGTCAGTTTATTTCTATTGTTTTGGATACTGCTATGATTCAATCAGTTATCAGCTTTCCCAGAGCAACATCACTATCTGTAAAGCATGCCACATCTGACCCAGGAAATTACATTTGTTTAGTCAATGAAGGACTGGAAGTAAAAAGCTCACCTTAGGAGAACTTTTGTGGGAAGGGAAAGTCCAGAAATAGAATGTGGGCTGAGTAGTGTCTTCTGAAATGTTGATGCTGTTGTCCCAGTGCTAATGATGCTGATCATTTCATTGATCTAATTCACTCACAGTTAGCCAGAACCATCTCTCAGTTCCTGGACAAGGCATCCTCCACTATTTGGAGCTGAACTCTTTATCCCCCAATTCATAATGTTTCAGCAAGGATCTCTGTATAGATTTTCTTGAACCATCACTTGGAGAGTATTTTATTTTGAGTCTGTTTACCAAAACACAGGTAAAAAATTAATGTAATTTACCTACATCTGAGTCCAACTTATTTTGCCAAGTAAGAAGAGTGAAACAAGGACATTTTTTTTCTTGTTTATTGCCCTTTAGTATTATTTTACTCGTATGTGTTCAAATTTGTATACAGAGATCAGTAATTCAAACATCTTTCACCTTCCAAGAGGTCTCTCTCTTTTTTTTTTTTCTTTTAGCAATCTCAGCTCCAGTTTATAATTTAATTCTGGTTAAAGAAGGCAATGCATTTGGTATTTCTAACCTCTATCTGTAGATCAAGTGTAACATTAGTCCTGCTGTTAAAGGTTAGAGGACTATTACAGTCTGCTCGCACAGAAAACTTCAGACAGCCATAGATTACAAAATTCACCTTTTTTGGCCAAATCAAAATCATTTTTCATCTATCTTAACTTTCTGGGATTTAGAGAAGCAGGGAGAAAAAAATACATTATTAAGCACTTACAGTTTTCCAGACACTGAGCTAAGGGATTTTCATACTGGGATGATTTAATACTCAAATAATCCTATAGATTATTATAATCTATTGAAATTTCCACTTTATTGATAAGCAAATTGAAGTTCACAGAGAATAACAAGAGGAGAAAATGGATCAGATATCCCAGGTCAAGTCTGTCTCCAGCCAAAACCCTAAAATAATCCTGCCATGAACTCTCGTAATGCTCATCCCTTAGATGTAAAGTTTGGGCAATGTCTACTGGCAGGTGACAAGCTACAGAATAAATGAATCTAGCAGATTCACAGTCGGTTTCCTCATCAGAACTTGACCACAACCAGCAAACACATGAATGCTCAAACAATTCCTCTGTGTTAGACATGGATGCTTCCCCCAGATCAAGACTGGGTTTTCCACATTCCTGTATTAAGTTTATTAAACTCATGATTAGCCCATCAAGGACCATTTGTTGACTGTGTTTTTGTTCATAAGCTTCAGCCACACAGTCTTGGCTTCCAGTCTTCTCCCATTGGTCAAACCTGATTATCAAAAGACCTGGTATGCTTCCTGATGAAGCCCAGAATGCCTTCCACATTCCCCATTGCTTCCTAGAGTGGGCATTGGCCTTCCTTTATGTAATTAGAGCTATTTCATAAATCTTAAGTTCCCAGTTAACATTTCCTGATTGATGCCAAAGTATTTGTTTTCAGTGACCTTAATCAACTATTAATCACCTTAGTTGTGCTTATCCAGATAGCTCACAGATTCCTATAGTTCTTAATTGGCCAGCCTGCACAGCTCTGTTTATTTTTCATCTTCCATCTTTTAAAGTTAAAAAAAAAAATTCTGTGAACCCCGGGAATGAACGACAGAGGTATTCACACTTTCATTATTAGGTTGACAAGACAAGTCATTTAATACGCTGGGAACTCTCATATTATACCAGGATAAAAGGGAGGATTTTTTTTGAGACTTTCCTAGTAGGGGATTCAGAAGAGAATGACTTTAATTATTTAGTTTGTATATAACACCAATCTTGAAGGTGGTGTAAAAATTTTAATTGCATAGAAGATACAATGCAATAGTGACCTCTTTGGAGGGAAATGACAGCAGTGTTAGTCCCTTTCAATACTGAATTGCTTCAGATGAAACATTTACTGGTGCTTTTGGGTTATATTCACTTTGGCAGAAGCTGTGGGAAGGATTCTCAAAGTATAGCTCTGTCATGTTTTAAAAAGACCTTCCTGGAGGGTGGATTTTTAAAAGGCTTCAGGAACAAGAGCAGAAAAGCACTCAATGTATATAGGAAAAGATAAATGGTTGCTATTGAAAAGCGCAAACAACATCTTCCTGAATATAAATCCTTTCTCTTCATTCATTTGCTTCTAATGATTTCCTTGCTTGAAGTAACTTCTCTATCTTCGTAGACTCTTTATTATCCTTCAAGACCCTGCTGAGACATAATTCTGTGCCAAAGCTTTCTCCAATTTCCTCTTACCCCAAATTGCTATAAATTCATTCACTCACTTGCTTAATCATTCATTCAATAAAACTTTCTAATTATTTAACCAGGAATTGGGGTTATAAATACCAATAAGACTTAATCTCTGTCCTCCAGAAGTTTGTAATCTATTTGGAGGAGACACACTTGTAAGTGCAGTGTCTGTCAAAGCTCCCATTACAGACGTATTTATGAAGCATGAGGAGGTCACTAAGGCAAGGATGGTTAATCACTCTTGGAAACTAACAAAGATGTCATAGGGAAAGTGGCATTTGTGGTTATCTTGAGGGATGTGTGCACTTGGCCAGTGCAGCTGAAGCTGCTGGTAGCCTGTCTATATATATATTTTTTTGTCTTTACAACATCAGTGCATACCAGCTCAGATGTCATTAGAGCTGGCTCTTTGGCCACATGCATGACAGACTGGACATGCTGGGAGTTAACACACTCTCCCAAGCAGCCTTCAATCATAGATAAGAAGTCTGGGATGGTGAGGGAAGTACAGGAGTTGACAGATAAACACACTTCCTATACCCATGGGTGAGATGATCCTGAGGAATGTCTACCACACTGATTGGGGTTCCCTAGGCAGAGTAGACTTCTCACCCACAGCCATAGCTGGCTTTATAATGTCCATTTATTAGCTGACTTCCCTTTCCTGTTTCACTTCCCCTATTTTCCTACTTCCCAAATAAACCACTTGCATGCTGTTGTGGGATGATTTTTTTTTTTTTTTAAGTAAAACCAAGGCTCTCATACAACTGTAAAATGATGACATAGCAAAGAGTCTATTTAATTTATTAATTAATGAGGGGAATGCAGGAGCTGGTAAGATGTCACAACTGAAGCAAAAGTAGAATTGCCAGATAAAATACAGGATGCTCAGTTGAGTTTGAATTTCAGATCAACAACTTATAATTTCTCAGTGTAAGTATATCCCAAATACTGCATGGGACCATGCTCATGCTTAAGATAATTGTTTATTTGAAATTTAAATACAACTGGATATCTTGTTATTTTGATTTGCTAAATAGGACAGTCCTATTCAGTATGATTATTACATATAGATGCCAGATAAGGAATGCTGGGAAATAAATATGTAAGTAGATGCAAAACTGGCAGAACTGGTCAATATCTACAGGACAGTAATCAATTACATTCCACTGGACACAATCTGTGCATGTGTGGACAAGAATCATTTGTACAACTAACAGTTTTCTACAACTGACAGCTCAAAAATGATGAAAGTTGGCGATAACCCAGGAGAGTATGCTAGACAGGGCACCTAATGGTCTTTTTGGATTTTTCCCACTTCAAAGACTTTTATAGTATTTTATTACAACAAAAATTCTCTTCTGAGATCCTGCTTCTGAGAGAACACAAACTAAGAACCTGTTTGAAGGACAGGTGAGGTGGTCATTCCAGAAAATGCAACAGAATGATAATGCATCATAAAAACTGTATGGGGTTTATGGAGGTTGTGCTGAGTGATCAGCATGTAGTGATAGGTTGGGAGGGAAATAATTAAGGACCTTGTGTACCTTGGCATGTACCCAATCTGGAGCATCTAAAGAGGTAACAAGATCAGATGTGTGTTGATAAAAATTGACTGATCCATAGAATAAAAGACAGACATCAGTCTACGAAACAAGGTGGGAAACAGGTGAGAAGACAGTGGATAAAGAGATAGAAGGAATGAAGAGAGAAGAACAAAGAGAGCAGTTGAGAAGATAGAATGGGCAGGAATGGTATTGGATGTGATGTGGGAGTTGAATTAGAAGGAACCATCTTTGGATTTCTATCTGAGATCTGCTTCAGGGACGAAAGTGCTAGTAATAGAGAAGGGTTATACCCTGAAAGGTCAGAGCCTGAGCGTGGGCTATCCTGTATATTTCAGGTTATAGGCAATGTTCTTTTACAAAAAGTGCAGAACCAGCATGACTCAGCACAGGAGACAGAGCACAGGGTTAGAGCTAAAAGAACGATATAACATGGAATCAGAATTGTTCCTCCCTAATACAGATTGTGAAAGTTTATTATCTTATTAATATAAATGACTACATGTAACATGTAATGTAACACAATAAAAAAGCACATACATGAAGCAATAATGGGTCATGAACCAAGAATTATAATTAATCTAGTTCTTACATATATGCTTTACTTAAAAAAAAAGAATAAAAGCCCAGAGTCCTAGCTGATATTCCCAGCCATGGCTGGGGAGGAAGAAGGCTACAAAGCAAGTTTAGTGAATGAAAGAATTCCCTTTTGCTTATCCCTAAGACATGCCATTTTTTTTCACCTTTACTGTAGCTCACACACGTGTAAAGGGGGCAGGAGGGAGCATTGGACGGCTGTTTAAAAGATGGTAAGGTCTGGTCAAAGTCAAAGGACAAGGTGAAGATGAAAACTAAAATGTCTTGGCTGTATTTGTACAGACCAAGTGGAAGTGATCTGAAGATCTGAAGAGAAGGTTTTTATCATCAGCTTAATTATGGATCTTGATGTTAATGCCGATGTTTCTCAAGTAAAGGTTAATCTGTCAGTGGATAAAGAATAAAGGGTGATCAGTCAAGGATAAGGCTCTGTGGTGGTTCCAAATGATCTAATTAGATAGAACCAGAGGCTCCCAAACACAGAATGGAGGAAAAATTGAGAGCTTCTCAAAAAACACACTCTTAATTTTATGAAGTGTTTTAACATTTAAAAAATTCTCTGATACAATGAGGGTAGAAGCATTGAATTTATTATTAAACAGCATAGCTTTCCCCAATATTTTTCTTATATGCCCCAGAGACAGAGAATAGCTCATTCATGCCTGAAATTGGTGGGATGTCAGGAAGGGCATTGATAATGTTTGGAGGGAACAAAACCAAGAGAAGTTTCAATACCAATTGGAATTCTCAGGTCCCAGAAGCCTGAATCTTCTCTCACCCACCGGCATCCTGAGCACAGGGTATCTTGGTATTTGCATTAGCCAAACTGGAAGATGGTGTATGAATACAATGAGAGATGAGAAACAGATTTCATAGGGACCAGATTAGGCAGCTTATCTCAAGTCCAGTTCATCAAATCAGGTAACTAATGAAGGGTTTTTTTGTTTTGTTTTGTTTTTTTGGCCCCTCTCATTCTGCTGATAGTGTTTGTCTTTCCTTGGGCTGCAAAGCTTGCTGAAGGATTCTGCCTGGCTGGCATCGAATGTACAGATGTCTACATGTTTCCTTCCCCCATTTTGCTCTGGTTTCCAAGATGACACCACACGCTGATGATATTTGAAATTGGATAGGTAGGTCTTAGTCTAATGACAATGGAATGAAAGTCTGTATGTCAGTCCTGGAAGGGAGGGAAGTGACTATTACATATCAATTACTGGTACATTCACAAGGGTGACTACCTGGGAAAGCTGACTTAGCAAATTGGAGATAACTCAGATCAACTCAAAAGTGACTCCTGGGTAAGAATTTGTGTGTTGTAGCTGGTCAGGGTATCAAATGGAGCAGATGGGCCCTTGGAACGTGGCAGGTGGCATCTGGTGACAAGTGTCTGCATTCTGACTTCTGGTCATTTACATTTTAAATTGGGGCAGAAGAGAAGTAAAAAAAAAAAAGAAGATGTAAAAGACTTCCTGATTCCAGAGGATGCAGTTGCTTTTCTCTCCATTCAGCAGATGTTTGCTGCGGTGAATCCACAGCGTGTCCGGCAATCTTGTGAGATCAGCAATACTGATTTGTACGACAGCCCTCTATGGGCACTGGAGTGGCTTTAAAATGGTCAGTAGCACTTAGTCACCGTGTAGGAAAATATTTAAGTAGCTCAGCAAATGTGCCACGTTACCTCGTTTGGATACCCAGGAAAGAAAGCAGAGGAAGCATTTACAGCCATTGCTAAAGCCAGATTTTGTGTATGTCAAGGCTGGAGTGAGCTAAAAGGTCTGAGTGGGGAAACCAAGCTCATTCAGATACATGTTGCAATAAAACAATAAAATCAACTGTCAAAGAAAATATCCCATGGGCCACGTGCAGTGATTGTAGCAGTCTTTCCCTTGTGGTCAGCTGGCGGGAAGACACCCATAATTTCTGCCAAACCCTTAGAATTCCTAAGTAGAAAACTTGGGACTGGGCAAACATCTCCTCCTGGGATAGGGCAGACAGCCTGCCGGGCTGTTGTGAAGACAGCGTGGTACAACCTCTGCTGACAACCTAGTCATTCATCTTTTCAATAAACCATTGCGTTTACAAGAAAGAGCATCAGTCATGTAGTCTGGACATTCAAATTGCTTTACAGAAGTTGTCCAGGCAGGCACGGGCATTTGACACGTATCAGCTATCAAGGCTGGTAAGGAATCATTTTTACGGAGGTTAGCAAAGGTGGGAGTTAAGGGGGTTCCAAACAGACAGACACACTCGCATCTGGGAGGTAGATTGTTCAGAAACAGAAATCTTTCTTGAGTCAGTTTATCCTTTGTTTCATTTTTGTACATGTAAAGTCTAGTTTTATTCCGTGAATATAGAAAGGAACTCAATAGATATTTGTATAATGACAGATGGAATTCCCCTCAGCACGATGACTGATTTATGATAGCCATAATAGTGATTTGTTAATGTTGAAGGGCTGGCCATGGCTGACCCTTGACTTACATGTGAGATGATGGCAAAAAGCGTCTAGAGGCTCCTCGGTAAATCTTGCCTCTGACTGAGGCTGGGGCAGAAGTGTCAGGCTTCCCTCCCAGGCTGTTTTTTGTGTTCTAGATTCGAATAACTTCTGCAGGAGGATCAGGAAAGGTTACAACAAACAGCTTTATGTGTGTTTTCCTACGGGAACTGTTGTTACAGAACTGAGAAGTCAAGTGAGGGGGAGGCAACTCACTTTTCCTTTCTGCACTTTTGTCTTGTTTGATATTTTTGCCGAGGGCCTGCACGTGTTAGAAAGTGAACTGGTGCCCAGAGATGATGAAGACCTCTGTGTTCTGGCTGAGACGTTCTTCGCAGGATCAGAGGCTGGCTTTTGTTGGTGGTGGTTGTCTGTTGTCTCCGTTTTTCCTACTGACATTGAGAATGTATATGTCACCCAATGTTCTTAAGGGAAATAGAAAAAGTTAGTCTAAAATCTGGATGTCAAATATTTGATATTTGAGCAATGTATAGTCTGTAATGTTTTAGCTGCTTTGGGAAGACGTTTTTCAACCAGTGTATGGCTTAAGATATATAGATACATTGTCTTACTCATTGGAACATAAATCAGTTAAACCAATTAATTGGGCTTGTGAAATGCTGGGGAAAATATTTTGTTTTTGTTAAGGTTTCCTACTCGTGTGTGCTCATTCCAATTTAACAGTCTTTTACTCAGTTCCTAGTATGTGCAAAAGACTGTGCTAGATGTTCTAAGATGAATCAGATGTACATGCTGCCCTGTGGAAGTTTAACTCTAATTGGTGGGAAAATACAAGATTAAGTAAGTGCTGCTTCAAGGTGAAAAACGAAGATCTGGGACACAAAGGAATGAGTTGCCGTGCTAAGCAATACCCAACCGAAGATAAAGTTGTTTTTTTTTTCAGAAATGGTTATTATTCCAACAATGATAATGCACCTCATATCTTGTAATCATAAAGACTAAAGTTTACAGTGGGATAGAGATAGTGCTGGCTGATTATCCAGATATCTGGATTTCAGTTTCAGCTATTATGAACCAGGTGTACTGGGTAGACTGGCAGTCATTAGGTTCAAGTTTCGTCTCTGGTCTTTTTTCCTGAGTTCAAGTTTAAGGATCATTACCAGACCACTGGGCTGTGCTAAAGTTAGTCATGTGATGAAGGGAGGGGTTAGTGATCTGAGTCCTAAGGTTGAGTGTCCCTCTTTGGAACCCTTTGGGGTTCATCTCTATGATGTCTTCTCTCTCTTCCTTACAAACGGATAATAAAAGACTGCAGGGTAATTTTTAGTTTAGAAGGATGAGCCAGTGAGAATCATAGCCCCTCCCAAGGAGAGGAGGCATGAAAGTAGCCTAGTCCTACAGGTCAGGTCTTCAGGTAAGACCCCTCATTCTTCCATTCTTTACCCTGGACTTTGTTTTCCCCAGCATTGAGATGTTAAGTGCAGATCAGAGAATTGAGAATTGGGTGTGGTCTCAGTGGAAGGAGCGAATAAAGCCAACTTGCTGGCTTTGATTCCACCTCTAGGCTCATTCACTTTGGGCCAAAGCCTTCTTTATAGCTTTACGAGGCCTTGTCTAACCAGCTAAGAAAGTCTGATATTGTTTGAGGAATATATCTGATTGAAATGAAACAATTTTGCCTGGACAATTGTCTATTTATTTTCCTTGGGAACTTAGGGTAGTGAGAGGAGAATGATTAAGGATTTATGTTTTCTCGATGATAAGAGTGGTCATTCTGTTGTTCTTTTTTTTTTCCAAAAGAAATGACAGTTCACCTCTGACTTGTTTCTTGCGTATTTTTTTTTTCTTTCATGTTGTTTTTCTAAATATATTCACTCTATAATTTGTCACCAGCAGAGATACCAAGGCACTAGTCATAGGAAAATATAGGTATCCTTCATGATTTCAACTCAAAGTCTAGGGACAGCTGCAGACACCTCAGGAGATGAGTGTATATGTTTATATAACATCTGTAGCATACACAGGTAGGTAGTTAATGGATTAACTAATTAAATGAATAGTTGCTGAATGTCCTCCACGTAATGCATCTTCTACATTATGCTTCACCTAGGGCTCCTAACTTGAGGTCCTTGTATCCTTAGAGGGTTCAAGAATAATTTTCAGAAGACTATGAATCCCCTGAATTTACATGCAAACTTGGGTATATGTTTATCTGAAAATATGAATCCATCAGTAGCTTTGATAGGCTTTCCAAAGGGACCTATGACCTTAAAAACACTTTAAAATCTAAATTCACCAAGGTCGGAGACTTTCTATTTTATTTCCTTGGCATCTACTGGTACAAAAATCAGTGTGCAGTACAAAATCCATCCGTGTGGATTCGTTCACTGTAACAGGCATTTATTGAATGCCTATTGCCTATTTTTATTCAGGCAAAACGTTCAGATGCTAGGCAGATAAAGTTGAAAGTAAGGAAGTGGGAAGGGAGGGGAGTTTCAGAGCTACCTGGAGAGATCATTCCCGTCAACCATCTACTGAATCAGAATTTCAGGGATTGGGGGAGGCAGAGAACTACAAACAAGGCTTTCCATGTCATTCTGTAGGATCTCACCCCTTATCCAGATTGAGAATTACTTGCCTGGTGGGAAAAATAAATAGATAAACATAAATAAGTGGATACTTGAAGACAGGATGAACTCCCCTCTAAAATGTGATCTCATTAACATCAACTAGGAGATAGTGAAGTCTATGTGAATTTCACAAAATAGCTGTGACTTTGAACGAGACCTTGAGGTGTGAGAAAATTTCAATAAGAACAGAATGATATGACGTGAAAATGCTGAGTGTGGAAGTTTCGATGTTGGGTAAGGAAAGGGAAACAGAGTTTTTTTTGTTTTCTCCTATACCAAAGAGAGTGCCCAGACAAGGGAATATGTAGTCAGGAATCAGGTACAAATATATTAACACAAAGCTGCAAACAGAGGATTACATAAGTCAATTTATCTGAGTTGGCTGACAATACTTTCACACTATGGTAGCTCTACCATAAACCTGCCTTCCTTTTGTTCATACTCAAGCCTACTCTAAATGGTATGTACAGTTTGACAGGACTCAAACAAGTAGATGAAATTTCCAAAAGCCAATTCAGTATAATCAACATAAATTTAAAAAAGAAGCCCAGACATTTATCAAACCTTCTCATTAAATAAAAAAAAAAAAAACCAAAAAACTCATTATCAGAAAAGTACTTAAGATTTCTGAAATATCCTGACAGACCAGTATTTGTCATTTAGGCTGACAATTCAGCTTAAAAGATTTCCTGTATCTTGAGGCCATTAGCTATTATTTGGCTAACTGCATGGTATTCTCTTTGGGAATTTTGCCAAAGAAATTAGCTGTTGAATATTGTATTAGTCTCCTGTGGCTGCTGTAACAAATTAACACAAAGTTGTGGCTTAAAACAAAAGACATTTATTCTGTCATAGTACCGGAGGCCTAAAGTCCAAAATCAAGATGTCAGAAAGGATGTATTCCCTCTGGAGTCTCTAGGAGAGAATATATTTCTTACCTCCTCCAGCCTCTGGGGACTGTTAGCATTCTTTGGTTTGTGGATGCATCTCTTTGCTCTGCGTTTCCTCCTCTGTGTGTCTCCCGGTTGTGTGTCTCAAAAATCTTTCCCTCTGTTGTAAGAACGCTTGTGATGATGATTTCAATTTCATTGATTTGTGCTCTATTTTTATTGTTACTTTTCTTTTGCTTACTTTGAATATAATTTGCTCTTTTTTTACAATTTCCTAAGATGGAAGTTTAGATGATTAATTTTAGATATTTCTTCTAATGTATGCATTCAGTGCTCTCCATTTCCCTCTGAGTACCACTTTCACAGCAACTTAGGCGTTTTGATAAGTTGTGTTTTCATTTTCATGTAGTTTGAAATACTTAAAAATTTCTCAAGCTATCCTTTGATCCATGTGCTATTTAGAAATGTGTTGTTTAATTTACAAATATTTTAGGATTTTCCCAACTCTTTCTATTATTCTTTCCTAGTTTAATTCCACTGTGGTTTTACGATTTTTACAATTTTAATTTTGTTAAGGTGCGTTTTATGGCCCAGAATGTGGTCTATCTTGGTTAGTGCTCCTTGGGAGCTTGAGATGAATGTGTTGGATGAGGTATTTTATAAATGTCAATTAGATCTAATTAATTGATAATACTGGTCAGTTCAACTTTAGCTTCACTATTTTTCTGCCTGCTGGATCTGTCTCCAACTATGATCATAGATTGATTTATTTCTCATTGAGTTGTACTAGTTTTTGCCTTTAGTATTTTGGTGCTCTGTTGTTAGGTGCATACACGTTAAGGATTGTAAGTCTTCTTGGTGAATTGACTTCTTGACCATTATGTAATGCTCTTCTTTATCCTTGATGATGTTTCTTGCTCAAAAGCCTTCTTTGTCTGAAATTAATTTAGCTACTCCAGCTTCTTTTGATGATTGCTAGGAAGGTTTATTTTATACATCCTTTTTTTTTTTCTGTTTCAGTTTTATTGGATAGAATTATTACAGTTCAATTGCACATACACATTATATTGCATGCAAATATATATATACAGTATATTGCACATTTTTAAGTTTACATATATGTACTGATCATTGTTTCTAAGAACAGACTAGAGTTTTAGCTTTTTAAACTTTCATAGTTATCAAAGGAATAAAGCCAACTACAAAATAAGAATCAACAGAATGCAGTAATCCAATCATAAAGGACAGTCAAATGTGCTTCCTTTACTTTTAATCTATCTGTGTCTTTAGATTTAAAGTGGATTTTTTTGTAGACAGTATAAAGCCAGATCTTGTTTTTTATCCACTCTGACAGCCTGTCTTTAAACTATTCAACTTTAAAGAGATTATTGATATAGTTGCATTAATATCTACTGTATTTCTAACAGATTTCATTGTTCTTTGTTTATATTTTTGTCATTCACTTTTTTCTGTCTTCTCTGGTTTTAAATACATATGTATTTACATGTATGTATGTATGTATTTTATTTATATATTTGTATGATTCCACTTTCTTTCTTCTCTTGACGTATCAATTGCCCTTCTTTTTAAAATGATTAGTGGCTTCCCTGGAGTTTGCAATACACATTTACAATTAATCTAAGCCCACTTTTAAATAACACTATCCCACTTCATGGGTAGCACAGGTACCTTATAACAGGGACATCCTGAATCCTTCTTCTTGAGTCTTAATACATTGCTGTATTCATTTCACTTATCCATAAGCTGTAACCACTCAGCACATTATTGCTGCTCTTATTTTCAACAAACTGTTAGATCAGTAAAGAATAAGACAACATAAAATTTTTATTTTGCCTTCACTATCCCTTCCTTCTCCAGTGCTCTTCCCTTCTGTATGTAGATCTGCATTTCTGAACTATATAATTTTATTTTTTTCTATCTGAAGGGCTGCTTTTACTGTTTCTGTTAAGACATGCCTACTGGCAACAAATTCTCTCTTTTTCTTATCTGATAAAGTTGTTATTTTTACTTAACTTTTTAAAGGATAGTTCACTGGATACAGAATTCTAGGTTTTTTTTTTTTTTTAATTTCAATACTTTGTATATTTCACTCCACTCTCTTCTTGCTTGCGTGATCTATGACAGGAAGTCCACTGTAATTCTTATCTGTGTTCCTCTATAAGCATGTTTTTTCGCTCCCACTGGCTTTCTTCAAGATTTTCTTTACTGCAGTTGGAATATAATAAGGCTAATTATAGACGTTTGTGGTATTTATCCTGCTTGATCTCTGAACTTTCTGAACCTGTGGTTTGGTGTCTGTAATGAATTTTGGAAAATTCTCAGCAATTATAACTTCAAATATTTCTTCTGATCTTTGTGGTACTCCCATTACATATATATTACATCTTTTGTAATTATCCTAGTTCTTGGATACTTTGTTCCATTTTTCTCATTCTTTTTTCTCTTTTTCATTCAGTTTGGAAAGTTTCCATTGACATATATTCAAGCTCACTGATTCTTTTCTTGACGATTTTCAGTCCACTGGTGAGCCCATCAAAGGCAGTCTTCATTTCTGCTAGTGTTTTTGACTTCTAGCACTTCGTTTTGATTCTTTCTTAAAATTTCCACTTTCTGCTTTCATTACTCATCTGTTCTTGCACAATGTCTTCTTTTTTTTTTTTTTTTACTAGAACTATTTAGTCTATTAGTTATAGCTATTTTAAATTCTTTGTCTGACAATTCCAAAATCTCCGCCATATCTGAGTCTAGTTCTGATGCTTGCTTTGTCTCCTCATACTCTGTGTTTTGTTCCTTAGCATACCTTTAGGTTTTTGCTAAAACTCAAACATGATGTACTGGGGAAAAGGAACTGAAGCAAACAGGTCTTTAGTGTGAGTGGTTATGCTTATCTGAGACCAAGGCTATGTTTGCTGTTTGCTGTGACAAAGGATGCTGCGGCCATCAAGTCAGATGAGCTGCTACCGCCACCTCCCAGCAGTGAGTGGAGGGAACTCAGGACGCAGACACACCAGGCAGCCCGTCCTCTGCCGCCACCCCCAGCGGTGCCCCCTGAGGGAACTCAGGATGTGGAAGAACAGGGCACTGGCCCTAGACAGCTAGGTGCACATCAGAGGAATGATGTCAATGAGCCCAGACCTTTGCACCTTCCCATACATAGAAAAGCACTAAGTTCCTTGAGATGTCTGGTTTTCTTTAATTAACATTAATATTTTAATGTTCTGACTACCTGGTCTTTATTGCAAAAACTTCCGTGTATCCTGCTTTGCTGTTTCAGGATAGTCTCTTAGAGCGATCTGAGAGGCTGTGTCCTGGGCTCGAGTCCTCAGGAAGTCCACCGAATAAAACATAACTCTCAACTTTTAGGCTGTGCATTTGATTTCAGTCAACATAAATGGTAGGTTGATGCCTTGGTCTCAGCTCTCCACCTGTGTGGTGGTCTAGAAAAGGCTGCTTCGTGTCTCTGGGTCTTAGCCTCTGTACCTGTGGAAAGAGGCAGTTGAATTAAATTGCAATGAACACTAACATACTGCTATTCTAGAGGGTAATTCCTTAAAGGAGTCATAGCACAAATGTGCCTAATTTATTGCTCACAATCTTAATTCTTACACATGAAATACTGTATTGGCATTAAGCAAATAGCGATTTAAGTGTCAGCAGTTGATCTGGGTACTCTGTCTGGCAGCCTTCCATCTTCTAAATGGAAAGGAGAGGTCTTGCTGGTGCTCTCATTTATTTTAAATATAAGAAATATAGTTCTTGGTGGTTAACAGATAGCCTGAAAACGAGACAAATTGGCCTCAGTTGAGCAGGATGGTTTTTTGAATAGCTGATTAACTGAAAGGAGAACAAAAGCAATAGATATTAAACACTCATTTTCAGCACTTAACACTCCAGTTGTTGAATTTGCCAGTAGATTCAGTCGGAATATGGGAAGTTCAGTTAGCTGGCTATTTACATTATCATGCTCCACAAAAGTAGGTTTCTTTCCTTCTTCACAGATTTGAGTATGTTTTTGTATTAATTGACCAAATACACGTTATTTTTTCACTATGTAGGCACAGAATTACTCTAGGACTTGCCTGTATGCAATAAATTGACATTTTCCTTTACTTTCATGTTCTAATCAACTAAAACACCACTTACTCCATATCCATGGCATGTCAGACACTACTTTAAAGTCTGGAAATAAAGAAATAAAGAGATAGGTCAAGAGGGGAGAGAGATAAATCGGGAGTTTGGGATTTGTAGATACAAACTACTATAGATAAAACAGATAAACAACAAGGTCCTACTGTAGAGCACAGGGAATTATATTCAATATCTTGTAATAACCTATAATGAAAAAGAATATGAAAAACAATTATATAAAAATGTGAAACTGAATCACTATGCTATACACCAGAGACTGACACAACACTGTAAATCAACAATACTTCAATCACGAGAAAAAGAGAGCTAGCCCAGTCTTTAAAGAGCTCACAGTATTTTGGGGGAAGTAAATCTTTGAAAGTTACACATCTAGATATATTGATCTGAGAACTGCCCGCCTATAGATGGTAAATGAAAATAAGAATGTGGATGGGCTCTATCTGAGAATGAAATCTTGAGATGCCCACTAGTTAAGGAGTTTCAGTGAGAGGAAAAAAAAATACTGAAAAGAAAAATTCAGGGAAGTCATTATAAAGCCAAAATTTTGTCTTTGTCTGGATTCCATAAGAAGCAGACACAAAGACAAGGTTTGAGTGCAAGGAATTTAGTTGGTGAACGATCCAGGAAGTAGCAGTAGATGAGTGAAGAGGTGAAACAAGGAAGAGAAGAAAGCCAGTGAAGGTTGTGAGCAACCGAAGCTTAGAGGCACTGTGGAGCCCTGAGACCCCGTGTAGACGTGTGTGGTAGGATTGTCTCGCCTGAGGGGTGAAGGAGCGGAAGTACTTCTACACCGATTGCTGTTAGTTATTGCTTAGGGGCATTTGTCAAGGGTTAATTCCCTGGCACTGCTTGCCGATCTCGTGTGCATTAGGAGTGGGTTCTGGCGGTCAGAAGAGTGGGTGTGCTGGTGGTTGTAAGTCTGGGCTGCCAAGCGTGGACATGCCGTGTGCTTAAGAGCTGTGGATGGAGCATTAACAGCACCTGCCACAGTTTAGTGCCGTGAGAAACAAGGGGGGCGTTTGTGGGAAGAGGATGCAGTAAATGTCAAAAAAGACCGACAAACTACATAAGTAAAGGAAGAACTGAGAATGAGTTATAAGCCAAGGGGGAGGTGCCAGTGGAAGTGGAAAAAGTAGAGATAAAAAAAGTAGACAGAGAATGAATAATTGATAGAGTAAACGCAGGGGGAGATGGATTGGGGTGTGTGTGAATATTTGTAACGAAAATTCAAAATTAATACTAAATATTTATTTAACAAATTAAATAAAATTATCAATTAAAAATAAAAAGTACCCTTTTATGATTAATTCATAAATCAACTTACCCAAGAGAGTCTCCTTGAACTACCAAGTCTAGTTTAAGTGCCACTTCTTTTCTTTCCAGTGCACCCTTTGCTGATTTTTCAGGATGGAATTTACACACAGACTCCAAATTATTTCTTGGCTGTTTATGCAGGGCTGGTATCAGGCGTGGAGAGAAGTTAGAGCTCCGTTAGGTTCACTTGAGCTATAAAGCATCGAATTACTTTGTGCCCCAGCAATCTTAGGACACGTGAATAGACACTAAGCCAGCATCCTGGGGCATATGAACCCGATCACGCAGTGTCCACCCCAAACTGACGTTCATCACGTCCTTGCTGCTTCCTCCTGACACACTGATGAGCTGTTGCATTGCAGCCCATCCTCAGAACACGGAATGACTTCTTCTGAGCAAGTACATTTTTCCTAAACAGGCTCTAGATGGAGATATTCATCTTTTGTTCTTTTGTTTCCTCTACAGTTGAGGTGAACAATGTGCTCGACAACTGAAAAACGTAAATTAGAAACATTTCCCATTTTTAAGTCTCTCAAAGACTCATAGAAATGATTTAGAACATTATATAAGGCAGATAAGATAGGAAAAAATATTTTTGAATTGTCATTCCAGGTAATTTATAAAAGTGGGACACTGCTACCTCTTACCTCTATATACGTACATTTTCTAAAGAAAATACAAATCAATTGTCTTTCTATATAGGAGAGATTTAATCAGGATTACAAAGGAGTTAAAACACTTCAATTTATTTTTTAAAAAATCTGCATTCTGTAAACAACAATGAGGAATAGCAAAGAGTCAATCCACAATAGAAAAAAAGAGGCAAAATTTGCAATTGTTCTTGTATAGATTTTAACATTTAGGTAAGACTTTAAGAATTTATTCTTATTCTTATTCTTAAATAATCATATGCATGCTTTTTGCAATAAATGGGCTATTCTGCATCCTGAGTTCAGTCATTTACCAAAGGAAAGGGAAAGAAAAGGCAAAGTAATCTGGAACCCAGAGAGAGACATTGGGTGATGGAAGAAAACAGAACCAACTCTTGCCACACCAGGAAAGCATTAACTTCTCTGAGGTTCTGTTTTCTCTGCTGTTAACTGGGGGAAAAATTTTCAGCTCTATCTTGTAGGCTGACTAAGGTCGGCAAAAAAATTTACTGGGGAGGTGCGGAGGGGAGTCCTGGGGTGCAGGATGCGCTCTGGCCGCTGTTCCTGCTGCCTGCTGCCTGCACCTGGCTTCTCTCCTGCTGGTACTCTGTGGTGGTGGGGGTGAGGGTGACCTGGGGCCTGGAGTGTTTGAAGTTGGGCTTGATTAATAGATGGATGCTAAAGACATATACATGCCGACAGCTGAGTATAACCTGTGACCAGGTTAGGGCCTGTGGCTTTACCACAAGACACTATTGGAAATTTTCTGACCACTATCTTGAAGGAAGAATCAACTGAAATCTTGCATAAACCATGATAGGCATCTTGAGGCCACTCTGTGGAAGCACCTGCAACAAGCTAACGTCGTTCAGCTGGACCAGACTCCAAAATTCCCGAGCCCTTTTCTTCTCTTTGCAAAGCCACAGTTCCCATCCTTTTAGTGGCCTAAACCTTTTTCTTGTCTTTTCAACCTATGAACTCCAGCTCCCTGTCGCCTCCTTTTCTTCCCATCAGGGGATAGAGGAAGTGGGCCACAACTCTCCCCATGTGAGACCCCCGAGATCCTGTGTTTGACTCTTCCACACATCTCAGACATCTTAGACAGACATCTCAGCCTTGGCCAAAGAAGAATGGACGGCGTTTCCAGATTTATTCTGAAATGAAAGGTAACACTCCCAAGAAGATAAAAACATGCGCTCCCAGCTAGCAAGAGGCAGGCATAGCTCAGAGTGGAGCATCTTGAAGCCAGCACTGGGTGCCACATTCCCACTCCAGGAATTTCAGTTGAGCACTGAGGGCCTATCACTCAACCCGGACTGAGCCCCAGGACAAGCCAAGGCACAATGCATAGCCCAAACCCCCCAGCTATGTCCAGATTTCACAGAACACTCCGAAGTAATTCTTCAGCAACTCAAGGATGAGTCTTCAGAATCTTTCTGCAAGACGTTAATTCTCTAAGAACATGATCATCTTGCTTCTGCCCCATGGGGAGGGAGACATTCTTACCCGATGAAGTGGGAACACAAAAAGAAGCAGAAAGGAAAGGCAATGTAACTTGAGATTAAATAATTCCTTAAATGACAGTCATTTGTCTGTGTGTGTGTGTTGTAATATCAGAGAAGCAGTGAAAGCATATAAAATGCAGGGGGGGTGGTGTGATGGTCACTCCTGGAATTCAAGAACCGTGTGAGGTTGCAGGGTGTTTGGTGGTGGGGGGTCAGTTACACCACGGACAGCCTACCAGTGAAGTTAATTCCATTACAGATTTATTACGAAAAAGGGGGTATTGTTCAGGAATGAATCCTCAGTCAAATCATGATTGCAGTTAATTTGAACAGACTTAGATTAATCAGTTTAATAATTTTAGGCAAATTAGAGCTTCTGGCCTTTTACTGTGACTTGGCTGCTTCCTAGACTGGTTTAAGAAAGTCTCATCCAACATGCTATCACCATGCAGCCCAGTTAACCGAGCCCTGTGATTTAATGTCTTGGTGACTCCTAGCTTTGGACAGTTTCATGTGCTACACCAGGTGGTTTAGCTGACAAGAGACTTTCCAAAGAGTGTTTGCCTTGGACAGTTCACCAGGGACCAGTATCTGGCTTTTAGTTCTGTGGTTTGGGAAGACAGATTTTTATCAACACCCTTAACACCAGGGATGAATGAACTCAACAACTACAATCAAGGGACTGATATAAAGTAATCTGCTACCATAATAAATTCACAGAGAAATCTGATAAACAAACAAAAAGATGATTGCGACAGTGTTGTAAAAGTTGTTATACACAGGGGAGGCATTGCAGTAGCCTTTGAGTGTAAACAGAGTATCCAGGACAGAGGCAGCCTTGCAGTGGCAGCTCAGTTCCTGGGAAGAAGAAAGTTGTGAATCTAACCCCTGGATCTGCTGTCCTGATCTTGAAAAGCCAGCTGACTTTTCTGTCCCTTTGTTACATAATCTGCAGAAGTGGACAGTGGGCGAAGCACCGAAGGTGAAGTTGTCTGAGAGTACAAGGCGCTGAGATAATTAGCCTCAGGAGATTGCTTTGCTCAGAGAGGTTTTCTGTTTCCCAAAACTCTAGTTGGTGAGATTGTTCTTATGCTTTTCAAGTTGGCGTTTGAATTTCTGAGATAGAAAAGGCTTTCCCATTTTTACCCGAGGAAAGCTGGGGATAAGGTAGGATTTTTCTTCCTGCCTCACCTAGGTTGACGCTAAGTCAGGACAAGGAGCAGCAGGGTTGAATTACTTCTTTGGAGCAGACTGGGCGATCCTGCACACTAAACCTATTGTTCAAATGTAGTGACTTTTTTTTTTTTTTTTTTTTTTACCCTGAGAGGAGATACACAGAATGCTAAATAGAAAATTATTGTACTCAGACAGACAGACAAACACATAGCCCTACATATCTATTACATCCGACCGACACACTTAATATCTACTTTTCTTATCACTGTTTGAACATCATTTGAATTGAACATCATCCCATCAGCTGGATGTGGACTGACCCCATCACCCATTCATGACCTTCTGGCTCTGTTGCCCAAAGATCTCAAGGACACAAACTGAGGTTTTTTGTTTTTTTTTTTCCCCTTCATTTTGAGTGTTATTCACCAATTTCTATGTTTACTTTCTTGTGGTCTTGTTTTCTGTAATCATTTTGTTTTCTAATGGACATTTTTGACTCATAAGGATGTGCACATGGCTGCACTAGAAGTTTCACAAAGTGTCAAGGCAAATGACATTGCAAGTAGTTCTATAAAAGTATATATTTGGTTATATATGTGTGTATGTAAATATATGTACATATACACACACCAAAAAAAACCCCACAATGGTTCAAGACAAGTGGACATGATCAAGGAGATATTTTAGGAATCAGGTGGTCAAATCAGCCTCCAAGTGGAGGTTGAAGAAAGTCGTTTGAATAGAAGGCATCTCATCGGAGGGAGTGACCAGTGATGAAATAAACAGAAACTGGAAGAGACAATGACGGGAAACAGGACGCGGTTCTGAGTGTGTGCTGCCCACAGCGCATTTCCGCAGGGCCTGAGCTTTAGCTTTATAAGGCAGATGCGCTTAGCGACTGCGTTTCCGGGAGAGCTTTCCGGTCCCGTCGCTACATTACAGTAAACATGGGTTCTGACTCCAATTTCAGTGTGAGAGTGGGGTGGCTTCCCCACCACCAAGCAATTCTTGGACCCTAGCTGGGTGTCCTACAATTCAGCTCAATTCTGCCACTGTGTGCTTGGAGGTAACACCGGATTTCACAGGTGAAGGGCTCAGTCCCGCAGGACTGCCCTCCGCTTTAGGAATCATTTGCGAGCTTAGGTTGTTGCTTCTGACAAACCGGCTCAAGATTGCAGGTTCCCATGACCATCACCTTGGGTTTGATCAATTTGTTAAACAGCTCATAGAACTCAGGAAACCTGTTTACTTACTAGATTACTGGCTGATTACAAAGAGTATTAAGGGATATAAATTAACAGCCACGGGCAGATACGCACAGGGGAGGCCCCGAACAAAGGAGCGTCTGTCCGCATGGGTTCGGGGCCCAGCGCGGTGCCACGTGGACGTGTTCCGCTTCACCAACCTGGAGACTCTTTGAACCCCCTCCTTTGGAGGCTTCATTACTTAGACACGATTGATAAAGTCACTGGCCATTGGTGACCGATTCAACCTCCAGCCCTTCTTTCCTCCCCAGATACCAGGGGGTGGGACTGAAATGCGCAGCCTGCTGTGTGGCCCCTCCCCCATCTCCCTCTCCCAACCCATAACCACTAGTTTGTTTTCTGTATCTGTGTATCTGTGAGTCTGTTTCTTTTTTGTTATATTCACTAGGTTTGTTTCTTTTTTTAACCTCATCTATCTTTTAGGTGAGTCCACGAATCCAGATTTTCATGTAAAACTTCCTAATTTTTAAATATTGGTTCAAATTTTTAGATCACTGTTTGGTCCACACAAAAGGTCTATGGGCTATACTCTGCTCGTCGTGGGCCACTTGTTTGCAATTAATGAACAAGTGATCTTTAAGTCTGTCTTAGCTCTGATGTGCCGTGATCCTATAACATGAGGAAGTGGCCCTGCGGCCATTGGGCAGAGGTTCATATGCTGGTTCAGAATGATATTATACAATAACTGGCTTCATCGTATCTGACCGCCTTCGCATACGTCAGTGCCGCTTTTTGTTGTGCTCTCTTTGGGGAAAGCTCTAAGAGCTTCCTGGCCTTGAAACCTTGGGGCGCCCACTCTAGGCAACCTTCCTTGGTAACTGCCACCATCCCTGGACCACTTATACTTTGAATCCTTGAAGCATTTACAGCTCTTCGCACCTAAGCGCCCTTTAAACACATGATCACATGCTAGCACCATGCCAAGGCCTTTCAGCGTTCTCTCAGACCCGATCGGGCTGGGCAGATCTCGACTCAGGCCACTCTTGTACTTCTCAAAGAGCTCAGCGCTATTCCTTCAGCTTTACTCAACAATTTTTCCTGGGAGGAGGGTATAGCTCAGTGGTAGAGCACATGCTTAGCATGTATGAGGTCCTGGGTTCAATCCCCAGTACCTCCATTAAAAATAAAATAAGTAAACAGCTTTTCCTGTCTCACTCAGACTGCTTGTGCCTAAGACTGGATCCCTCTAACGCTCCTCCAGCACAAATGTAATTGGTAACACCCTTTATTATGAATGAGTGAGGTCCTAACTTGCAAGCACCCCATGTCTGGTAGAAGGAGATGGAGGGGGAGAGAGAAAGAGAATAAGCAGGTGGGTGGAGCTCAGACTGTCCTCTCCAGTGTTAGCTCCATGCACTGTGGCTTCTAGAGTCACCTAGTGACTTCATACTCTCTGTTCAGTGTTGTCCACCTCTTGCAAAAGAGACCAACTGGTCAACCTGGAGCTTCCTAAGGGTTCCCTTTAAATCATTAAAATGCCATTTCAGGACATCCTCTGGGAGGATGTCTCTTGGATCTCCGGGACAAGGACGAAATCCTTTTCAGTCACGGTCTTTTTTGAGAATTCTGATGAGAGTTTTCTAGACTGTATTCTCAGAAAAATGATAGTCCGTGCCCTGCCTCTGTGTCTCTGGCATCCCCTGCAGTTCTGGTCCAGCTCCCGCTGGCCCCACGTTCTCATGGGCCTCCTGCAGTGGCAGCTCAGCTCTCGCTTCCATTTTGTCAGTGGCGGGGCCGTCACTGTGGGTGCGGGTTCCTGACTGTTCCATGCCTCACTGAGCTGCCGGCACCTGAAGCAGCTCCTTTGAGGCATAAATGGACTCTGAAGAAAGCCAGAATGCCTTTGCCTTGATATGTTCTGCCTGAGTTGCCTTCTGCATGACTTCTGCTTTTTCTGGGTTGATTGACCGGTGTTGGTGATGAGAAATATTTTTTTTTAAAAATGATCATTTCATTGGCTGCACAGGGCACTGCTCAGCGTGTGCTGGATAGTAGGGGTGCCTTGGGGAGAGAGGTGGGCAAAGGGCCAGGCCAAGTGGTCATTTTATAACAAGAGTCAGTGAGCAAAGCTCAGAGTTCCCAACTCCAAACCCAGCATTCACCTTCAGTTATGTTATTTTCCTTACTTCATCTATTTTCTGATTATTCTGGTTGTTTTTTTTTTTTTTAAAGATCTTTTCTGGTTAAATTATCTACAACTTCTGAGGAAGAATATTTAAGAAAGTTGAGTCAGGGGAATTAACACTGAAATGATTTTTATAAGCTTTAACAACATTATGACTCAGGCAGAAAGTAATAATTTTAAATGCTTTGATGTTTTATGAGGAGAAAATGAGTTAGACACTAAAGGAAGACTGCATGGACTACCATCTTCTGTTGAATTCCTCATGGCTCATACCTTGTTGAGAGGGATGACCTATAATTTTGGAGGTTGAAAAAAAAAGGGCATGAGCTGATGTAGACTGAGATGGTCACCGATTTATCCATGAATGGATGAGTCCGGGGGATGCTCGAGCTGCATACTCTCTGGTTATGTTGGCCTGAGATGGGGTAGATCTGTATGTCTTTGCCTCCATAGGGCCGGTCTTCTCCGCTCTATCTTGGTTCTATTATTTCTTGAGTTTCCAGAACGTCCTGCTCTTGGCAGGAAAAGCAAACCTGGAGCAGACGGCAAGCCACCTCTGCCCTGGGACCAGGCACCTTCCATGCTGTTCATGGAGCTGCCCTGGAAGACTGTGGCTCCTGGTCTGTGGTTTCTGCTCCTCTGGGACTCTGGACCTGCCTGTTCCTTTCTGTTTTAGTGGACTCCCTCATCCCGGTCCACTGTTCTCCTGGACTGCAGAATCTGCCAGCCGCTTTCTTTCCCTGGCTCATTCTGAACAAAATCTCTGCACAACTCACCACCCTGCCCTTTGTTGTTCAGTGATCACAGGCTTGAGGGAGAGTTTAGCTCAACGAACCTGCTGACGTTTATTGAATGTTTACCAGGCGCTGTTCTCAATGCTTGACTCATATTGACTCAATTCTTGTGACAACCATGTGTGTGATGTCTTTATTATCCCCATGAAGTAACTTGCCCAAGATCACATGGGTATTAGGAGACAGAAGCAAGATTCAAATCCAGATAGTTAGGCTCCCAAAGGCTGTACTCTCCACCACCACCTGTCAGGCCTCTGTAAGTGAGCACCAGGTGGGAAAATGGGGAGGCCAGGGCAGGAGGCTGCACCATGACATAGTTCTTGTGTTTGTATCATGTGCCAGGCTTTTCTGTGAGCAATGACAGATCTAAAGTTATACCACGTAATAATTTTATACTGTGAGTTCCCACTGTGGTGAAAGGTAGAATAGAGAAGGGTGTAATCCAGACCAAGCGAAAGATGCAGTCTGATCTTCTGAGAGAGCACAGGGGAGAGAGTGAGCAGTCCCGGGACACAGGATCAGGGAACAGTTCATCGCTGAGCCAGAGCGTGATCTAGACCAGGCATAGCATTTGGGTAGTAGAAAGGAAGAGAGAGGGGAGCAATGTCAGGAGAGGGAATAACGGGGGGACATTCCCAAGGCCCCCACCATGTGTACAGGGGCAGTCAGCAGCCTTGTGTAAGACACAGGACGAGAGCACAGGGTAGAGCTGAGAAGCCAAGGCCAGAATTTAGAATACCTTATCTGCTGGATTAAGGAGTTTGCATCCAAATTAAAAGGTGACATACTTCAGAGGTTTTGAGCTTGCTTCAAGAAGACTGGGCAGCAGACTGTGACATAAATTGAGCTTCGGGTAACCAAGTAAGAGGTAGCCACAGCTCAAACAGAAAATGATGTGTTGAGCTGATTGCTCCGTCAGACCTTTGTTTTGATCTGGGGTCTCAAGAGAGGGAAAAGAGAAGAGTGCTCTCTGAGAAGCACTTTGAGAGCAGGTGAGTAGCATTGCTGGTTGGGATACAGGAGAGGAGATGATTGAAATGCACCACATACGAGCCATCCGAACTCGGGTCCAGTTTTTGTGCAGTGTTAGAGTGGAAAGAGGTAAGGATCTGGAGGGACAAGTTCCCTTGAATATCTCTGGAGGGCTTTGGGAAGCTGTCTTCTGTGAGAACCTTTTAATGGAAATGTCAACAGCCCTTAAAAAAGTATGGAGATTCTCTTGCTTAACCAGCACTCTTAGGAAACCAGCAGACATGTTGGACCTAGTTTTGGCCAATGATTTTTACCTCCTCCCTTTGGAAGAAAGTGTAGGTCCTGGCTTGAGCATGGGGATCCTGTATTGACAAAGATTTAGTGCTTTTCCAGTAGTGCTGCTTCTTTGGCCTGAAAGGGCTAAGTGCTCTCAGATTTCCTCTTTATAATATTTCCCTTCCCTGAGTCCCAGAAGAATGAGGAAATGAGAAAGGTTGGATGACTAAACCTATCATGCCTTTCTGGACGACCATTTCAGAGCATGCGCCCTTCTGGGTTCAAGTGTAATGATAGATGGCAATTCCAAAGCCACAGAGTTTTCCCTGGACTAAATCTGAGGTTGAAAAACCTAGAAATCTAATCTACTACCCTATTCACGACTGCAAACTGGAATATCCAAATGGTGCTTCTTTTATGTAACTTTATCACATTCTACTTGATACACTGAGGGTGGTCTCCTTGCCCAACTGTCGCTCTTTTTATTCAGATGAAGGCCAAAGTCTTAGATAACACAAGGTAGAGTCTCCTTAAGAACCAATACAAACGACAACATAACGCCATCTGCAGCAACATGGATGTCCCTGGAGAATGTCATTCTAAGTGAAGTCAGCCAGAAAGAGAGAGAAAAATACCATATGAGATCGCTCATGTGGAATCTAAAAAAAAAAAAAAAAAAGTACATAAATACAAAACAGAAACAGACTCATAGACATAGAATACAAACTTGTGGTTGCCAGGGGGAGAGGGGTGAGAAGGGACAGACTGAGAGTTCGAAATTTGTAGATCCTGACAGGCGTATGCAGAATAGATAAACAAGATTATACGGTATAGCACAGGGAAATATGTACAAGATCTTGTGGTAGCTCACAGCAAAAAAGAATGTGACAATTAATATAAGTATGCTCGTGTATAACTGAAAAATTGTGCTGTACGCTGGAAATTGACACAACATTATAAACTGACTATAACTCAATAATAATTAAAAAAAGAACCAATACAACTTCATCAAAGAGGCTGACGTGACTGTCTAAAACCCATAGTCTGACTTGATTTGGTCTCATCACTCCTACATGACATCCTTTCTCTTTTTCAGTGATTGTTGGAGTAGAGTTGGATTAAGCTGTTATCTCTGAATCTGTCTAGTGTGATTCAGGTAATGGCCTGCACTGTATTCATCCTGATTCTTACAGCTGATGCCTGGTCTTGTGAATAGATGCCAGTCGCTTTCAAGGTAGGGGCATACACAAACCTTGGCAGTGATCTGGCAGGATTCTTCAGTCAAGGGCTGGAATCAAGGTTCCCTGAGCGATGGACTCACCAGGGTGTGGCCTGGGTAAGAGATGATGGAAGCGAGGTTGCTGGATCTGGGATGCAACAAGTGGCTAGCACTGGGCCCCTCCTCAGTGAGCCCAGAAATCCTTCCGCCTTGACTGAGCTCCCTGGAAAGCAACCTGTTCCCAGCGCGTCTGAAGTTCACCTTTTGTTCTTTGTACAGTGTGTGAATATTCAGCTCAGCCAATGAGGAATGTGGGAGAAACATTTTCATATGAAATTGTCTGAGGTGTTTCCGTATGAATCAATAGGATGGAAGTGTTAACTCTGTAGAGGGTCTAAATCCATAGCAACTCAGAGAGGCCATTTTGCATGGTTGGGACTGGAGTTTATCCAAGACTAGCACAGCCCCACAAAGAAGCGCCCTGGGGCCCATGATGACTGTGTAACAAACTGGGCTGAGAATAACGGACGGGGGAGACAGCGCATCAGAACACAAACCCCTCACCTACCGCCAGATCGTTAAAACGTGAATTCGTAGAAAGAGGCTGCCCTGGCTCCTTTCGTTGTTTAGAGATTGAGGTTTATGGACCAGTAATTGCACCCAGGAGAGAGTTCTTAAACCTCTACTTGAAAAGCAGGGTCTGGCAAGGAAACTCTGTATGCGGGCTGGCAGAAACTCCCTTGTGGCTGATGGAATTGGGCGTTGTCCCTTAAGCCCCTCTGTTCCCTGACTGAATATTCGTGGGGCGATTCCTCCTGCGGGGCCGCCCCTACCCCGGGGGGGACTTCTCCGCGGTGGGTCCCACTGGCACTTGGCTCCCTTAGCTTTACTCTACTCTTCTCCAGCTCGGTCTCCATTGACACTTACCAGTCCAAGCCCACCCTCTTACAGGGAGGCACTCCCCGTGGGCTATTTGTATTTAAGTTTTTATTATTATTAATCTGTGTATGTTTTCTGTTGCTCCTCTAACAACTTATCATAAAATCCAGTAGCTCGCCCAGAGTTAGCCACATGGCAAAGTCGGAGGGAACAATTTCCACAAGACTGCCCTCCCCACAGACACCAGCCCCAAGTTTAGAAGTTCCCAGCATTGCTCACTGCAGACCCGCTGGCTGCAAATTCAGGGCTCCCCCAGGGTCTCTCAGGTTTGATCATTCTTTGGAATGACTCACAGAACTCCCTGAAAGAACCCACCACTCACTGAATGACTGATTATGGGAAAAGGACACAGGATAAAATAAACCAAAGAAAGAGACACAGAGAGCCGAATCTGGAGAGGTCCACGTGCAGAGCCTCTGGCCTCCTCTCCCACTGGAGTCATGGAGGGCGTTACCTCCTCCAGGCCACCACGTGTGACAATACACACAGAGTACTGTCAGCCAGGGAGGCTCGACCACAATTCTGGTGTCCAGAATTTTTCTTAAGGTTCAATCATATATTGCCCGGGTGGCTGACAGTCAGTCTCCAGCCTCTCTTGACGTCAGGCTAACATGTTTAGTCTTTTGTTCCTTCAGAGGTTGGAGCTGATAGTATGTGGTCCAGAGCCCCCACTATAACTCCCATTCTTAGATCACCTGGAGGACAAAGCCCCCAGGCAAACAAAGACATTTTTATCAGGCAGGACATTTCAGCATTTCAGGGGCGTGGGGTCACCATCTAATAGGTGAGGTCAAAGACTAGACTTCTCCTTGGGCTGCGGCCAAATTCCTTACTACATATGGCTTAAATAACACAAATGCATTATCCTGCAGTTCCATAGGCCAGAAGTCTGATAGGGGTTTCCCTGGGCTAAAACCAAAAAGTGTTGGCAGGGCTCTGTTCTTTTCTGCAGACTCTAGAGGAATTATCTGGTTCCTGTTCATTCCTGTTGTCTGCAGAATTCAATTCCTTGTGGTTACAGGACTGAGGTCCCTGGCTGTCAACCGAAGGCAGTTACCGGCTTGTAGACCCTGCCTGCGTTTGACCCGTTCCTCCATCTTCAAAGCTCGCGATGGCAGGTTGAACTTAGTAAATGCTTTGTGTCTCTCCTCCTCCTTCTGTCTTACCTCTCTGATCAAACGTGGAAATATTCTCTGATTAAGGACTAGGTGGTTGCATTGGGACCACCAAGATCATCTAACGTGGTCTGTCCCTTTCAAAGTCCTTAATTTAAGCACATCTGCACAATCCCTTTTGCCATGTAAGGTAACATATTTGCAGGTTAGAGCACAGACATCTTTGGAGGCCAATATTCTGCTTATTATAAATATCAAACATACGAATTTTAAAATGTGGTTTGCTTGCCTTAATTCAACTGAAAGTATGATATAGAGAATTTTCTAAGTCAGAACAGGGCCAGGATGGGGAACAATTTCGGGAGGGAGGTTTTTCATGACCCGTCAAATCTCATACATTAGGAGCCTCCTATTCTAAAGTAGAAAAAGCTGGTCAGGAAGGCTTTATTTTACTCTCTTGCCTCGACTTTTATATTTATTTGGTTTCATATTTGACAAACAATGATCAAGAAATGGCTGTTTGCCAGGCAGGATGCTAAGCACATTTGCTTGGTTTTCCCATTAAATCATTTAACTCTAGGGGGAAAAAAATCAGGTCTTCATTTCATAGATCAGAAAACTGGATTTTAGAAATATGCAGTGCATCACCCAAGGTCACACAGTGAGGAAATGATATCTCAGGCGTTTGAGCATGGTTCCGAGTCTGGGATTCTTTAGACAGCAAAGTGCCACCTCTCTAATGTTATGTCTAATATATTTAATATCTACTTTTGCATATCTACACTTTTCATATCTACAGTGTGGACATCTCCATCTTTTTGTGTATACAGTTTTACTTTTTATTTTATCAACTTCTGAGAACCTGGAAGCAGAAAACATGCATCTTGTTTACCTGCAGAGCAAATGTTAAGTGCATTTTAGGAGCATATCCTGATTTTATAAAATATCATCTGATAACTTCCTAGTAGGTCAATAAAATTATACAAGCAAAGCCATTTTAAATGGAATTTAACAAGCACAGAGTTTCTTCCAATGCATCCTTTTTATTCCCTAAAATGTTAACTCAGGTAAAATCCCAGAATGTCTGTATAACACTTTCAGTCAACTCATCTGTAATAGGAAGGTGGGTGTTTTAACTTTTGTAATTTTACCCTTGTAACCCATCTTTGCAGTTGGTTAGTTTAATGCCAGGCAATTTTCAGACCAAAAGTGAGGCAATTACTAGCCCATTATGAGAGGTAATTAATAGATCATTCGTTCACATTATTGAAGATTTTGATTTCCCGCGTTTTCGCCTGGTAAATCTTTAGGCTGCCAGGCCTCACACTCTGCCTGCAAGTGGCTTGGCACACGGGACGTGCCCTTCTCCTGCGACCCTGCCTGGACTCTCTGTGCTATGCAACTAAGTGTCAGGTTGCTGTTTTGCATCTTTCTAGTCAGGGAATCCTCACCCTGTGTTTCTAATTCTTTCCCCCTCCGAGGGGAGAAGACCTCACTGACCTTTGCAGCCACTTTTACTAGTAGGGAAGTGATATTCTCTCATTTCGGTAAAGAACATAATGGATATTGATCCTTAGAGTCTTCTCATTCATGCAAAGTAGAAAATCAGAGCCAGTGTTCCCCTCTTGTGAAAGTAATCACTTGGGGATGGCAGAAAGCCGTGGAAATCTCCAAGCCAAGATATCTTCCTGGCCTGAGGACATCTTCCAAATGCCATCTTTGGACACGTAGGCTCTCTCAGTAGCGCCTCCTGGTGGCGGTTTCTCGCCCCTGGATCTTTTTGCTGTAGTCCTGCCATGGGGAATTGCTCTAAACTCCATAGGTTATAGGTAAAGTTAAATTATTTTTAGTTCTAACTACCCCCCCCTTTTTTTTTTAACTACAGAGCCTTTTAGTGGTAGCTGTGAGGCCATCCTTATGGATAAGTTTTTCAAAAGTTTCTTTTTACAGTTCCAAAGAATTTTACAAGGATGTAAATATGGACATCTCAGCACCCATATTTAGCTCCTCTCTTATGCCCTTTCCACCATTTGCAAGGGGGAGCTCAGATGCATTGAGTCCCTGCCAGGGATTAATAATCATTTACTCATACAACAAATATTAAGTACTTAACTTTGTTCCAGCAACAGTTCTAAGCATTGGGAGATACAGAATACATTTTGACCAAAGAGTCAAAAATTCCTGCCCACATCAAACTTATTTCCAAGTAGAAAAGAGAGACAATAAAATAAATACATAAAATATGTAAGATGACAGATGATAAATCAGAAAGGACCTTCTGGATTGGGTGTGGGGTACATGTTTCCAGGCGCTGCTCACCCACAGTCTCTTCAGACAGTGTCTGAATTCAGATCACTGGGTATAGTGGACCCTGTTGCCTGGCTAATATCCTCGCTCCCTTGTTCTTTACTAACGAAATTCTGATTTACCCTGGGCAGCTCCATATTGATTTTCTCAGACTCCTTTGCAGCTATCAAAGTCACTGCGAATCAGTTCTAGTCATGAGATAAGTAAGCAAATGTGCTGGACTCATTGTCTCTTTTCCCCTCAAAAGTCAAAGAGACTATCTATTTCCCTCCTGCTTTATTTCTGCCTTGAATGTGGACCTAATCCCTGGAGTTGCAGGAGTCCCCCTGCATTCAGGAGGAAGGCACATGCCAGAGGCATTTAATAAAATCTTTAGATTATAGAGAGTGGCAGTATAAAGATTGATTGTTGCACATTACTGGGAAGCAAGTTTTGATGCAAAAGGGAAAGCTTTTTTTGGTATATATATATGTGTGTGTATATATATATTTATTTATTTATTAAAGTATGGTCAGTTTACAATGTGTCAATTTCTGGTGTACAGCACAATGCTTCAGTCATACATGAACATACATATATTCATTTTCATGTTCTTTTTCACCATAAGTTACTACAAGATATTGAATATAGTTCCCTGTGCTGTACAGTATGAACTTGTTGTTTATCTATTTTATATATAGTAGTTAGCATCTGCAAATTTCGTACTCCCAGTTTATCCCTTCCCACCCTCTTCCCGCCGTGGTAACCATAAGTTTGTTTTCTATGTCTGTGAGTCTGTTTCTGTTTTGTAAATAAGTTTGTTTGTCTTTTTTTTTTTTTAAGATTCCACACATAACTATTTTTCTTTCTCTTTCTGGCTTACTTCACTTAGTATGACAATCTCCAGGTCCATCCATGTTGCTGCAAATGGCATTATTTTATTATTTTTTATGGCTGAGTAGTACTCCATTGTATAAATAAACCACAGCTTCTTTATCCAGTCATCTGTCAATGGACATTTAGGTTGCTTCCATGTCTTGGCTATTGTATATGGTGCTGCTATGAACAATGGGGTGCATGTATCTTTTTGAATTAGAGTTCCCTTCAGATATATGCCCACGAGTGGGATTGCTGGATCATAGGGTAGGTCTGTTTTTAGTCCTTTGAGGAATCTCCGTACTATTTTCCATAGTGGCTGCACCAAACTACATTCCCACCAGCAGTGCGGGTGCAGCCATACGCTCTTAACACATGCTAGAATGTGAGGTCGATTTGCTAAGGTTCTTCTGAAAATCTGTGGGTTAAATTAAACAGGCAACGATAGTGATGAAAATTCTAACCTAGCTACTGCTGTAACAGGCTGCCGTGTTTGAGTACTTATTATTGCCAAGATGTACTTGAGAAATTTTCTCATTTATTTTTCACTGTGATTCTTTGAAAAAAGTACAGTAAGTGTCTCTGTTTCATGCGTGGAGAAGCAAAGCTGCAAGAAATTAAGGCCATGCCGCGAGTGAAGCAGAGATTAGGTTGAAACCCAGGTGAAAACCTAAAACAGGCTTTTGACCCTTCCTGAAGTTCTAAGAACCTTCAGGATTCTGATCTGCTGTTTGAATCTACAAGCCAGAAATGTAAGAGTTAAGGTTTCCCAGGTGAATTTGACACAGGACCCCTCTTGAAGGGATGGAACAGTTCTCTAGCAGAGATGCCACAGCACACCTGGGAGCTGTTTCCTTTGGTCACAGCTTCGCAGGTGGTGATGGATGTAGGTAACAGGCAGGGGCAGATCAGTGGGCACTTTATGTGTAACCCGGGGGCACCGCAAGGCCTGAAATTCTCTGTCATGCCTGCGAGGAGCACAGAGCTCTCACTATTAAAATCATTCATTCTGCTTAAGCACCAGAAAACATTTTCTCTCAAGCCTTGATTTTCAACCCTTTATCGGGTCTCCAATAAGCAGCAGACCCTGGATTCTCTTTCTGAACATAGTGATGAGCCCAAGTGGGTTTTTCTTAAGCTCAAATTTTATTTCAAGTCTCGTTCTTGAAGTTTAAAAACTAGTATAACTTTTGCTTTCTTCCCTGGGCTGGATATTCACTGTTTGCTCCTCCAGATTCAGATACCTCCATCCTCCTTGCTCTGGGCCCCCATAGCCAGCCTCTATGGGTTGCATTAAGAGGCTGCCCTTGCCCTCTGGCTTGTGAGTGGATTTGGCCAGTGGGCAATGATTCATCAGATGGATGGAGAGGTCAGGTTACTTGTTCACTTGGCCCTTTGCCTGCAGGGCTGTAACTCCAGGGCATTCCTCTACCAAACTTCACAGCTCCAGCTGGGTGGTTCTTTCTTCCAGCTACGGATTTTCCCAGGATCCCTATTTTCAGATAAAAGCATTGTCCCTTGTCCTGTGCCGTGTTCCTCCTCTGGCTCCTTTCAGGTATTTCCAAGGTCATTATGAGAACTTCAGATGGAAGGTGCTGTGAAACTAATATGAATGCTCACACCGGAGAGAAGGGAACAGAACTAAGGGCAAAGCCCTGAGGGGCTAATTTCTTTTAATTAGGGAAATAGAAGATTAGGAGGTAGGCCGCTGTCTCAGAGGAAGTCCCTTGTGAACCACTGCAGTAGGGTTTCCCGAGGGTCCCACAGGGGCAGGGTGGAGACAATGGATCTGGGAAAAGGGGGGCTGCTTTCAAGAAGACTGCCGTGGAGAAACAATTACAACACAACTCCTCCCCTGGAAAAGTGCCCGCAGCCTCAAGGAGGAGCGAGAAGGCAGGAGTGGAAGATGGGAGATGCATTTATATTCCTGGGAGTTGTCCATGTTAGGGTATCTCCGAATCCACGATGTTGGAACATGAACACCCCTTCTGGAGACAAAACGCCTCTGGACCAGGTCAGAAATGCTGGTGGAGCCAGGGTTTGAAAAGAGTGGGAGAACTGACAACAGAGGAAGAGGCCCTTGGGATGAAGGGAGGGTGTACTGAAAAAGAAGATGGGCTGTGAGAACAGCCTTCTCCCCAATCCCAGAAGTACAACAAGGGAGCTGCTTAGGGCATGCCGACGAGATGGCTGCCGGAGCTCAGTGCACCGCCTGTGTCCCCTGGAGAGTGGCAGGTGGACTCTGCCTTGTTATTAAGGATGACGGCCAGGATAGTACTTTTGATCTGAATCCATAGAAAATGAGAAAAATGGGAGCTAGAGTTTCTTAAGCAGATCACACATGTACGTACACATAGTAGTCTCATTTTAATCTGCTAAAGGTTTTTTTGATTCCTCCCCCCTCTCCCATTTCATACATGAGGAAACTGCAGATCAAAATTTACTAGCATCAGGTCACAGAACTAGTAAATATCAGGGCCTCTGACTCAAACTCAGTTTTACCAAGTGTCCTCCGAAGGCCCAGAACGGGTCCCTTTTCCACCTCGTCATGAGTGAAGGGAGCAGCAGGAAGCAGTCAGCGTGGGCTTGGAGTGGCAATGATGCAAAGAAGCAAGAAACACTGATTCGTACATCCAGAGCCTGAAGGAAGAGGTCTGTGAACTGGAAAAAGGGAAGAAATTGAGGATCTCCCTGGAAGAGACAGTTTTAGTCTTGCCATCTGTGGCCAATGAAGTTAATAAGGTGAAACCCCATATTTTAAACTTACATTAACCATATGTGTTATGAACTTATACTCATGGCTCCTTCCCACGCCGGCAAATCCCAGTCAAGCATCAGAATACTTTTAAAGTACCAGGCTGCACGCTGACTGAGTTGAGAAAGCTGATCTCAGATTTACTGTGCCTGAAAATCAACCAGCAGTGACTGGTAAAATGCAGGCTCCGAGGCCCCATTTCTAGAGATTCTGATTAAATAGGACTTGGAGGGGAACCCAGGAATCTGTGTTAGAACAGCCATCCAGGTGACTCTGATGGAGATTGACCATCTTCGTGAAGCATTGGTTTTTTTTTTTTTTTTTTTGCAATTTTATTTTATTGAGTTATAGTCAGTTTACAATGTTGGAGCATTAATTTTGAAACAACTCTGACCTCAAATCTGACCTAGGAAAGGTGATCTCAGTGGAAATAGGGATCTATGACAGATATGTAAATAAAGCTAATTATTAAGAGTTGATTTACATAACTGTGCCTTTTCTTCACCCATTTTTCTCTCTCCTTTTAGACTCCCTACTTGTATCCACTTCTTTCCCAATCCACTCTTGGTCCATTTAACAAACTCTATTATTGTGGTTCTTAAATATATTCTTTTTTTTACCCCCTACCTCATTCAATCTGACATATCCTAGAAAGTAACTTTTCTGTACCCATTTCACAGTGCCGTCCTTCTCCACAAAAATCTTCACATTTTCTTGATGATTAAGAGGAAAAGCCCTGTCTCTTTGATGTGGCATATAAAGTTCTCTGAATTCTAGCCCCTCCTTATCTTCCAGTATAATTCTCCTGCACCCTACATAGAATAAGCTTTTCTCTTCTTCACCAAGCACGCTCCGGGCAGCCTTTCTTCCATGTCGTTGCTAACACTCCTCACTTCTTCTCGTATTTCTGCTGTGAGGTCGGGATGAGGAGGTGTGAGGACCAGGCAATTGTATGCTGGTAAAAAGTTAACAAGCAGCTCTCTTTGGGGGGAAAAGGGTCTTGATTTTTAGCATTTGCAGATCTCCATGCTGCAAAATAATGACCCTCCCACTTGTTAGCGTATGAAATCACTGAGCCGGTAAAAACTAACAACCCCACACCTTGTGGGCTCTCTCCCTTGCCTTTGGAGACAGCCTGCACTCTGTCTGTGGAGTATGTATCTCTCTGAGTAAATCTGCCTTCGCTCTGCTATGGCTCGCTCTTGAATTCTTTCCTGCGTGAAGCCAAGGACTTGGCGGGGCACGTCCCAGGGACTCAACTTCCATCCTCTTGCACCTCATTTTTTCTGCATCACCATCACCTGACTTGCCCCACCTCAGCTCCTGCTGGGGCTACAGTCCACCTCTCAGCCACGTGGCCCGCCTGGCTCCCAGCTCCTGCTGGGCGCCCCACCGTGGCTTCCCCGCGGCAGGCTTGCAGTTCCCAACTCAGCCGTCCTTCCAAGCACCGACTGAGTACAGGCAGGAACTTCCTGATCCCTAATCCAGGGAGCTGAGGGCATCCCTGGGGACAGTATCTATGGTCTTTTCTCTGCATAGTCTCCTCCTTTGCTTACTTCCGTTCCACCGTATAGATGGGGCCATGCTCGCTAGTCACATAGATTGTCCGGGAGAACCAGAAAGCTCCCCAGTCTTCACCCAACAAATGGAGGAGTGACTGCCAATACTCTGGGGCCCCCAAACCAGCTGGCTTATTTCTAAGACCATCACCAACCTTACACTCCCTGGGGTTTCAACACAGAGCGATCATCAGGGTCCAAATACCCCTTCTCTGTCCTTCCCTTTTCTGTATCCTCTGACTTTTATTTTCCTTGTCAAAGGGCTCCTGTTTCCATTTCCTTTGGGGAGGTCACTTTGCTTTTATTCTGAGTTCTCCCTATAGAGGACTGTAGGAAGAATGTATGAAAAAAACAAACAACTACATTATTTATTCTCTCCGCAGGTGCAATCAAAGGGATGTGAAGCGGCAAATAAAACTTGTAATGACATTAAGCTTTGACTCCAGAAGCCACTAGAAAAATGATGGCTCCTCCAGTCCCTCAAAGTTCGTTGCATGAATTTTTCTTGGGCTGGCACATACTCTCCTCTCAAGTGGACCCCGCTGCCTGTCCAAGGGGTACCTGTCCCTCTGGGGGGGTTCTTTCTGCTGCACTGACTACTCTTTTCTCTTTCATGAGGTGTCAGGACCCTGGAAAGGAGGAGGGTTGTGGGACAATTATTAGCCCTAACACTTCCCACCTCTTTTCACTCATTTGTTCCAATTTTTCATCTCCCTGAAGGATCTACTTAAATCCCAATTTATTTGTCCTAACTACATGTCACCTTAATTAGCCTGTATTTCAAGTTATTCATCAATCTGGTTCACCGTCCTGAGAGCATATTTTGAAAGTCGTGACAATACCTTGCAATTCTTTGTCTCTCTTTACATGGGGGCATAATACAACCTTCTCTGAACATATTTTAATTAACCAATTAATCCTGTGCTGCGTTTGATATTTTCCCAGATTTCATGCAGAGGGTCTGCTAGACAGCCACACAGTGTACACACTGGAATGCCACCTGTTCCAGGAGGCACAGACAAGAGAGCCATCTTTGTAGAGACAAGAGACGAGAGAAGGACCCCGGTGATCTTGGTTTCCCATCCTGGGACTGTGCCCAGGTTCTAGGTCAAGGGGCTTCAGACAGAACCTCAAATGAGTCAGCAATTCCCCTGACAGCAGTTCTCCCGGAGAGAAAGCATTGAACAACTGGGAATGACCTGTTCCATCAGGGTCTTAAATATTTAGGGGGATAATCTCACTGGGTATCTCTAAATTATTTAAACTCAATTGCTCTGCCCTGTGGTCTGTTCTCTCCACAGGATTTGCAAGCCTGACTATTTCCTTCTCACAAGTGGGTAGGTTTATAGCTTAATCAAAATGACAATGACCTAAGGCATTATGCCTCTTATAAACCACATCCATTACGGGGTCACCAAGGCAGGGAAGAGGGAGGGCATGAGGAAGAGGTCCAGGCTGCTGGTGGAACTGGAAAGCAGCTCCTCTCCTCTGCCTTCTATACTGCCCCTCAAACGTTAGGAGGGAGCACACCTTTGGGGCAATTCACCCTGGCCAGGGGCAAACCCAGGCCCATTTCTGGGCTCACTATATAAGCTGGCGCTTCACGTCTGTGATTTGGTGTGACTGACAGCCAGGAGGAATTCAGACTCTCTTTGTCCTCTGTGCCTCCAGATCATTTTATTTTGATGAGAGAAAAAAATAAAGGGGCCTGAGGCATGCGGATCTGACTTGGAACATTTTAGGGGTGGACACGCAATCTAGAGATTCTGTTTTTCCATGTGGAGGTTCTACAAGTGGAAATGAAACCGGTGGGTGGAAATCACACCAAGGAGGTTTCCACTTCTGGCTGCCAGTCTTCTGGGCCACACGTGCTTGGACAGGTATCATCAAAGAGAGACGATCAGTAAATTAAAAATAAATAAATAATGACATTAAGCTTTGACGCCAGAACTGAGTAGCAACATGGACTCTCCACTCCCTCAAACCTTCTTGGTAGGTTCGCAGGCTGACCTACGTGTCCACCTCTGGAGGACCAAACTGCCCTGACGGCTGCACCTGTCCCACTCCACGGTGTTTCTTTTTCCTACACTTACGAAGCAAAAATAAACTGATGCTACTTTTTCCTATTTCATAAGGTTATTAGTACTTGCTCCGGTCACTGGTTCCCGAAACCAATTCTCTCACCGTAGGTGGCGGTGGCCCCTTTAATACTCCAGCAGTTAGATTAATTCTCTGTTATTCCAAGACCGTATACTAACCCGCCCCTTCGGTGATTTGGACATAGTATCTGCACGGAACAAATTAGGTGAAGTGAAGTGAGGAGGAAACTGGCAGAAGGGAAATTTCTTCTTGAACCTTAAAGCAGGGAGCAATTTATCCCCTCAATGAGATCTTCATTCTCCGGGAGGCCCCTGTGGCTAAGCTCATTAAAAAATAAAGCCATAAGCACATCATAAACCAGGTAAAAAGGTCTCAGTGTGGTCCTTGGAAAGGCGCCAAAGTAGAGACTCACAACAGGAGGTTGGAGACCAAGATGAGGAATCCAGATCTATCTTGCTCTGTGGCTATATTTCCCCAAATTACAGTGAAAAAGTACTTCGAGGAAGAGGTGCATAGATAGACACTTTGTTTTCTTTCAGGAGACATCCCTATTTCCTATGCCTGAAAACAAGAATTGCCCTTTCTGTAGAGCTCTGTAGAAATGGGATGGGATAAAAAAATAAGGTTATGATTATATTTCTTTAAAGATCAGATGCACTGAATTCTTATGCTGTCTTGTGGGAAAAGGAACAAGAATATGAGCACAGATTAAGTACAGTTCAGAATATAGTTCAGGGGATATCATTAGAGACATATGCATGCGTGAAGTGGAGCGGGCTTTTTGAATATAAAAACATTAAAGCCAAATAAAGTCGTATTTTAGCTGTGTGGTGAGTGGCTACTGCTGTCGTATTAGGGGAGAGGGATCAGGTATTGGCAATGACTGAGCTTTTTTTTTTTTTTTAACATTTTTTTAATTGAGGTGTAGTCCTTTTACAATGTTGTTCGAATTCCAGTGTAGAGCACAATTTTTCAGTTACACGTGAACATACATATATTCATTGGCACATTTTTTTTTTTTTTTTTTTTTGCTGTGAGCTATACCGTAAGATCTTGTATCTATTTCCCTGTGCTATACAGTGTAATCTTGTTTTTCTATTCTACATTTTGAAATCCCAGTCTGTCCCTTCCCACCCCTCACTCACCTTGGCAACCACAAGTTTGTATTCTATGTCTGTGAGTATGTTTCTGTTCTGTATTTATGTTTTGGTTTTTTTTGGATTCCACATATGAGCGATCTCATATGGTATTTTTCTTTCTCTTTCTGGCTTACTTCACTTAGAATGACATTCTCCAGGAGCATCCATGTTGCTGCAAATGGCGTTATGTTGTCAGTTTTTATGGCTGAATAGTATTCCATTGTATAAATATACCACATCTTCTTTATCCAGTCATCTGTTGATGGACATTTAGGCTGTTTCCATGTCTTGGCTATTGTAAATAGTGTTGCTATGAACATTGGGGTGCAGGTGGGCAATGACTGAGCTTCTTGAGTAAGATGTTTCTATGGCTTATTAAAAAAAAAAAAAGACAGAGTGATGCAAATGACTGTCTTCATTCTAAGCTGCCTGGGGGCTACCTGAAGGATTTGGCACAAAAAATTCATTTCTGTTTTCCCTAACTTAGAACTCAACTCAGGGCAGAAAAGCATTGGACAATGTCTAAAAACTTTAAAGACAAATGGAAAATCTGTAGCTGCCTGAAGCAATAGATTATGGTTGAGACATTTAACAGACAGCCTAAAGCTTAGGAGTCAAATACGGAGAGATGGTTTCTTTTGGAAATAGGACATTTAAATGCTCCCATGAATACTTGAAAATTTATAAAGCTACACACATGCCCAGGATGGATGCATGCTCATAATAGACCTGAGAAAACCCTAAGCTGTCATCTGTGACTGATCTCTAGACTCAGTGCAAGTAGGAAATTAAGGCTAAGGCAGAGTTGTAAATGGTCTGCCTGGGTAGAATTAAAGGAGCGTCTCAGGACAGAGACAATATGCAAAGACTGGGGGAGAATTTCAAGCTCCTAGTTTTCAAGGAATTCTTTCAAAACACTAACTGAACACAAGCTAAAGGAATGGAACTTTTAGTGATTACACATGAAAAGGAAGACAGTCTTTGCAAAAGTAGATTGGGAAAGTCACTAATCAAATGGATGACTAGGCATTTGTGAAAAATTCACAGCTAACATACTTAATGGTGAAAGACTAAAAGCTTTCCATCTAAGAGCAGGAATAGGCAAGGATTCCCACTTTAACCATCAGCATTTATCATCGTACTGGAGATTCTACCCATAGAAAGTTACTTTTGAAGTGTAGCGAAGTTTCCATGTTGAGAGAGACATCTTGAGTACTGCATACATTAAATTTCTTGACCTGGGTGGTGGTTATACAGGTGGGCGTACCGTGAGTTGTTCATCAAGCTGTGTCCTTGTGATTTGTGCATTTTTATACCAAAATTATATTTTAATTAAAAAGTTAAAACATATACCATTGAATAGAAAATTAAAGTAGCCATTGTAAGTGGTGATACTTTGGTTGTCATATAACTGCTTCCCTATCTTTGAATTAAATACTAAATCTATTTTTAATGGAATATAATAAAAATACATAACAGCACATATTAAGCTTCAAGTAAATGAACAGTAAATGCATTTCACAGCAGCTACTTTCCAATGGAGAACACTGTGATACAGCGTTTCTGATTTCAGAAATAAAAATCTCACTGGAGGTGCTGATATAAACTAGAGGAAAGCTCTCATCTGCTGGTTTTACATTATTAGCCTGGCTGTTTCTTCATTGTTTCATCCCTCTATGATTTTATAAACATTATGGTGGGGAAATGACTCTTTCTTTCCCAAAGGATTGGCTTGTAAATCATTATCAGTTCATTTGTGTATGCTAATTTTTCCCCATTAATGTCTCAGCGTCTGAATGTGTGTAAAAGAAATCTATTTGTACTTTGATCAATGCTAAATTCATTAACTTTGTGCTTTTAGCATTGCCCTTGACAGTCTGAAAGCATTTTTGTTTTCTGGCAATAATATGATAAATCTAGAACTCCTCAGATATTTTCTTGGCCAACTCATGGAATCAGGTGCTTTCCCACTGGCTTTTCTCAATTCCAGTATTATATTGTTCAACTCTACTTTTTTTAGAATGAGGCTGAAACTACTAAGGCTTTCTTCCACCTTGATGATTTACATAAAGGAGATCAAAGGAAACCAGTGTGGAGGGATATAGAAGTATGAAGGACAGGCGAGCTGAGGTCATGCACCAGCAGAGCTCCACCTCAGGCAGCATCACAAAACCAGAGTATGAATGGTGCTGCCCGGACTCACTGCTGTGCTCATTCTGCACCAGCAGCCACTTTGATGGAGACAGTGAGACGTGCAACCTCTGCAGTTTCACTGGTCTTGTGACAACTCCATGGTCCCCATGCTTGGTCTGACGCTCTGCTGTTGCTATCTTAAAATTCTTAATACACTTTGAACAAAGGGCCCACACTTCATTTTGCACTGGGTGGGTCCTGCAAATTAAACAGGCAGTTCTGACTTTCTGGCTGTATTGCATTTGCTAATATTCTACATATTTTGATTTTTCTTCTTTAATAGTATTTCCCATAACTGCCATTAAACGTGTATTGTATGCTATAGTCCCTTTTGCTTATTTCAGAGAGAAAAGCTTGAAGCCATGAAGATAAGTTTGATATTATAATCATACTCATGTTATAAATGAACAACCTAGGGTTTAAAAAAGTTAAGTGAGTTGCTAGGTTTTTGTAGCTTATTAGTAAAAAAGCTAGGCTGGAACCAGGTCTCCTGACTTCAGCATCCTTTGGGTAAGGCCCTCCTGCCTTTCTGGAATAGTGCTGTATTCCAGCTTCCCAGGGTTCAGGGTGGATTCGTACATTTCCCTGTTAGTTCACTCTCTAAGCGTCACACTTCAATTTGACACCATATATTGCTGACTCATACTTACTCTAGAGTTCCCTCTATTTGTCCTCAGGTCATTTACCCATAATTGCCTAGTCCTTTCTCATCTAATAATTGAAGCTTATATCCCTACCCTAAGTGATTTACCCTGAGCTTGCATTTTTAAAAAAGTAATCTCCGGTTAATTTTGGGAGAATTCCAATGCAATCTCACTTTTTCCTCCCTCGATTATGATTCTGATCTATAGCTAATCTCCAGATCATTAAGGATGTGCTAGTAATTGGAAAGAGATCTTCATGGTTTTGTTTTTTTTTTTCATTCAGTGCTCATCTAACTTGGGAAGGGAAGTTCAACTAACTTAAGCTGATGAGACCTGCCTTATTTGCTCAAAAAGAAATCCAAGGCAATTCTATGAAAATGTAACCTCATTTGCAATTATATTAGTCTGGGAAAGGGAAATGGAGAGTGTAATGTAACAAGGTTATAATGATCGTCTTAATATGGTGGGGTTGAGAGCAGCATGAAGACTCAGCACTGGCGTTGGCTTTGCACACCCCACAGACTGATCTCTCAGCCTCACGGGCTGTCTGGGCCAAGTAAACCTGTGTGGTTGGCGTCTTTGTCTTCTGATGACAACTCTCACTCAGGCTCTGCTTCCTAAAGAGCCCAGGCTAAGACATACATTTTCATATGCTGTGGTCACCACCTCAGGCCATCTATTATATTATTTCCTAATTCCTGGAGGATAACATAAAAGGACTTGATTAGGATAATTTAATTGTCCTTAAATCTGTAATGTTGCTAGTTGAGGAATACTACAACTTTAGGAAGGTACCACTGACCTAAAAATGAATCGAATTGGTCATTCCTACTCTAGTTAATCATACCACCATCTTCCCCACCAAAGATTTAAAAAACCTGAGCACTCTCCTTGTTCTCTCCCTTCCCTTGAACTCCGCATCCAATCAAACAACTGAGCCCTGTGGCTCCTATCCCCAGATATACCCCAGATGACTCCTGCTCTCCATTTCCATAACTGTACCTAACTAATACACTACGCCAACATAAGTCATACCCCACCTGCAAACTGAAACCCAAGTCAGCACTGCTTCTCACCTGGTCTTCACAATAAATGTGTTTAACACTTTATTTTTAAATTTTCTTCCAGTTCTTTTTTTTTTTAATTGAAGTGTAGTCGATTTACAATGTTGTGTAAATATGCAGAGTGATTCATTTATACGTATATATATGTATATATATATATAAGATCCTTTTCATATTCTTTTATATTATAGGCCACTATAAACTATCGAATATAGTTCCCTCTGCTATACAGTAGGACCTTGTTGCTTATATATTTTAGATATAGTAGTTAGTATCTGCAAATCCTAAACTCCCAGTTTATTCCTTCCCATCCCCTTCCACTGTCGTAGCCATAAATTTGTGTTCTGTGTCTGTGGGTCTGTCTCTGTTTTCTAAATAAGTTCATTATTGTCTTCTTTGTTTCTTTTTTTAGATTTCACATATAAGTGATATCATATGGTATTTTTCTTTCTCTTTCTGGCTTACTTCAGTTAGAATGACAATCTCTAGGTCCATCCATGTTGCTGCAAATGGCATTACTTTAGTCTTTTTATGGCTGAGTAGTATTCCATCGTATAACTATACCTCAACTTTATCCAATCATCTGTCAGTGGACATTTAGGTTGCTTCCATGTCTTGGCTGTTGTATACGGTACTGCTATGAATATTGGGGTACATGTATCTTTTTGAATTAGAGCTCCCACTGGATATACGCCCAGGAGTGGGACTGCTGGATCATATGCTAAGTCTATTTTTAGTTTTTTATGGAATCTGCTTACTGTTTTCTCTAATGACTGTTCCAAACTACATTCCCACCAGCAGTGTAGGGGGTTCCCCTTTCTCCACACCCTCTCCAGCGTCTACCATTGTGGACTTTTAAATGATGGCCATCCTTAATTGGTCTCCTTTGGCACCTTTGTAAGACATTCTCTATGTAGTAGTGAGATTAGTCTTTGAATAATGCATATCAGATTATGCCACTCCTCTGATTGCAACTCCTCCCTGATTCTACATCCCTTTATCCTGTTTTTCTTTGTAAAACAGGACTTAATACCATCTATATACTTTTCCCCCTTGTTTATATTGTTCACTTCTTCCTCCCCCCACCCCCCAACCACAACTTAGAATGAAAAGAAGGGACTTCGTGTGTTAATCATCATAGATTTCTCCATGCTTACAAGAGTGTTGCTACTCAAAAATTTACTGAAAAAATAAATGAACCTGCAAACCGGGGCTGAAATACAGCCCAGCTCTCTTTCAGACCATTCTCTCCAGTCCCCCCGTTGGAGTTAGCCAAGCATGGCCAACCACTGGCTCCCCTGGGATTGGCTGACAGGGCTTGAACCTCCTCTGCTTATCCCTTTGGCTTGGCTGGAGCCAGGACCTCAAGCGAATAGGACCTGGCTTCCTCTCTTTTTCCCCCTTCTATGCCTCTTTTTTAATACATCTTCAGTTCTGTAACTCTAGGAGCAATTGTTTTTCCTATCTGATTTCAACCTGTGACTAGTCATGCCTTCCTGTCTTTTCTTTACCAGTACTCAAGGTTGAATAGGCTGCCATTCCCAGCTTCCACTGCTTCAGCTCCCTCCCTGAGCCAACCAATACTTGCAAATCATCACATACCCTTTGAATGCTGCAGGGTTCAATGGATCCCAGGTGGAGAGTGCTTGGAGTGACTAAGCCAGATGAGTGCCTCCTTCTGATCACATAACATATTCAGGATAAATGTTTCCTCCAAGCTGAGATTTGTAAGGCTTCGTTGCTTAAAGATAAGCACTTATTTCATAAAAATAGTTTGTAGATCTCTGCTCACTGAGTCCACCTATGAATTTGTGATGAGAATACCATTGCTCAGCCCCTGGAGAAAAATTGAGCTGCATCTGAATTATTCCCAACTGTTCTCTGATCTTAAAACTTAGACATACACTTAGAAGTCAAGAAAGATTGCAATAAGCAGCTGGCAAAACAATCCTAATGGCAGAGATGGGATGTTGAGCACAACTTTGGCTGGCATTTTCAAGATTTTAAAATGCTTGGTTGCAACTGTCACTTCCATAAGGGTTTCATGAAGATTAATAATGTAAGAAAAAGGCCATCTTTCAAGTTACTGAACACGGGTGACTGTTAAGAATTTTTCTGGCAAAACAAGGAAAGAGAAAAACTTTGTTTCCATGTCCATTCCGATTTTTATTTGGTTTCTCTTCTTTAAAAAGCCACGTACTATTATTTATGAATTATATTTCAATAAGCTGAAAAAATGTGCATCTCTATTAATGTTATGTCAGGGTAATAATAATAGTATATAATTATATATATGCATACATGCAGATACATATCCATGTGTATTTGTGCAAATATATAATATTAGGTAAAGTTATTTTGATGATAAGAAATATGAATAAATAAATTGGAATAGTAAATGTACTATAGTGAGCACTCAATAAATATTAGACATCATTACTGGTATTATTATTTCCATAAATAATTAATACATTAAAACAGACAAGGAAGTTCAACTTCCAGCATGACAGTGTGGGGCCCTCCACTGTCCTGCTTCCTGTTAAAACTAGTAAAAAAAACCACAAAAATTCAACTATTTAAAGGTCTCTGTAAAGCGGTTCTAAGTGCAAAAAACCAAATAAAGATCTACTCAAAAAGCATCTGTGAGAAAGGTATGAGTCTATCATATTTGAATCAGAAGCACTTCCTCCCAGCTCAGCAAGTCAAACACTCCTCTCTAGATGCTGCAGCCAAGAGTACAGGGCTCCCTCCACTCATCACAGCGCACAGACGGGGAAGGGGCGAGCAGGGTGTCAGCCTTTCTCGTCCTACCCAAGCTACGGCCAAGTCCTAGGTGAATGTGGCTGAGAGGTATGCCTTCTGTTCTGAATATAATTCCTAGGCTGATTCGGATCAGTTAAAAGTATACGGTAAACCCTAGGGCAATCACTATAAATATAACTCAAAAATAGAGTGAAAAATAGTTTTCACTGCTCTGTGAATGTCTGCAAGTGACCTCCAGAACACTGCAAGTATTGACCTAAGGTGACAAATAAATTCCAATAAGTAAATGACTTCAAATACATGGCATCTTTGAATGATAAGGATTGGCTTCCTATCAATAAAAGCACTAAACGTGAATGGTTAAAATAATTCAATAAAAAAAGAGAATGTCAGACTGGATTAAAAATATATATATAATCTGACTATAATGATGTCAAGGTCCAGTCCCATATGGCAACATAGGAGAGTCCTGAATGCCCCTCTTGCAATGGACAAAGATAATGTACAGCTACACATGGAGCAATTTCCTCAAGAAATTCAGAGACTAGCTGAGTGACTCCTACACGTCACGCCCATGTCAAAGCAAGTAGGAAAGCCTGAGACACGCTATAGCCATAACCCTCACTCTTGGCAGAGCAACATACAATAAGAAGATTACCAGCTCCCAGATTCTCCTTAAAAGATGGAAAGTGTAGACCCCATATCTAGTGTACCAAATTTTAAGACATCCTCCTTAGGAGTGGAGTTGATTTTTTGAAAAGATAAACAAAATAGACAAACTTTTAGCTAGTCTAACCAAGAAAACAGAGAGAGAACCCAAGTAACTAATTTTGGGTTTAATTTGCTCTTTCTTCCCAAAAGTAGCTTAGATTATTGACTTTATCTATTCTATTCAAATATTTGCAGTCTATGCTGTGTGTGAATTTCCCTCAGGCCATGCTTTCCCTGCATCTCAACATTTTTGATAAATTACATTTATTCCCTGTAGTTTGAAATATTTTAAAATTTCTATTGAGACTTCTCCTTTAACCTGTGTATTTAGAAATGTGTTGTTTAATCTCCAAGTATTTGTGTGTGTGTGTGTGGGGGGGGGTCCAGCTACCTTTCTGTTGTTGACTTCCAGTTTAATTCATGTGAGTTTTGAGAACATACTTTGTAAAATTTCTGTTCTTTTTAATTTGTTAAGATGTGTTGTATGGCTCAGAATGTGATCTGTGTTGCTGGATGTTCCAGGTGAGTTTGCAAAGAATGTATATTTTGTTTTTGTTGGATGAAGCATTCTGTAGATGTCAATTAGGGCCAGTTGATTGATGGTGCTGTTGAGTTCAACTACATCCTTACTGATTTCCTGCCTGCTGGACCTGTCAATTACTGATAGGAGAATGTCATATGGTAATTCTATGCTTAACCTTTTGAGAAATTGCCAAACTGTTTTCCACAGTGGCTTCACCATTTTACAGTCCCACCAGCAACGCACAAGTGTTCAATTTCTTCACAACCTTGCCAACACCTGTTATTTTCCATTTTCCATTTCTTTGGAAAAAAAAAAACAATAGCCTTCATAATGGGTGCAAATTGGTATCTCATTGTTGTTTTGATTTGATTTCCCTAATGGCTAGTGATGTTCAACCTCTGTGGTTTCCCTTGGACGCGGTGAAAATGTTCTAAGAACTGACTGTGGTGCTAGTTGCGTATCTGTAAATATACTGAAAGCAATTGACTTGTCTTCTTGCACGTGAATTGTGTCTCAATAAAGCTGTTTAACAATGGGAAAAAAGCAAAAGATAGAAAAGAAAAAAGAGAGGCTAATTTGTGCATAATGGCACTAACATGGTGATATGAATGTTCACTCCATCAGTAGCTCTGAAAAGAAAACCTGCTGGTCATGAACAATGGAAGGAAGGAAAGGAAAGTATGTGCAGAGTGAACCTGAGAGGTCTACATCCTTGCTACTAGAAGTGTGGTCCCTAGAGCAGCTGCAGCAGCACCACCACCACCTGGGAGTGAGTCAGAAACGCAGAATCCCAGGTCCCCCCTCCAGAACCATTGAGTTGGGATCCGCCTTTTAGCAAGATCCCCAGGTGACTCCTTTGTATGTTCAAGAGAGGACTGGAAGCTGTTGTTTTACTGATGCTGTTGCAAAGCTGCTTCGTCTTTAAGAAGATCCAACAGGAACATTATAGAAGCTGTTATAACAGTTCCACATCAAGGTGATGGAAGATTTGTGAAGATTCCAGCCCATACCACCCTCAGACTCAAGAAACAAGCTGTCCTGCCCCTGGGGCCCATAGATTAGGCACTCAGATGTTTTTACTCCCTGGTAGGCAGGCTCAGTGCCCCTACTCAGCCCTGAAGCAGTTATGGAAGATGGACTGCCACCCCCATAAGGTTATGGGAGTAAAGTCTCTGGTGGGGGAGTGAGACAGGAAGGAAGGGGGCAGAACACATCCCATAAAGGGATGACCCAGCAGTTAGCACCAAGATGGCAGAAAAGCCAACTCCCAATAGAACCTGAGGCCCAAGATGGTGGGGGATTTGCTTTCGACCAGACTTTGAACTACATTATACACGTCGTAATGTACTAGCACGGTGACTGATGCACCCACAGGCGCAATGACAGTTCCAAGGCTAACCATGAAAGATCAAAAAGAGGGTGATGGCCCAATTCCTGGGAACCCCCATCCCTTCCCCAAAGTAGTTGGAATAATCCTGTCACTCGTTGACATATAAAAACGTGCAACACCGCACCTCAAGATTGCTTTGTCTTTTGCCTTTGAAGACAGCCCGCACTCTGTCCATGGAGTGTGTGCCTACCTTTACTTTAACCAACCCCCTGCCCCTGCCATGTACATTTCTCTTAATAAATCTACTTTTACTCAAAAAAAAAAAAAAAAAAGAGAGAAACCACTGGAGGCTACACAGCTAAATTAGCTTATGCCACAGGACGTCTTGGGGGTGGAGAGAAATTCTAAGATCCCCTAAGGAAGTAAATGTACATGGCTCTGGCAGACATTTCAGTGTCCAAGTGGGTATTTTCTTGAGGACTCACATGGCCAGAAATCAGTGATTTGGTAGAAGGATTTTGCCAAGATCACATTATAACAACATAACCTTGTTTCATATTATTTAAACATATTTAGTCAAGTCCATGTTTAGTATTACTTTTATTTTATATAGTTCCAATATTCAGAGAAAAGTCATAAACTAACACAAGAATCTGTGATTGAACAAGATTACCAGTGAGTTCAAGGATCATTGGTGGACGTGCAACTAAGGGACCCAGAAAGTGATGCCCTAGGGAAATATTTTGGGGGGAGGATGACAAAAATCACTGTAATTGTCTACATTGTGGTGGAAAGATCTTGTGGTCAACTACAGGTAAGCATATTGCTTTTCTATCAAATAAGAATACAAAAGTGAGAATATTAATTTAATTGAATGACTGTACAACATGACTAATCAAAAAAAAAACAGTCTATAATACCATGTTGACATTTACCATCACAAAAAGCAGTGTTTTTTTTTCATCCAAGTCTCTCATTTTATAACCATAAAGGAGGGAAGTCTAAGCTTTTTACCCCAAAGGCCAAGGTCTGTGTTTCAGCTCCATTTTCTTCCTGCCTCGTGCCTCTGCTTCCTACTTTAAAGAGGAGGCTAATGGTTCCTCTTCCTAACATGCATGGCTTGGTGAATATTAAAGTCAGTGTGTCTGTGAAGATGCGCTGAAAACTGTAAACGTTGCTACTTATTTTGAAAACCACAGGTCATTTCCTTTTCCTCTGTCCTAAAGATGGGTTGAGATGGATGGACATTCATGATCTTCCTTACCTAAAATGCTGTCTCCACGTCTACGTGTATGTGTTTGAGAGGAGGGGGAGACACCGAGGCTCAAGGAGTCATTATGGGGTTAGTGAGGCAGTGCGCTGCTGTGTACGCCCACTTTGACATCTTCAAATCGAGCTTTTCCATCCGACCACGTGGTTGATAGTGTTTCCCAAACACTACCGTTTGCAGTCATAATCCTTTGCGTTTTACTCTTGCTTCCAGATCGCCGCGTATCTGCTCCAATCTGGAACACACCCTGGGGACTCTTTCGTTTGTGGTGCCTTCCTGTTCGAGCCTTTGGATGCTTTTTTTTCACACCACACGGAGCTAATCTTGTCATTAGCATTTCAGGAAACACACAGTGGCATTTTAAGTGAAGCACAAATTTAAAAACTCTACTGTTCTTGTTACTCTTTTTTCCCCAAATTTGAAAAGAAATCACTATCAAATCACCCAAGTCACATTTATCCTTTTTAAACTCCCCTCGCTCTTGTCATTAGTCTGCCAAACTCTCTATTTCTAGCTCCTTAGATAGAAATTATGCCTCTTTCGGAGCAACAGTGGAGAGAAAACGATATATTTGGGGAAAAAAAATTCCGTGAGGCACAAAGAGATCTATTTCCCTTAGCACTTGGCACAGACTTCTGCTTTGCGGCTTCGTGTAGCTGTGGCTGTGTGAATCCGTGTTGCACTGACACAATTTCTGGATGACAGTAATCAATCAGTATAAATTGGTTGGTCAACTGATGGATGAAGAAAGCTTTCATTTAACTGAAATTATAGCTGAAGACTATGCTCTTTATTTTTTAAAGCTAACATTTCGTTGATTTTGTACTATGTACCGAGCACTCTGGGCAGCGCTATGTGATGCATCACCTCATTCATTCCCCTCTCAGGTCCACAGTCCCGTGAGGTAATGTCCCTTACTATGGCCAGCTTACCGGAAATGGAACACACTGGAATATGTCAAGAGGTAGTTAGGTTTCCACATCGAGTATTTACTCCATTGAGTAATATGTCAAGAGGTAGTTAGTTGAGTATTAATGGTATTAGTTGTGTATTAATGAATTTAGACTTAATTAATGGAACACACGGGAACCTATGTTTTATTTCATCAGGCAAACCTTCCCAGCAGTTAACCAGCAATTATTAAGCACCTACAGTGTGCCAGGCACTGTGATGTGATTTACATAATTATTTTATTTAATTCACATAATTATCTTATGTGGGAGATATATTATTAATATATCCTTTTCATAGATGAGAAAGTGAGAAAGCTGAACCAAAACAATGTTTAAAGGGAAAACCTAAGATTAGAGACAAGTGGCAGGGCGGGGCTTGGCCATCAGGACTGGACGCTTAGCCTCATGTGGTACCGTGCTTGGATCACCAGCAGCCCTGCAAAAAGTCACCATCTCCCAGCCAACCTCCCCTGGAACATCTTTGAATTCATCTTTTCTGGATAAGAAAAGAGCCATGGAATTGTCACCAGATCTGAGGCCTCCATGGCTTTATCGGCAATGGAGTGAATGTCTTCTAGGGGAATTTATTCTGAATACAGCTTTGTATTCTGTTTTATTTAACAATATATTGTTAACGTTTTCTGATGTTATTAAAAAACTCTTAATGAGCATATTTTCAATGGCTGCTTAGTTTTTTAATCAAGTGAATGTATCATAATTTAATTATCCATTTCCTTATTATTGACTAGTCTTTCCTTTTTCTGTTGTTTGACATAATGTTGTAATAAGTACCTCTTTACATAGACACTGATTTATGTATAATGCATAAGGAAGGCGCCTAGATATGAATTCTGGGACTTGGATATGATGAGTCTCTCATGCACATTCTCAAATTGCCTTCTAAAAGTGCCATACCAGTTTATACCACCCCTATCAGGCTCACTGTAACCTCATATCAGGTGTGCAATTAAAATAAAGAGAAACCTTGGCTAATTTTATGGTTGAAAAACTCTATCACACTATTATAATTTGTATTCATTGGATTAATTATGGAGCAAAATATTTTTGCATATTTGCCAGCCACTGAATCTCCTTATTTGACAATTTTTTGTTCCTGTTTTTCGCCCCGGTGAGATTTTACTGCTTTGTCTGTATTCCTGACTTATTGGGGAATTCAAACATTTGTCATATTTATTGTAAATATTTTTTCCAGTTGTTACCTCTGCCTGGCACAGAAATAGAAGGAAATATGTTGATGAAACCAAGGGAGGAGAAGATTCCTTCAACAAAGGAGTGATGGCAGTTTGCAACGCTGCAGAGAGACCCAAGGTGGTAAGGACTTTCTAGTGTCCACTCCCCTCCCCCTGCCACTGTAAAGAATGGTAACAAAGCATGTATTTTATTCTGATCAGGGGGGCAGTAATTTACTACTGCTCATGAAAAGGAAAGGGATCTATTACTAAAAAAGCTAATCTATCTGGGAGTGGTTGACCAGTAAGTAAGAGTGTCACATATTCAATACCACATTGGCAAGGAATTTCAGTCTCTGAGGACCCCCATCATCTTACAGAAGAGGAAACAGGTTCCAGAGAGACATGCGGTGACACTGGTCCATATCATGTGGACTATAAGCAGATTTTCAGATTCCGAAGTCTCTGCAAATATAACATGCTCACTCTCTTGCTCAAAGCAGTTCAAATGGAAATATTTTTGGACTAAAATAACAAGAATAATGATAATGAGACAATGTTTAATCTGGTGTATTAGTCAGGATTCTTTACAGAAACAGAACGAGCAGAATGTGTATGTGTGTCATATATGTATACACACACACATATATGATTTATTTTAAGGAATTGTCCCTAACAATTGTGGAGACTTGGTAGGTTCAACATTTGCAGGGCAGCCTGGCAGGCAGGACATGCAGGTGAGTGTTGCAGTCTGAGTCCAAAGGCTGCATGTTGGCAGGATTCCTTCTTTCTCAGGGGAGGTTGACCGTTGTTCTGTTCAGGGCTTCAACTGATTGCATGAGACCCTCCCACATTGTGGAGGGTAGTCTGCTTTACTGTACATACACCAATGTAAATGTTAATCTCATCCAAAAAAAAAGAAAAATCCTTCACAGAAACATCCAGAATAAAAAAGCTGGATACCATGGTCCAGCCAATTTTACACAAACAGTTAACTGGTAGAAGAGTTCCTCAGAATTTACAATTTAACTAACTTTAAGAATTTTTGTTAATTGAGGTTGTATTTCCAGTGGGATATATCTCATTGAGACCCGTTACCACAGCCTCCTCTCTCCCTGTTCCCACTCCACTTTTTCATTTCTTTGTTTGAGTCACTATCAGCCTTCCCTACTCTCTGATCTTGACCGCAACCAAGTTGGCGGCGACCAAGCAGGGGGGTGCAGACCATGTGGAAGGAGGCAGATGCTGACTGCACTCAGTTCTTAGGAACTTGTTTTCTGTAAAGATGTAATGATGTTACGGTTCTCCGTTTCCCTGGGGCTTTTGTGCCTATTCATTTTGGGTTCAGCAGCCACAATGAAGTAAAGATGATGGATGTGAAATGGAAATTTTCTGGTTCAGATACAATTACGCCCTTCTTAGTGACTTATTTTTTTTATGTTAGTAAATATTCATTTAGCAGCCTCAGGTAGTAGAACTAATGATTACAATTTTGCCTCAAACAAAGGAGAAGACAAATACTGTAATTATATTAAGTACAAATCAAATCACCTAATTAAATAGAGAAAGAAAATCTGCAAAAATTATTGAGGTATAGGCCAGTTAACAATGCACAGTAAAAGGACCCATAATTTTAAGAAATACACCATTGCCTGATTTATCAAGAGGTAAATGTAATAAGCAAGTACATTTTTTACTTAAAAATATGAGTTTCATCTATAATAAATTAACCTCAAATGACTCCTCAGGTGTGGGATTTCAGGTTTTCCTATCTATATTTCTTCAGAGAACTGAAAAATAAATTAAATTATTTCTAGCTGAAAAGAACATTAACACTTAATTGTGGGAACTTAAACGCTTCTTTGTTCATATCCAGACTCCAGGAGGCCTCTGTGATTACTGCCAGTTCACGATGGCTCCTTTATGTACAAATGCTCAGCTCTTAGACAGTTGGTTTATTCTGTTTTCTCTGGCACTACGGCTGACACATTGCTTGCTCTGAATGCCCAAGTGATTTCCCACTGAGGGCTGACTCTGCCTGCCCAAGAGGACTCAAAGTCTCTCAGAGACAGAAATTGTGCCTTCCGTCTTTACTGTCTCTTCCCATTCCTACACCGTTTACTTAAAGCAGTAATCATTCATCATGTGTGTGCGCACGCGCATGAGTATATAAGTAAGTTTCATACTCTCCCCTTGGCCAGGGGAGATTGAAGGGTTTACCCCTCAGTATTGCTAGAAACATTTTAGAGCTTGCCTCATGGCATTATGCAGTGTACTAACCAGCCTGGGTTTTTACCACATCTGATGATTTTGTCACCAAATCTTGATTAAAAACACGACAGCTATCAAGACCCCTTAGTCAAATAAAACCTTATATTAGTCACCCAGATTACATTTTCGAATTTCCTACACCTTTTTCATCTTCGTCTCTTTCAATGGCTAATGAAATTTACTAAGAATTCTTTCCTCGGGAGGAATAAATTAGGAGTTTGGGATTAGCAGATACACACTACTACATGTAACATAGATAAACAACAAGGACCTACTGTACAGCACAGGGAGCTATATTCAATATCTTGCAATAAACTATAATGGAAAGGAATCTATAAAAGGAGCATATGTATATACCTGAGACTAACACAACATTGTAAGTCAACTATGCGTCAATAAAAAATATAACATATAATAAACAAACAAACAAACAAAAGAACTCTCTCCGTTCCATCCCCACGGCAGACAGTCGGGGTCTCCATCACCCTCCTCACTCCTACCTGCCCCTGTGCACAGGTGTCCTTGGCTCCAGCTGCACTGAGAAGATGGTAGAATCCAAGCCATTTCCCCCAAGTTCTTAACGTTTCACCTCTGACTCTTCCTGTGTCTTTACTCTTTATTATTTTGACCTGAGCCCATCCTCTCGAACTGCTCCCAGGATTTTGTTCTTCAGTGATTTCTTCTATCATCCGTCTATCCCTCTTCATCCTTAAACTTTCCGAGGTCACTCCCATCCTAAAATCCACTCCAGTGCACCAGGTGACATTTCCCCCTCTTTGCTCTGTAATGTCTGGAAATCTGTTATGTATGTTTCCTGCGCTTGTTTCAGCTCCCCCTGCTTAGTGTATGTCCCATAATTTTTTTTTTTTTCTAAAATTGCCCTCTCAGTGGTTTCCAGGATTTCCAAGCTAATCAAACGAATCATTAAATCAAGTGATTGCTTTTTCAGGCTCTAGCCTCCCTGAGTTTCCTGCAACATTACAGCCTACTTTGAAATTTTCCTACATGAAATTCATTCCTCTCTTGGTTTCCCTAAAAATATAATCCCTGGAGCTTTTCTACTCCCTCCATTACCACCTTCTCTGTTTCCTTCGCCAGCTCTTGGCTCAGCTTTATAATCTAGTGGGAAGGGCGCTGGCTTTGCAGGATAACTGAGCCCCAATCCTAGCCCTTTCCTAACTCATTTCTTCCCCTGGCGATTGCTTACTCCCTGTGGTTCTCAGCTTTTACAGCCATAAAATGGGGCCCAAATCATAGGATTTAACTGTGCTCTACAGAGTCTTAAGAATCCCTTTCAGATTTCTCACCCACCATCGTGATTCCCACCCTTGTTCCAGTCACAAGAGCTGGACCCACAATAGATTTCTACCACTAACAGGGATAAGCCTGGAAATGCAAGTACTTTGACAACTGAGCCCAGTGACTGTTAGCCTAAATGAGTTGATAGAGACTATTTCCAAAGACCGAGGATGATTCGGGAAAATACATCATGAAAGGGGACAAAAGGGCATGCCCTCTCCTGCGATGGTATTCAATATGGTACCCCACATTCTTCACAACAAGTGATTATGGCTCAGGGGTGGGAGGCGGAGCTGGCATTGGGCCACTAAAGCACTTCCCCACTGACGTTCTCGCATTCATCTCTAAGATCATCTTGGGTTCTAAATGCAGAAATTCAGCAGTCGTTTTCTGGAAGTGATGTGAGAATTATGTAAGCTAATGGATGTAAAGCATTTGGCTCAGTTCTTGGCACACAGAGAGCAATGCATACATTTCTTCGTTTTTAGCACTTTCTCTGTGGCATTAAGTGAGGAAATGCCAGTGTGCATTTTCCCCCCAAACAGTGGTCACAAACTACTGAATGTATATTAGCAGTCTGATTTGTGCTGACTCATTTTGCAAAATCAAGATGTAGAAAAGTGATTCAGCAAGCAGAACGAGGCGCACTGGAAGAGGCATCTAAAATGATCTAGCTCTGAGGACTGTTTTTTATGTTTCAAAGAGTAGAAAAAAAAAAAGGCACTGCCTGACTTCATTAGTGCTCTGGCCCTTTGAAGCACATCTGAACTTTGGAAGCCCGTCCACAAAGTTTCTGTCTGGAAAGCAGCGAGGACCACATTTCCCTGACTCCAGAGGGACGCTTCCTGCCTGCAGTGAAATTCTTTGTTCTATATCACATCACGCTGGCTGGGAAGATAATCCTCATGATTGCTCTGGTATTTATTTCCCCTGCAGGTTGCTGGCAGGGCACCCCAGTTCTATGCGGTGAATCATTATTTTGTCACATCACAGATACCAGCAGCACCAAGCTGATTCCACTTAAAATCAAAAAGAAGGAAGGAAAAAAGGAAGAAGGAGGCAGCAACAACAACAAAACACCAGGAACAAGGCCCAGATCTCCAACCAAGCATTAAATGTCCCCCAGATTCCTGAAGCAGGCTTGGTGTTCCTTTTATGCAGAGAGATGGAGCCGCAGTCTGCAATGCAGTAGCAGCTGCTTTCCTGATTTGCTTAGGTTCGTTTTAAAGGACTTTTTGCTCCTGTTGCATGTAAGTATGGACGACAAAGAACAGGAGAGCAGCCGTGCCCATGGGCACCTTCCAAGGGCACTGACTCTTCAAGGAATTGGGCATTAAGTTTGAAACCATTACTTCTCCCTCTGCTAAATTCTTCGATAATTCTAGCGTGGGGCATGCCACATTTTTAAAGTCCCTTACGGTGCATTAAGCATTTTCACATATAATATCCTGCCTGGTCCTCATACCCATCCTGTAAGACAGCGAGGGCAGCATATGCCCTTTATTTCCAGAGGACCATACACAGGAACTCAAAGAAGTGAAGTGTCTTGTCCGTGGGAACAAAGCTAAGAATAAAATCAGAGCTGGAACCCAAAACCACGGGTCCTATTTTTGAATCTGGAGGCTTGCTCACTGAAGCTTTCGCGTCTTCTACAAGGCTGGATGGTGACGCGATACTGAGACCACTGTGAGCACTCTCCCGTCCTCCTCTTCTCTTCAGCGTCCGGGACCCTGATGCCACCGCACAGGCTCTCCATGCAGACTCTCTCCCCACCTGCACGCATCCCTTCGTGCCCTATTTGCTAGAGCGTGCGCGAGTCCTTGTTCAGCTCGGCACTCCTAGCAAGTGAGGGGCTGGACAAGTGACTGAGAGTGGCTGTTATGGACCTAACTGTGTGTGTCCCCCCCACCCCCACCCAATTTATATGTTGAAACCCTAACTCCCAGTGTGATGATATTTGGAGAAGGAGCTTTGAGGAGATAATAGGTTTAGATGAGGTCACAAGAGTGGGACCCTTAGGATGAGATGAGTGCCCTTATGAGAAGAACCACCAGAGACCTCTCTTTCACCTCTTTTCTCTCTCTGCCACCTGGAGCCACAGCAAAAGGCAGCCGTCCACCCGCCTGGAAGAGAGTTCTCCGTAGAAGCTGATCAGGCTGGCACCCCGATCTCAGACTCTCAGACTAGAACGAGGGAAACAGATTCCTCTGTGTAAGCCAGCCCATCTACAGTATTGTGTCCGGCAGCCACACTAATAGAGTGGCTTAGCGCAGTTCCTCTCCTGGTGTGTGCAGTTCTTTGGTAACAGGACCTAACTGGCAGACGTACTCGCTTTCACCGAACGCGACGGGTGTCAGAGGCACGTTGGCAGAGCGCACAGTCTGCGGAAGTGTAGGCTGATCTGATCGCATCGGGGTCTTTCTCTGCCTCGTATAATAAGTTAACACTCCTGGGTGGGTATGGCCTCAGCTGCTGCCTCTCTGTTGCCTCCACCTCCAACACAACAACGGCTCCTAAAGAATTGAAGACTGGTCTACCAGAAACCGAGCAAGGAGTGTTAGTCTGGGTTTGGCCATCTTTCAGCCTTGAGGGTGTGGTGGTTACTTTCTCCCCGGGCTCCAGTTTCCTCACTGGTAAACAGCAAAATGAAACGAAATCATTTTCCAAGCCTTTCTCTCTCTCTTTTTTTAAATTGAAGTGTAGCCGGTTTATAACACTGTGTTAATTTCTGGTGTACAGCATAGTGATCAGTTATACATGAATGCATGTGTTTCTTTTCATATTCTTTTTCATTATGGGCTATTACAAGATATTGAACGTAGTTCCTTGTGCTATAAAGTAGGACCTTGCTGTTTATTTTATATATAGTAGTTGGTATTTGCAAATCCCGAACTCCCAGTATATCCCTCCGCCCTCCCTCTTTCCCCCTGGTAATCATAGATTTGTTTTCTATGTCTGTGAGTCTGTTTCTGTCTTGTGAGTAAGTTCACTGTGTCATTTTTTTTTTAAGATTCCACATATATATGATCTCTTATGGCCTTTTTCTCTTTTGACAGTGGACTCCTGTTTTCAAATGTAGTGTAATCTAGGTTGTCAATACATAAAACAGATCAGTATGGTGTTTTCTTTTCTTTTTCTAAGAAAAAGAACAGCTTACTAAGTGGGCAGGGAGGTGGCTATAAAGAGAAGGAAGCAGACATGCTGCTGATTTTTTTGTGCATCCATTTAGCAAACAGTTGTCAACCCCTCTTAGGTGGTGTGGTCGAAGACACAAAGATACTGCAGGACCCCGTTCATATTCTCCGGGTCTGTAAGAGACAAGACGTGCGGATCAATAACACACAAGGTGGAAGCGAGGAGGGAACCGACGTGTGCTGCAGCTGAAGTGCTGAGAAAGCCCAGCGGTGGGGGGTGAGGGAGCGACAGCTAAGGAGTCCGGGAGAGAGCGCGCGGAGGTAGTCAAAGTCGTGCTGGTCTGAACCCTGAAAAACTAGGAGGCACACGGTTCCCTGTTTCTGGCCATTTCTGAGCAGTGAATTCTGTCTTCAAAGAAGTGAGTGAAGGGGGCAACGGGTATTTAGTTCCAAGGAAACAGCTTGTGTGTTCAGGATCATCCCAGCCTATCTGCAATCTCTCTCCTGTTCTTCCTCAGATTCTCAAATCGACCTTCTCCCCATGGCATCCAGATTGGCCATCCCTGCTGATTCAGTGTATCAAGTGGGAGCTAATCTCTCACTCAGGGGCGGCTTTCATATGCCCTGAGAGAACTTCCCTTCCTGCTCCCAGACCTGTAAGTGGAATTTTACAGCACAAAAGTCTGATAGTAGTTTAATTAGCTCAGCTAAGCCTTCCTATTACACCCAGGAGTGAGAGTTTTGCAGGTTAATTTAGCTCCCTTAATTACAATGATAAGGCCGGATATAAATTCTGATACAGTATTAGGTTAGTAGCCCACATGTTTAATTACCTGGGATTATTGCCGTGTTTGGAGCTCTCTGCTTTCTGAATTCCGCAATCGTTAACAGCACCTCTGGATGCAGTGTTTACTCCCTGTACGAAGTTGCTGGCTATTTCCAGACCTGGGTGAAGTTTAATTCTTGAGAGTGAAATGGTTTCAGTTCCAGAGAGACACCACCTATGCTGTGGTCCCAAGGCATTCTTATCATCAGGGAATTTGGGTGACAGCTGATTAAAAGGATAAAAATGCAGTCATTTAAACAGTTATCATTTGCATATTGAATCACCTCTCCTGGGACGTCTCCTGTACTTGGGAGAGATGAGGTAGTGTTGGACAGTTTCTCAAGCTCAGCAGGATTGACACATTGGACCAGATAATTCTTTGCTCTGGGAGGCTGTCCTGAACACTGTAAGATATTTTGCAGCACCCTGTCCTCTGCCCACTGGCTACCAGATGCTCCCTTCTCCACTTGTGGCGACCAAAAATGTCTCCAGACATTGCCAAACATTGCCTGGGGCCCAAAATTGCCTCTGGCTAAGAGCCACTCGTTATAAGGGGTAAGTATGTGTCTCTAGGATTGGGTTGTTTTAAACCCAGTCCCCTCCGCTGAGGATTTATGCCATCAAGCTCTTGATGTAAACCCTAGGTTTCCATCTATGTAGAAAGGGATGAGTGCACCCATTGCAAAGCATTGCTGTGAAAGTCAAATAAATGGACACGTGAAAAGCTCTTAGAATTGTGCCTGGTATGTAGTAAACACTCAATAATTATAAACTATTATTCATATTATTAATATCTTCCAGATGGCCTATGTTCTACATTTTTATTTATACAAAAACAAGGATAACCATACAAAACAGGGCCAGACGGTTGCCATCCCAGAGTCTACAGCTGCTGAATGCCCTAATCTGGCAGAGACAATGTTCCAGCTTGAGGTCAGAGATACAGGTGCAAATTCTGTTTCTGTTGCCTTGATTTGGTTCTGGACAAACTTCTTTTTGTCCCTCAGCATTCTTCTTTAAAGAAAGATATCACCTACCCACAGGGCTATAAGGATCAAAACCATCTTGTACAAGACAGCAAAAAAAAAAAAAAACATCCCCCCCCAAAAACACACACACAAAAACAGCTCCTGCCTGCCTCTGCCCGCTTTCCCACTTCCCCATCCTTTTTTTCTTTCTTTCCTCTTTCTTCCTGTGTCTGAATATCAAAAGCTTGATGTTGATTGGCTCTTATTCTCAAAAAGCTGTGATTCTCAGCCACTTGGGAGTGTTTTAAGACAGGTAACTGGTCCACTTGCAGAGTTTCTGATTCAGCAAGTCTGGGGAGGGAACTCAAGAATTTGCATTTCTGCTGAATTCCCAGGTGATCCTGCTGCTGCTGTTGCTGCTGGCTGGGGACCACTCTGAGAATTAATGTCATGTATTTACTACTATGTTCCGGAATGGGGGCTCTTAATCTTAAATGTGAAGCAAAATCTCCTAGAGGGCTTTTAAAGACTCATTGCTGGACCCCATCTCCCAAGTTTCAGATTTCGTAGGCCCAGTTATCAAGAACCACTGCTCTAGAAAGGTTCTCAGCTTGAGCTGCATATGAGGTTTACCTGGAGAGTTTTAAAAATTACTCCTAAGGCCCAAATCCCAGCCCAGACCAATTAAATCAAAATCTTGCTAAGGCTAATCAGGCGATTCCAGTATGTAGCTGAGGTTGCGATGTCATTCAAAAGCAGGTACAGAGATTTATGAAATCTGGGAGGGCAAGAAGGGAATTTGAGGATTTTGTACTTTGTGTGTTTAGTTCTAAACAGAAAAAGGCAAGTCATAGCTTTGGGTATTATTGTGATGAGCATATATATGATCCTGTCTACCTAGGACTGTTGATACAATAAAAAGAGTTACAGGGACTGAGGGCCATGAAGGACTTTGAGAAGTAGTGTTCAGGTAAGAAACTTGGAAAATTCATGCCCCTCTGAGGCTAAAGTCAGAAATAGTTTTTTAAGAGATCAGATAAATGTATGATCATTCAAGACATTTTAAAAGACAATAAAAATGTTTCCCAAAGCATCCTTAGGCTTTGACAGTTAGTCTTAGGTATTTCCTACATCCTCTCCCCTGATTCCTGCTGAGACACTGTTACTGAACCAGACTTGAGTCTGCTCACCCAAAGTGCGGTAAAGCTGATCTTCTGACACCAGGTTGTGGTGAAGGAAAGTACAGCGTTTATTGCAGGCTGCATAGCAAGGAGAATGGGCTGCTAATGCTTGAAAGACGCAAGCTCTCTGATGGATTTCAGGGAAGGGTTATTAAAGCCAAGGTGAGGGAGGAAGTTGCTAGGCTGCATGATCTGCTTGTGTATAATTCGCTGATTGGCTGATGGTGAGGTAACAGGGTGATGTCACAGTGGTTAGCATCATCAGTCCTCAGGCTCCAGCAGGCCTGGGGGCTGTGTGCTCTTGGTCAAGATGCAGTTAGCTTCTCCCATCTGCTGGGAGATTTAGTATCTGTACAATAACACAGGAATATGTATCAGGCATCTATATCCTTCTGGGAGGAACTAAATATTCTGTGACTTCTATATGGCTGATCTATTTAAATTATTACCAGTTCTCCTGGCCCAACTATTATTTTTTGTTACTACATGTTCACATTCTTATAATCATTAATTCTTGAGTCAGCCTTTGGTAACTCAGGGGAGGCCTGGGAGACTAAAGTTTTTCTACAAATAAGAGGGAGGTTGAGGACATGAAGTGGGGATGTCTGTCCAGGTCCTGCTCAGTTACAATCCCCCTTTTTCATTGATTTTCCTCAGTCTTGAGGGGAACAAGCATGGGACAAGGAAGGGAAAATGTCGTGGATGGAGAGGTTAATCATAATCACTTTTAGTGGGACTTGGTTTCAACACTGGAGGGATTGACTCTAATAACAACCCTGTTTATTGGATTGAGCCCATTGTCCTCAAATAGAAAAGTTCCATCTTTTAGTTTTCGAAAAGATTGCTGGAAATGCCGTACTCTTCCAGCATTACTTGGACTAGTTGGTCAGATACAGAAGCCAGAGGTAAGCTGAGTGCTCCTAAATGATACAGTGATGGGTTCTAGGAACTTGTTTGAGAGGAGGACCAATGTAATAGTAGCAATCCTGGGGTGTCCATGGGTCACAATTGAAAATGACTGTCCTTGGACTTAGTGTTGACAGTTGGGGTCCAAAGGCCTCTGGATCTGTCTTCCTGTCATACCTATTGCTTATATAAGTAATATTAGCAGGATTAAATGTACTAGACTTTCCACCCAAGATCCTCCAAGGCAAAATATTAAAAATGCCTTTTGCTTTTCACTTGTATCAAGTGCAATTAAAACAGTATAACATTTACTATTAGCTTAATGGCCTGTTAGGTGAACATTTTATTGCTTAATAATTTCAAATTGATTATACACTCTGTACTTTAAGTCCACGTGGTTTCTTCTTTTACAACATGGCCTCACTTGTTCAAATGTTCCTCTATAGAAGAAGCATTCAAATCTAATGAAATATTAATGTGAATTAGAAACATGGTTAAATCTCTGCTGTATAATTACAGCGTGATGGTCATGTGTAATATCACTTTGATTTTTATGGAAATAGTTACCCTTTTAGGTTAACCCGATAGAGTTAGTATAGCACAATTACTCTATCAGGTTAAACTAAAAAATGCCCATTTTTCCAATATTCTCCTTCTCACTCCCTCTACACCACCAGAATAATACCCTTTGGTTGCATTGAAGACTCAAGTTTTCAATACATTTAAAAATATATCATTTAATGTAAGACCAACAGCAGGCCTAGCATGCATGATTATTCCTTTTCAACAAATCAGAAAAATGATGTTTAGAAAAGTTAAAAGACTTGCTAAGGTCCCATAAATAATACACTAGTAAATGAAAAATCAAAGCTTTACATTTTTTATTTAAAAACTCATTCTCGATTTCTAGTCTTTGTTGTCCCTCCTTATTCTATCGTAGGCACCAGTCAGATTGGATGTTGAGAGAAGGGACCTCCTTTGTAAGGGAGGGAGGAACTGTGTTGGGGACCACCTTCCAAAGGACCTTGTCTCCACTTGTCCTTTACTGCACTGCCAGGGAGGGCGCTGTCTCGCACTGAATAGGGAGGCAGGGCCAGGCCACCAAACTGCCTTTGGAAACAGCTTCCAGTCAAGAACAGGCTCTTTGAAAGCACGAAGGTGAGCACCGCACTACTCCTCAGCCGCCTGAAAGTCTAAACAAAGTTTTGTTTCAAATCACACGTGGGCCCTGAAGAGGGTAGGGGTGAGGGGGAGAAAAGGCCAGTCTCCTGAAGTCTCTCTTTCAAGACACAAGTGTTCCAAAACCAGCATTTGAGTCCTGCAAATCTACGTCTCCTGGCATAATTCTGAATCTTGGAAAAGAGGGGAACGTGTCTACCTCAGCAGATACTGACAGCTGTTTGTCCTCTTAAGTGTCCATCGGTCAACCCAGTGAAAGCTTGCTTTTAACAGGTGTTTATTGAGTAACTGCAGTGTGCTCAGGACAGCATCTAAGAAGGGATCAGAAAAAAAAAATGTGAAAGCAAATAGTTTGATGACTAGAGAACCCATGCAGACTATCAACACTTTATCTTAGAGCAGCTTTACTCCAAGAGATCACAAACAAAAGAATGAATGCTCCCACTGAAACCGGATTAGTCAGGCTGCAGGCCCTCCCCTCCCCCATTTACACACAAATGTAAGCAGAAGGGGGGTTAGAGAGGATGAGAAATGGGATAAATGGAAAAAGAATTTCATAGCTGGTTAGAATGTGAGTTTCAGCACTTTATTTACAAAACATGTTTTAACATAAACTATGACTCCTCTCAGGGTGATAAAAATTCTGGGGACATTGTGAGTGCATACACACACACACCTTGAAACAGAAGTGCGGTGAGCATAATCAGTGCTTCAGACCGACAGCTACTATGGACACTTAGTGATGCGGGAAACCCTGAGAGTTAGCAAAGATTTGGGGGATCTTGGGGAAACCTTGCCATGTTTTGAATACTTTATTTTTTTTAATTTTTACATTTTTCTTCTGGGGGTAAATTCAGTTTATTTATTTATTTATTTGATGGAGGTACTGGGGATTGAGCCCAGGACCTCATGCATGCTAGGCATGCGCTCCACCATTGAGCTGTACCCTCCCCGCCGAATACATTCTTACTTTCAGCTCCAGTGTCTCTGTCTGTCCTCTGATGTGAGACCAGTTCTTACTGAAACACTATTTCTGAGAATTCACCAATGTTGGACGTTAAGGTAAACCAAACTCACTGGTTTTCCTCACCCCAAACTTGTCATCATTTACAGAAACATCGTTTCCCTGGTTTGTGATCTGAATTATTCACTAATACAACCACATCAGATAATGATAGTGGATAAAAGGATTGAAGTAACCCAAGATAAAATGAGCAGTGGTAAGAAACTATGGGGAGAAGACAGATTTGTTTGCAGTGCATTTTAAGGACGTTAAAAAAAAAATCTGCACAATTCATTGGTTCACTTATTCCACAGAGAGAAAAAAGTCAACTCATCTATTGCCTTTCCTCCTCACACTCTTATTCCATACACATGTATCCACGTCCTAATGTGAAGAAAGAAAGGAATCAAATGATCATTGATAGGTTTATCAACTTAAGGCAGTTTGGTTTCCACAGAGTTAAAAAGTGGCTCTTGTTTTGTGCAGGAAATACTCACTCTATCAGCCTTTGAGAAAATGGATAATGACAGCATCTCATTGAATCATCACAGCTTGTTTGGTTCGTTCCTTTGGCTTTGTTTCTTCCAAGTCGGCTGTCCTGATCTAATCCACCTTGGTGATCTGAATGTGTTCTCCCAGTGTTCTTGTCTGTTTACTTCACTTATACAGCCCCCGTCTTGGGAAAACAAGTGTTGTTGTTGTTGTTGGGTTAAGATAACTCAAGAACAATTACTGTTTGCTTCAAGTACGGAACGTTCTCTTCGGTCTACATTCCTGCCTAACTGGAAAACTTGCTAAGCACTCATGGCACTCTTTCAACTTGTTCAGAAAACATACTGGAAATTCTCAAGAGGCAGAATGCATGGCTGTATCCATGAGATGCACACAGGGGAGTGTCAGAGGCTCCCTGAGGGTTACAGTTGGACAGCTGGTCAGGGGCAGTGGACCTAAAGGTTCAAAGATCAAGTCCATGTCTGTAAGCACTCTGCCCTTGCTATGGGCCATGCCGTGGGGCTGGTGCCGGGCCGTGTTGAAGCTGTGGTCCAGGAGGCAGGCCTGCAGCTGTTTCATTTTGATGAAATGTTCACCACCCTTGTTCCACGGCTCAGCACTGGAAGCAGAGAAGCAGAAATGGGAAATTGAAGAGACAGAGCAAATCACAGGAAGAAGAGGATTAAAGTAACCACCTTGAAAGCCCAGAGTGGGCAAGCCGTTGGCAAGAGGTAGACTGTGTGAGGGCGGTGGTAAAGATTCAACAACACTTGGACAAAATAATTACTGAGTACCTCCTGCTATCAAGGAATAGCTCGTAGACCCTGATGCAGCCTCAAAGCTGAAGAAGTGGAAGCAAGAGCCAGAACAATAATAAGGAACTCGGAAGGAACAGCACAGTCAGATCTTGTTGAGGACCAAGTGGAGATACTGCTAGTGCATAGATGAGATACCAAAATGGTAGAAGTTTTCAAATATGTGGGGTTTTTTTGGTTTCTGGCCAAATACACGCCCTTATAAATCTTTACTCAGTCTTCTGACATGACTTAGTTCTCAACTGGTGATGTTTACCATCTTTCAAAGGCCCAAGCAAACAACATTATCACAAGAGTCCAACGGGTTTCACTCAGCATCCTTCATTTCTCTTATCTCCAAGCTATGTAAAGACGGAATCACTGATTTCACATGAAATGCCAAAACCCGGTATGAAAGATCTGCCGTCGTGTTCTGCGAAATGGAATCCTCTATTACTCTGAAACTCAATGCATATGTGTGCTGTTAATACGAGAGCGGTGAGAATGTTAATAATGAGCACTTTCCCAGACAGTGCACCTGGAAACTTCAGTAGCCCACCAAATGGAGCAAAGCCAGGGCCTGTTTTTATTATTCTGCTGGAGTCATGCAGTGCATCTGCTCGTGGAGAATCTAAGCCGGCCCCTTACGCTCCCCCAATTCTTCAACTGAGACCATTTTATTTTCCAGATAATTCATCGCCTTGAGACAACTGGGTTTAATATGTATCCTCATTATGATTTTATGAAGCAGGAAATGCCACCACCCTCATCTACCAGGAAGCAGCATCCGCTGAAGGGGGAGGCTTAGAACCAAATCGGTTTTTGAAACATCATAAGAAATACATCATTGGTGCTTTCAGCTCGTGTTGCAGATTCTGTCACATCCGAAGTCCCCAAAGTGTGAAGCTTTCAATTCTTTACTGAACTATGGGAGGAGGGGATGGAGGCACATCAAAGGACATTGTTTTAATTTTTAAGTGTGTTTGGTTGGAAAGCATTCCTTCTGCTGGTGGCTTTGCTGGGGAAGAGCTAAGATGCTCAGAGGCTATGATTAAAAATCCTGCCATAAGAGAGGGAGTAGAAATGAGGGCAGGAAGGGGACTCCCCGCTGGACTTGTTCAAGCTTTAGGATGGCTCACAGGATCGAGGGGCTGAAATAGGAGGCAGAGAACAGCCCAGAAACTCAAGTTTTGGGCGAGTGCTCCCAACTTCTTTAGTTGGCTACTTTATAAAAGTTTGGCTGACCAAGGTTTTGTGTGATCACTGTTATTAGCACCTTTGATAATTAGTGCCATCTTTAGCCTGCTGATAGGTGTAATTAATGTGGTCTATGCCTACCTGGGAATGAAGCCCACCAGTTTCTTAAAACTTGGAAAATTGGAGGCTTTGGTAAGAAAAGGGAGTTTTGTTTTATTCTGTCTAGTAGCAATGCTGTCCACCCAGATTAAGTCACTTTGAAGTTACTAGTTAGATAATGGAGGTTCACTGTTACACACTGGATGACTCTCTTCAATGGTGGAGTTTAGATTCATAATGCTTAGGTTCAAATCCTGGCAACCCATTCCTAGCTGTGTGCCTTTAGGCAAGTCACTTAACCTCTCTGTTTTTCTCCCCTCAACCCCATATATAAACTGAAAATAATAATAGAACTTGAGTTATAATGTTGTTTTTCAAATCAAACTTCAACATTCAAATGATATAAGGCAGAGAGAGCAGTGAGCACTGTGTCTGACACATAGTAAATGATTTATAATTGTTCGAAGTATAATTAACAATTAACTCATGCTAGGTAAACATTACTTGCCAATCACTGTAAGGAATTTTAGAAAGTTTCCTAATCACATGCATACTAAAGTAGGCAATTGTCCATGCTGTTTGCCTGTTACAGCAAGGTTCACAAGGCAGCTGTGAATCAGCTCAGAACTTTGTACATCAGCTCAGAACTGTGTGGGTTTCAAGCGACAAGACTGTTGGTACTTGTTTCCACTTCCATCCCACTTCCACAAACAATGTTCTTTTTAATCTATTAACTCTAAAACTCCTCAAAGACAAGGGTACCATCTTACATCTCCAGTGCTCAGAACTCACTGTGTGATGAAAAAATGCTTGAGAAGCACTGACGTGATTTTACACCAGGGACTTTGGTCATTATGCCCAGTCAATGATTACGTGAGTGATGCTTGAAAGTCAGCTGGGTTTATACTCTTGTGAGGTGTCTGTAAACGTGAAGACCTTTGTTTTACTCACACGTTTATTATCCTGAGATGGGTGGCGCTAACCCTGGGACGAGGTTGCAGGTGGCACCTGTCATCACTTTCTTTATCATCAGAATCCTAGACATTCCTCCTTTGTGGCCTTTTACTTTACTTTCTTGAAAGAAGACTCTTCATAGTTTATTATTTCCAGATGACAGGCCTTATCAGCTTAGAATTAGAAGCACATTAATTATTCTTTTTAAATTTTAAAATGCTGGATGCAGTACAGTGAGGATCGTGATGGCTCCAAATGGCTTTTGAATAAATATGTGATCAAACAGAGAGGATTGCATGAGATTTCTAACTCATCATGTGGGCATTTAAAAATCATGGCACCTCATCAGCCCAGGCCACGCCAACAACTTCAGTTGCCAGCTCTTTCCTAATTACTCCTTGTGTATTCTTATCCAGCTTTCCAAACTCGATCTACTGATGCATACAATATGTGTAGAAACATTTCCCCCATTTTCTGAATTAAAAATAGGACAGGACGTATGCCATTTGCTTGTGTTCTACTATTTCGTGGAGAAGATGTCATTAATCTTCTATTTGTAGATCGGCTATTTGGTGGGCCAGAGATGTAGGCTGGGCAGGACCCTTTAGATTGGGAGTTGCATCTGATGTGATGGCTCATTGCGTGCTTCTTGTCCTCTTTCTTGGATTCTTTGTCTAGTTCATGGTTTCCTCAAGAGACTGAGAACTCCACTCTAAATCCCATTTGGTTAGAAACCTGGCTGGAACGTGAGCACTGCTTGCAGGAGCTCAGTGCCTCCCTAACTTGTTTCCTCTCCATCTCCTGAAACCACACGGCGAATAGACCACTCCACAAGGTTACGCTGCGATCCACTTATCTGTATGAATCCCCGTGGGCCATTCTTGTTCTTGCCCGCATACGTTTGCCAGTTCTATTGATCAAATATCAGCAATCATCTAAATCAACATCTCCCAAACATTAGTCCACAAAGTACAAGTTCTGGAAGATGCTAATAGGTGCCCTTTAACTATTGTGTTTGGGAAATTTTTTTTCTCCCTCTTAGAGAAACACATTATGTATCAGCACATTAAAGGCTCTCAGATGCCTTTCTTAGAGGGAAAAATGTACTTGTTTAGTTTCAACTCACCATTCTCAGATTCATTGGAATCCAGACCATTTATAAAACTGCAACTCTTACATTAAGTCCTGTGAAATACTGTTCCGTGGAACACTAGTTTGGAAAACGCTGGCTCAGTCCTGGGTCATCTGGGGATTCAGGTCCCTCTAAGGGATTTTTTTTTTTGACCCTCAGTTAACCATTCATGGGTTTCTTTCTTCTCTACCACTTCCTGTAACTAGGTTCCTGAAATAACTCTCACCACCACCTGCTGCGTTCACAACTTGGGGCATAATCCAATGGTTTTGGTTTATTGGGAGTTCGTATTTTCTAGTTGCACCTGCTCTTCTGCCCCTGGGTTTCCTTTTTGGGGATGAGGCATTTTTTTTTCCCTTCAGCATACTATTTCAGCTGTTCAGCTTTCCAGGAACACCTTCTGTCTGGTACAAGATGCTTGTTCATCTTCTAGCTTCGGAAAATATTTTCAACATGGCAGCTAAAAGCACACCCTGCAAATCAGAGCATAACTATTTTCTCTTCGTATCAGATCAAAAGTACAAAGCGGGCCCTTGAGCTATTCTCTGTTCTGTGGCTTGTCAGCAAGACGACCCGTTGGTCATGTGTACCAGTAACACAATTTTTTCATCTCACAACTCTGAATAAATCCATTGCAGACCCTCGCTGGTACTTCACCCCCAGCTTTCATTTTGGCACCTCCCAATACCAGCAGCATTTACCTGTACCTACGGTAGGTACATATCTTGCTAAACTGTCAGTTTTGAGAGGCTGTGTTACTGCCCCTCTCCAGCAAGTGACATTTCAGAGCAGCAGGGTCACCCACAGCTGGCTGATTACTCTGCTTTGGAGAGTGTCCTACTTTATTTCCATGTCCTTTCTCGTTACTTACATTATTTCTGCTGTCTTCTCCAAGTATCTCTCTTATTTCATCCATTTTTCTTGGGTCTCTTCTAACAAGAGCCACTATGGCATGTGCTCCCATATTCCAGGATAGTAAATAGAATACATATTAATCAGGTCTTCTCAGATTTCCCTTCCCAGCAATGTACCCGACATCCAGCCAGTGGTCCATGTATGCTGCCTGGCTGAGTGAAGGGATGACTGCTAGTTGAAAAACCCATGGTCCCCAACCTTAGAACCCCCTACTTGTATCTGTGCAACATCTCTTATTTTCCTCTCCGTTGTCTTCATCGGACAAATTCCACATTCCCCTCTGAGTGTGGGCAGAGGGCAGTGATTTATAGCAGATGCTGACTATAGAGAGTTGATCACCTCAGATGAAGGAAAGGAAGAGGGATTTCCAGTGACATTTCTCGGCAGCCCCGTAAATGCAAAAGCTGGCGAGCATCCGGTGCAGCCTAGAGTCACTCGGAAAGTGCCGGGGGACTGGGAACATTAAAGTGAAATTCTGCAGCTGGAGAAACAGACCAGTTGGGAATCCTAACTCTGAATTTAGCTTTCCTCTCTCATAGCTGGGGTAGGGGGCTCATCACTATCAGTTATAAATGGAGGAAAGGCTTTAGGGAAAAAAATGAGGAAGAGAGGCAGGGAGACAGCGAGGAATTAGGAAAAACTGGGAGGAGGGAAGTAAGACCGAGCTGACCCCTTGGACTGTCTTCTGTAAGGAGTGAAAGAGGAAAGAAAGAAAACAAGAAGAGAAGGAAGGACGTACGGAATGTCAGGGAGTGAGAATGTAGTATTGAAAACGGGAAGGATGCCGGCTTTTGACCACTCAGAGGCAGGAAGCGATGTCAGGGATGTCCCGCAGTGTGGCGTGACCTTTGATAAGTTACTGGACTTGTTCGAATCTGCTTCCTTCTCAATAAAAGAGGATTAGAATAATCGCTGTTGGAATTTGAGAAGTGTGTTTGTACATATAATCACAACAGTAATAGTTAGAAAGCCCTCTGTGCGGCTGTAGTACCAGCGAACATTTACCGAGCCCTTAATCTGTGCAAGGTCAGGCTCTCTACATACAGACCTTTATTTCATCCTTGCAGCCGCCATAAGGAGAAGGTCCTGCAATTATCCTCTTTTACAGATGAACAAACCGAACATCGGAACAAGTTAAACAAGCTGCCCGGGTCACACAGGTAAGTAACACAGCTGGGACGTAAATCCAGTCTGCCTGACTCCAAAGCAAAGGAACTTAGCCGTGAGAGCAGATTGCATTGTTTGCTCCTCGAAGAATCTGCAGCGCAGGGTAACAACGAGGGGGATGGAGCTTGTAAGAAAAAAAATCACAAAGAAGAAGTAAAATCTAACCAGAGAGGGACTTTTGCAACATCCAGAGACCAGGCAGGGCCAGCCAACACTTTCACTGTGGTACTTCCTATGGTGGAGAAGGGAAAAATCATATGTCTCTGCAGGGGCGGGGGAATCAGCCCAAGTGATCCTTAGCAAGAACAGTGTTACTTTGGAACGCCAATTTAATTACTAAAAGAAGCGAAGATTAGATGTTTCCCCTCTGTCACGTAGCCTGGTTAGTGCAACTATATGAATAGAAGTACCACTTACGTGAGTGGAAGTGTCCCTGACGGGAAGATGACCGTGAAGGAGGGCACTGGGGTTGCACAGTCGTGCATTGCAAGCTGATTTCTGTGGCCACACTCTACAGACCTGCACTCCCAGGATGGTGGGAGGCTGGAAGTCCTTTGCGGGATGTATATCTGAGTAAAGAGACTTCCAAAGAAACTAAAATAACTCCAGCGTGTGCCTTTTAAGAATGATTATTTTCTTGGAAACCAAGGCAGTGTTGCCGACACTTTGTAGAACTCTTGAAGGGATGGGGTAAGATAATGTATGTAAAGTGATTATTCCAGCCCTTTTCTTCCCAGCGGTTCTCCAGTCATCACCAGCTGCCTGCCTCAGCATTTTCCCTGTAAAGGGCAGGGAGATTCACTCGGAAGAAAAATGAGATCGACTTTAGAGACGGCAACTTTGAGGTCAGGATGAATGAATTCATTTTGGATGAAACCAAGAAATGTTTGCTGTAATGCAGATTTCTGAGATCAAGACCTCCAGATCAACCCAGAAACTGGATTTGTGGGGGTGGTGGTGTCTGTAACAGGCACAGAGAAGCAAAATCTGAGGAGGACTTTACGAGGAAAACTTGGTGGTGATTCACTAAATAAGTCAAGACCTATTCTGCCAGCCTCAAATCAATTTTGCTTAATTTATTGGAACCAGAATGAACTCAGCTAACTTATATATTCTGTTAATAATGGTTCTAAAGTGAAGTTAAGCTTTTCTGAGAAGTTTAAATCAGTTCCAATCTTCTGGGTTGGTCACGGCTGGGAGAACCTTGCACCAGTGCCACTGAACTTTATAAAAGCGGCTTGCTATGTTTACGGAGGTCCTCATGATTTAAACCAGAACTGACTTTCCCAAAGTTGCCCTCCTTAGTTGAGATGAATTCAGGCTCATCCACGCCTATTTAAACCTATCAAAACTGCTTGAATCAAGTGAGCCATATAAAGAAGTTTTCTGTGGTTCCAGTGTTTCAGAAACTGGAGGATTAACTTGTTACTTTTTGACCAGTTGCAATTTCTTTTTGGACCACACGGCTTCGGACTGAGCAAAACCGCGGTCACAACTAGGTCTCAACCTGCTCAAGCTGGAGCAGATTCATTCGAAGGAATTTGCCTGGTTTATGCCTGAATTAAAGCCTGAGGGCAGCCTCATGATCTGTTGAAATAAGGGCTGTTATTAGGTCCCCAGGTTCAATAAAAAGAAGTGGCTACTACAGTCAATCGGCCTTTCAGGATTAGATGGTGAAGATAAAGAAGATGGATTCAGATGGCAATGAGAATGAACAGGAAATAAAACAAAGGCAAATGGGCCAAAAGAAAATAGTTGAGAGCATCTGGTTTCTGCTACATAAAGCAGACCTGCTTCCCAGGAGACAGACATGTCCGAGAGGAGATAAGGAAGGAACGGAAGGCAAAGACAGTCATATTACTCAAGACGAGGGCTATAGAGGAAGTCACCAGAAAAACCACCATCACATTATATTATATCACGTTAAACATCTCTCAAGAATGTTCAGCAGACACAGAAATACAGTTTAGTCAGATAGCTGAAACCTGAGCAGGAAAAGCAAAGGGAAAGAGACGTTGAGAGAGGGGTTCATTGCAAATATCTGGGATCTAAATTAATTCAGAAACTTGGTTAAATCGCAACTGAATATCAGGATTTATAACACAAATGCCATTTAAAAACCAGAGGCTATTGATGTAAACCTGCAAGGCTGTCAGACTTAAAGGATTACATGCAATTGCAGCCTATGAAATAAAGACAAATCAGAAAGAAATACGTTTCCTCTGTGGAGACTACTGGGTTAATGGTTTTCACTGTTGCACAGAAGAATTGCAGGCAGATAGGATTTGGTCCCAATCTCCACAGGGACACTGTTATCCTGCTGTGAGCTGGACCTACTGACATGCACTGTACATGGAGTGGAATTGTAACTGAGCAGGACTGTGTGGGACCTTCCAGGGTCAGACCCCTCCCCATGTCCTGTGCTGCAGCTCCTCTCTGAAGCACCCAGATAATAGTATCTCATGTATATTTGCTGAGTTTTTCAGATGCTAAAAACCACCACCAAAGGGAAGAAATTAACTACTTGATGATGGAGAGCGCATGGCCCCCAGACCTTCTGGCGCCTGGGGGTTGATAGTGTTGATTGCCCTGTTCCCTCGAAATCAGCCAATCAGAGGTTGTGCGTGAGCTGATCACGTATCCTGCGACCCCCTCCCCTCCATTACCTGGCCTTAAAATATGCTTTGCTGAACCCCTTCAGGGAGTTCGGAGTTTTCTTGGACATGAGCCACCCTGTCCTTCTTGCTCAGCCCTGCAATCAACCTTTCCCTGCTCCAGACTCCAGCATTTCAGTTTGCTTGGCCTCAGGGTGCGGCGGGCACATGACCTGGCCGATGGTAACGGAATGGAGCACACAGTCCTGGCCTGGCATGTCCGGCACTTGGTCCACTTCCTCACTCTTGAGAGTGCTGCCTCCCCAGCCAGCACGTAGGGTGTGCACCATCAGGTCGGGTTCCTAACGCTGCCAACCGCCCTCGCCGCAAGGCCAGAGGGGTGCATTCCGTTTTCTGCTGAGACGATCGTTTGGCTTCGGGGAGGGTGTTGGAGCACACAGGCGCCCCTGCAGAATCCAGCCGGCCGGCCTTAAGTGAGCGCTGGCGGCGCCTGTCTTCACCGAACGCTGAGAGGCCTCTGATGAGAAGGGCCGTCTTTCAACATAGGATGGCCTGGGACGTTATGGCCGCCTTGCGAGGGGGCACCTGTGCCATTAGCTAAGCAGAATGTGATGTTCAAGCCTGATGTATCACCTCTATTAAATCACACGAGGGCACAAAAGGTGTCCTGAGGGACCTGACCCCCAGCCTGGGGGAATTAACAGAAATCAACGATTCAGATCCTGGGCCTCTTGATGAAGAAGACTGTTACTTTTTTGGGACTTGCTGTCCTAATCTGTATTTTCTCTGGCACGTTCCTATGTTGTCTCTGTAGCATCTTCCTCCAGTGTAGCCAGATAACCGCCAAAGGAGCCACCTCCGTGCTGGTGAAAACCGCTTGCTAAGCCCTCAGGGCGCATGTTGGGGGGCGGGGGGGGGGGACGTGAAATGGTAGCTGTACGAGCCGGTCACGGGGGGAGGGGTGGGATGCTGGGGGAGGCCACTGTGAGGATGTGACTCTGACTGAGCTGCGAGCTGGTCCAGGGCGAGTGGAGGCTCCTCCCCCGTCGCTGCCCTTGGAATGTAGGTTCCACCCACAGCTCCCACAGCAAGAGCCATTTCAAGGGCGCAGCCCTGAGAGTGAGCTGTAGCTGAGACTGTCTGGAAGGTAATGTGACTGAACCCCACTCAGGCCTCTATCCAAACTTTTAAGATTCTGGCAGATGCGTGTGGGGACCTGCTTATCTTGTGGTCACTTAAGGCAAGTGTCGTATGTAAGTGTCCTCGCTTATTAAGCCTGCCCCCTACCAACCTGGAGTGGTCTGCCTCTTTCTTTGGTCTCTCCTCTCCTTGCCTGTGTGGGGCCAGTGTCAGATTTCACCCAGGTCACTCCCGAGGTTGCAAACCAGCACAGGAGCTCAAAAAAATAAATGATGTCTGATGTGCGGGTAAGGCTGCGTCAGAATCGTGTCCGTCCTCTACGAGGTGCTTTATGCCTGCTTCCTTAATTCTCCACCGTGTGAGTAAAGTTATTCTAGCGTGCACTTTGCAATCACACGTGACACCTATTGGGCGCTCGCTGCCTGCCTGTGTGTTTTTCTCTTTGTGTGGGACGTGCAGTCCTAGGATCGTGCCTGGCGTGAGCAAGCTGCCCGCTGACGCCGGTTTCCCGCTGCCTCCATGTGACCGGGGCTGCACCGGGACAGAGCTCGCGGGCACGGGCTGCTTCCCACGCCCTTGTGTTCTTTGCTGACGTGTGCAGGGTTGTACGTGGTCGGGTCTGACGCCTCCTGGGTGCCAGTTACGTCCTCGGTTCATTCTTCGGCGAGTGAGCCCGTCTGTCGTTAACAGCGTCTTACGCGAACCAGGACCCAGGGCCACCGGCTTGTCCCACCCCGCGTGTGCAGCGCTGGCCGTGAGTGACTCCTGGCCCACGCCGGCGGACGCAGGCGAGCTCGTCTTCTTCCCCAGTGTTAGCCAGTAAGCAATACCGTACGGGAACAGTCCCCAGCTGGTTTTATGTGATCAATTCATAGTTTTGCCTTTTCACTCATGTGTGAATCATGTTATAACAGAATGGAAGTTGGCACGTGCGAAGAGTGCACTGAATGCGTTTTTCCTTCTCCACAAGCGTGACTCGGTTGTCCTAGGATAACACCTGTCTTACGCAGGTGGTCCAATCCGCGATCGCATCGCTCCCGCTGTGTGTGAGTAAGGTGGCACCAGGCTGCACCTCAGGGACTGTTCTAGTACAACCTTAGGTCAGACTGAGAGAGAAAACAAGCATGTGCGTGAGTAACCTGCTGGAACACACACCGGCGGATATTCAACACCCAGCGTGGTCTTGCTTCCTCCTGCGCCATGGGCGTAGTTATACTGGAATAGCACCTGGTATACAGTAGGCGCTCAGTGCATCTTGCTTCCTGATCTCTATGTATGAATTTGGTAAATGCCTGACATATACCAGTTGCTCAATGCATTCGTTCCCCTTCCCTCTTAGTGTGAATGAAGTTGTGTTAGGATAGTTCCTGGCCTTCCCTGGAAGCTCGGCGGACCCCGTCCCTCCCCTCATGTTTGAGTAACGCTGGACTAGGTCAGTGTCTGGCAACACTAGGCGCTTGTTTCCTTTTCCTGGATGTGAGGCAGATTGTACTCGAATAGGACCTGACGAATATGAGGCATTCCATACCCAGGGGTATTCTTCCATTTATTTGTGAGCGGTGTTGTATTAAAATATTTTGCCAGCATACACCTGTCACTTAATGCCTGCGTATTTCAGTCTGGGTAACATTATACCAATACAGAGCCTGGCTACTGTAGTTAGCTATGTGTGTGTGAGAACTCTGTGTTCAGTGGTCTGGATTGTGTGTGATGCTGTGATTAGTGGTGTGTGTGAGATGTGTGTTCGTGGCATGCGGTGTCTGCAATGCATGTATGTCAGTAAATACTGTACCATACACACCCTGTGCGCTAAACACAATGCTCAACTTTGTATCACTAAACCAACAGGCGCGCCTGACGTGCAGCACTAAATCCAGCACCTCACACACCCAGCACAGCTCAGCGCAGCGCCTCACACACACATCACCAAACGGAGCAGCCCGCACTCCAGACCCCAGTCAGTGTGGCGTCTCATGCAGGGTCCCTGCTTTATGTAGAAGGATCCACGCAGTCATTTCTGGGAATTCATAGGAACCGCCCGCTCCTTTTCTGGGGGCCAGTCTGTGTCTGCTGAGGTCATCTCTCTCTCCAGGCCCTGCTCTGCCTCCCATCATGCGGTCCTTCCAGGGGAACGCTGCCCGCGCCCAGTGCTCCCCATGCACAACCTCTCGAGACTCACAGGAGAGTCAGATTAGATTCTTCATGGAAATGTTAAGCTTGAATGTGAGGCTCTTCTCGCCCCTCAGGCACTGCACCAAATTCTGTTTCCTTATATGGCCTGGCTGTTGAAGGCAGAGAGACGCACATAGTAGAATCCAAAAGTAATCAGACTGCAGACACTTGGATTGGCGAAGAGAAAATATACTCTCTGAGGACAAGCCCCCTGATTGGAATGAGCCTGCGGATCATTCATCCAAAATGTACTAAATACAAAGTGGGCTTCAGGGCTTCACAGGAAATAAGCTGGGAACCAGGAGTTTCGTAACAAATGACATTCCTATTAGCCCTGCCCTGACGGGTACTTAAAACTGATCTGTGGAGGGGACAGATAGCTTAATAAATAATCACAATTCAATATGTAATCTTTTCTGATGATAGCAGCACAGAGGTGGCCTTTATTGGGAAAGTTTCAGCTCAGAATTAGGAAGGGTATAAAGAGAAGCATGTACATTCCATTTTCACGGCTAAACCCCTGCCGTTTCCCCAGGACCGGAGTACGTGCACATCCAACATTTATTTGTGGAATGAGTGAATGAATACTGCCAAGATGACCAACAGTAAAAAAAAGTAAAAAAAATACGGCCGTATTGGGAGCACATTTTTGTCAAGGTAAATGCTGTCTTTGAGCCTGTCGTCTGCTCGTCAGTAAAAAGTGGATGATGCTGCCTCCCCTTAGGGAGTGTCGTGGTGGTAAAACTATGTACTCAAAGCATTTAGCATTCTGTCGGTGTCGGTTCTTAAGGAGGAAACTCTAAATCACAAGAAGGCAGATCAGTTGAGCAGGAAGGGTCCTTTGAGAGGCGTGTCGCTGGGTCTGAGCCATGCAATCCTCTCTTTCTCTAAGCGAAGCCAGGTCACATTGGAAACCTGGTGAAAACCAGCAGCACAGATGAGTATTTTTCTAAGCATCGTGAGGGCTTGTCCTCTGGGAGGCAGAAGGTAACATGATGCTCCTTCTGAAACTGCCTTAAGATGTGCGTTCAGAACAGCTCCGTTTGGGGATTATCTTCTGAGCTTGAAAGGGCTTACCAAATATCTCTGTGTAAAATTCTAAGAGGACCATTTTTCGTTCTCATAAAATGTTATAGATTCTTAGCTGAGGTATTGAGCTTTGGAATTAATAGATCAGTTGGCTGTGTCCAGGTTATGATTCTGAGTGAAAAAAAAAATGAAATGGCAACAGTAATTTCTTTTTTTTTTTTTTTTTTTTTTTAATATCTCAGCATCACCTCACCAAAAGGCAGATGCTGTGTGAGACAAAAATGAACAAAAAGAGGGGGGAAGAAAGAAAATGGATACTCTGAGGTCAGAAAATTCATTCTTCTCCCGATCTTAAGAAACCATTAGCCTGAAGTGAGGTGGATGTTTCCCTCCTAAGAAAACCTTGATCTTCTAGGAAAAAAAGGATAATGTTTTTGTTTTGGGGTTGGAGGTAAAGTACTGCTTTCTGCTTATGCTGATGTAAGAAGGGGATTTGATTTGAATTTGAGTGAATGATCAGTCAAAGCCTGAAACTGTTTTAGCTGAGTCATCTTCTATTTTAGTCTCATTCTGTAGCAAGTGGGACAGAAACAAGAAGGAATGGCCCAGGATTACTAAAGTGTACATGTGTGTATACCTTGCAGCTTAATTTGATCAGGAGCTTTGGGAATCTGAGAAAAGTCAAACCTAGAGAACAGAGTAGAATGTCTATTGCTAGGAGCTGGGAAAGGGCAAAAACGGGAAGATGTTGGGCAAAGGGTACAAACATTCAGCTGCAGGATGAATACGCTCTAAAATCGAATGTATAGCATGGTAAGTATAATTGCTAATACTGTACTGTATGTTTGAAATTTGCTAAGAGAGTAAATCTTAAGTACACAGACACAGACACACAACGGTAACCCTGGGAGGTGACGGATGTGTTAACTAGCCTGATTGTGGCCATCACCACATAAGATATATTTGTATCAAAACACCACATTATACACCTTAAATATATGCAGTTTTTCCATGTCAATCTTACCTTAACAAAGCTGGGGTTAAAAAAAAAAAAAACCTGACCCCCAAATTTAAAAAAAAATTACAAAAATAAAAACCTAACCCAGAACCTTCTGTTTAATAAAATTAAAATGAGATACATTTTTAAAAATGCTCCCTCCCCTTTCCAACAACAACAACGAAGTGACACAGTGAAGGACTCATGACACTTGCGGACAGGGGCTAATTTAACGATAAATAAAAGAAAATAAAGCTGAGCAGCAAAGGGTCCACCAAGAGCTTTGTCGCCACCCTCCCAGCTTCGTGGAGCTCCAACTGGTCAAGCAGGAACACGATGACTTCATTTCATAAAGCTTCAGTTATTCCTAAACATTCAAAGCCAGGAAAGTAAAATCAGGTGCCCAGAGCGCACTGAACTGAGAAGCTGTGGCTCTCTCTGAATGCAGCCGTGAGGAAGAACACTGCGTTCCACTGGCGTATGCCCTTGACTGTCTTTGGAGTCTAAACAATTCTTATTTAACTCTCTGATTTTCCTCCCTGGCCCTAACACCTAAATAAGAGCCGTAGGATCTCAGGTCTTGTTCATAAATTTAAATTTTTCAAAGGTAAAGGTATTGATTTTTCAAATATCTTATTACTTTAATTATAGGTTTCTTGAATGCTTTTACATAATTACTTTGCATCTGGAGCCCAAAAACAGCCTTACAGATTTCTCTCTTGTCTCTTGTTTGGAAAAAAAAAAAGATATTTTAAAAGGCAGAAGTCATTATTCCAGGCTTCAAAACTGCCAAGGGTACTAAAAATGACATCTTACATTTATATGTGCATTGTCCTTCAATTTAGCCTGACATCATACAGCCATTCACTGGATTTAATATTTATTGAGCACCTAGGATGTTCCAGGCAATGTTCCAAGTGTCACGGGAAGAAGAATTATGCAGGTATATAGTACATCATGTATATATCAGATGTCATGGGGTTGAATAAATTGAATCGGGTGTGGACCCTGCCCTCCAGGAGATTCCAGGAAACCAAGGAGGACAGAACAGACACACAAGTAATTTTAACAGAAGAGAAAGGACAGGATAGAGATCATGAGAGACATCTGATAAAAAGACTGAGAAAAGACAGGGGAGGTGAGATGTAATTTCTGGCTGGAGAGCTGGGGTGGGCTGGAGCGGGGAGCACGGAAAAGGAGGGAACCTTCATGGAGGAGGAAGATCTGAAAGATACTTGTACTGTAGGTGGTGAATTTATGCACATTTACTTCAAATATCCTACCCTTTTAAAATATTCAAGGTGATAAGCAAATGTAGCAGGAACAGTCTTACGTCTGGAGCAACAGAACAAAAAGGAAAGGTAGACACGGCTCTGAGAACCCATCCTTTTACCGATTCTGCTTAACATTATGCCACCACCACCTTGGAGGGCGTATGGACCTCTGCAGACACACAACACACATTTGAGGATTTGCAAACAAACCCCCGGACATAAGAGTCTTACGATTTTATGCCTCTTTTCTCAGAATGGATGACTTTAGTCTTTGCAAACAGATTGGGGTTGCAGGAAAAAGTGACATTTACAGGACACCCTATTTTTCTTTCAACTGTGCAGTTTTTACTGGTTCCTTGTCTACTTATTACTGATTTATACACTAGAGAACTGAGGCAATCGTTTTACTTTTTTCCTAAAATAATTGCGAATAAAATCCATCTGTGTCAAATGTTAACTTCTTAAGGCCTCTTCTCCCAAATAAACTTCAGGGAGATGGGATCTAGTCAAACATCTTCCTTCCACAGGTCCCATGTAAGCCAGCCTGACTTTGTGAATCTCATGTATTGATTTTATACTGGAATTCCTACAAAGCAGTGTTGAGCATTTCAGTATAATTTTTTTAATGTCTTAAACAAATATTAAATAAATGAGATAAAAATGCCAAATAGGGTGAAGATTGATCATTGCTTAGAGAAAGTCATATTGTCTGGAATAAACGCTAAACAGTGTATTAAATATTAATGTATTAAGAAGCTGTGGTATATTTATACAATGGAATGCTACTCAGTGATAAAAAAGAATAAACTAATGCCATTCCCAGCAACATGGATGGACCTGGAGATCATCATTCAAAGTGAAGTCAGCCAGAAAAAGAAAGAAAAATACCATATGATATCACTCATATGTGGAATCTTAAAACAAAGAAAGAAAAAAGAGGACACTAATGAACTCATCTACAAAACAGAGACAGACTTACCGACATAGTAAACAATCTTATGGTTATCGGGGAGAAAAGGGGTGGGAAAGGATACATTTGGGAAGCTTGAGACTTGCAAATGTTAACCACTATATATAAAAATAGATAAAAAACAAATTTCTTCTGTATGGCACAGGGAGCTATATTCAATATCTTGTAATAATAACCTTTAATGAAAAAGAATATGAAAATGAGTATCTATCTATGGATGGATGGATAGATAGACTGATAGATAGACAGATAGAAGCATGAAATATATGTGTGTATCTGCATGACAGGGACAGTGTGCTGTACACCAGAAATGGACACATTGTAACTGACTATACATCAATAGAAAACTATGAATGTAAAGATTGAGTTCTTTTTCAGGATTTGTCCAATAGAATGGTGTTAATTCTACCAGCAGTTGAAACATCTTATATTTTGTATTGAGTGTTGTAGTTAATGGTGCTTTTGAGTATACATTATCCCATTTGATAGTCTAATAATAATCAGGTAAGAAAAACAGTGGCCTCCAGTTTATAGATGAGGAGAATGAGGCTTAGGGAGGATAAAACCCAAGCTCACGGACCTGGTAAGGAACCAGCTGGGATATTTCCTAATCCATCCCTCCAGCACTGCCTTTTGACATTAGAATTTTACTTTTTATAGAGGAAGGAAGGTCAGTAGGCTAATGATGCAAAATAAGTGAATCTTGTCAAACAGCCATGTTCATACTCTGGACTTCAGGCAGCGAAGAAAAAGAAATAGGCAGAGAAAGGTAACACAGAGCAGAATGAGTTCATGATCAAAGTCTCTGTCATTCCTGCTCAGCGTGTGAGATTTGCTGCTGTCTCTGGAGGGAAAGCCAGATTGTCATTTCATACTTGTGGGAAAGAACTACTGACATGAAGAGATGCTGTTCATTCTGTTCTTCCAACTTCAACTTCAACCACAATCCCAGAAGAGGCATGGCCACGGATGAGAATGAGGTGACTCTTCACGTAAAATCGGATTAAGGAGTCCTGCTTCCCTCTTTGAAGTATTCCTTGAAGAAAAATGCACACTCGCCTGCTGAGGATCTTACGAATTGTTGCCTTTAATAGATCTTGCAACATAAAGTGCTCTGTGCTTGAACTCCAAACTTGTGTCACGCCTTGCTGAGTATTTTCTGAATTGCAAAACTGGAAAGTAAGTTAAGATGCAAAAGTGGCTGCTGGCTCCTCCGACTGATAAATCTTATTTGGGATTACTATGCAACATCCCTTTTAAGACCTCTTTCATCTCTTCTTTATGGAATTGAACTGAGGGCCGATAAAAATGAGGACATTCTATCCACGTATCTTTGTTTTTGACTTGTTGACTATAGTACTTAGCTGTACTGATTTTATTTCCTCTAACTGATCATAAGCTTTCCGAAAATATCAGTGTCAGATTTAACTGTGTTTTCCAGTTTTCAGACATTGCACCATGACTAATAACATCCTTAGAGATCTACATTTTAAAATAGATGTTAACTAGGGGAGGGTCAACCTCTAGAACGGCAGATGGAAGACCTTGGTGAACCCACTCTCCCTTTAAAACAAGAAAAATACAAGCAAAACAACTAAAATCAATCATTTCAGAAGTCTGGTGATCAATCAAAGCCACAGAATGAATGGAAAATTGTACAAGAGAAGCTACTGAACTTTGGTAAGACAGCAGGGTCTGCAATGTCTGAACTGAGGGCTAGCCTCGTCTCCTCCCACTACCTCTTCGGCACAGAGGTGGAGTGGGCAAAAGCCAGCAGCGTTGCAGAGAATGAAAAGACTGGACTGCTTTTGGAGCTGCATGAAAAGCATCATCCCCGGTGCAGAATCAGTCTTTTGTCTGAACTTCCAGCTCCCTGGGAAATTCTATGCTTAGGTGACTATTTGAATGCCTCCGCGCTTAGCTCAGTGGGAGATGGAGGGATCTGATTCCAGAGTTGTTACAAACAGGTCTATTTGTAACAAAGAAGAAAGAAAATACAAGGCTTGGGAAGAAACAGGAAAGTAAGTCCACATACACTGAGGGAAAACAAAGCAACTAACAGAAAATGTCCCTGAGGGGGACCAGATTTTAGACTTAGTAGACAAAGATTTTAAATAAGCCATTATAAATATATTCAAAGAACTGTAGGGAACCATGTATAAAGAATTTAAGGAAAGTGTGAAAATATTACTGGTAATGGTAACTGCATAGCCGTTAGGAAAAGCAGTACACATGCATGTTTGTGTGTAATTTTTTCCCTCTCCAATCTGTTTTCAAAGACAACTGCGTAACAATAAATATCAACCTGTGCTAATGGGCTTATAATTTATACAGACATACAGTTTTACAAAGGAGGAAGACGGAATAGGAGTATTTTAGACAGAAGATTTTGCACAGTATTGAAATTAAATTAGCATTAATCACCTAGATGGCTTCACATTAAGGAGCTAATTGTAATTTCCAGAGCAAACACAACAAAATAACTTAAATAAATATAGTGAAACAAGCAACAATGGAATTAAAAAGAAGTACTTGAAAAATATATATTTAACAAAAATTAAAAATAAGAATCAAGGAATAGAGAAAAAAGGCACAATATAGAAGGAAAACAGATAGCAAAAGGACAGATATAAACCCTGCCTTATCAGCAGTTACATTAAATGCAAGTGGTTAAGCACCTCAATCAAAAGACAGATGTTGGCAGAACAGATGTGCTGTCTACAGGATGCGTACTTTAGACACAAAGACACGAGTAAATTAAAAGGAAAAGATGGAAACATATAAATGCAAGCGATAGGTAAGAGAGCTGAACTACCTATACTCAAATCAGGCAAAATATACTCTGAGACAAAAATAATTACAAGAGAAATAGAAACACATTTTATCATTATTAAGAGGATCAGTCTATCAGAAAGATATAACAATTTTAAACATATGCGCATCTATCAACACAGCCCCAAGCCACATGAAGCAAAAACTGACACTATTATAGGGAGAAATAGAAAATTCAACAATAATAATTGGGAACTTCAATACCTGACTTTTAATAATGAATAGAACAATAATGCAGCAGTTTAATAAAAAAACATAGAAGATGTAAACAACACTATAAACCAAAGAGCCATGACAAACGCCTACAGAGTACTCCATCCAACAGCTGAATGCACATTCTTCTTAATACTCACTCTGCTCATGTGGGACATTCTCCAAGATAAACCTTATGTTAGGCAATAGAATAAGCCCCAATAAATTTAAAAGAATTAAAATACAAAGTATATTCTTTGGCCACAAAGGAATTAAATTAGAAATCAATAACAGTAAAAAATTTGATTAATTCACAAAAATGTGAAAATTAAATAACACTTTTCTAAGTAATCAGTGCAGCAAATAAAAACTCACAAAGGGAATTAGTAAACACTATGAAATAAATAAATAAAAACCTAATTGCCTCCTCCACTCACTCCCAAAAAAGACTGATTTAAAAATATAAAAAATAAATACAATTAAAAAATATTCCACTTAATTTAAAAGTTGTATAATGATGGACATACATTCTTTTTCAAGTTTGTTAATTTTCTCATTTGTGTTTCTCTCCTTGAAATTCTGTTGCTCTTGGGCATAGGTGGCTTAGAGTCTGAATCAAGATTTGCTTCCCTTCCAAGGTCCAACAAACACTAGGAGGAGGAATATGGGAACAACTTCCCACATGCTTTTAGTGAGCCTTAATCAGGCAACAAGAAGCCGCATCATGTACTTGATAGAACGTAGTCTTGGGTCATACAGATCTGAATTCATACATTTGTTGTTTATTCATTCAGTTATTTATTAAACAAATTTTTACTGCGTATTTACCAGGCCTTATGCTAAGTCTTGACATATGATGATAGTTCCTTTCTTCCAAGAATTAAGATGTGAAGGTTTAGTTGGAATAGCGCATGGAAGACTCTGGAGTGGAAGGAAGTGTGGTGGATGCAAGGACCTGAGAAAATTCCCCATGTGGCGTGCGTGAGTGAGTGAGTGAGAGCGAATGTGGCTCTAGATCTCAGTGGAAGAGTTGGCAGAAGGCTACCCACAGAGAGCTTTCAGACCATTTAGGAAGTTCACTTTCATTCCATTTGGGGCTCAGGGCTGGCCTCCCCATAATACGCCAAAGTAGCATATTCATTAGTTTGATTTAGAGTTATTTAAGAAATGGCCAGTGCACGAGGGCAACTTTTCTTGTCTCCTTGAAAGCAGGAAATAAGTCTCCCACGTGAAAGGTGACCTTCCTGCATCTGGAGGTAGTATAACATTCTTGTCACCATAGACAGAGAATTTAGGTCCGAGATGCATGTATAACCAATCCTTGTTACTTCTTTACTAATTGACTACCCCAAACTCTGTTTGGATTCTTCACTAACTGGGCACCCAAAACCTAACTTTCTTTGTCCTTTTAATTCCTCACAGATTTATTATAATTATAATTATTATTTTGTCTAAAAAGTATAAAAGTTGCCTGCTATGTCCACTTCTCAGGTCCTACTTCTATGAGACCTCCATGTGCATGACTTAAATTTGTTTTATTTCTTCCTCCTGTTAATCTGTCTTGTGTCAATTTAATTTTTAGACCAGTCAAGAGAACTCAGTAGGGTAAGGTGGAAATTTCCCCCTCCCCCCAAATTCTAAGAGTAATAAGAAGTCCCTGAGTAAAACGAAAACAAGAACCAAAAAACAAATTAATAATAACAAAAAGAGCAGCCCCTGATATTTGAAAGCCGGCTTGGAACTCACAGCAAAGCTCAATTATTCCGCTGTTAAACATAAACAATCTGACAGAATACCAGTCTCAGACAAGGTTACTCAGAGACCATGCTAAAATGAGAAAAAACAAGTCTACTTCATAATTTTGTCTAAGCACAGGCAGAAAACAAGGTCACTGAGCCAGACACAAAACACTCAACACCCTCTCTCTTGGCCAAAATATGTTACTTCTGTATCCATTACAGTTTTGTCTTTGTGGTAGATGGGATTTTTTGAGCTATCCAGTCATAGAACAACACCTGCTTTCTGATAGCTTCCAAACTACAGCGAACCCCTGCTTCCTTAGGCCCTCCCCCAAACCGTCCAACCAAATCCCAAATCCTAAACTAGGTCCTTTCTAACATCCTGTAGCTGAGATAAGCCATGGTTTCTTATGGTGTTTGTCTCCCCCCAACCCCTTCTGCAATGAGTAATAAACCCAACTTGTTTAACTAGGAGTAGATTTCTGGTCATCTTTGTCTAAAGGTCATTGATACTACTACGAGGTTTTCGATGTGCTTAGAATAAATTTTAACAAGGTTTTACTGAAAGATCAGATCAGATGGAAAGTAAACTCAACAGAGCACCTTAAACTCCTACATAGGCCAAGATAGACTTACATGGTCTTTCCTGGGTTAATTATCGCCCTTTCTTTCAGTCCTCTCCATGGGTTCAAGGGCAGCTTTTACCTTTTCCTAGCTCACTTTCCTTTCACTGTTGACCTCCACACACATTCTGAAAGCACTATGTATAATCCCATATTTCAGAATCTGAGCAAAATCAAGTCTAGAAGTTCAAAGAAGGCTGGGGGAGATTTATCCCTCATACCACTTGTTACAGTCCATGTTTTCTTAAAATAAGACCTTGAGATGAGGATCCATGTGCCAATGATTTGTTACAGAATTGCTCCCAGGAGAAATTTATAAGAGAATGGGGAAAACAAACCAAAGAAGGAACTCAAGCCATGATGCAATTACAGGCAAAATCCCAGCATCAGCCTTGTCCACCAAGAGCCCTGATGTGTAAATTATACCCTAGAATTTGTATCAACTTGAGGCAAGGATCTGGGCACTCCTACTCTGACATTACCGAGTCATTGTGTTACCGAGTCCAAGCTTGTTCTGCTCGCCACCCAACGGGCCAGTAAATTGGGAGATGAGGTGCTGGGGCAAGGAATAATGATTTTATTCAGAAAAATGGCAAACCAAGAAGATGGCAGGCTAATGTCCTGGAGAACCATCTTCCCCAAGTTAGAATTCAGGCTCCTTGTATACAAGGGGTGTGCTTGGTTGTTGCCAACTTCTTGGTGTAGGAATTCTTTGTTCTTGGAATCCTTTGTTCTTGCAACTATCCACATGGGTCAGGACATGGTGTCCCTGTAAACCACCAAAAAAATCGAACGTTATTTTCTGTTCTGCAACTTATTACCTTTGTATGAATGGAAAAGTGTTAATATCCTTAAAGTTCAGAGCCTTGAGAACAGGCTCTCCTGTATATTTCAGTCTATAGGCAACGTTCTTTTACAAAAGGTGCAGAGCCAGCAAGGCTAAGCCTAGGAAACCGGGCACAGGGTTAAAGTCAAAGTAACAGATCTAATATGCAGCCGGATTTGTTCTTTTCTATTACAGTTGGCTAATGGCTGCTCCAGGGGCACACCACCTTGCAGGCATTTCCAGCTCTAGTAAATGGGGGCAACCGTACAAAGAGAGTCACAAATAGGGGTAGTTTGAAGCAAAAGCAAATAGAGGCAGAGGTGTCACTAAAATGATCAGAGATACCCAAGGGAATCTGATGGAACACCTCCATTTTTAAATCCTTGTCTCCAATCTTAATTTCCTACCCCTGGACTGACCTTCCCAAGAAGGATGACAATGGATATATCTATTTGCTTTGCAAGAAACTCTACAGGGATATTGTGTAGATCACTGGCTCCTAAAAAACACTCTTACACATCAGGAAATTAGTCTATTTTCTGAAATTCATTTTAAGTTGATTTTCCTGAAATTCTTCATTTTAAATATTTTAAATATCATTCCATGAGGAGCATCTCATGGCAAATTCAGATTTCGCCATAAGTTCAATTTTGTTTCCTTTTTCATTCTTCCCCCAGTAAGTGTTCAAGAAATTACGAGTCCAACTTCACCACCTGTCATATATACAGATATATTAAGCGTATAGCAAATTGCCTAGCAATCCTAGCAAGATTGTGTAGATTTTAAGTGTACAGTAGCTGTCTTTATGAGTGTTTCATTCTAAAACTCTGTACTAACAAGAAGTTAAATGCTAGGGGAGGGAATTACCTCTTTTTGGCTGTTATCAACCAGTTATCTACTAGTCTTCCTGTCCTCCCAAGGCCTGAAAGATGTGTTGGCCACAGCCATGTGACAGGACCATCTGTAACTTGTGCTTTTTGGGACCAGAATATTTTCTTCCCCTATATTTATCCAGCATGGCTGTAATGGCTCAGTAACAAGCACGCCTTGCGTGACTTTGTGGAGGGAAGATTTCCAGAAGTCTCTGTGACTACTTGGAGGCAGCAAAGGGAGGATGGATAAGCTGCCAAGACATCTCTTCCATCATAATGAGCACTAATTGAATGTCTTGTTTGAAAAATTTGCAAAACTACAAAGACATCATCACTCAGATGATTTGGGCTGCAGCCTGGCCAGATGCAGTTCTGTGGCTCAGACATGATGTCATAAGCCAGTTAAGATGTTTTACATATTTTAAAATATTGGACTTGCTTGGAGAGGTCAAGTGTTATAGGGCTTTGCCTGGACCAGCCCTTAGGAAAATGATGCAAAGTTTCCTCTGTCCCCACCCTTCTTCAGTTTGGGGCCTCTCTCCCCTTCCAGGTTCTCACCTGAGTGTACCTTGCCTTCCCAAAGTACTGGCCTTTCCTGTTTCCTCAACTTGCTTGCTCACTATGTGCTAATCAATGAAGCCCACGGGTCAAGGAACAGGAAAAGGCAGGGACTACCATGTGGGACCTACTCTGGGAATATCCGGCTAGTTGGAAACATGATCAGAAAAGGATTTCATGATAGCTTGCATAATTGTATTGAATCCTTTGAGGAGAACAAGGTGGAATTTTGTGCTATGTTGATGGAATTACAACCAGGGTCTTCAGAATCACCCTATCAATCACCCCATCCGTTCTCATCAAGTTCAGAGAAATCTAAGTACATAAAGGAGAGGAAAAAAAAAAAAAAAGAACAAAGAGAATGAGAATACATGTACTTGAAATATATTGACAAGTATTTAATGGTCTCTAAGGCAAGGCTGTTTTGGAAAAGATGAACTCAATGATGTAGGACTTTTTTTAATAAAAGGAGTGTCCTGGAATCAAATCAATCAAGTTATCTTCTGTTGAGGCCTGTGTCGGGAAGGTGCATTAGCAGATGCAGCTCTAGAATGGGAAGAGAGGTACAAGTTTTTCTTATCCAACTGGGCCCTGTTTTTGTTTCTGCTTTTTTGTTTGTTTTTAACTCCAACCGAGAGCCTAGCATAAAATCAAGCAACAGTCTGGCTGTCCTGATCCTCCTCTATGAGACTGTTGCTCTCAGATCTTCCTTTGTTCCCTTTTAGTCCACCTAAAATCACTGAAATTGTTGTCTTGGAAACTGTCCAGAGCAAACATTAACTTTCAGGCCAAACTATTCACAGGCTGAAACTGCACTCTCAGTTCCATTTACCATCTATGTTAACGGTGGTTAAACAACTTGCAAACTAATCCCAGGATGAGGTTTCAAATGAAACCAAATAGTAATGATCTAAGTATGTCAGTTCTTTAAAAGGCCCTCCTTCCTCTGACCCCTGATTGTCTAAGAAAAACACAAGATCTGGAGCTTAAGAAGATGAAACTCGGAGCAAGCATCTTTGGTCCAGACCAGGCTGCGACACTGAAGAACTGGGTAACACTGACCAAGGGATGTAGCCTCCCTATGACTTGTATTGTTACCGAGTCCAAACTTGTTCTGCTCGCTGTACGGCAGGCCAATAAAATGGGAAATGAAGTGTTAGGGCAAGGAATAGTGACTTCATTCAGGAAGCCGGCAGACCGAGACGATGGCAGACTGATGTCCTGGAGAACCGCCTTCCTCAAGTCAGAATTGAGGCTCCTTTTATACTAAAAAGAGGACGGGGTGTGGTTGGTTGCTGCCAACTTCTTGGTGTAGGAGTTCTTTGTTCCTGCAGCTGTCCACGTGGGTCAGGTCACGGTGCCTCTATAAAACCTCCAACAAAACAAATGTTATTTTCTATTCTGTAACTTGTTATCTTTATATAAGTGCAAAAGTGTTAATATCCTTAAAGGTTAGAGCCTTGAGAACAGGCTCTCCTGTATATTTCAGGCTAAAGGCAATATTCTTTTCAAAAGGTGCAGAGATAGCAAGACTAAACCTAGAAAACGGGGCACAGGCTTAACGTCAAAGAAAGAGATCTAATATGGAATCAGATTTGTTCTTTTCTATTACAATTTTCTTAGCCTTTAAAATGCGATGAGAATATCACCCTATAAAGTTTTTGTGCCAATTAATAAACTTATTGCATGTGTACCATTTAGAATAGTGCCTGGCACAGAGTAAGCATGACGTAAGATGTATCTATCACAGACATAGTAAACAATCTTATGGTTACTGGGGGGAAAGGGGTGGAAAAGGATACGTTCGGGAGTTTGAGATTTGCAAATGTTAGCCACTATATATAAAAACAGATTTTTTTAAAAGTTTATTCTGTATAGCACAGGAAACAATATTCAATATCTTGTAATAATCTTTAATGAAAGAGATTAATATATGTATGTCTATGCATGGCTGGGACATTGTGCTGCACACCAGAAATTGACACATTGTAACTGACTGCACTTCAATTTAAAAAATTGTAAGAAGAACATCAGACAAAACCCAATAGAAGGGATTTAATAAAATTCTTAAAACTAAAAAAAAAAATTGTATCTATCATTATTATCACATCTATTTAAAAAAAAGAAGCAAAGAGAATGTGCCTTTAATGAACCGTTACTTTGACCATATTGTGATTTGGTTGTGGTGTGTCAGATTAGACATTCTCCTGCTTGGGGAGGATTTAAGAAGGGGATGATTTTAAAATCATGCTCTTGGGTGGGGGAAATCACTGACTAAAAGGATTCTTTTACCTGGCCCCAAACTTAGATGTTCAAGATGATGTACAGACATGCAGAGAAGCTATAAATATGCATGTAGACATGTGGATTTGACAAATGTGAGTATTTCCTAGAGCAATGCCAATATGCCTTTTAAATTATTTATAAGTTTATTGACATCAGCTCATGTCCTCTTCTTTAAGAATGATAATATGAGAATTGTCCAAGCCTGAAGCAGAGGCAAATATTTCCTATCTATTGATAATTGAGTCAATGAGCTTTCCCTGGGCGTGCATGGCATCAGAGCCCCTGGGCAGGTGCCCTGGAGTCAGCAAAGAGGAAGGAAGCTGAATTTCTGCTGTCGTGCTTGAAGAATAGAAAAGACTGGAGACACTAAGCAACAGACTAAATTTCAAAACCTATTCCCTAATTATTGACAGTTGACTGGACATTTAGGCGTTCTACCTTACATATTGTCTTCATTATTTTTTTAAATTTTGTTTTTATTGAAGTGTAGTTGATTTACAATGTTAGTTTCAAGTGTAAATCAAAGCGATTCAGTTATGCATATACACACACACATCTATTTTTCAGATTCTTTTCCATTATATGCTATTATGAAGTACTGAATATAGTTCCCTGTGGTTTGCAGTAGGTACTTGTTTATCTATTTTATATGTAGTAATGTATATCTGTTCATTTCAAACTCCTAATTTGTCCCTCCCCCTTCATTATTTTTTGAGGAAGTTATGATTCAGAAATGGCTTTGCATGCAACATCATCTGGGTAGAAAATCTGATTCCTTCTGATTTCATCCTGGTGACACTTCATTTAACTGCTCTACGGTAAAATATGACGCATAGAACCAAGAGGAGCTGAAACTAATTGGTGGTGGCGGGGTCAGTGACTAGGAACACAGGAAAAATTGTGGGTAAGGAAACATTGTAATTTAAAGGTCAAAAAGAGATTATTACTCAGTTGTTATTTATGGAATGCCTATTAGACTCCATGCAAACACATTTAGACTTTGGCCTTAGGAAAGTGCTGTGTGAAGCTTGACTTAATATACCCAGACATACATTTTCCCAGAAACCCTAGAGGCTTACCAAGGAAAGCAGTTCCTATGGAAATTAAAAGGGTGGCAAGTATCAAATAGACAAAATCTATAGAATTTAGAGGATTTTTGTATTAAGGGGCTGACACCTATGGAAAAATACAGGATGTGTCGGATCTCAGAAAAAACAAAGGAAAAAGGGTGTTGTAATATGTGATGGGAAAAAGAGGGAGCAGGTCCAGATAATCTGGGAAGAGCTTTTCTTGGTGAGTGGCTTTGTTTGGACTGGCTTTTGCTGTTTCATGTGTGGACAGAACAACGTCTGTTGTGGTCTTGCTTGGAGGCAGCCTGCAGTTCATGACAGCTCGCAGCATCCAGGCCTTTATGAAATGATAAAGAGTGGTTCCTGGATGATCGATGTTACTGTTGCACCAGGGGCAATTGTCAGGAGCTTAGACATCCTTAGCAGGTAACAGACATTTGTTCCAGGGTACGCTGACTTGGCAGGAAGAGCAAGCAGCAATTTATTTGGTGGTTGAGCAGGGTTTGAGGAGGCTGATTTAAGGGACAGAGCAAGGTAACTGTCCTAGGACCATGCAGATCATCAGAAAACCTGGAAGTGTAACATATTTTCCCATCAAAATCTGCCTGCCATGATAAGGGATGGCTTCCCTTTACAGGGTTTTCGCTCTGTTAGAAATTACATGATGAACTGAGTGTGATGCCTGCAGACTGACTGCACTAACCCACTAGCATTGTTTCCGACACAGATTAGGAGCTTAAGAAATACTGTTGGATGCATTTTTCTGAAATACCTCTTTAAAGATTTCACAAGTCTGTTAATCTTATTCCACAAATATTTGCATTCGTTTTTCTCACTTGGCGTCACAAATAACACACCTGTGAACGTCCGCCTTGCCATGTGATAAAGCTTCAACCTAAGACCAGCTTTGTGACCAATGTTAATACCAAGCCAAGAGGTTCCAGATGTTCACTGGAAATAATCTGGCTGCGCACCTGTATGTCTTCAGTGTTGAGTGACCTTAACCCATTAATAAATCATGAGCCAATCTTTAGAAGAAGATGTGAATTCTTCAGTACAAAGTACATTTTAACTCATAAAGTCCATCTGGTGCCACAAATGGTATTTTGGGTTTCAATTTCTCAGCGAAGGACATCTGCCAAAATCCTTTAAAACACAAGAGTTGTGATCATCTTTGTGTAGTTCCCAACTGACCCACCAATACTGGGCATGAGATTTACATCAGATTTTCCTTTAAGATACATAGAACTGACTTGTATCATCTATAGTTGGAGATAAGCCTCTTAAAGAAACAGGAATTTTCATATCTTATAAAATTTAATTTTAACTTTTGCCCTCTCTACTTCCCACTATTAATTTTTACTTTACTATTTTCCTTTTTAATAAGTGAAGCTTAGCTCTTGTTTGTAGCTCAGTCTTTCCTATCTGGATTGCCTAGACCTATGTCAAACAATTCAAATAAGAAAAAAATGATGTATTTTATGAGTGCAAAATACTCCAGTTCTTTCCTACCCTTCTGCTAATTTTCACCAGATCTATACTGATAGTTTTTTGAATTGTTTGCTACGGAAAGAATTCTAAACTCTCAAAATTCTAGTCACTCTTCACCAAATCAGCCCTCATTACTGGACCCAATATTCTCATTAATGCATTCTAAGACCCATATTTTCATCTCCATTGGTCACATCTTATGAAACATAAGATAAGCAAAAAAAAAAAAAAGGTTGATATTATTATTTCACTTATATAATTTTCCTATTTCCCTGAATCTATCACAAAACACCTCCTTGTACACTTGTAAACACTGCATCCCAATTCTCACTGCCTTCCTGTGGCTGCTTTGAGAATTTAATAAACATCCCCAAGGCGCCTTCACAAGCAGAAGGTACTAAAAGAATCTGGCAAATGATTGTTTTACCACAAAAAAAAAAAAAAATCACTGATCATTTTCTATTCCCATATACATTTAACTAGTTTTTTTTTTTTTTTTTGAGGTTATGTTTTCACCTTGGCCAAAATAACTGTGTGTTTGCCCAAAGAGAGAATCAAATCAATGAAAAAAACAAAAACAACAAGAACAAAAAAAAAACAAAGTAAAACTTCTCGTGTGGAATGGATTTCATTCTAAAAGGGAATGATGATCAATGCATGTAACAGTGTTCGCCCACGAGGCCCAGCTGGAGAGAAACTGATCCTTTCTCCTTGCAGAGGTGGTTATGAGATAATTATGTAGCTCGGAGCTGCCTGACGTGTAGAAGACACACAATGACTATTGCGTACACGGAGGAACAGAATGAATGAATAAATGAATGCACGCATAGTAAGAAAATCTTGCTGCCTCTAAGCCTGCTTCCTGCAGAGTGGTTTATAAAGAGCACGTGTCTTTTCTCTGTGCACCCTGTACACCCGGATGCATCTCCTAAGTAGTTGCATCGATTCATGACGATGTACTGGGAGGAGTCCATTTGAAAAACGACTAGCAGTTGGGCCAACGTGTTCTGAGAAGGCCGAGGACACGGGAGAGCCAGAAGAGGAAATGACTTTCAGCTGTCAAGCATTTTTCTTTTTTTTAATTAAAGTACCGTTAGTTACAATGCGTCAATTTCTGTTTCAAAGGATGAGACAGATTTGTGGAACAATATCAAAGCACACATTTTGCTTATTTTGTTTGTTTTTTTATGAGGGGGAGGTAATTAGGTTTATGCATTTATTTCTATTTGGAAGAAGTCCTGGGGATTGAACCCGGGACCTTGTGTGTGCTAAGCGTGCGCTCTACCTCTTGAGCTATACCCTCCCCCCAAGAGTTTCTATCCTACCTTCCTGACATGAAGGTTTGAAGTTGGGATTATATAACGTGATTATGGGCTTAGAGAAGGAAAATAAAGATCTTTTCTTAGGACAGCGTAGGCCTTAACAAAAATCCATAATGAAAACAAGAAAGCTTGAAAACACTTCATAGAGCACAAATAAATGGAACTTGGAGGCTGAAATGGAGGCATGAGATGAATCCCAACCTGCTGCCTTAGCGCTGGGGACCTGGTTTATAGTCTGAGCCAATGCATCGTTTCATTAAAATTCAAATAAAATTTCAATTGAGGACCCAAGGCTCAAATTACTCATTCTCCTGGAACTCCCTGCTCATCATTATTTAAACACTGGTGTTTAATTTTTTAGTGAGAGAAAATGAATTAGACACTTGACTCCAACTCCTCTATGGAGAAAAATGTGTAGGTTTTTGGAGGGATCTGATACTGAACAATCTAAATCATCGTTACCATCATCTTCAGTATCATTATTAATATTGACTAGCATTTACTATGTGGCGGAGACCTTGAAAATCCTTCCATAAGCCGTCTCATTGAACCCTCCCAAAGCTGAAGGTGGTGAAGGCTGCTGTTCCTATTTTAAGATGAGAAATCTGAGGCTCAAGGAAGTTAGATCATTTGTGTACAGCCACAAAGCGCTTCCTTTGTGTTGGTAGCAGTGCTGGTTGGGTCAAGATTTGAACGTGGGCAGTCTGGGGCAGGGGAGGGTCTAAGCGAGGAGCTCAGCTGGACCAGAATCGGCTAAGCTGCCAGATGTTGGAGGAGCCATTAAAGTACCAAGCCAGAAGGGAACCAGCAGTCAGGACTTCAGTCACTTGCTGTGACAGTGTAAGCTAGACACAGAACCACAGAAAGGAATGACCCTCCCTTGCTCCATTTTCTCCCGTGGACCAGCCCAGTGGTTGAGGGTCTGGTGGATGAGCACAGATGGAGAGTTTGTCTCACTGTTGAAGAAGCCTGGAACGACAGTTTTATGGTCCCTGGGGCTGGTGCAGAGCCAGGGGAAGGAGCTAGGAGTGGACAAGCCCCGAGTGTTGAGTCAGAGTGAGGACAGGCATCTTCAGGCTCCCCGCTGCCTTCTCACCTCCTTAAGGAGGCCTCAGCAGAGGCACCTGAAGAACAGTCAAGACATGGTTTTTGGAATGCAGGCTGCTGGGGGCTTAGTCCTCGACTGTAACTCCCCTTCGAGATTGTAACGCATGGGTTGTGCACCAGGTCCGGCGTGGGGAGGCCAGCTTTCCCCCATGGGGACTGCCAGGTAGACCCTTTGTAAACTGCGTATGTTGGGACCTGCAAAGTCATGTGTAGGTTTTTAGCCTGAGCTGGACTCAGTATGCAAAGCTGCTCTGGGAAGAAGGTCAACTGCATGTGTTCTCTCCTTACCCCTCAGTGATTCTGATAGGACCTCCTCTTTATCCTGTTTTGAGTCTCTCTCTGTAAGTGTGCCACTGTGACTGATAGAATTATGTTCTCCAGTGTGTTCGGTCAAAAAAAGATTAGATTCCTAATCTAGATTTCTGGCTAAACAGAGAAAATGAGAGCAAATTTAAAATTCATAAATCCACAAGAGGAAACCTGTGAAGGGAAGGGAAGAATTACAATGAACAGGAGAGAGCATGGCATTGGAAGATGGAAAAGTGAGGGAGGGTTAGGAGAAGAGAGGGAGCCGACAGCAGAGGCCCAGTAATGAACAGCGAGGTAATTGCACGTGAGGGTCCCGTAAAGACTCCGAGATGGGAGGCTCGTACCACAGAAGGTGGTCCTGATTGAAGAGACTAAGACGGGCGGGTTGTTTGACAGGTCTGCCCACGCACAGTCAAATGAGTACACCTCTCCTGTGAGAGGATCAGTGGCATGTTCCTTGGAGAAGTCAAATCCAAAAGCCTGTGGTCTCTGGTCCACTAGGCACAACAGAAGATGAGGGTGAGACGTGGGAAGGAAGATGGCGAGTCGGGTGCATGCTTATTGAAGAGAACCCCAGCCACCTTTTCCATCCTGCCGTCCTCGTTCTGGAGGTCAGGCGAAAATGATCCAGGTAGAACACTGGAAGCTTCCTTTATAGAAACTGGAAGCTGTGGGTAAAACAACCACCATTCAGTTCCCTGCCTGATATTCCCACAGTGAAGTCCAAAAGACGGTAAAGATTTTCCATACCCACACAGCCGCCAGCCAACCTTCTAAATATGCCTGGAGAGTCAATCAAGGATGACAGACATTTTAAAAACTCCTCCAACATGAAAGACAGATACACAAAGAAATGAGAAGCAAAAAGGGAAACAAAATAACCTATAATCAATACACTGAGAGGCATGAAAGAAAATCATGCATCCGTTTAACAAAAAGATGCTAGAAAACAGGACGAATTAGAAATAATACGTAGGTTTTATTTTTTTTTCCATTGAAGTATAGTCAGTTTTCAGTGTTGTGTCAATTTAAGAAAAATACCATATGATATCACTTATCTGTGGAATCTAAAAAAAGAAAGAAAGAATACATATTTTAAAAATGAACAACATGTTAGCTTAAATTATATATATATCCTATCCCGATGTAAAAAAACATTCTGAGAGGACAGAGGACAGGTGATAGAATATTTTCAAAATTCCAAGAGAAATGGTTTTAACTCAGACTTCCACACCAAGTCAAGAGAACTATGAGTCAAGACCAAGAAGGTGAAGGAAGAGGTATCAGTGGACCCAACACAGGGTGGTCCTTGGGCAGCAGGTGTTCAGTAGACCGAGGGACCAACCAAACGAATACAGAGCAAACCAGACTTGTCTGGGGCAGAGGGCTGGGAGGAGACTTTCCCTGGGAGATGGTCAAGGGAAGAAGATGAGAAAAAATACCTTTGATACATTGTTCAATATGTTTGAGTCCTTGGGAAAAGTACTGCTATGTCCTTGGTAGATATGTTGGAACGTTTTGCAAAGTGATAGGTGCATTTAAATCCAAGTAACTTAAAAATGGGAAATGAATTAATGACGCCAGAAAAACAGAAAAAAACACAACCATAGTAGCTTTGGGCTGAGGAGTAAATGATACTGAGTAATAATAAGATAAACTCTGGCGACTGATTGAACCTTAAATGGTGACATAACCACCGAGGCAAAGGCGTGGGAAGAAGGCTGAGGAAGTTAAATCCTCAAGAACGTACCAGAAGTCAATAGAATGTTTAAAATTAAGAAATCCCCCTCTGCAAAACCCCACAACAGCATGATTATAGCACATGGAAATAAAATTTGGTAGTAAATAAGGGCAGACACACCATAGAAGTAAAAATTGCCTCTCTTCCTCTGCAACAGGGCGTGGATGCTTGGAGAGTGGCAGTGAGAAGAAGCTGGTTTTCTCTGTAAGACTTTTAGTACATGAGATCCAAACTCTTATCTATGGTCATAACCATCATGCATGCATCTCACCCATTTCTTTTACTTATAAAAGAGCTAAAGTGAAGGTCACCTTAGTGATTAAGTTGTGTTCACCAAAAGAAATTTTTGGAATAATTATCAGTTAGAGTCTTTGTCTACGTGGTCCTGGATGTCTAAATGTTTTCACATTTCTGGATGAGCGGAACCCCTTAGTGTCTTATAATTTTATCGCTTCCAATCAGACGTGTCTATCGCATGATCTTCCTGACTCCTTCAATCCTACAGTTTTTTCCTGCATTTATTCACAGATCATAAAATTAATACTTTAAAAAATTAGATGTGTGTGGTATCTCTCCAGATAAACATTAAGTTTCTCATGGAAAATTGCTGTAGATTTTATTTTATTATATTCTTTTCTCCCCATTAGGACTTAATACTCTGTATTTTTCACGGTTAAAAACAAACAGAAAATCAAACAAGATGAAAACAAACAAAAACCCTCTACATTCTAAGTCTAGAAAGACTTGAATTTGTCTGAATCGGACCCATTCCTTTTATATCTTGGAAGTACCACTTAACCCACTTAACCTTCACTTTTCTCATTTCTTTATTTGTACTCAGAGACACTGTGAAACCAATCAGATCACATATATTTATATGTTTTGTAAGCTAAGAAATTATACAAATATAAGGCATCGTTCTGATAGGTGATTTCAAATACGTCTGTATGTAAATTTTTGTTTCCTTTTTCATACGGCTGTTTTTCTTGAAGTACAGTCAATTACAATGTGTCCATTTCTGGTGCACAGCACAGTGTCCCAGTCCCCCATGTACTACATACATGTGTTCGTTTTCATATTGTCAAGAAAACTTTTGCTCCTGATTTCTTTCATCACGGAGTGGGTGAAAAGAGACTGACCACACTTCTCAGAATCTCTGAGAATACCTCCCTTACTTAAGTTGCACGCTATATTTTCGTGTTGGGAGTGAAAGAATTGGAAAGGTATTGAAAAAAAAAAAAAGATTTTCTGGGAATGGAGGCATGAGAAAGGGCAAACAGGATTCCAAACTGGATCATTCGCATTAAGAAACAGGGAGATGGCGCCGGAACTACAATAGTAATGTTGTCAAAACTTATTGTGATCATTTCACAATCCATACATTTACCAAACCATTATGTTGTACATCGAAAGCTAATGCAATATGATATGTCAGTGATATCTCAATAATAAAAATTTTTAAAAAACCACAATTGTAATCTAGATCCTGAATCTCACTCTCTGCATTCAGTCACTCAGGGCTTTAAGCAGTTGGTCTGTCCTTTCAAGACAATGCCTTGCAGAAGTGAACATTTCATTTCACAATGACATCCAAAATACAAATACTTGGCCTCTGAGAATGGGCAGAAAGGCTACCACGGGGCTTCAATTTTCAGGCAGAAATGGAATTTTTGAGGAAAGTTTAGAGTTGACTCATTAACCAAGACCATAAATGAATGTGCTTAAACAAAGTGCTCACTTACCAATTTCATATGAAAGATAGAAGAACTTTGAAAATTGGAGTTCCTGAGTGAACATATCCTATAAAATTTATCTCTATAATTGTTCCTACATGAGGGACAAAATCATGTAGTGCGAGCATGAAGTTCAGGGATGGATTAATTATGCAATGAGTAACATTGAAGGTGGCATACATCTTGTGAAAAGGGCTCTTCTTGAATTTATGACTGGAATACCCAGAGCATCTTGTCTAGACTGAATAATCTTCTGAACAACAATGATGAGGAGGTGTCATTCTTCATCTCTGTGAGCCTTTCTGCATTTCCAGGCTTCCAGGGGCCACAGTTCACCCACCTTCACACTGCTGTACTCTTCTGACTTGGTTATGATTCTGGAAGCTATTTATGCTGTTTTAAAGCACCTCTTTATTATTTATATTCTGGCATTTCATGTACAAATGCCAATATTACACACCTTACTTATAAATTTGTGAAGTTGACTCTGTATTTCCCCACTATTGGTAATGGTTTCTTTATTATTTGGAAGCCATTACCGAGATTCAATTTTATTTTTTTACTTTTTACATTTTTTTTATTGAGTTATAGTCATTTTACAATGTTGTGTCAAATTCCAGTGCAGGGCACAATTTTTCAGTTACACATGAACATAACACATACTCATTGTCACATTTTTACTCGTTGTGAGCTACCATAAGATCTTGTATATATTTCCCTGTGCTATACAGTATAATCTTGTCTATCTATTCTACATTTTGAAATCCCAGCCTGTCCCTTCCCACCCCTCACCCCCCTGGCAACCACAAGTTTGCATTCTATGTCTGTAAGTCTATTTCTGTTTTGTATTTATGCTTTGTTAATTTTTTTTTATTTTTTTTAGATTCCACATATGAGCGATCTCATATGGTAGTTTTCTTTCTCTTTCTGGCTTACTTCACTTAGAATGACATTCTCCAGGAACATCCATGTTGCTGAAAATGGCATTATGTTGTCATTTTTATGCCTGAATAGTATTCCATTGTGTAAATATACCACCTGTTCTTTATCCAGTCATCTGTTGATGGACATTTAGGCTGTTTCCATGTCTTGGCTATTGTAAACAGTGCTGCTATGAACACTGGGGTGCAGGTGTCTTTTTGAAGTAGGCTTCCTTCTGGACATATGCAACTTACTCATGAGTAAACTATAAGCCTTTACTTAAAAAGGGATGACACTAGAGTCAGTTACAATGTGTCAATTTCCAGTGTACAGCATAATGTCCCATTTTTATATATATATATATTTGTTTTCATGTTCTTTTTCAGTAAAGGTTATTACAAGATGTTGAATATAGTTCTCTGTGCTATATAGAACACATTTGTTTTTTAACCTATTTTTATATATAAAGGTTATCAGTTGCAAATCTCAAACTCCCAAATTTATCCCTTCCCACCTCTTTTCCCCTGGTAACTATAAAGAAAGATAAAGAAGGACACTAGAGTTTTTGACTTCTGTATTCCTATTTCCTTAGTCTTAGTTTGTCCCTATTAATTATTACTGCATGAACAAATAAGTGAACACATACTAGAAAAAAAGAGGTAGAATCTTTATTTATGGAACATCCTCCATGAGCCTAGGACTTTGGTTGGTACATTCTCTAGGAGAAGAAACTAAGATTCAGTGCACCTCATAAAATTAAGATCACACGACACCTCACAGAGGAGGAAAGATTTGAACTCAGATAGTTCTGGCTGCAAAGTTAACTCCCAAGGCACGTGGAATCATAATTCCTCGTAGAAATTGTTTGTTTGGATCATGTCCTATTAAAGGCCTCCAAAGGGCATCTTCTGCAATAACTATTCTGTATTTTTGTTCCTTAGGTGCTGTGCTACTTTCTAACATTTCTTTTATTTTTTTGTCTCTGATCTCTGGTGCCATGGAAGAAATCTGTCATTTCCAGGTCTGTCCCCAGGCACTTAACTTCAGCTCACCTTCCACTGACCTCTTCACACATTTATTTATTTATGTATTTATTTTTATTTTTTCAATTTTATCTTTTGAAATTTTTTTGGGGGGATGGGGGGTATTTAGGTTTATTTATTTATTTATTCATTCATTCATTCATTCATTCATTTATCTATTTATTTAATGGAGCTACTGGGGATCGAACCCAGGACCTCGTGCATGTTAGGCACGCGCTCTTCCACTGCGCTATACCCTCCCCCATCGTCACACATTTATATCTTAATAAATGTTAGTTTACTTCTTATCCTTGGCACACACTCCTTGCATGAGTCATTGTTTTAGTAAGAACGCCCTACTGTCTTCTGACACCACAGTCTCCTGAATGAAAGGATCACACGAGAGAAAACCGCTAGGTCTCTCTAGGGCCAGCCCGTTTCATGGTTTGTCCCATCCCTCCTCACGGAGTGTGAAGGAGTTAAAGTCATAATAGACCAGTGCAGAAAACAGCGCGGACAATAAAAGAGTCGGAAGAAATAGCTTTCTGTCCGGCCGCTTCTGCGGCAAGGCCTTTGGGAATATTGCAAACTATGACTCCATACACATTTATGTGCCCCTGTAAATATGTCACATGTAAATATTTTTCTGGAAGACTGCGAGGGCTGAGTCAATGTAGGACCGTTTTTCCTCCTGTCAGAAGCAATAGAATTTTTATTAGCATAATTTCCATTTCTCAGCACTGACTGTGGTATCTTTGATCAAACTAATTAGAAATAGTTACACTTTGTACTGTGAGATAGATCAAATTTATTAGAAAAAAATTATGTATGTGCACACATGGAAAATAAGTAGGGATATTAAATATAAAAATGTGACATTTACGCCACTGGTTGGAGTGAGGAGGCATTCTAATTAGATAGTGAATATTCTTAAAGTATGGGTTTTCTGTGTGAATTGCACCGTTCAGCTAAAACTACAATTGCTAATAGAACCAAATGCATAGAAGAGGGCAAAAAAAATTTTTTTTTAAGCACTGAAGTCAATCTGTATTTATTGGTCCACTGTAATGTGCCTTTGCTAGACGCTGTAATGAGGAAAATGGGTTTCAGGTATTGGGAAGTTTTTAAATACACCTTGTGGATGAGGATCACCCTAATCAGCTAGTATACACAATGGCATGTTTTAGTCCTTTCAGATGTGTGTTAAAATAAAAAAACTGATGATGTTCAGAGAGAAGATGGGAGACGTGTCTATGGAAGGGGCGAGACTCACGTGGTTTTGAAAACTGAGCTGGGGAAATAAGACAGCGGTGGGGAGTATATGTCACTGAGAGAATGGAGTAAAAGCTGGAGCTTTACCTCCTGCACCCGGGGACTTACATCACCCAAGATGGAGAGACTCAGACCCCAGTGATGAACAGGCGATGTATCTAGTGAATATTTTTGAAATTTCGTGCGGCAGATACAAGGCTAGAAGCTGAGCGGGACGAGTGAGCTAGAAGTGCTGGGCGTGGCCGTGGCGGTTTCTCTGGCGGTTGTTGTCAAGACTTTCAGCATCCTTATTTAGACCCAACCTCGGAGTTCGTGAGAAAAGGGGCTTTCCCGGTCTTGGCAGCTGTGAAAAGTGTTCCTGTGACTTCTGTAATCTGTATGTCCCCACCCCTGACCAGTCTGTGATACAAATGGGGTCATTATTACGATAACCCGCACTGCCTGCAGGCCTCAGGTTTCTCAGCGCCGTCTCCATCAGGGAGCGCTGAGGGTCACACGTACCATGGAAGCCATTAGCGTTCACATACAGCACCTCTTGGCGTCCATCTCCGTGGCTGTGGCATCTAATGCTCTCTAATGACGGAGACCCCTAACTCTGGGTTCCAGCAAAGCCGCACTCACAAGCTGCAGCTAAATCTTGGTAACTTGCACCTGCTGAGAACCTTGGTAAACTTATATTGAACTAGAATTAATACCTGTTCTTCCCTGGAGATCCAGAAGAAAGCAGTCGTATAACTTCCCAGCTCTTCGATCTCTTCAATTTAGAGCCTCCTGCCTCACTTGATGGACATTCAAACATGGCATCGTAGTTGTCATTCCTCTTGAAGCTAGGAGAAAGTGTCCCTCCTCACAGGACCTTTCTTTTATTTAAATTTATTTTTTATTGAAGTGTAGTTGACTTACAATATTAGTTTCAGGTATACAGCAAAGCCATTCAGCTAAACATGTACATACATTTTTTTTTCAGATTCCTTTCCATTACAGCTCATTACATGAAACTGAATACAGTTCTCTGTGCTATACAGTAGGTTCTTATTGCTTATCTATTTTATATATAGTAGTGTGTATCTGTTAATTCCAAAGTCTTAATTTATCCCTCCCCCACCCTTTCCCCTTTGGTAACCATAGTTTGTTTTCTATGTCCATGAGTCTGTTTCTGGTTTGTAAATAAAATTCATATCTCTTTTTAGATTCCACATGTAAGTGATATCAATGATATTTCTCTCTCTGTCTGACTTACTTCACTAAATATGATGATCCCTAGGTTCATGCATGTTGCTGCCAATGGCAAGAGTTCATTCTTTTTTATGGCTGAGTAATATTCCATTATATATATATACACACACTGCAGCTTCTTTATCCAGTCATCTGTTGATAGACATTTAGGCTGCTTCCATGTCTTGGCTATTGTAAATAGTGTTGCTCTGAACATTGAAGTGCATGTGTCTTTTTTGAATTTTGGTTTTCTCTGGCTATATGCCCGAGAGTGGGATTCCTGCATCGTATGGTAAGTCTACTTCTAGTTTTTTAAGGAAACTTCATACTGTCCTCCATAGTTACTGCACCAGTTTCCATTCCGACCAACAGTGCAGGAGGGCTCCTTTTTCTCCACACCCTCTCTGGCATTTATTGTTTGTACACTTGTTGATTATGGGCACTTTGACACATGTGAGGTGATAATCTCATTGCAGTTTTGGAAACATACTCAATATCTGTCCTCACAGGAACTTGCTTTCACTTGCTTTTCAATGACCGCATTTTCACTTTGGCAGTTCTGAATGTCTCAGTTAATTTTACTATAATTTTTTTTTGATTGGTAGGCAAAACGAGGTATATTTTCAGTCATTTGAAACTCAAAAGTTGCATCATGTACCTACTCTTGAAAAATCCTGTTTCCTTTTGCCCTGACCCCTCTCCCCACTTTTTGTTGTTGTTGTTGTTGAGAAATACACAGAGACTGATTCAAAGCAACATTTCTCTTTGAGAAAAATTAACCTGCGTTGGCAAGAGTCAGTAGAGGTGACGATGTTTGTTATTTGAATTACTGGCAAGTAAGCGACCATCTGCACAGTCACGTAGGAAAGGCACCGTTATAACTTTTAGCCAGTGGGGAGCAATCAGGCGGGAAGCAAGAGTATGACCCCTTTTATTGCATTCCCCTTCTTCTGGTGCTGCTGTGAACATTGGGGTGCATGGGTCTTTTCAAACTGGAGTTCCCTCCAGATGCATGCCCAGGAGTCGGGGTGCTGGGTCATACTGTAAGTCTGTTTTCAGTTGTCTAAGGACTCTCCATACCACACATGGAAATTCTTGTCCTGTGCAGCCCCAGTGATCCCACATGCCCAGCCTTGTCTCTCATCCCTAGCACCTAGACAAACACACTTTCTCCAAGAAAGCAGTTTTGAAACGTATCTTCTCCGAGATGTTTATACTGAGTGAATGTTGTACATATGTGTACACTTGTGCACCTCTTCTCTTGTTTTTAGCACATTTAGCATATTTATTATTCAGTAATAGTCAATACATTTTAGCTTTAAGAAACATAAAATGAAATGAGAGGGCAAGAGAAATAGTCCTACATTGGCTCAGCCCTCCCAGCCTTCCAGAAAAATATTCACACGTGACGTATTTACGCACTAAAAGGTGTTATACTCTGGCTTCCCACCAGTCTTTACTTTCTATTTTAAAACACGTACCGAAGTCAAATTCACACAGCGGTAACCATTTTAAGGTGAATACTGCAAAGGCTTTTAGTACACTCAAAATGTTGTGAAGTCACCAATCCTTGGTAGTTTAAAAACATTTTCATCACTCCCAAACAAAACCCGGCACCACTGAGCGGGAAGCCTCACTGCCTCGGCCTTGCCCCCCACAGCCACCGTTGGCTTTCTGTTCCTGTGAGTTTTTCTATTCTGGATACAGACTACAGTATAGTGTAAACATAGCTTTAATATGCACTGGGAAACCAAAAAAAATGGGCGTGGCTCATTTTATTGCAACATTCGCTTTATTGTGGTGGTCTGGAACTGAACCCACACTATTTCTGAGGTATGCTTGTAATCAGAGTAACCAGATAGTAATCTGGGTAAAGGTTTTAAAAATAATTTAGTGACGATAGAAATATAATTTTATACACGTTAAGGAAAGAGAACCTTTCATTAACAGGACAAGTTTGCAGACGGATGGGGGTTCCGAGAATCAGATACCTAGGGCATGCAGATGCTGAGCAGGGCGGAAGCTCATTGGTTTGACGACATTTATGAAAGACTATGTAACTATACCCCAAGGTGTTGATTTCAAGGCATCAGGGAGTTGCCCAGTAAGTGTCTTTGTTTTCCTAATAGACCGTACTGGATCTACGTCCTATGGTCTTGAATTTGTCTACAATCTTTTAAACTGTTTCTATTTCCACTTTGTGTATTAAAATGGAAATACTAGATTTTACAACTGTTGAAAAACAAATGGCCCCTAGAACGTCCTTGAGAAAATTCACCCATTCCTGACCTTTCAGATTATGAGTGAATGAAACTTTCACTTCATCAGCACCCACATGAACCCAGCTGGACCAATAACATTAAAGGAGGAATAAATAATGAAAAAATTGCTCCCCAAAGAAAACAACAAGAACACTGCATCACTATGCTGGGAAATTTACCCAGAAGTCTCCCTTGGGGTTTGACTGACACCGAAAAACAGGTAAGTCTCTTAGCATCGATGCCACGTCACAAATCCAGTGCTCTCACCGGCAGCTGTGTGCGTCTTCACCTCTGCAATACCGGGAGCCATTCCTAAGAGATGAGAAGACACGACTGTTCTTGTCTGCTAAGGAAGGAATGTCATCGGGCACACGTAATGGATTTGGATGTCCAAGAAACTGTCATTTGGATATAGGACAGATGGAGAAACGAGAAGAGCTGGAAAGATAATCTAGAGGTGGAGGGAATTCAGTTTGTTCCTTGAGAAGACTTCAAAATAGGTACTGCTAACTAGACCACAAAAATAGTTCCTTGCCAGAATAGTTCTGTCATCTTGAACAAATGTTTATCATGCGTACAGCACAACTATTGTAGAGGCCTGAAAAGAAGCTGAAGACCTCACAGCCTTCACGAAGCTGTTCCAAAGGGAAACATAGGGCCTAGGAAATTGGGTTTTGACACAAGATGCAATCAGATTAGTAGCAGGGTCCACGTGGTTGAGATTGAGTTGTAAGAAAATAAGTTAAATTTATTCTTAAAAAGCGTATGCGAGACAGTTAGGACCCTGGGACACAGGTTAGACGGTGATAAGATTTGATACCTGGGTAACAGCAACTTGCATGCTTTGCAGAGCTAGCTTCTGGGAAGAAGTCTTGTAATCAAGGCCAACGAACGTCACTGATGGAACATGATCAGTTGAACTTGAATCCTTTTCCTTTTAGAAATTCAGTGTTACTAGAGCTTTTCTGAGATGGTAGAGGTTAGGTGGCAGGAAAGAACATGGAGGCTATAGCAAAGGGGACGTCCTGTGCGGGGTCGGGGGTCAGCACTGGTGACACAGGCGAACACGAAGGCCAGGACTGACGAAGGCAGTGGCTGGTTTTGAAGCAGCGCGTGGCCGAGCCTGGAAGCCCTGTGCTGTCCCAGCCACCCTGAAGTGGCAGAAGGGCTCTGGGAACAGCGGCTGAGAGACTGAGACGCGCCAAGGAGGACCAGCCCCGCAGACCCGAGTGCGGGACTCCCCCCCCACCGCCCACTGTAGGGAGCCGGGCCGGCTGGGCTGTGACTGCAGCGGTGAAGAATGAAAGCGAGTTTCTGGGGACCGAGGTTTCAGTGGTGACTCTGAGGCACAGTGACCAGGAATGGGTTTGACACAGCTCTTCTTTCCCAAAGCAACCAGAAAAAGGGGGCCCTTGGAGGGCAGGTTTCTGGAGCTCGGCTTTCTCCGGAACATACCCCCACGTGTGTGTTTGTGTGCGCGCACTTGCGTATTCTATGCAAAAACATTTAGTGGTCCCTGTGTGATGACACAGGCATGTTCTTAGTGGCAGGTGATATAAAGATGGATGAAAAAAGCGGCGGTCCCTTACACACATGTGTGGGCACCAAATGTCACTTTATAATTCACGTACCTGTTCTCATCTCACCTACATCACATAGTCCCACTTGACAAATGATGAGGGCACAGCCAGGAAACAGAGATGGTTGATGAGCTGGGAGAGGGGCTAGGACTGGGATCTGCTGATCAAAATTGTGTCCTAATTAATATCTCCAAATCCAGTCAGGTTATCTCTGTGCTTAATTCCCAAAAGGGTTGCCCGTTACCATTAGAATAAATGACAAAACATACAAGAGAGGTTAACGCGTCCTGGTCCCTGGTAAGCCCTCCAGGCTGCTGTCTGGGCACTCACCCACACATCTCTCCTTTGCGGGCAGCCCGGTCTTCATCCAGCCCCTCAAGCACGCAGCCTGAGGATCCCGTACCCCTTCACGACACTTGTCCTAGTTGTATTAGTAACTACAAGTAAGGATTTATTTAATCTCTGACTTCCCAGCTAGATGGTAATTCCTGTATTGGCAGTTTCACATCTGTCTTGCTTTCTTGCTCTGTGCCCAGTCCTTTGCTCAGTACCTGGGGCAAAGGAAGGGTTCCCCGCTTTTGTTAAGTCACACACTAACTCTGAATAAGAACATGATCTTCCTAGGAACGCGGACAGCCCCAGCTGCCGGACCGTCTCTCTGAGAGCAGGCGGAGGCAGCCTGTGTGGCTTCCACCCATCTCTCCAACTCTGATCTGAGAGTCTCCAGGACAGTTGCTTCTCCCTCTTCCCATCTTCTCTCACACCTGCTCTTAGAATCACACAATCAACATTTCGTTACATTCATTCTTTTTATAAAAAGAAATGCACATTTCAAAAGTACATTTTCTTTTACTTCCACAAGATTTAAGATTTTTTTAAAAAAGAAATTCTGGAAGTTTTCCTCCTGTCATTTCTATCCAGAGTCTCGTGCCTGCGGGGCACCTTTGAGGTGATGGTAACAGTGTGCTGACGTGGGCTTGGAAGCCACTGAAGCGCAGAGAGCAGTTAGGAGACAAAGGTTTTTGATGAAAGCGTGTGGTTTGGAGCTGATCAAAGCGAGGGCTTAGGAAAGGCGACCCCTTCCTTTTCTTTTCTTTCTTATATTTTTTTTTAAGAGGCTGCATGTCTAGAGATTGTGGTGAACGTTTCAAAACAAATCTGAGCAAAAAACAGAGTAGATATCTGTCTCTCAGGACACATCTGTGAGAAATGTACTGACAAAGTCAATCTGAAAACGAATAAGAAAGTCAAGGTTAATAGGAGACATATTGTTTGAGAACTCCAAACCCAAGATTCACAGAAGTTCTGATTGAACTTCTTGTGTAAAAGCAACACAGAAAGAGAGGCAAACTCCACTGGAATTTAAATCACTTACAATCATCTGTGTATTTGGTCCCTCTTATTCAAATATTTTTGGAGTTTTCAAACAGGGAATTTAATCAACCCAACAGTACAGGACTTGGCAATCTGACGGAAAGGGAATAATTGAATAGACTTTCTTCTATCAACATGAATAGGACTTGTGGACTGAGGGAAACTGTTTGTTCCCTTTTCATTCCACATCATAAATCTATACAACTGAACAACCTTGTTCTGAAAATCCCTTTCAGACAGGGAACATGAGGCTCTTAATCTCAAAGTCCCGTGTCCCCACCTGTATTGAGCTGATAGGTTTGTTTTTTTCTTACTAAACTGAGTCCAGAGAATTTTTTTCTTTTTTTTTTTGGCATGCCTATCAGTTGTAGAGTGTCTGGCTTCTATAAGGCACTGTTTAAAAACGAAAGGATAGAAGAGAAAATTCAAGAAGATGTTATTGTGAACAATAATATTTTCAAAATGGTATTTGGCAAAACATGAATGTCCGTCAGCCACAGTTCAGAAAAATGCATTTTTAAGCAGACTTGACTTGAGTAGGAACAAAGATGGTGAACTCCCCGCTACAACGTATTTCCAGAATCTGCCTTGTGGAGTAACTGATGTTTCTTTGTTTGTTTTAATTTTGGGTAAAGGCATCACTGGCCTCTGCTAAAGTACGGATGGGGTGTCTGTGATACGAGTAATGCATTAAGCCAATATCAGCTACGTGGACTGGTGTATGAGGTGTACCAAGGCAAGACTAGTTGAAGGATGGAGATGTAGGTAAGATACATTTTGACAGGAGACAATGGGTATTGTGATTCTGGGCTTATCCTCTGAGAGGAAAATGTTTACAATCACCCCAAGGTAAGAAGATAGTTGTTGAAAGGGACAGAGGTAGAAGAGGTCAACTGTTTAATTTACCATTTTGAAGTGGACCCACTGCAGACAGTTCAGCCCAACGTTGTGGCTAAATTCGGAGTCCCTGTTGGCTTAGGATTCTTTGCTAGGATATGGAAAGGAATGACAGAAATGAGAAAAGAATCAGTGTCACAGAGGTGTCACTGCAGTGGCACAGATATATATCTTTTCTCTCCAAGACTTGCAATGAGCTACGTTCACGTAACGTTGGCTGCGTTGATGAGCTGTGCTGGTTACTCTGCAGTGCAGTTGTTTTTCCGTCTCTAAATCTGTTTGGAAGCTAAAACTAAGACCACAGGCACAAAGAGTTTCCTGTCAGTGTTGGGCAGGGCAGGAGTGTGGGTTATGTGGATACGGTCATGCTTGCTCTCTTCATAAAGTAGATGAGAGTCTTTCCTTGGTTTTATTTATTTCTCTCAACTCCATACCCTTCCCCATTCTACATCAAAGTTTACACTATCTCAATACGTTCTGTTAGTTTTTAATGCAAGTGGATCCAGGAATGTTCATCAGTTACACTCCGCGTCCAATAATTACAAAATGTTATTCTCTTAGAACAGTTGGATGGGCGTGTTGGGACCTGGGAAGAGGTGGAGGTGGGTGCAGAGCACACTTTCCTTTACTTCTTCCTCACAGTTTCTTGAGTTCTTAATATATTCCAGACACTGTAGAAAAGGTCCCTGATTTAAACCCCACAGTTATCTCAGTTATCTTTAAAACCGACATGGCTTTTACCTTAGAGATAAGAAGACTGAAGTGCGAAGCCGTGGGTTCTCTCACTGCGCTTTCGGTGACTCATTAATCTTCTCGTGGCGACTGGGTTAAAAGAAGCGCCATTTCCGTGCTGTGAGCAGACACAGGTCCACCCAGCTGCCCGGACCTCGGAGTCGGGCCGAACACACACCTCTCATTTCCTGTTCTGCATTGATCCTCAACAAAGATAGGTTCTAGAAAGGAATTCGGTGCGATCTGATACTGAAACTGAACTACCTTAAGCTGGTAATTGCCTGGATTCTGGCAGAGGGGGAGCATCGTGGTGTTTGTCTCAGAAAATAAAACATTCTGTGCTAACTCTCCGAGTTCACTGAGGAGCCCAACACGGTAGGACCTGCTGTTAAGTAGCTTGCTCAAGACCACATCCGCACAAAGGGGCAGAGCTGCGATTGGAGCCCAATTCCCTGAGAAACAAAACCAGAGATCTGGGCTATCGAACACGATGTCTGGTGTCCGTATAAGGAAGTACAGTAGTGCCAGGGTCACTGGATAACCATAGTCAATCACACTGACAACGACTTCATGGATATTAGCATCTTTGCTAATTAACATCATTGACACGTTGACCGCCCACTGTGGATCACGTGCCCCTGCGGATACACAACTGTCACCCAGATTTGGGTGACGTGGCGATCAGCGTGTTAAACTGTGCCTAGTTAATCCTTCTAGGTACTCAAATTTTTATTAAGCATGGAGTCTATGAAATATATTTAGTTAGGAAAAAAAAGCCCCTAATTTTCAGGAGTTTATAGTTTCTAGTTGGGAAAAGAAGACGTATATTCAATGTTTCCCTGAAGCAACTCAGCTAGCATCAACAAACTAAAGATCTTTGCGTTCCTCTTTTGGAAGCATTTTAAAATTCTCAATTGTGATTTTGCTTGCAAGCAAGTAAAGTTTATGCCCACAATAAAATGTGTTGGTTTAATTAAAAACTCTGGACCTTAAATAAATGGCTACTTTGATTTCTCTGGTTGCTTTTTTGTATTTCAGTTGTTATTATTTAAAAAAATTCCCATGATGTTTTTATAAATATTTTTATGAGCATTTTATTATCCCATGCATTTTATTCATTTTACTGTTACTTGCCTTTTCAAAACCATTTTTAAGAGACAGAACAAGTGAAAAAACATCATTGTATTTCAGAATGTAATTGCTTTAGTAGATTGGCTTAGCCAAAAGTCACCATAATAATGAGAAGTCCCATGAGATCCAGAAAATTGTTGATCCACTGCCAGTTTGCTGCCTAATTTGCTTATAATCAAAATAGTTTTCAAATAGTGCTATTGGTAAAATATGGTCACAAAGTCAGCAGGTTTTATAAAGGTTTTTTTCCTGTATCATCCAATGAAAGGTTTAATGCATTATTTTTTTTTATAATGTAATGGACATTAGTATTTTCTGAGTAATTTTTCTAATACATTTATTTTAAATGAAATTAGATCATCTAAGTGAACTTTACAAATTGATTCTCCATAATATTTCAGTGTGAATTCCCAGCATAATGCACACAGGAGATTTGATAAGGAGGTGCTCCAACGACCATTACGGAACTTTCAGAATCATTTTTACTCCAAATGCTAACTGAGAATTGCAGTCTCAATATTTATTAATATGAAAAGCGCATCTCAGTAGAGTTCTGAGTGCTACAGCAAACTTTGAAGAATTGAAACTTAATATGTTGCATAGTGCATGCAAAGTCTCAAGCTGTCTTTTGTAACTGCTTTGAAGGATTTAAATAAAACCACTTGTTTGTGTCATTTATATGTTGTTTACTCCAAGGTCGAAAATAATAAAACACATTTTTCTGTATTACAGAAATTGTTTTCTTGTAGCCGTTAATAACCTGTAGAATTTATATACATTATAATGTCAAAGTAAATTACTTTTATGAGACGAATGACCTTGTGTCAGTGACTTAGTCAGTAAGGGGCCATAACTGTTGGTGGAATGGAATCCATTATTCTGAAATGTTTGGCTTTATTTAAACTGAATGGTATCACAAACAGCATCCTTGTCTCTGAGTTCATGGTGCCACCACTACCTCTGATAACTAATATGAGATAGATCCATGTTTTACTATGTTCATTTCTATGTTATTTGTGAACTTCTCTGTTTACTGATATTTCTATTAATGGTTTGTCAAATTCGGTAAGACTGCTTCCATGTTGGGGACCCAGTTCTACTCAGAGTCCAGAATTCAAATGGCACTTTCAAGTTCTGCTATGTGGGTCCTATGAGCTAAGCCAACTGTGAACATTCACAGTTATTAATTGATCTGAGTGGTTGCCATCCTAAACCACTCTTTCAGAGTGTTTTGTTCATTGTATCTTTGCTAACTGTTTTTCTATTTATTTCACCATTTAAGTAATTATTCCCTTAGTTAGTGAATATTTTTAAGAATAGAATTGGGAAGCAGGATAATGTGATGGAATAAAGTACCCAGTAAGGACTGAAGACACCTTAGATTTAGTCTATATCTGCTTTAAATTAGTGTTGAGCTATGAGGACTGCTGTAACAAAGTACCGCAGGCTGGGAGTTTAGACAACAGGGGTTAATGTTCTCACAATTCTAGAGGCTAGGAGTTTGAGCAAGGTGTTGACAGTGCTGGCTTCTTCTGAGGGCTCTCCTTAGCATTTCGATAACCATCTTCTCCCAGTGTCTTTATGTGGTCGTGTGTGTGTGTGTGTGTGTGTGTGTGTGTGTGTGTGTCCAACTTTCCTCTAATAAGGACACCAGTCATATGGATTATGACCCACTTTAATGACCTCATGTTAACTTAATTACCTCTTGAAAGAACCTATCACCAAACACGGCCATATTCTGAAGAACTGGGGTATTGGGGCTTCAACCCATCCATCTGAGAGGGACAAAAATTAGCCTGTAACCACTGGCTTTGGTAAATTTTTTGGCCTCAGTGGCTTTGGTGTTCTTTTCCCCTGAAAACCTGAGGCCCTAATTTCTACATGGTCTCACATCCCTGACAACCCTGATGATCTGTAACTATATCTATCAGCCATTTATCAAATAAGGTGGGAAAATGTATTGTTGAAAAATATATTTGATTTAGAACATATGCAACATGTTGACTGATGATCTTAATGATCATAATAAAAATGGAGATTTTAAATGCCTTCTGAGTCAATAAAATTAATTACATGTACACATATATTCATTGAAATTATTTGAAAATCAGAAATTTATAGCTGGTATTTGTGTATGTACTCATGTGCAATTCACTTGGTAGTTTGTAATAAATTTTCATGTTTTTTTTTAACAAATCTTGTGCGCTTAGAAGGACAAGCACTGCATCTATTTATTTTTACAGATAAACAAAATTTAGTGATTAATATCTAAGACCTTATACTTAGTAAGCACCAGAACTAAGACTTGGAGTTAATCAGATGTCGAACTTTGTTCTTTACCTGCCATACTATGCCCATCCCCTGGGAGAAATAAAAATAAAATAAAGAAAATTATGAGCAAACCTACTTTTTAAGCCCTTGACAAATTTAAATGGAATATTAACCAAAAAGTAAAAGAATGTAAGTCGTTTGAGAAAAAAAATGAGTTGTTAAATTGATAGGGTTGAGAAAAGATGATGTTCACTGGAATAAATAAACAGAGAAGAATTATCTGTTACTCTCAGCTAAGGGGTTAAAAAATTCTCAGAGAGAATTCAGTGTGGAAAATGAGGAGATAGAAAAACAAATTGAAATGAGGGCAGTAAATTTAATGTATGAGATTATAAATGAGAACTTTAATATTAACCTAAATTACAACATAAATGAAAAGACTAAATCAGCATATCTAGTTAGCTGAGATTTGTTGCAGGTGAGTGAGGAAATCAGACAATTCCAAACTAAACCTCATGCTCATTATCTAGGGTACAGACAAAATGACTTCAAAGTATCATTAAACTTTCTCCATCAGCAAAATTGTTTATCACATTTTGGTTTTATGTATGCTGTGAGAAAAATGTTTCCCAAAGTAACGCTGTAGTCATTTCATTTCTTATATATGTGTCAGTCTATTTAAATACGTCAACAGTTAATCTTAGAATTGAGTAATTAGCAATCATGCATTGTCAAATTATAAACCGCTTTCCTCGTTCATGGTGAATTCTCGCCTTTCCGTCTGTCCATTCATTCCTTCCCTTGCCAGTGGTGGGTGTTCCAAACAGTTGTCCCTTACGTTGGTGCCATGTTGGCACTTGCTCCAGCCTGATTTTTAAGCGGACCCTCACAGAGCACTTGCTAAATGCTCGACAGCGATCTTAATCTTTATCAGTGTTAACTCACTACAAATAGCACCTCGTGAGTCTTCTGTCTCAGTTATTTGTAATAAAGATTTTAAGATTTCAACATAGCAACCCAAGTCCCAGACAGCTGATCCAACTGATTTTCCAGCTTCCTTCCTTCCCGACCACCGTCAGACACCACACTGTGGATTGAGGGTTCCTTCATGATCTCCATCCCGGGTTGAGTATCAGGAGGTGGACAGTGCAGTAAAGTCAGTAAGTGAGTCAGCGCACAGCACGCGGGCTTTAGAGCGTCGCTCTGTCACTGACAGTGGTGGAGCCCTGCTCCCTCCTCATCGCGGATTGTCTAATCAAGACGTAAATGCGTATTGTCACAACTCAGACTGCTAGTTACAGATGACGGCTGCCTATTGCTGGCTAGAGTTAATGAATGGGCATACTCATATCTGGAAAAAAACTGTATCCTCAGTTTGAAGCGGAAAGTATGCCGGCAAGGACTCACATTCAAGACAGTCAGCGCAGGCAGGCAGGTGCTTAGTGATGCCATAGCAAGATAACTCATCAGGGAACCGAAAGGAGAGAAAAGCGTTAAGTGAGCGGATTGCTGGGTCCTCGTCCCCTGTTGAGTTCCATCTCTCCTCCTCCCTTTTCATGCCAGGGTCACCTGCCAGTTTTCAGATTTATTCCTTGCCCCCTCCACCTGAATATTTGTCTGCTGTGTCTCCTGTTCCCTTTGCAGCCCCGTTCTTTGATACATCTAATTAAAGAAGTTAATTTGCTAAGTGACATTCGCGGGTGATAGTCGCTTAATGTCTCTCCCTTTGTAGAATGTATCTTAATACACACAGACATACGTGCACATGTTCATATGCCACGTCTCTGTGAGGGACTGCAACGCCTTTCCCTGGGGAAGGGCAGGTAGGCAGGAAGTCAGATCTTTCAGAAAGAAGGCTTTGCTTTTTGTGTAGCGAAAGCTCCCACCGTTGATTAGTATTGAGGAATGCTTGTCCCATTCTGGCGATTGAGCAGTGACTGGAAAGAAGTAGGAATGATAAAGGCGGAAGAGGAAGACTACTGGGAAAGGCAGCAGACGTGGCTCAAACTTTTCTGGCCAAGTAGAATTTCTGCAGGTTTATTGATTTTCTTTTTTTGAAATACAGTTGGAAAGGCTTCCTTCAAGTTTGGGAGCGAGAACATTTTTAAGCAAGGCTGTGGCCAGGACATGTTTATGGTTGACACTGTGTCATTTCCCTGTTCATGGTACCTGTTGGGGGAATATGTTTATATCCTTCTCAGTGTTGGCATTTACCAAGCAAACACGCCACTTGGAAAGGGTGATTTATTTCTTTGCACCATTATGTTCTGGAAGACTTTCAGGTTACAAGAAGTCTTTGGAATTAGAGCCCATGATTTTAAGATTAATAACAGTAATTACAGGGCTCTGTTATGGCAGAAAAAAGATGTTAGCTTGCCTGTGAGATTAAATATGAAAGGTCCATGGTCCAGGGGAATAATAAAAGTTTGTTCTTTCTGCAAGGACACCACCAGAGTGGTGATGAGGTTAAAGCTTTTTTTTCCCTGAGGCTGTGATGATTCTCTGTAACCTGGCCCTGAAGACCAATTCAGGTCGTAATCACTTCTGTTTGGTCCTTTTTTTCTGTGATGCCGACTCTCACCTGGGAAATTAGGATTGTGTTGACCCTTTTCTCCCCAGCCACTTACTTCAAAGTTTGCAGTGATTTAAAATGCTCCCTCCAGGAGCTGCAGCTGACGGAGCCGCCAGCTGGTTAGGCGGCAGTGGCAGGATAGTCGTTTCTCATGATGATGAGAGGCCAGAACTGGGCAGAGGCTGGAGAGTCCACCTATACTTTGGGGGAACAAGAACTGTACCCCCGCAAAAGCCTTCATGCATTTTTAATGACAGAAAATGGCAAAGTTAGAAGAAACTCTATTGATTTTGTCCCATTTCTGTAAACTTTTAAGGGGCCCTTTGGGAAGTTGGGAGGGGCAAAGGCAAGATAAAGTAAATGAGATTGGAAAAAACATATCAGGAAGTGAGCTTAGAACGGAGTGAATGAAGAGGCATGGACCTAGAAAAATACAGAAAGAGGGAGAGAATGACTTGGAAGAACAGAGGTGGAAAAGGAGAAAAGGAGAAAGAAGAGGTGAGAGGAATGGGGGATCAATTGACAGGAAGGAGAGTGGGGAAGGCTAGCAGCATTGATGGCTGGAAGTGGAGTGATGCAGATGGAACACAAAGGAAGCGAGAGGGAAAGGGGGCACAGAAATGCAATTCTTGTCTCTATCCCATCATCCTTTTTACTCAAGAGAAGGACCTGCAGTTCAAGCCCAAATGTAGAGTCTCAGGGTTGTATCAACCGTGCTCTTTAAGAAGAAGCGATACATTTAGAAATATGGAAACAGGTCATGCTTGAAACTGGTCCTCAGGATGGACAAGAAAGACAACAATGACAAGTATTAAGTATGGCAGGGCACTGGGAAGCCCAGATTTGGAAGGTCATCTAGGATGCTCAGTGCTGGATGTTACGTTCCTTTGTCACCTCTTCAGGAGACTTTAAAGTCCTCCATGGACGTCGTGCTTCTTTTTTTTTTTAATTTTGAAAAAAATTTTTATTGGAGTGTAGTTGATTTACAATGTCAGTTTCAGATGTACAGCAAAGCGATTCAGTTGTAATATATTGTCTTTTCAGATTCTTTTACATTATATGTTATTACAAGAGATTGAATATAGTTCCCTGTGCTGTACCACAGGTCCTTGTTGTTTATCTATTTTATATACAGTAATGTGTGTCTGTTGATCCGCAACCCCTAATTTATCCCTCCCTGCCCTTTCCCCTTTGGTAAACACAATTTGTTTTCTATGTTCATGAGTCTATTTTGGATTTGTAAATAGAATTTGTATCTCTTTTAGAGTCCACATGTAAGTGATAGCATATGATATTTGCCTTTCGCTGTCTGACTTCACTCAATGTGATAACTGCCTTTCTTCTTTTGTTTTAATTGAAGTACAGTGAATTACAATGTGTCTGTTTCTGGTGCACAGCACAATGTCCCAGTCATGCAGAGACATACATATATTCGTTTCCATATATTTTTCCATTAAAGGTTATTATTAAAATCCTCCGTGGACTTCATGCTTCTGCATGAACACCATCTGGTAAACTTCTTTCTCTCCTGACTCCTGTCCTCATCCTTGTCACCAGTCTTCAATCTCTTTCCCTTTCCCTCATCTCCTTTTCAATCTGTAGTAGATTAAATTATGGTCCCCAATTCGTCACCCTTCTTGCATTCAGAAGCAGGGTGTGTACTCTCCTACTCTTTGCCTTTGGGCTTGGCTGCATATCTGCTTCGGACCAATGAGATGTTGGCAGATACGATGCAGACAGTGGCTTCATATATACGTACGTGATTTGATCTTTTCTCTCACGCTTCTGCTATTGCCACGAGAAGAACGTGCCCACGTGTCCTTCAGGTTCTGAAAGAACGAGACACAGATGGAGCAGAGCTGAGGTAAACTGGTGCCAGGGAGCCAAGCCCAGCAGAGCACAGCCACGATGAGCAGAACTACTCCAGCTAAACCACAACTGCGTGAGCAGGAGCTAGTGCGCGTTGTTTTAAGACATCAGTGAGCTTTTCGTGTTGGTTGTTACAGCCTTTTTTATTCTAAATCATTTATTCATATATTTTAATGCTGCCTTCACCTAGTTTTGAGGCCATGGCTAGAGGCCAGTCAGTTCCTCTTTTTGAGCAGCTGATTCAAGTCCAAACTCCACTGTTTCCTTTGTCAGGCTCTCACACTCTGGGGCTACTCGGCATTCAGTCTAATACCTCTAGGGACGGACACTGGGCAAATTAGACGATGCACAGGGAGCCAGAGAAACCCAGCTAGCCGCACTCCACTTGCCATACACGTTGCTCCGTTCAGCTCCAGCTTGCTGTGACCCTGTCCCTGGGGGCCAACCTCTGTGTGGTCCTGCCTTCTGGTCTCTCATTTGGAGCTGTAATAAAGGAAGAGTTCTGCCTTTCATCTATCTGAGTGTCAGGGTGTTGTGTCTTGCTGTCAAAACAATCTTTAAACTTTATAAAACAATTGTTCTCATCAATATTATGATTGATATGTTAACTCCCATTTAAACATGTGGAGAGAAAGAAACAACTTTGTTTGCCGTAGTCACTATCTTGCCTATTGGGCAAAGCTCGCACTTCAGATAATCTCATATTTTATAGGTCGGCCTGTCAACTGGTCACTTTGGGGCCAAGTGCTCTTTACAACTGAGATATCCTGTTGTAAACAGAGAAGTCGTGTCACCAGGTAGAGAAGATGAATTTCGATGCTGAAGAGGTGACCTGCGGTCGCTTTTCTCAAGATAATTGGCTTGTGTAGCAAAACCACTCAGCCCCTTGCCCCCCTCAGATCTCAAACACCTTTCTTGTTCTACGTGATGTGAATATTGAGGTTCTAAATGTTACTATAAGATTCTAAAAAATCATATATTAGGAAGTACGAAATAATCGTAGAGCATTGTAGCCACATTGTAGTAGGGAAGGACAACCTGACTCCGTATTCGATCTGTTCTTTAGCTCTAACCCTGTGCTCTGTTCCCTGTGCTGAGTCATGCTGCTTCTGCACCTTTTGTAAAAGGATGTTGATTCTAGCCTGAAATATACACGATAGCGCATTTCTAAGGGTATAAGCACTTTAAGGGTATGACACTTTCTCATTCATATAAAGATTAAAAAGTTGCAGAATAGAAAATAACACTTGCCTTGTTGGAGGTTTACAGGGACATCGTGACCTGACCCAGGTGGACAGCTGTGAGAACAAGGGATTCCAACACCAAGAAGTTTGCAACAACCAACCCCATCCCCTCCCCTTTTTAGTATAAAAGGAGCCTGAATTCTGACTTGGGGAAGATGGTTCTCTAGGACATTGGTCTGCCATCCTCTCAGTCTTCTGGCTTTCTGAATAAAGTCATTGTTCCTCGCCCCAGCACCTCGTCTCCCGATTTATTGGCCTGTTGTGCAGCGAGCAGAATGAGTTTGGACTCAGTAACAGTATTAGCAGGGAGAAGAAAACAATTTAATTTCCTTCAATAGACAGCATAGACCGGCCACTTGCGTTCTGTTCCTCTGACTCCTGTCCTTTCCAGTGTGTTGGGTAGAGAAAGCCCCAGAGTTAGAAAATGTGACTGTTCTTCAGTTACTCTGTTGTTAATTCGGGCATTGTTGACATTCACTCTTGGCTTCAGTTTCCTAATTTGAGAACCAATGTTATAAATGGACATGAAAAGCCTTTGTAAAAGCAACAGCTACATGAATGGTACTCGTAAATACGGATTAACAGACTACTCTCAAGTTTTAAGAGTTAAGTATTACCAAGAGTTTCACTAAATAATTTCTAACAGTTTTGGTAACTATGCACACTTACGATTAACGTGTGACTCGTAAATTACAAAAGCCAGTGCTTTTAAGAGTTTCATAAATTAGAGACTTCTTTCTAGAAGAAGAAATCTGCACTGAATTGAAAAACCCATCTAGGGATGGAAGTCACACAACTCCGTGGAATGCCTCCCATTTCCCAGGAGTATCTGACAACCCTGAAGAGCTCAGCTGGCAGGCACGTTTCTTCATCCATGAGATTCCACACAATTCTACATGACCTGGGTGTAGTCTCTGGGGAAGGTGTGAAATGAAAAATGATTTTAGGAAGACACTGGCTGAATGGAGTACCTCAGTACCAAAATCTTTAATTTCACCTATCACTGTTTTTTTTTTTTTGGCTCAGAATTCCATCATTTGTGTACGTGAAACCATTAGTTCTACATTTTATTAGGTATTCATGCCTTCTGTGTTCCACACTCGCAAAAAGGAAGCGTAATTACATACTTCAAGGGAATGGATTGGCAGAGAGGTGAATGAGACCTGGACTCAGGTATTCTGTGGTTTGGGTTCTGGTCATAGTATTTACTAGTTATAATACTTTAGAGAATTAACTTCCTTGAATCCAATTTTCTCACCTTTAAATTAGGATAAGAATCCCTATAACATAAAATTATTGAGGGCAGTAAGGGTCATAATGAACAACAAATATAGAGTGTGTCTTCTGGCACATAGCAGATACTCAAATATTTGTTATATGCAAAAGGGTGATAAATAAAAAGAAATCAATGAAAATAAAAGAACAAAAAGAAAACTGCAAAAGAAGATAAGATTAGAAAGAGAAAGATGAGTTTTAGATCCATAGAACTATTTTGTAACAAGAAGGAAACTATTACATCTCTACCAGAACTCAACAAGGATGGGAAATTCATCTGCAGCCTATTGATCCATTAATTCACTTGATTATTCAAACATTTTTTGATACCTACCATGTACTTGGCACCGTGGAAGTCACTGTGGCAGTAACAAAGATATATACACAACATGTACCAGGCCATGAAGAATTTCTTATTTCCATAAGAGAGATAAGACCTTGTTATAACGATTAGTCAACAAAGCCCAAAGAAACTGCCACGGGAAGTCCAATTTTCTGAAACCCAGAGTTCTATGGTCAAATTAGTTTGGAAAAAATATACACCATACTTCCCATCCACCCTTGAAAATTATCCACGAATTGAAACTCTTCCTCTGAGTACTCACAGGAGCCTATGTAACTAGCATCCATTTCATGGGTAGGAGATAAATGTCTATTGTTCTGTGTATATTTCCCCCAACTAACTCCTGTGGACACCTTGTGAGAATACTGTTGCATGAATCAAATTCTGTAAAATATTTCCATAAGTAAAGGTATCAGGTAATAAGCAGCGTAGGAGAGCAGTCAATAAAGGGAAGGGCCCTAATCACAGGAGACAGAAAAGTGCTTCTCTGTGAAAGAAGGAGCTAGAAGATTATGGGAAGAGCCATATTACAGCGAGTTTTGAAGTGTGACTAAAGACTGCAGAAGTAAAAGCTGACTGGAGAAATGTCTGAATTAAAAGGAGAGAAGTTTGGAAGGTCTGTGGGGTCCAAAATGTTGATCTGTTTTATATAAAAAATTTTTGAATTATTTTGTCTGACTCTCCAGCAGCAGCCATGAGGCAGATTGTTTTAACAAATAGGAGGATGTTCTAAGGAACAGAATAGGGTGTAAATAGAGTTGGTGTTAGGTTTCCTGCCCTTCAGAGTGTTTCAGAGGAGGCCAGCAATGGGATAAGCACACTTACAGATCTGCAGGTCAGATAAGTGGTGAGATGGATAGACCCCCGAGGGTGGTTAACTCAAGAGTCGGTCTTTAATTTTATGAGTTAACAGATTATTCTGTCCGCCCTGCAGAGCTATTGAAGGTTTTGGGCAGATAGATTCATGGCACAAACTGTGACTGGAGAGATTAATCTTGCAGATCTGTGTAAGATGTGTTAGAAAAAGACAGTGAAGTGGCAAGGGGGCCACTTACAAAGGGCCATGTGCAAACATCCAGGTCACGCCCTTTTCCACCAACCGAGATGCCATTCAAATTCCTCCGCCCACCCTCCCACGAAAGGTGGGGCCTTCTTTATAGAACTCAAGAGAAGGACGGATGGTAGTTCACTTGCCTGGCCTTCTGTGGAATTCAATCTGAAATTTACCGTGAAGTCTGGTGGTGGAAAGGCTGGTGTTAATGTAAGCTTTGCGACTGATACAACTTTTTAGCCTCACCAAATACTAACATAAAAATTATTGGTGAAGTTTATCAAGATACATAAAAGACATTTTTCATTTTGTATGCTGTTCGGTAATAAAACCACTTATGCCAACATAGACCAGTTGTGGAGAAGTGAGAACGTTAGTAACGTGAAGTATATCTCTTAATTTCTGCGAAATTTCACTTCCTTTTTTGAAAAAAAGTTTGATAATTCTATAACCCTTCATAATCGTAGTTACCATTTACTGAGTGCCTACTATTAGGTACCATGCATGATACAACATATTATTACATTGACATTCGAAGGAAAAAGCAAGGCTTAAAGATTTAACGTTCACATGAAGTTAAGCTAAACTTTGGATGGTATTACAGTGAAGCCCCCTGACATGGCCGAGAGGCAATTGCAGGCCAATTGCAGAGGGGGACTTTGGGGGCCATTTTATTGATAGCTGTATAAAAAGATAAAAACGAATTCTGGGCTGTTTGGTAAAAATAAGAATAAGACACTGCTTAGGATCAAGGCCTAAGGTGGACCTTCTTTTTCCTGCTTTCAGCTCCCCTAAGCCCCTACAGACATGCCGAGCAAAAAGCAGTATTATCTTTCAACTGAACCCCTTATGTCAACGTCTGTTACCTACCAGAGTGACGTCTGTTTACCAACTGCAGAGTGCTGGCGCACTAAGTTTCTTCATGTGGCCATTGGGTTCAGATATTGCCAACCAAACCCTCCGACCCCCAGCTGCTCGAAGAGCTTTTCTGAGCTCTTAGTTGGGGGCAAGGGGGATTTCCCGTTTCCCCTTAAACCATGTGAAACAGAGGGTCAGTCGTACACATAACTTTATGGCTATTAACTTCCAGCTATGGGGAATAAAAGTGATTTGCTGTCATATCCTCCACTTGATGGCCCTTACTCAACACCCACTGTGTGCCAGGAAGTGCCGTTGGGTGTGGCGCCCATAGAAATTGGGGAAATCATGGCGTCAGGGTCCCGAGGAGTAGGCAGACCAGCAAAACTGTCATGTAGTTAAGGTTTAGCTGTCATGCAGTCAAACGTTTTAATTTTGTAGATCAAAATACCCAAGAGCAAAGAAGGCCACGGACTGGTCGAAATCACACGGGATACTATCGATACAACAGAAACCAAAACCCTAGTCAACGCGCACCCTTGGAACTCTGAATCTCAGGACACATGTTAATTCATCTCTGGTTTTCTTTGCCTTTGCATTTATTTGTTTGGAAGCCAGTGGCATTTCTGCCGCACTCTGATCTGATTCTCCTTCATCCTCCTGACTTCACTGCCAAGTCCCTGACCAGCCCCAAGTGCCCCCTTTTCCATCTCATCCGAGCCCTTAGAGTTTCCGAGGATTTATTAGCTTGATCGCTGTGTTTCAAGACCACCTCCAGCTGATTAGGTTCACTCCTGCGAAGCTGTCGTTGTTCCTGAGTTGATTGCAGATAATGCTGCTTCCTCTTTTTTGTAGAAGTGAGAACATACCTTAAATAGGCATTGGCTCCCTCACATTGGTCTCCTGTAGCTCAATGGTCGCTGACCCTTGCCAGTCCTCTGTGGTTCTAAACACATCAATTTCACATCTATTACTGATTCCTTGGACACTGTTCCAGTGCTAAAAAAAAACATTCCACTGTGCACACTTCCATTTCTGATTGGGTTTTTTGTTCTGGAATTGATGTCAGTTTCTTTTCATCCCCGGGGATGTCTATACATTCATATGTTCCAGGATCACCTGATCTTTCTTCCAGTTTAGCTGAGCTGAGAACCATTGAAACAATGGTTCAACAGTGTTTAACAATCAAGGCTATAATAGAGACTGTGCCAAGGCTTAAACTTATTTTTTTAGGATATTTTATAATTATTACATTGTTTTTCTCTTTACTTTCCACTCACTTTCATTGTCTCACTAGTCAGACTGCAAATGCAAAGCAGTTATTTAATTTCTCCCTTTTGGTCTTCATTCAACACACACCTATTACCAGGAACTCTAATGTTTAGGGTGGATGCAGATAAAAGACACCCTGAATTCAAGTTTGTGGGGAAGTCCAAATAAATCAACAGGAACCTACAATGCGGTACATGATATGATGGCGTTAAAGACAGAGGGTTACAGTGAAATGGAGCTGAGATAACAGATCCTTGCAGCCTTCCTGCAGTGAGAATGAAAGCCTTCACAAAGTAACAGGTAGTAAAACTGAGTGTTGTGTGTTGAAAGAAAAGAAGCAGCAATTGACAGAGAGGGAATATTGCACCATTTTGCAGCTGGGGAAATTGAAGTATAAATAAAACATTGTCATTCTCAAAAGCAGAGGGTCAATATTCTAAGAGAGAGATTATAGAGAAAATGCACAACCCAGTCAATGGAAGGTGGCTACATTCTGCAGAATTTTTAAGCATCCAAATTCTATTTGAGATTTTAGTGTACCGATTCCTTTTCTTCTCCTTTAAGATTACTAGGGAAGAATAAAATTTTGCAATCTTTTCAGCATTTTACTTGACACACAAAAAAACTTGGAAGAGGTTAGAGAAGTTAATAAAATAAAAGGTTTTTGTTTTATGGAGAAGAATGGATCATTGAAGATATTTGAGAAAGGCAATTGTTATATTGATGAAAGGTATATTTAATGAAGTTATTCTGGCAGGGACATTGGGATACGATTTCATAACAGAAACAGTTTGAAGAAAATTGCAATTGTTTGCAGGTGAGACAAGACAAGACTAACATCATTTCAGCAAGATTAGAAGTCAGAGCCTAAATCAGAGAGGCAATTTAGTAACAGATCTTATGGCCAATTTAATGAAAGCAAAATGATCATTCGAAGTTATTAAAAATTAGTGAATTCAGAACACAGTGTTATTCTCTAGTGCTTAATAACTTTTTGTTTGTGAATTGAAATGTCTAGACATGCTATGAACTCAGATACAAATTTTAAAATAGACCCAGTGGCCTCACCTACCAAACTGAAAAACCAAATTTATAAATGGAGGGTTGTTCTGAAATTGTGTTGCGGATGACATAAGGATGTTTTCCACGTAGAACCCGTTGGAAACGTTTTCTGTAAAATGCAACGTTACCGGGACACTGTGGAAAGACGGTATCAAGGGTTGACATTGACGTACAGTATGACCAGGGGTAAAGGGGAAGGGTCCCGTTCTGAAGCTCTCCTCTTCAAAACTGGGGGAAGAAGCAGAGCCCTAGGCAGGAAAAAGCAAGGGAAGCTCCCAGCGCTCGAACATGTCTCTGTGGCAACATCGGAAAGTAGTCGCGTTGGAAAAACTGGGGTTTCCTGTGGTGAGAGAAAGGAGCGAAGCCCAGTCCACGCACCTGGAAATAGTCGCTGAGCAGGCAGGCAGCATCGGTGGGAATCTCTTGGCGTTGCCAAAACGTGTACTTGGCATGGCGCAGAGGCCAAATAAGAAGCTGGATATTTGGCCCCGAGTGCAGTTCTTTTATCAACAGCAGACAAGAAACTATAGTCGGAAGGGTGTTATTTCTGGCATTTACCGGGGCCCTGGCTCTCTCCTGGCTTCCCTTCGGCTACTGGATCACTGAGCTGCTCACTGAAATTTCTAACAGCCAGCCCACCTATTTGAGATGTGAGAAGAGTGTTTTTATAGCAACCAAAGAGAAAGGGAGGGCACCCCAGGAGAACACAGCCACTTAATTTTGCCAGGAAAGGCTTAAACCAAGTAAAAATGATTTGAGAAAGTGAGAGAGAGAGAGAGAGTGGGTGAGCAAGAGAAGAGAAGCCTTATATGAATAAAAAAAAATCTGCATTCACAAAGAGCAGAATATGAATTCTAAAAATGAGGGAAAATACACATTTTTTTTTTAATCTCCAAAAAAGAAATACTCTTAGAACCCTCTTCTAGCTATATTCAAAACGATGGAAAATACGGAGTTCATGGTGTAAGAAATAACAGTGAGCTAGCATGGTAGTCAAGACTTTTTTGGTTGCATTTTATTGTAAATCTTTATAAAACTTAAACTAAATAGAAAATTTATTGGCTAAACCTACTTTTAACTCCAAAGAAGACCAATTGTCAAAACTAGGTCTAAATGCTCAAATAATGTCCTAAGGATACAAGGCATTCTCAGCTCTCCTTCTCAAGGTTTTTCATACTGTCTTCATCCTTGTGCAGATTCTTTTCAAAGGTTACTCTCCTCAGCAACAAAGTTAAAAGCTAGCTGTTTCTCTAATAATTCCAGTAGAAACCGTCCTTACCTGAGGTCTTATTTTTCCATTGGGTCACATACCCATTATACCCAGTGGAAGGACAGTCAAGCCGCCATCACCCCCGGCTCTGGGTATGGGGGAAGGATCTGGCCCATCCACACCCCAGGAAATGAAAGTGAAGTAATGGCCATTCTGTAGTGGGAGATCAAGGCACTGTTATCAGGCGAAGGGAGAAAGCATCCCGGGCAGACGACAGTACCAGCTTCCAGTACATTCCACAAAGACCACATGCATTTGTTTTCACATGACTCATTTTAAAATAACACAACGGACATGCTGTAACTGCTTTACACACCACTAAAAGTCTACTCACCTCATCTTCTCAAAGAGACAGTACCATTTGTGTGCAGATCCATTTCCAGGATCTTTGGGTGATGTGCTTAGTTCATTTCCCTACGCCTAGACCAGATGGGGAGTAAAAACAACCATAATTAAAAAGAAAAGAAAAATACACTCATTTAGAAAGGAAGTGGTGAGGTTAGGAGTTTAACAATCTGTAACATACACCATATCCTCAGAGAGCTCTGAAAGGTGTTCCCTGTTCTGATGGCGAAGCCAAGCCCATTATAAGAACTGAGTGGCCTCTTAGGGAGGATGTCCAGTGTCTGTTTTTCTCAGTGGTCACCTGTGAGATAGGCAGTAGACGATATGAAGAAATTAGAGCATGGTATATTTCAATAATAATGCTTAGAATTAGTAACAAAGATAAAATTATTCAAGCAGCCAGAGGGAAATAAACACACACACACACACATACACACATTCTATGCTAAAGAACGGGTGAGTGATTTCAGATGCCTCTCTGAAAGCAAGATGAGTCAGAAAGCTCTGAACTCTAGACAGAAACAGACAACAGCAAAGAAAACTCTGTCAACTGGAAATTCTATACCCGGTGGAAATGTTTTTCAAACTCTGTTTTCTGACTCACAGGATTTTAAATTTCAGCCATTATTTCTCTCCACTCTGCCCTGATTTTCAGGCTCTCATGAAGACGGCCCACTTCCGTGTACACAGCATTGCTAAATTCATTCTCAACCAAGAAACGTTGCATTTATCCCTTTCCTGGCGTCTTCGTTCCCCAGACTTTTGCAACCTGGATCCTATCGCTAATTTAGGTCTCAGCTCAGACTTTCATTGATCATTCTAGCTCTAGAGATCAGTCTGGTCTGATGTGTGATTAACATAAATCAAAACTGAACAGCAAGTCACCTCGCTTTATTTACGGAATGTATGCATATTTTTTCTTTTTCATTTTTATTAGGTAGAATTGTTACAGTTTGACTGCACACATACATTATATTGCATGTAAATACATCTATACAACATACTTCACTTTTTTTTTAGTTTACACATATGTACTGATCATTGTTTCTAAGAACAGATCAGAGCCTCAGCTTTTTAAACTTACATCGTTATCAAAGGAATAAAGCCAGCCGTAACATAAGAATCAACAGAATGCGGTAATCCAATCATAAAGGACAGCTAAACGTGCACATTTTTTCTTAATATGTAAGGAAAGATTTAAAAATTTAATCACTCTAAAAAAATCCAAGAATTGTAAATTACTCGAGGATAAGTAATAGCAATAAAATAAAGGTTACTTTGCTGATAGACAGAGTGATGAGCTTTGCTGATGGTTGTGAGAGGACAAGCAAAGTGAGGAAGGATGCCAGGTTCTGTGACTTGGATGATTAGAAGGTTGGATTTGTCATGGAAATGGGAGAAACTATGGGAGGTGTGCTCAGGCAGAGGAAACCCAGGGTGCACTTGGCATACGAAGTTTGCGATATTTGCTAGCTATTCAGGAGGCGCTGCCTAACAGGCAGCCAGACAGTGCCGCAGCCAGAGGTAAAATGTGCAAGTTGTCAACGTGTAAATGGCATCCAAGGCCATGCGATTTAACTATGGGGCCCAGAGGGTGTGTATAAATTGGGCTACGTCTAGGGACTAAACTCTGTGTATTCCAACTTCAATAGTTATAAGCACAGGAGAAACCAGCAAAAGAGACTGAAACAGAGAGACAAATGACCCCCCAAAAGAAAAAGAGATACTAATGTCCTGATCTTCAAATGGTGATACTTTTTAAAGGAGGAAGTGGTAAAAATGTATCAAATAATACTGAGAATTTGAAAGGCACAAGAACAGATCATTATTGACTTTGTCATGTTGGGAATATTTACAAGGGAAAGTTTTAAGAAGCAATAAAGATGTACTAATAATTGGAGTGAACTTGAGGCAATGGGCAGAAATTGCAGACAGTAGCATTCTATATCCTAAAATAGAAAAAAAATATACAAAATATAAAATCTATCTGGAAATTAAAGCTATGCCAGCAGATAAACAAAAGGAAACATTTATAAATATCTTCAGGGTAAAAGGAGAAAACAAAAATGATAGTAAAACAATGCAGACTATTTAGAATAACCGGTATACAACACATATATGCGATCAGTGGCAGTTATAGGTGAATTCAATATATGCTAGCAGATCAAATAATACAAATTAAGCGTCAGAAATGTGTCCAGCAGGAAGCCAAAGAAAACACAAATTACCCTGGCTTTCATACAACGCAACAATGTATGTATTGTTAGGATTAAACTACCTAGACCTTTGTGACCGACTGGCAATGTCATCTGTGTATGTATTGTATATACGTGTAAGTTTTGCTTTTTATCTTCCTTGCCATTCTTAGCATTTGGCTTCCTTTCGCAAGATCCATTGCTGCGATATTTCCAATTATAAGATCTGTTTTCAAGGTGGGAAAAAAAGGGGGCAGGACAATGAGGAAAGAGCTGAAAACCATGACAACCACTGGGCAGAATTATCTCTGGAGGCAAAGCAGGTGAGGTGGAGCATTTTGTCTTTATAACAACTACAGTGGAGGAGGCGAGGGAGAACTGAGTGGTGAATAGCTTGTGGGTAACTAATTCAGAGAAGCAACGCCAGCATTTGACTCAAGGAGACAATAAGGCAAAATAAAATAAGAATGTATACTAAAAAACAAAAAAGAAAAAGAAGAATGTGCTAAGGAAAAACGTTTAAAAAAGCAACTTAAAATTAAGAACGGTTCTTTGAAATGAATTTTTAAATAGAACACACACTACGTCCTTGTTTAATTTAAAACAAAAGAATCAATAATATGGGTTTTCTTTATAAAAATACAAAATCGAATGCAAAAGGATCTGAAACACAGCAGAATTCAATGTGCAATTCCAAATCTTTGTGTTTTTTTTAAAGTTGAGAAGAGATGGATGATTTTTCAAGAAAATGTAAATGATGAATATTGTCACAAGGAAAGATGAAAACCCTGAGTAGGTCATTAACCGTGGGGAGGGGTTTATAAAAAATATTAACTTCCCACCTAACACTAAGCCTAGGGTTTTACTGATCGTTTGAAGATGTTCATTTGCATAACATCTTCAAGGAAATGAGATTTTCTAGGTTGTTTAATTTTTTTCAGAGCTTAGGAAAACATAAAACTTCAAATTTCCTGATCTTTGGCTGAACTCCAAAATTTGACAAAAGTAACACCACATCATTTAGAAATACAGATGAAAATATTATTATTAAATATTAGCAAACTGATTATATGAGCCTATTTATAAATTATACAAGCCAACCAAGTCAGGGTTCTTTTAGAAATATGGGGTTGGTTCCAATTTGGGAAATCCATTTATGCAACTTATTTTCTTAATACATTAAAAAAAAAACCAATATGAATCACAATGGGGGGATTATATTTTAGAGGTAAGACAATAGAGAGATACAGAGCTTAAGAAATATTTCCAAAATAGAAGAGAGAGTGCATAACATAGCAGAGGTTTAAATTCAAATCTTTTTGACTTTGAAAAATTTTTTTAAATATTTATTTATTTATTTATTATTTTTTATTGAAGTATAGTCAGTTTACAATGTGTCAATTTTTGGTGTACAGCACAATGCTCCAGTCATACATGAACGTACATATATTCGTTTTCATATTCTTTTCACCCATAAGTTACAAGATATTGAATATAGTCCCCTGTGCTGTGAAAAACTTTTTGCACCAGATAAAGCATTTTAGTTGTTGCCTGGGTTTCAGACAATCCTGAGAGAATCACAAGTTGTCCCAATAAAATACATGGTTGAAACATTTAGGATGTAACAGAAAAACCTGGATAAGAGCAGAGGTCTCTTTATCAGGAAGATAAAAACCTTTCCCAGAAAACCCCCAGTGATTATCTGTCTCATTAACCCAAACTGGATAACATGACCCCTGGAGCAGCCACAAAAGCTACATGGCTTTTGAAGACTTTCTTGCAGGAGACTACTGGAGAACACAGGGCTGGAGGTTATTTTTAGGAAGCCAAACTGTGTCTACCACAGTGGCATTCCTTTTTGATGGCTGTCAAATGATAATGTCAGACCATTTCCCCCTCCTCCATGGTGCAATCAGGAAAGCACAGGACAAGGTGAGAGAAGGAGGAAGCATTAGCATCTGAGGCAATGAGTCCACTCACTTCCGTCCCTTCTCCATCCTGAATTATTTCCATGATCCATCAGTCTCCGTAATGCAGTCATGGACAGCCATAGAAACTGCCAGTTTGGCAAATGTTTCGGAATAATTCATTTTCCAATGCAATCGTTCATCAGGGAGCCAAAGACAGTTTTATTGAATTAGATACATCAAATAGTTTATGGTCGGAGGACACTGGAGGGCAAATCACTGGTAGTGGTGATTAGTCTTGCGTGATGTGCCTCACACATCAGGAAATAAAATAATGTGAATATGGGAACAGCTAAAGCAATATATGAGTGTTCCACAGCCATTGTAGGCAACTTTTCCTTGCTTCACTCTAGAATGTCACACACTTAAAATAATATTTTATGGGCTTGTGACATGAATGGAATACTTTGTGCAGTAGGGCTCCATCTGTGCTCCTTGGAAAGCTCGTAGTTGAACTATACGAGCAGAGATCAATTTGGGAGATGCTTTTAGTTAAGTCTGCGTGGTCCTGTGCCTCGCATTTAAGTGGCATTCAAATTAGCAGGGTCAGCAGAGTCTATTCCTGTTACCGCTGTGTCAGCCGTATTGCAGTTTGCTGTGTCTCCCACTGAAAGTAGGTTTGATTCGGGTCTGATTTTCACATCATCTCATCATTAGTCAACAAGGAGAAATTAAGAACCTCCTCTTCTTTAACTAGATTGTCAGGTGTTAACCCCCAATTGGCCATGCAAGGTTGAGTTGGGGAACCCCTACTAAATGTGTGCTGCAGAGAAGGATGTCTCAGCTTCTTTTTTCACGGGAGCAAACGAGACTGATGTTGGGGTCTGCTGGATGGAGGGAAGCGTTAGTGGGGTGGTCAGAAGCGTGTTGCCTAAGGGTCAAATGTGCTGAATTTTTCTTCCTGGAATAATTTCGAACAAAATAATTTCATTAGCATGACTCAGTTCAAGTGGGCTGATTCTGTGGCCGTAATTCCAAGAGAGAACGCGCAGAGAAGTTGAGGCTCTGTTCTCTCCTCCTTGGAGTCTCACATTCAGCTCCTGCTCCCTGGGTGCCTCTCATTTTTATTTTGAGGTAATCATGCTTTGATAAAGGTTTTACTAAACACACTTTCACTCCTAGAGAAGTAGTGGCTGTTCTGTGGTCATAAGGGACATTCATCAAAATGATTGATTCCTTTAGATAAACCTTCCCTCTTCTGCACCATCATTTCTTTCCTCTCTGCTTGATTATTTCCATCAGCATACCAAATTTTCTAGGAAGCTCCTATTTCCAAAACATAAACAATAGCTCGGCTCATCATTCCTGACCCCCACGCGCCATCTAGCATGTCATCCCTGCTCTCCCTCATCACGCCGTGATCAAGGCTCTATGATCCATCACTGGAATTGCTGTATTAGCCTTCATGCCCTCTTAGTTCTCAGCGCCGGCATTCCTGTAATCCATTTTCCATTCGACATTCATAGTTACCCTTTCACAAATCAAATCAACTCGTAAAAATTAAAGGCTTTTCCCTTTATCTTAGAATGAAATCCAACTCCTTTCAAGACCTTATCGGCTTGGCCCGTGCCTCATTCTCCAATGTTATCTCAGACTGCACTGTCCCCACCGTCCCTCCCTCCCGATCACATGCCCCAACTCACTATGTTTCAACCAAACGCATTACTCTTCCATCTCTTGGAGTATTTCAAGATATTGCCCACCTTGATTTGCTGTCGCCCCTTCCTGAACTGCTTCTTGCTCTGTTCTTTGAATAGCACATCTCCTCACGCATCTATCGAAAGTCAGCTCGAAGTGGGCTTTATCCCTCCTACTTTTGTAGAATTGTAATCCAGAAACTCCCTCCCTGATGGCACCTACTCTCATGGAAGTCATGTGAGATTATTCTTACTGGCTTCTTTGATGATATTAGCTATATTGATTCATTGGTTTACACTGGTTATATTGATTGGTTCATATTTGTTTATACTGACTGGGTTGCAGTGACAAAATACAGACATCACACACACACACACACACACATAAATGTAAGCCCCGTGGGGGCAGGCACCTGGTCTGTTTGTTCGGCTCTGCATCCCTCTAAACAAAGTCTGGCACGTGTGAAATGCCTAATAAATATTTTTTGAGAGAATCTTCCTTAAAATGTGGAAGTGGATAGAAGAAAGAATCGTAATGACAGAGAGCACTCAGGTCGGTAATAAACACTGATATGTACTGAGGGTTAATTGTGTGTCCAACAATCACTGAAACACCTTACCTGTAGTAATTCCGTTGATCTTCAGAACAACCTTATGACATGGTGCTTCTATCATCCCTATATTTTTTGTATTTGGTATCAGACATATAGATACATATATATAATTGAAATATAATTAAATTACACTATGATCTTAGTTTTAAGTGTAGAACACAGTGATTCGATATTCTTATACATGACAAAATGATCAGCACACTAGTTACCATCTGTCACCGCACGAAGATAGGACACTATCATTGACCGTATTCTCTGTGCTGCTCATTACATCCCCGCGACGTTTATTTTATAACTGGAAGTTGGTACCTCTTAAACCCCTTCACCTATTTCAGCCACTCCCCAACCGCCACACACTCCCAACAACCACTAGTTTGTTCTCTGTATCTGAGTCTATTTCTGCTTTATGTTTGCTTATTTATTTGTTCTGCAGATTCCATATATAAGTGAAATAATTTGCTATTTGCCTCTCCCTGTCTGACTCATTTCACTTAGTATTATACCCTCTAGGTCAATTTATGTTGCTGCAAATGGCAAGATTACTTTTTTTATACGGCGCAGTAATATTCCAATGTATACATATTTACCACATTTTCTTTATTCATTGATCCATCTATGGACATTTAGGTTACTTCCACACCTTTGACGTGTAAGGTTTTTAGCTTGATGTTGAGAGTAAGGCACAAGGTAGGGATTATAAAGGTAAATAAAATGTAGAGTCTGTCTTCAAGGAGGTTAAAATCTAGGAGGGGGATCATTTACATCTGAGGATCAGAAAGCTCTACACTTCAAACATATTCTGACAGTCAGTCTTTTGGAGCCTCGATTTCTTCCTTTGGGATGCTAAAATTTATGTATGTATGTGCACATAAATATAGATGCACACATACATAAAGTCATGTTTAATGTGAGATAATTCAATGCACTGATATATACAAAGACCTTGACATAGTCACTGGAACACAGAGTTTGAATTCTCTCCCTCTTCCCAAACCCCTGCAATCATACAGCAAGCAATATATCATAACAGACGGGGATAGTAATTTCCAGAATTTATGGCAGCAACTCACTTTTTCTTTGCTGAAAATCTAATTTGTTAAATATAATTTTAGCCCTTTTAGGCTTTTTACCAAATTCAATAAATTAGGGGAACCTCGCTTTTTAGAATATCCATACCGATACTTGAAAAATCTGCCAGCCGTAAATGTGCCAGAGAGCAGAACAGATTCATGGGACACAAGGCCAAAGTGAAGGAGAGAATTTAGAGGTTCTTTAGTCAATTGCCAACATTATACTTAACAAGAACTCTGAGTTAACGAGAGTAAAAATGAATTGCCAAAGATCTCACAGTGATTTAGTGATTAGCCCACGTACTTCGTTATCCACACCGTCCCTTGGCCTCCTTGTTGTCTGCCCTAAAATTCTAATAAAACGCATTTATTAGTTAGTAAGTACATTTTCCCCCCACACTAATGATATCCTGGATAACAATAAATAATCCAAGAATTTCCTGTCACAATCTTTTGTAAAACAGAATGATTTTCTCTCAACCTTTCATCTTTATTACCTTCATCTTTCCTCCCTTCACTTAACAAATATCTGTCAGACACCTACTGATGACTCATTTTCCCAAGACCCTAGTTCCTGTTTTTAATGTGGAAAATTTAATAAGAGCAATGCCGATACCATTGCATCATGGTGGTGTGATCATTTCCTTTACAGACTAACTGAACACAGACACAACGGTCGCATACACACTCTGTAAAAAAAAAAAAAAATCTGAGGAACTTACACAGGTTTTAAAACAAAGTCTGGGGCTCGCTGGATCAATATTAATTATTAATAACTAAAAAAAACTACAAAAACACAATTTAAAATATGCAACTGACTAGAGTAATTTTTTCATTCTAATATTATTTTATACTCATTATACACCATTTAGATAATACTAGAAAACTAGAAGGAACAAAATAAACCATCCCTGGATTCACTACCCTTATTTATTAAATTTTTGACATATCATGCTTTTTCGAGGGATGGTTCAGATTACAGTACATTCACCATTTCATAGATTTTTATGATATGTAACTTTATGGTTGAAGCATTTACTATAAACTCTTCATATGTATTTTAAAATAATATGCCATTAGTTGGATGTTCTATTATCAACCGAGTCATGTTCTTACCAAAATCTGGCTTCTACTCTTAACTATATTTATATTTTTTACTTTCATTCCAATCCTTGAAAAGTCACTCAAAATAAATATAACTCATTCAAGGGACATAGCTATTGATTATGTGGTTCAAAGATGTAGAAAAGGAAAAGCAGGAACTGTCAGAAATTGAGTTCTGGCTTCTGGAACATTTGACCCATATTCATAAGTCAAATCTCTGCCCCAGGGTCTGGCGTCTGTGTCTACCTTGGACAGAAGCTGTTTGCTAGGCTCGCATCAAACATTCTAACGCTGGCAGCTGAGTCGTCACGGCCGAACGTAACCATTTGGATTCTGCTGGTTCTTCGGGCTCCGAGCCTTGCATTAGTTAAGTTGTGGAATTCTCCACCCCTTTTCAGACGTGGAAAAGCTTATGCCTTACTTTCATCAGACTTCCTTTTAGAGATATGGATCATATTATGTTGACAGCCTGTTGGCCTGAACTTTATTTATTATCTCAGTTACTAATTCATTCATACATGAATAAATGCATGTATTTATTCACTTGCATACAGATTTATGTATTCATGCAGTAATTACCCACGAAAGTTTCTAAGTCTCTTTTATGTACCAGTCACTCTGCCAGCTGCTGAGGATACACTGGCGAATAGGACGCAATTCTTGAACTTGCAAGACGCTTGCTTTTGCGGGGAAGAATGATGTGCGACCCGTTCATCTGTGATGACTTCTACCCTTCCAGCACCCTGTCGGTGGAGAGGAAGTGCTTCACTGCACTGTCACTTCGTATTCAGATATAATATCCCCACCAAGTTAGGCTTTGTTCATGCATCAGCTTCTTGTCTCTCTCTCCCAAATTTATTCTGAGCCCTAAGATCTCTCTGAGCCCGTCTTACCCCACGGCCTGTGAGATGACAAGAAGAGTTTAAGAATTTGTGACACCCCAACAGGCTCCCGTTCTCCTAGTCCAGTGATCCTGCAGTGCCTCATTTGCAGAAGGAACCAAGTCCCTTCTCCTCATCAAGCCAAAACGCTGTATTTTGTAAGAGCTAGAAAGAGACTAAGTTTTATGGGATTAGTTTTAGCTCTTCTTTTTCTGCTGAAAAGCAGAACATGAATTCTCAAGGTTAAGCGGTAAAGAAGGAACAGTTCAATGAGTTTCTCTTAAGAGATCTAACTCTAATTCAGATACAGAAAACATAGCAGAGGTTTGAATGGCTCAGACCGTGTCTGGGATAGGAGAGGTGGAGGAGGGTATTCTGGGCACAGGAAGAAAGAAAAGCACAGAAGGATGAAGGTTTCAGGAAACTGTCAGATCTGTATGGACACTTGAATATAATTATTTTGAGGGAATAGTTTTGTTTTTAACATTTTAAAAGGCAACCAGCACACTAGAAGCTGCAGTGAGAAATTGGCACAATCTTATACAGAAAACTGTTCTCCACTAGACTGTAGCTCTTTGAGGGCTAAGGATGGATCAGATTTGTTAACTGCTGTATCTCCAGTATGCAAACATGTTTTGTAGCCTAAGCACTGTAGCTGCTAAATTTTGGTTGAATAATTAATGAGTGAATAAATGCTAAGACCTTAAAGGCTAAGAGGATGTGTTTTGGCACTATCTTTAAACAAGGAGGGATAAACAAAGGCTATGTTTTAATCTTCTGTACTTAAACTCTTTAAACAACAGTGTTAGAATCCACGTTTATCACAGAAAGATGACACTGCTTGAAATCTGAGGAATGGACTATTAGGGTAAAAGACCAGAGGTAAAAAGACCAGTTAGGAACCAATTAAAACTATCATTGAAAACCTAAAGCAGTTTACAAAAGCACAAGGGTTCCCAGGGGATGGAGGGTAGGGGATAAGATTGATGGTGTTAAGGCTACCAATGTGTAATGAATAATGTGCAGTAAATAAGCCCTAGGGACGTAGTGCACAGTGTAATGAGTACCGACAACAGTATCGTAATATAATGATGTAACGTGATAAATAACACTTCAGTGGCAATCATATTACAATATGTAAGCGTTTCAAGGTAACACTCTGTACACTTTAAACTTACAGAATGTAGCATGTCAAATTTATCAAATTGAAAAAGCACAAAGGCAGAGGATACTGGAAAAGAAATATTTGTGAATGAATTCGGAAAGGAGAAATCGACAGTTTAGATGCAGAGGTGGTTGGGGAAAGAAGAAGGTGTGGTGGAGGACGGACTAGCCCAGGGTGCTCTGAGGAATGGTACTCACTGGAAAAGGAAACAGAGGGAGAAGAGTGGTTCCTTACATCCACCTTCCCGTCATCTGTGTCCTCATGTGAGAGTCCCTTTGGGGAATAAAAATACCTAAAACGTTATGATTATATTAAACACCTATTTGTCTCCATTGCATAAATGCCTGACTTTTACTTTAACTAATTTATATTCATTTTTTATTTAATTCTTTTTAAAGAATGCTTTGTTAGCAGCAAAGCTGATCTAACACGGACAGGTGTACCTTACTCTTTTTTTTCATACTTAGCACTTAGTCGCTTGCCCGTCATGCGGCAAATGCTCATAGATTTTTCATATATGACTTTGGATATAATTCAATCTAAACATGGTCTGGACGTTTCCTTCTTATTTTTATAAATATCGAATTATTAAATACCTAATAAAAGCCTATGACTCTCTGCTCTTTGACCACGTCTCCTTCATCTATCCCTCTACATAATTTTGCCAAAAGGAGCCTCTGCGAACTCTCTTTCTGTTTTGTTATCTAAGAATCACTTTATTTGGTCCTCGTCGCACTGCTCTAACCCGGATGGTTTGTGAGTAATCAAGGGGTTGACAAGGGTTAAGCGTTTTGATCACTGATTGATGACTGCACATTTTCTAATATTTGATTTTCCATAATAAAAAAAAATAGTTCAATAGTATGACACTGACATGGCCTGAACATGTTAGGGTTGGCACTTTTAAACAGAAGTATAGCCAGAAGCAAAACAAGATACCTTAGGCTTTTTTTTTTTTTTTTTAACATTTTTTATTGATTTATAATCATGTTACAATGCTGTGTCAAATTCCAGTGTAGAGCACAATTTTTCAGTTATACATGAACATATGTATATATTCATTGTCACATTTTTTTCTCTGTGAGCTACCATAAGATCTTGTGTAAATTTCCCTGCACTGTACAGTATAATCTTATTTATCTATTCTACATTTTGAAATCCCAGTCTGTCCCTTCCCACTCCCCGCCCCCTTGGCAACCACAAGTTTGTATTCTATGTCTATGAGTTGTTTCTGTTTTGTATTTATGGTTTTTGTTGGTTTTTTTGTTGTTGTTGTTGTTTTTTTTTTTTTTTAGATTCCACATATGAGCGGTCTCATATGGTATTTTTCTTTCTCTTTTTGGCTTACTTCACTTAGAATGACATTCTCCAGGAGCATCCATCTTGCTGCAAATGGTGTTATGTCTTTTATGGCTGAATAGTATTCCATTGTGTAAATATAGCACATCTTCTTTATCTAGTCATCTGTTGATGGGCATCTAGGCTGCTTCCATGTCTTGGCTATTGTAAATAGTGCTGCTATGAACATTGGGGTGCAGGTGTCATCCTGAAGTAGGGTCCCTTCTGGATATAAGCCCAGAAGCGGGATTCCTGGGTCATATGGTAAGTCTATTGCTAGTCTTTTGAGGAATTTCCATACTGTTTTCCACAGTGCCTGCACCAAACTGCATTCCCATCTGCAGTGTAGGAGGGTTCCCTTTTCTCCACAGCCTCTCCAGCATTTGTCATTTGTGGATTTTTGAATGATGGCCATTCTGACTGGTGTGAGGTGATACCTCATTGTAGTTTTGATTTGCATTTCTCTGATAATTAGTGATATTGAGCATTTTTTCATGTGCCTATTGATCATTTGTATGTCTTCCTTGGAGAATTGCTTGTTTAGGTCTTCTGCCCGTTTTTGGATTGGGTTGTTTGTGTTTTTCTTATTAAGTTGTATGAGCTGCTTATATATTCTGGAGATCAAGCCTTTGTCGGTTTCATTTGCAAAAATGTTCTCCGATTCCGTGAGTTGTCTTTTTGTTTTACTTAGTCTTCATCTTTCTGAACTTACTCAAGAACAACGAACACCAGAATAATCATGTGGTTGTCGACGTTCCAGGTTTGATGTCATCTCACGTGAATTTCAAGGCACAACTTAGCCATCCCTGAACATCACCCCAGTGGCACGTTTTCTACTGGATCAAAACTGCAGAGTTTTCTAGCCTTAAAGAGAAAGAAATGATTATTTCTTGAAGATGAATTGAAGAATATGGACATCTGAGAAAATGAAGGAATGAAAATGGTGAGTTTTAAGATTAAGCATAAGTGCTTTGTAGGGTATAGATATAAAGTATTATGACATGATTTGATGTATAAAGCCTTATTACTGTTTTCTTAATTACATTGCATCTGAGTTCAGCATATAATCGTCCTGTCGTTTGTAAGTCTGTTTCCAGTCGTGGGGCGTGGGCCTGTGTGTCTGCTGGCTTTTCACTGTGTCACGTAACAACTATAGACTCAGTACCCACTGTTTCCCAGATACCCTGCTGAACCCCGGGGACAGCGGTGAATAAAGCACCCGTGGTTCCTGTAGTCCAACATTCCATGAATTATTGATAAATAAAGCTTGGAGAGAGGGGCCTCCGTGTATCCCAACCAGCTCTCAGACTTCTGGATTGTACATTCAGCTCATTTTATAAGGCAGCTTCCAAAATTGATTTTTTTCCTTTGGCATTCTTTTTGAATAATAAAGGGGGAAAAACATCTTTACATGAAAGATATGAACTTGCAGAAACCACAGATGGAATAGTCAACGATTACCCATAAAATAAACCCCACAATCTCCATAAGTAATAAAACAGCAGAGAGAGCTAGCAGCATTCAAGGCTGCAGACATATGGCCTCAGTGTCCTCCACCGTCCTTGAGACTTGCGAAAACTCACTCAGCTTCGTGGCGTTAAACCACCTGTAAACACAGGAACGCCAGTGCTTTCCTGTTCCCAGCCGCAGGCACAGTCTCCAATCCGAGGAGGGCCGGTGCTTCCTCTCCCGCACGCTGCGCGCCCAGAAGGACCCGGCAGGACGAGTCTGAGGCGCGGGACCGTGGTCCTCTCCCTTTCAAGTCTCCGCCCTCTAGGCCCTGCCAGAAGTTTTTACTTATTCGTAAATGGTCACTTGATGAGTTTATAAAAAATAAACAATCCATCTAGAACATTCGCTAAACACAGAAGGAGAAGGAAACAAGTCATCAGCTGTCAACCCCCGAGCCACCGCTAACACGTGCGCATGGCAGCGTGTGTGTGTGTGTGTGCTGGACACACTGTGAGGTGACTCGCAATGGGTTAAGCTCTAGTATCTTCCCCACAGCCGAGCGTGGGAAGAAGCTGCGACTTCCTGCTGGTCAGCAGGATGTGGCACAGGTGATAGGAGAGGTGCCCCCACGATGGCTCATGTAAGGCTCTCGTAGGAGACGGGAGAGAGATGCTGCTACCGGCCTCGTGAACAGCCGCGGAGCGAACGGCCCGCAGACCGGCCACAAGGCCGACAATGCGGGTGGCTGACCTGTTGGAGCTGAAGGCCTCCGCTCCGCACCTGCAAGGAACTCAATTCTGCCAACAAACTGAAAGATCTTAGACCAGAACTCTGACCCTGAGCTTCAGAAAGAAACACGGCCCAACCGACAACACGGCTGCAGCCATAACCCGCACGTAACCAGCACACATGCATGTCATGGATCATGTAACATATGAACACAATATATTATATATGTGATTAGCCTCGTATATGCAGGTGACCTCAAATAATAATCTGAATCCATGCAGATGAACAGAGGCTTGGTAAAGGCATTTATGTCGTTATAAGAGATTATTGTACTACATAAAATAAGCCAGAAAGAGAAAGAAAAAAAATATGAAAACCATATGATATCACTTATATGTGGAATTTTAAAAAAGGATACAGATGAACTTATTTACGAAACAGTGACAGTCTCACAGACATAGAGAACAAACTTACGGTTACCTGGGGGAAAAGGGGATAGAGAGGGGTAAATAGGGAGCTCAGGATTTGCAGATACAAACTACTATATATATAAAATAGATAAACCACAAGATCCTCCTGAATAGCACAGGGAGCTATATTCAATCCCTTGTAATGGCCTATAATGAATATGAAAAGGAAAAATATATATATATGTGTGTGTGTATAAATGAATCACTGTGCTGTACACCAGAAGTTCACACATTATGAATTGACAATACTTCAATTAAGGAAAAAAAGTCATCTGTAATTGAAGTGTAATTTAGGGGCTGACCCAGAACCCAGAGGAAGGCTCTCGCCAGTAGTGAGCACTGTTTGTCAAAGGAAGAGTCTGCGGTGCGTTGTGGGTCAGTCACAACAAAGCAGATGGGGGGGCTGGGATCACCACGACCCCTCCCCCCTCCATATCGCTCCCCGCTCCGTACGCGCCCCCCCAAATCCCACAGGCATTCCTATGACTGAGACCATATGTAAACCTGTGCTGGCTGTCACTCCTCCGTGTGCGTGCAGGTGTGTGTTGTGTAGACGTGCGCCCCCTGGCATGCACGTGTGAGATTTCATCCAGTTCTTCAGGGCTTTCCATGAGCATTCCGTTCCCCAGTCCTCGATGTCTTGAAGATGAATGAGCTTTCATCTGCCAAGTCCTTGATCCACCTTTTGAAATTATAATTTACCAGCACGGAGCCCATTCCTTTTAATACCTGTTGAAATGTGTCTTTGTTATTTTATACAGAAAAAAAAAAAGTATTTGGATGGCCAAGGAAACAAATATATTTTATTTACTGTTGAGGGTTTTTTTAAACACTGGGGAAAATAAAACAGTGAGTCATTTAGTTTTCTAGTGTATTATCAAGGAAATCTGTCAATTAAATATACATAACTATTTACCTTCCAGATCCCACATCACATGTCTGTTGCACTTAGAAAATTTAAGATGTGAGTCTCAAGAAAGTCTTGAGCCTATCTTTTTTTGCTGAAACATCTATGCAAAACAGATCTAGAATTAGCTTTCTGGCAAATTTTCCAACTTCCCTGCAGCTGACAATGCCACCACTTTTCTTCCAGGTTCTAGTAATAATGGACTCTAGAAATAACTGATTATTTAGTGCTTTTCACACATTTATGAAATGTCTTCACCACCCACTGCCCTGAGGGCAGGCAGTGCCGTGCTGAATCAGAGCAGGTGCTGATTTTGAATATCTGAGCTCCTCAACCACACAAAAGCTCATGGCAATATTCCCAGGGTGGCAGAACTTAAGCCATATGAATGAACACTTAGCGATATGCCTGCACCACATGAATCCAACAGAAAGCATAATATCCTTCTCTCTACCACCAAGGACTTTCTAAAATCTGACTCTGAGAGGCCATGCACGTTTTTCTGTTGTCCTGGGAGACGACAGCCCGGGGGTGAAGAGGCGGCATCTTTAAAGAGGGTCTCCCAGAACATGGCTGAGAAAAGCAGCACTGGGTCTCACGTTAATGGCAAATGGGCTTGGGCTCCAACAGGCTGTGTTACAAGCAAGAGAAAGAGGCACTGGTAAATCCAGTCAAACTGGGTCAATAACGCCGCCATTGCTGGAAATAAACAGCTCAGTAAACATAGGGAAAATAACACGGAGGGACAGACGTCCCGGAGCTGTGAGCATTCTCACTATTCGGTGAATTTCTTGACTACTTTTGTGTGTTGGGGAGGTAACTTCGCTTGTTCAAATTATGTTTCTTTTGGGAAGATTAGAAGTCATAAATATGAAACTATGAAAGATTGCATTCATTCCTCACAGAGTGCTGTATTTCTCGTCACGTCTAGTGCGTGTGCACAAACCACCTGCTTAATTTCAAATGGGTTGAATTAGACAAGAAGGAATCAAGGCATGATTTAAAGACTGATGTTGGTCTTACAGGGTTGATATGTGGCCAAAGTCTGATTTAGAACAGTGTGGTAGAGATCTGTACTGCGTGCTGACCTAACGTTATAAAAGACACTCCAGGATTAATTACTACCAAGCCCCATGGTATTTGTTGTGACAGAAATGGGGACTCTCTTTAACAAGTCATGGGAAATTCTTTTAGGCTCATTTTATTATTTTTTAAAATGTTTTGCTCTTTCTAAAGAAAACTCTAGACTTCAGTTTTTTTTTTTTAGTAATTACTAAATTGGTCCACAGTCCCTTAGAGTAAATGAAAACAGATGATGCTATAAAACAAGTAACATGTACCCACATGTCACAGATTATAGAAAAAGGCTTGGTACGATGCTTGTCCAAGTGATCTCCTGCATCAGAATCACTTAAGAAATTATTTAGATGCAGTTTCCTGGTACATATTTGACCCACCATGCATGGCAAGGTGCAGGTGAATCTACAACTTTAAGAAGCACCCCAGGTAATCCACATGTGCCCTGAGGGTTGAAAGCTATAGGATTAGAATGAAGAGTGGAGCCTGGAATTCTGGAGTTATTCCTTCTAGTTTTTTGACCCAAACCCTCAGATCGCTTAATTAAGATGCTGCTCAATAAAAACTCCCATCCTCAAAAAAAAAAAATCATTGTATTTTATTCAACATTTAAAAAAAAACTTTACATGAAAAGAAATGTCAACATTGAAGATCAGGCTGAAAAAACATATGGATTTTGTTAAACTCTTAAAATGTAAACGTTGCCTTTGCGTCAGTTATCTCCAGCACACCTCAGTTCCTCACAATGAAATCCTAACTCTTAGCAAATGACAAAGGAAGAAAGACACGAGACTAGAATTTTCTTTAGAATGGGCTGGATTTCCAACCAAGATTATGGATTTTTAATCGCACTATGTAATTGCTCAGGAGTATTAATTCAAAATGATGTTTTGGGAATGACAATTTGGAAAGTAAAAATAGTTTTGAAAGCAAACCTTAGAGGCTGATTTTAGGATGGACCAACCTAAAAGCTAATATTGAACAGAAATATTTCAATCTTAGGTAATGACTCAAAAGACATTTAACTTGCCAAGAAAAATGAAATAGAGTTCTTTAGAGAATAAATTCTAGAAACGTTTGTGGCTGGAACTTTGGGGCGTCCTGGGAGAGTGCAGAGAAATTTACAGAACTATATTTTATGTCTTACCTGAATGCAGTAAGGAATCTCATATAGTAGGCAAAATTTAGCCCTCTCTAATTCAGTATTTATGTGCCCTGCCTTTTCTTGTGTATTGGGATCATAGGAGATAAATATCAGTAAGAACTTGGAGAAAAATACTGTGGTTCAGTTTTACTCATATATATTTTGAAAAAGCTAACCAATTTTTTAAAAAAAAATTTCTTTCGTATAGCACAGGGAACTATGTTCAGTACCTTATAATAACTTTTAATTTAAAAAAATGAAAACAAATATATGTATGCATATGCATGACTGGGACATTGTGCTGTGCACTAGATCGACACATTGTAGTTGACTGTACTTCAATTAAAAACAAACAAAAATCTCAGTTAAAATATTCAATTTTTTCTTGATACTTTCTTTCCAAATTGAGTTAAGTTTGGCCTAAATGGTTTCTGTCTACTCTTTTTTTTTTTTTGCAGCGCAAACTTTCTTTAATTTAATTTTTTAAACATTTTTTATTGATTTATAATAATTTTACAATGTTGTGTCAAATTCCAGTGTAGAGCTCAATCTCTACTCTTAATAGTCATTTGAATTATTATCCATTTTGTACAGTAAATACATAGATTCCCTTTTGTTGAAACTTCTTTCCCTCTGACATCTTGGTGTTTCTTTCTTTGGTGATTATTTATACCCCATCCTGTGCATCTGGGATACAGGAAGGATGAGACTAGGCTTTTCATGACAGTCAAACAGTAGTTGTTAAATAAATGTTTGGTGTAACGACAATTACATAAATGTTACTTTTACAGCTATACTGCACACTCATTTCTTGTTCTTTCAAAGTATGGCGTATTTTGACAAAGATACTGTAAAGACAAGGTGGACCAAGAAATGTTGCTAATTTTGCAAACCATTACACAAGGCTTTTTTAAACCATTTGTTCAATACATCATTATAAGAGGCTGAGGACCTATTAACCCAGTCTATTTATCAGAGTACTTTTAAAAACTGACTTCCTGAAGAGGAGGAGTTCTGGTAAAAGACAGTGTTGTACCCATCACGTGGCACCTCCAGATGTGATTTAGTGCCTGTTATAAATCGGCGTTCCAGGCCATCTGACTGGCCTGCTTTCTGATTTGGCTTAAAATCTATATGGGTTAAATCAATAAAGGTGACGTGAGATGAGGCCTCAGCTAATCTGTGTCCCAGAGGGCAGTTCTTGGCGGCCAGTATCGTCATTAATGGTCGAGTCCATGGAGAGGTCCTGGAAGCCATTTCAGTGAGGAGCCCAAGCCATGAAGCCAAGGGCAATGGCCACGAAACGCTGGTGACTCTCCAGGCATCACGCACAGACTCAGAGGTACAAGTCTCCGAGAGCTCCAATGGACCTTGTTGAAAACGCATTTGCTCTCTGCCAACTTTTATTGGTCTTGCTCCGGGCACTATGGTGTCATAAAATAACCCTGCGGCCTTTGATATTTTCAGTAAACAGTGAAGAGTCTTCCAGGTTTCCGAGGCTTAAAAGAAATCTACTAAATTCACTGAAAAATTCAGAACACAAAGTGCACATCTTACTAATGTTGTTTATTTGTTAAGGAAATACACGATAAGTGCCTAGCCACATCCATCACTGTGGGAAGGGCTAGCTAAATAAAAAGTAACACACAGTTCCTTCCCTTAAGAAGCCTGTAGTTCAAAAGGGTGGCAGATAAATTATACAGAATTGCATAGCAGTGTCACAGTGCTATGATATAAGCCAGCAGTAGGACCTAGGAGAACACAAGGGAAGGAAAACAAATGCAATTATAGGGAGAACACAGCCTGCCCCCTCACCCCCCAACTGCTCCCAACAAACAGGATATTATTTGAATAAAAGAAATGCCAAGGAATTTGTTCTTAACTTATCCATGAGATTAACTTATTATCTTACATTTTATATCTTTCGTAAGAAAGCAAGACCTAGGAAACAAAATAGTAATTGAAGGAGACTGGTTTGGGTTCATTCCGGGATGGTTTCCGTGTGAAGCAGGATGCTTCTGCATCCTGTGAAGCTCATGTTTCTCTGGAGGACTTTCAGCCTGGGGCACATAGGTTAGAGAGACGAAAAGCTCCTGAGCCCTGTTTCTGACCTTCTTTGGAAATAGTGTCCTTGCAGGTGTAATCAAGTTAAATATCTTGAGATGAGATCAGCCTGGATTTAGGGTTCACTCTAAATGCAATGATGGGTGTTCTAATTAGGACAGGTCACATACGGAGACACAGAGAAGATGGCCACGTGAAGACAGAGGCAGTGGTTGGAGTTATGCTGCCACAAACCGGAAATGCCAAGAGCCACCAGAAGCTGGAAGAGGTGAGGAAGGACTCTCCAGCACAGCTTCAGAGAGAGAGCATGGCCCTTGAGTTCATCCATCTGGCCTTCCAAACTGTGATGGAATACATTCCTGTTGTTTTATGCCTCCCAGTTTGCAGTAATATTATGGCAACCCTGCAAAATTAATACACAATCATAACTGGAAAAATAAAATAAAATTAAAAACTTTGTATATTGTATTAAAGGTATAGGAAAAAGTAAACACTTATATAAGAAAATCCGGTAAATGCAGGTAGTAACCCGGAGGTTCCACAGCCCTTGAGCCATGAGCTGCTCCCATTCCCATCTTTAGGTCTTCTTGGTAGAAGCCATACTCTGGATGACTGTGACCGAAGGGATGGGGTTACTTATCTTCTCAGCCCACCGGTCAAGAGATGCGCAGGAGGGATCTAATACAAATCCTGATATTTCTAATAACCACTCCCATGAAATCAACTACCGCATATATATTGTTACCTTCAAAATCTGTGTCCATCACACGGATAAAAATAACCATTCCCTAAGGAGGAAAGTGGACAAATAAAAGAGGAGAGGAAGCCATCTTCTTTTGACGATCAGATTTTGCAGAGAAGATTGTGAGAGATGAAAATGGTGAGAAAATCTGAGAGATGAGGTCACTTGTCTAAAATTTCAACAAGTAACAAGTGCTGGTTGTTGTACACAAACGCAGGTTCTGGGCGTATAGACTCATTCTTGGTCACCGTCAACTGAATAGCTGGTGTTCCAGGACTTTGCCTTCTAGGTTAGTGGCCCTCTCAAGAAAGAGGTGAGTTTTTGTAATTTAAAATATAATCCAACAGGGCTGCAAAATTAATGGTGTGCTTTATGTAATTTCACTTTTAACAGCTTCTTTTAAGTATCCTAAGCTAATTCCTTCACTGTGGGCTAAATCTCAGTTGATCCTTAAAGGGACAAGCTTTTTTTTATTCTTGATCTGGATGGAGTTTATTGTACCAACGAAGTGCAACCTAACACCATTTCCCCTTATTACTACTGTTTGTCAAAAAGCCAAGGCTGAGACCCAGAGGGACTGAGTAATGAAAAAAAGTAAACTCTGTGGAGGAGAAAAATGGAGAGAGTACATCGGGGGAAATTATGAAAGTTTGGCCAACAGAAAGCAGCAAAAAGGCAATGTGAATACTTAAAGGGGAAAAGGGAAGGAATTCTCAAAAAGGTGCAAAGAAGACACAGATAGAAAGAGATTAGAAGCAGCTCTAAAGACATCATTATGTTGCAAATTTCTATAAATATGTAACTTTCATAGAAAGTCTAATTTATTTAAATCCTTTCATTGTAACTGAAATGATTTTATGTTGCTCTTTTATTTTTGAAAAGTGAAGTCTTATTTGTCTAAGCTATTTGAAAAAATTCCTCATATTTGTATTTCTCTCTCCATAATAAAGTTACCAAGAATTATTTTAAAAATCTACTATCCGAAAAAAAAAACCCATATACAATGGTAACTATAAGTTTAAAATATTCAGCAGACTTTCCACATTCTATCTAAAAACAGAATATTATATTGGGCTCTGGTAATTGTCAATATCCCTATATATTGAAAACATCTTTATTGACTAAAAAGCAATACTTGTCATGGACTTGAAGGAACAAAACCCTTTTATCTTCATTTACCTTATGATTTATTTCATTTCTTTGCCGTGTCTATTTTTGGCGCTAGCATCAACCAGAACATTTCCTTGCAAAGCCATTTCTTTGATTATTTTCAAAGGAAAAATCACTAATGCATTACAGTGAGCCATTGCTTGTAAATATATTAAATATATTTGGAGGTTTTTTTAAAGTTTATCTTAATGAATTGTTTCTACCATAAATACCAACCAGGAAAATATTATCTTAGGTTGACTATAATTAATAAAATCCACAAGAAGACAGAACATCACTTATTCACTGATGGGCTTGCTCCTGGCGTCTAGAAAATTCTCATGACATGTGTGTTGGATAAGTAAGCACTAATGATAATTCCCACAATGGAAGTTATGATCATCTGAATCAGTGTTCACATTGTCACAGTGCTACAGAGAGATGAATATTGTAAAATTTGAATTTGCTTGATAAGAGGAGAGTCAGAGAAAAATGTAGGAAAAAATATTAAAATAAACCAGCAAAAACTGCATGTTAGCCATCCTTTCAAAGACAAAACTCAAATTTAGCAAAATCTTTACATTTTAATCCTTTGTAAATAAAATCTTTCAAAGGATCTTCTACAGAATACCAAAGAAAGCTGAGTAATTCTCCACAGCAGGAGGCTGAGTGAGTGAAAATGTGTGTCTTCTTAGTCAAAATGTTTTGTGCCTTATGCCTATTAACGAGCCTTTGGGTGTTTTTAGTGCATCTTAATATATATAATCGTAGTCAGTTTAAAACAGCTTTAAGAAATAAAGTTATTAAGTATAATATAGTCCCATGTTGCCCATGGATTCCTTTTTTCCGAAATTAGAATCACACTTTTGAAAATGGAGTACTTGAGAACAGAGAAAGAGGTAAAGATCTCTAAATGAAAAAAACACAAAATTTACGTTGACTTTGAATGAGGGATAGAATTTTCCAGGTAGACATGACCAGTGGAATGTTAGGCAACTTTGTTAAAAAAAAAAAAAGGCCATGCATAGACACAGAGAAGGGCTGGGTATTAACAAAATGAGGGTTTGCTGGTTTAGCAAACTTAGAGGAAAGGGTTGGCTAATGTAATAGTGGAGAGAGAGGTAGGGCCAATGTATTTTGAAATGTATTGTCAGCTAGTTTGAGGCATTAAATCTAATATATACACATGCAGAAGACTGGAAATGGTTGTGTACACAGGGTCAACAGATTTGGTTTAGTGAAATAATTAGTAGCAGCACTGAGGGAATAAATGTGAAGATGTCCAGTAAATAGTTTAATATGTTGGCTTGAATTTCAGGAGTGTGATTTGCCTAGGGCCAATTTTATTTGAAGGCATTTTAGTGGATACATTTTGGTTTATACCCTGAATAAGACAAGAACCAGTATTAGAACCCTAGGCTACAAATGTTTAATAAGAAGCTGGGGGGAAATAGAAAAACAGAATCTGATGGAGTGGTGAAGAAAATGTTTCAAAAAAATAAACAAAGACTGAGATCAAGAATGGAAAAGGAATAAAAATTTGTCACTAGTTCAGGCCTGTTTGCCTGACAGGATTCCCTGTTTGGAATCCCTGGTGACTATGGTAAGACACATACCAAAGCATTCAGAAGATAAAGAATTGAGAAGCAATTGAGAAAAAATGTGGTTTTTTGTTTAATAAATGAAGTATAATATAAACAGATAGCTTTATAAATTATTACAACATGAAAACTACTCTGAAACCATTACTCAGATCAAGAAATAGAATCACCACCATCTAAAATGTCCCTCTTCCTAGTCAGTATCCCCACCCTTCTCTCAAAAAGTAAGTGCAATAAGATGTCTAACATGCCAGAGTATTTTTGAACTTTATTCAAACAAAATCATATGAAAGTCAATCTATTTCTATGAAGATTTACAAAATATTTACTATGGTTACTAGAGCCTTGACCACTGGTCCCATAAAATTAGCAAGGAAAAGGAGATTTAATTCTACACAGAAAGAAGAATCAACCAGATCTATGTATGTTAGAACAAAGAGAAAATCTGTATTCCTAAAACATAATACATTGCATTCTGAGTATATATAGTTTTTCTTAAACATATTTGTAATATTTTGATTAAGCCCATGTAGAAATGTGTAGCATACATATTGCAAGTTTATATAGTAAAATGAAAAGTGACATCAGTGAATTAAACTGAGACCAACAACAACAGAAACCCAAAAGAAAATCATTTAAACTGTTCTCCATCTTCTCAGCTGACAGTGGTTTACTCACCAATGTTTATTATTAATTGCGTGTTTCTTCAACTATATATGGATATAATTTGGAGGAGGAAAAATACCTCTGTTTTTATTAAGGAAAATTTTGTATACAATTTCTTGGCTGACAGATAAGCAAAATGTTTTTAGTCTTAAGAAAACTGATTCCAGCAATGCCTTTACCAACATATTCTATCTTTTTAGAGAAAATCAAGACATGTGATCTGATCATTTTACAGGACTTTGGATTGTAACTGGTTAAACCATTGTGTCTATGGAGGTCCTGGGGACTCCGTGGTAAAGGATGGATCCACTGACTTTACCTGGTATCTCAGTGTCTGTATCCAGCTCGTTTGGGTATGAAAACCTGAAGATCCACGGAACAGCTGGACCTCCTAGTCACAGCAGTCAGCTTGATCCTGTTTTTTGAAGTGGAGCTTCGGAAAACCTCACTCTTTTCATAAGGGTCTGCTCCACGGGAGAATGCTTCACTGTAAGGGCAGCTTAGATCCACGGGGAGTAGCTGGCTGCACCCTGTGAGATCTTCAGTGTGTCCCTGACGCAGTCTCAGGTTCCACTTCCATTCCCAGCCCCATGTTGATAAGCAATAACTACGCTCTGTGCCCAAAGACCCTTAAATTAAAAAAAAAAACCATACAATGATTTATAATATTTTATGTATTTTTATAATTATGAGAGACCTTTAAAATAAAAGATGATATGAGAGGTGGGGAGGAAAGGAAGAGAAAGGGGGAGAGAGGCAGAATGGAGGGAGAAAGAGGGGGTAAGGAAGGAATAAGCCAATGAACAAAGGAACCAACGGATGAGCGAACATGGCTTGAATCTATAAATATTTGTTGGAATAAAGGAAAGGAGGTTGAAACCAAGGTGAGAGAAAGGGAAACACAACTAATATTCATCGACTGTTCAGTATGGAACCGTCACTGTATTGGCCAAGTTCACTTACAATATATGAAGTTCCATCTTTACCACTTCCTTGTGTGGTAACTACTTTCCATGTAATAGAACTGAGACCCTCTACCTTGCCTGTCAGAATCTGAACCCCAGGATCTTTATACTGAAAATCTCAAAACACAAAATGAGCTGTCCCCATTGTCAAAAGTACACAGCAAGCTTTTTTAATCTTCAGTTAAACTTTTCTGTCACCCTAACTATATGATATATAGCCATCTGCTTGGCAATTACGAGGCTGAAGTTTTCTCTCTGCCATTTTTTTATCGCCCTTCTGTCAATTCTAGGTTGTAATTTCCATAATATCAGGTCAAAAATGAGAAGAATCTATGTGGTGTCTTAAATGGGTAATTTCACTTATCTAATCAATATTCCAACCATGATAACCGTTAATAGTGAGGCATGGAAGACAACAATATTGGTATGCATTCTTTCTTTCTAGACAGATTTTCTATCTAAATTTGTATGCCCAATAATGCTGAAGGGAAAATAAGAAGAAATTACACATTTTCTGTTCTAGAAAATAATTTAAAAATCAAGTATCTCCTTTGAGAGACAACCAGCTCCAAGTCCTGTCAACCTGTCTCTGAGAAGAACACCAATGGACACTGTTGCCCTGTTTCAGGGCAGAGTTGTGATTGGTTCCTAGAGGATTTTGAGGGGAAACAAAATGGTTAATACTTTTCCTGTTAAAAAAAAACCTGAAAAGAAACCAAATTTACAAGATGTAAAAAATTCAATTTTAGCCCATTAAAACACTAATGTGTTTCATGATGGAAAAATCAGCGATGGATCACACATACAAAGATGTAGATCGTGACATCCATAAGGTACATGTGCAATTAACTGATAAATCATGTAGAAAATTCAATAAGAAAATTACTGAGGAAACAAGAAGCAAAATGTAGACTGAAGAAAGCGAGATTAGCGTAGAGGGGTGATGAGCGAGAATTGTGTGTACGTTGATGCTCAGAAGGTGAAGGGCCTTCCTTCTTCCCTACACACGGCAGGGAGAAAGCTAATCTGATTGATTATTCCAAATTATAGTTTTTGGGACCACCCGCAAGCTGTATATATTTATTTATGTGTTGGGGAGGTGGCATCAAATGTTCTATTTTTATCTATGAAACAGGAACATAATGGCCTGGGTATTTACACAGTCTTCAGTTTTTGTTTTTGTTTTTTTTTTTTTTGCGTTTTTATGTTTTGAATCACATTTATCTGTGTGTGTGTGTGTGTGTGTGTGTGTGTGTGTGGAGGTGGGGGATGCTGTGTACGGGTACCTTCATCACTGCCTAGGTCTCCCGTTATCTGAGTCTGCTGGAGATGGGTACTAGCTCCATGTTTAGGTGTGGATGAGGGAAACGGAGAAGGTCTGTTGGCTTTTTCACTGTACAGGGAGTCCACACAGTTTTACCAAAAATAGTTGTAAACAGCATCATCAAATATAAAAATTGGTATCTTGTTTGCTATTTGCTGCTGCTCTTTCTGTATATAACTTTCTCAATATCCTCCTGGGGGAGAATGACTGAGGTAAAGCTAGTTTCAGTTAGTCCTTGTCCCCAACAAGTAAAATAAAATGATAGAAGTCCATCACATTGATTTTTCTGTTTACGTTTTCTGAATTGGCTGGGTGACTGAAGCCCTGTATCTGAGGGCAAGTCAAAAGGCTCATCATTTTTCCCTCCCTTCTTTTCGTCTGGCACAGGACACTTTGTTTGCATGGCTTTTGCAGGCACTGCAGTGGTAAGATCTAATCCTTAGACCTCATAATTGTGAAATGCACAGGCCCGCTGAGGCAGTGGGAATGAGAGAAGGACCGTTATAAACAGATCCAAAATTTCAATATCAGAGGAAGAACGGATATGCTGGAGAAGGTCTCACCAGCCTTTGTTAAAATACTGATGCAACACAGCATCCTTGGGGCAATGATAAATATTGGTTCTGAGCTTAAGGGCAACTTACTTGTGCTGGGTGGGGAGGGGGAGGGAGGGTTGAGCTGCGGGAGAGAAACATATTAAATGAGAACCTCCTATGAGTCAAGCAATGAACTTCATTCTGTTATATAACTTATGACTAAGTGGCAGTTACAAAAGTATTCATTGGCTTTAAAAAATGTAAGATACACTTGTGTAGGGAAAAAAGTGACTTTCCAGTAGGTCATTTTCCTAGAACATCCCAATCAGCAATGTTTCACTTAATCTTCTGAAGTGTTGTAGGTTTGAGAGAGACACTGAAAGAAGGGTTAACTTTTAATGAGCAATGCATACGAGTTTCGGAGAAAAAACATAAAGGTATTTTTCAAAAAGAAGCTGTTTCTTTTTAAAGAACCAGATGGTGAGTTTGGGGAAACATTGCTCAAGGGATGGCAAAAAAGATTAGCGTAGGGGATGGATGAGTCATGAGGGGATGGTGAAAATCAGAGCTGATTTTTTTTTTTTTGTAATTTATTTTATTTATTTATTTATTTTAACTTTTTTTTACTGAGTTATAGTCATTTTACAATGTTGTGTCAAATTCTAGTGTAGAGCACAATTTTCAGTTATACATGAACACACATATATTCATTGTCACATTTTTTTTTTTCGCTGTGAGCTACCACAAGATCTTGTATATATTTCCCTGTGCAGAGTTGATTTTAATGGCTAGCTCAGTGGTGCTCAAATTCTTTATAAAATTACACTGTGTGAGGCCCACCTTTACTCACTGAAGCAAAACCTTTCTAGGCAATTCTGAGTGACAGACATGGTTACAATCACTAAGATTGATACTTCTACATTTTATTTGTGACACTGACAGATGACAGTATCCAGAAGTGGGAGCCAGCGCAGATCTGGGAACTGTCACACCCAGGGCATTACCAGCACCGTAGGGCATGGAGCGCGTAGGAGATGCTGAAGAAGGGTTTGCTAATGGCCGTCCCCTAGAAAAGTTTGTCATGTGGGCAGGGAGAGATGGGGTTACTCCTGGAGCCTAAATCCAGAGACAGAAAGTTTCAAATAGGCTGTTATCTCTTGATTTAAACAAATGGGCTAAATGTTCTCCCTTTAGTAGAAGTTTCACCACTATTAAAGAAGAAAGGAGCTGAATCAGAGATACGGAGTTTGAAAATCACACAGTGAGTTTCCACCTTCATTTCCATCCCCATTTCCACGTTCCACTTTCCATAGTTTGGGCTAAGAGGATAAAAATGCCCAGCACATGACCATACGCTATTGTTTACTATATCAGTAAGCTGGGAGAAAATTCCATAAGCTTGCTTCTGTCTTTTTTTTTTTTTCTTTCAGATGGAGATTCTAATCTACCGTATATTTCTTATGAACCTGCTATGTAATATTTCAAGACTTGGCTTCAGAGGCAGCAAAATAATAAAACAAATTACTATTTGATACATTTGATGAACTCACACAAATATCTTTAAGAGAAATAACCAATGAACAATTTTGAGAGCTTAAAGAATTTCCCCTTATAAAGTTGCTACTTTAGGGCCAGTCAAAACAAAATTTTTTATCACAATAAAATACACGTAACATAAAATCTCCCATTTTAAATATTTTTAGTGTACAAATCAATGGCATTTATTATAGTCACAATGTTGTACAGCCATCTCAACTATGTTCCAAAATATTTTTATTATCATAAAAGGGAACGCTGTTGCCATTAAGCAATTGCTCTCAGTCCCTCCTCCCCACTGAGTCTGACAAACACTGATCCGATTCCCGTGTCTGTGGTTTGGCCTCTTCTTGGTGTGCTGCATTCATGGAATTGTGTAGTTGTGGCTTCTCGTGTTGTGTTTGGCTTCTTTTACTTAACATAATGTAGCCAAGGTTTATCAGTGGTGTAGCACGTAACACTACTTCATTTCCTTTTATGACTAAATAAATTCCATTGCACTGTTAACCAAGAATTTCAAGAACAGAGACCTAGTTGAGGCCAAAAAGTTTTGTTTATTCGGGGTTTGATAGGACTTCAGCCTGGGAGACATAGATCCAAGAAGCACTTGAATGGTCTTCCCCTGGACTGCAAAACCTATAAAGGCAAAACAAATAAACAAACAACCCCCCCAAAACAAACAAAAATCTCAAAACAAACAAAACAGCACAACTCCAAGTTACAGAGCTAGTTCGTTAAGAATTAGGATTGGAGCTGGCAAGAAGCAAGGGTGGCCGTTAAACACTACCCCCCCCCTCCACGGTTTCCTTCTGCTTTTTTCCGTCAGTGAAGGCGCCCGCTGTTGCCACGTGTTAGCTGCGGCGACCAACACTGCAGGGAGACGGGGGCTGGTGTCCTGCAGGTGCTCCCGAGCTGTCGCCGGAGCCCGCCCTGGCCGCAGCCCCCAGGGGCTGGCACAGGCAGCCGGCCACAGAGCGCGGGGACGTGTGGGCGACACCCGTGGAGGTGCCTGTGTGACAGCTGGCAGGATTGGGGGGTGAGGCTTTCCTGGCGGCTCCTGGGCAGGTTTCCTGATGGAATAAACAGCACGGTCAGCAGGAACCGCATCCTTCGGTGCCCTCTAAAAATCCTAACTACCGGGCTCCTGTTTGTCCTCACCCCAGGCGTGGGGCTCCTGAGTTAGTGCTGCGGAGGCTGCAAGAGAACAGTGAGTCTCTGTGGAGGTGTCCCACACAGCTGGGGAGCCAGGTGCCCAGCCACCTGCTCCTTGCTCCTCCTGCAGGAAAAACCACAGCCTGAGAAGGACTCACTTAGCTGCAGCGTTGCCGACTTGGGGAAGGGGGGGGGGTGCCGGCTCAGCCCCTCTCCAGTGCATCCAAATGTCTATATCTTGGCTTCAACACAGTACTGGAATTTCTCTGTAAGCCTAGACCCCCACGAGAGCTCTCTCAAGTCTGGGTGACAGTCCAAGGCAGTGTGCTGCAGGGGTTCCAGGACCACGGGCTGGAGGGGCTAGAGCTGGTTCACCGGCCACGGCAGGGCCCACAGCTGGTACCCAGCGTCCATTTGCCTGTGAACCCGGTGAGCAGATGGACTGGACTGCTCCCGGGACTGCACAGAGCTGGACCCCACACCCGGGCAGGGGCATTTTTGCTTGTTGGATGGGTGCTCGAGTTTTGTTGTTGAAAAGGGGAGACAATGCAAAGGTCATTTTAAGCTGATGTCACTCTGAATGCAAAACTGTGATTATCAAACTGTGACCTAGTGACATCAAGATTAATAGAACTCACTTAAGATTAGCTGTGAGTATGAGAAATATTAAGGAAAAAAATATTTGTACCATCCACTCTCATACTTAAATTAACTCTTGTTTACTGTATCAAACAGTTTAAATATAGATACATGAAGTAAATATATATGAAATAAATAAATAAATAAACTCTCTACCATTATAGGTTGTTACAAGATATTGAATATAGTTCCCTGTGCTGTACCATAGGAACTTGTTGTTTATCTATTTTATATATAGTAGTTTGTATCTGCTAATCCCAAACTCCTAATTTATCCCTCCCCTGCTTCCCCTTTGGTAACCAAAAGTTTGTGAGTCTGTTTCTGTTTTGTAAATAAGTTCATTTGTCTCATTTTTTATTTTGAGACTCTACATATAAGTGATATCATGTGATATTTGTCTTTATCTGTCTGACTTATTTCACTTGGTATGATCATCTCTAGGTCCACCCATGTTGCTGCAAATGACAATATTTTGTTCTTTTTTGTGGCTGAGTAGTATTCCATTGTGTATATAAACCACAACTTCTTTATCCAATACATGTGCATGGGCATTTAGGTTGCTTCCATGTCTTGGCTAGTATAAATAGTGCTGCTATAAATATTGGGCTATATGTATCTTTTCAAGTTGGATTTTTCTCTAGATATATGCCCAGGAGTGGGATTGCTGGATCATTAAGTAACTCTATTTTTAGTTTTTAAAGAAATTGCCATATTGTTTTCCGTAGTGGTTGCATCAATTTACATTCCCACCAACAGTGTAGGAGGGTTCCCTTTTCCCCACACCCTCTGCAGCATTTAGCATTTGTGGACTTTTGAATGATGGCCATTCTGACTGGTGTGAGGTGATAGATACTTCATTGTAGTTTTGATTTCCATTTCCCTGATAATTAGTCATATTGAGCATCTTTTCATGTACCTATGGCCATCTGTATGTCTTCACGGAGGAAAGAAAAATTTAAAACTCTGTACTAGCTTTTCTCAAACTCACTTGATCTCTGGTACTTTTTTTTTTTTTTTCAGCATGTAAGAACTTTTAACATGAATATCATACTTTCATAAACTCAGGATTACATGAGCAATCTCTCTGAGCCTGTAGATGAAGACAAAACAACTGTCTTCCTGTCCACATGCAGTGACAATTTAGTGACATAATATGAGGATTTCTTATGAATTATAATATTTACATAAATATAAGTACTATTATTGTGTGCATGAATAATTATTTTTTAAAACGTTACATTCAAATTCCTATTCTTTTTTATGGAGTCAGAAGAGTGAGTTGGCAGAGCGTTTAGCCTTTGTTTTAGAGATGAGTAAATAGTCCTAAAAAAATTAAATGCCTTACCCAAGACTTCACACAGCAGCTGGCTGAACTGCAATGACAAGCCAGGTCTCCCAACACTTGGAACAGAATACTATTTATTTTCCTGCTCTGCCTCCATTTGGTCACACGCGAACCCATTCACGCGTAGAGCGGCCAGGGTGAGAGGTCTGGCAGCACTGTGAAACTCACTCTGTACCATGTTGAATCGGAGAAAATTAGGAAAGAATCATAATTTAAAATTCAATTTAAATATCCACACATAGATATATTATAATCGAAGAGGAATGTAACATATTTTAAACGTTTTTCTTTAATCCCAAGTAGTTTAAAAGAACATTCTCTGTCCTTAAATGCATGAAGCATAGTCATTCAAAAACTTGTCACCTGACACATTTAATGAATAATCTAGATTAACAGGATGTTTCCAGAGGTGCCCAGAGTACAGCACCGCTGTTTAATTTTTGACACTGATCTCGTTATTAATGTTGACATATAATATAATCCAAAAATGTCTTTTATCCATCTGCTCTTCTCTGTATTTTATCCTTTAAAAAAATTCTATCTGTCCTTCAAACTTCTCATTTTATTTCCTATAAATTCACCTCTGTTGAAGCAAGTTCCAACTGAAAAGAAGGAGAGTTTTACCAAAAGGGGAATGGCACCGGCATGTGATTCTGCTCTAAAGAAGGGCAAATACTGTGTGATCTCACTGATATGTTGACTTTGAAAGCAAACCAACTCATGCTCAGATTTGTAGTTGCCAGAGGCAGGGGTGAGGAATGGGAGGATTGGGTAAAGGTGATGAAAATATATAAAATGTCAGTTACAAGATGAGGATATACTGAGAAATGATGCACAACATGGTGATGACAGTTGACTACACTACGTGGTATATTTGGAAATTCCTGAGAGAGAGAGAGTAGACCTGAAAAGTTTTCATCACAAGGCAAAAAAAAAAACAAAACAAACAAACAAAAAACTTGTGTAGCTCTGTGAGGTAATGGGTATTGATTTAACGTATTGTGGCAATCATTTTGCAATGCATACATATGCCAAGTTGGTACCAGCGTGGGTCCTTGGATTCTTGAATCAGTAGAAATTAGTAAGAGGCCAGATGAAGAATTTAAGCGAGGCTTGATGGGGCTCATGCTGCACACCGGGGAGTGAAAACACGTAACACATTCTCTTATTCACTCCCCGAGTGGAGGTGAGCTGGTTCCTTAAACGGGGTGAGGCTAGGGGTAGCTCAGTGGGTCAGGCCAGGGGGCGGCTTAGGTGGTCTGCCCGCCCACCCTGGTGGTGCTGTGTGCGGGGGTCATGTGTAGTCCCCTGCTTTTGCTCATAGCATCTCAGAAATGGCAGCTGATTTGTGGCCATTTTTTATTTAATTGTTCATAATTGCCCCAACTGCTCATGAATGCAGTCATTTTTAGTCCCTTACAGTTTCTTTGTATTCTGTTGCTTGAGAAGATTTTCATCCAGGGGCAAGTGCAGGGAAAGGGTCCCAGGTCCCAGCCGATCTGAAGCTTGTTATGCTGTACACCTTAAATTATGCAGTGTTATATGTCAACTATATCTCAGCACAACTGAAAGAAAAAATACTTTTTAAAAATAGAGATCCAAGAATATAAGTATGCATCCATTAAAGAAACTATTAAGCAGCCATAAAAAATGATATTTAAAAGAGGCTGGATGGAATGCTCATGATATAATGCTGAGTCAAAGCAAAAGATAAACTTGTATCCACAACACAGTCTCATGGAAATTTACCAAATGAACACAATGGCCAATTTTGATTGATTTGCATTTTTTTTTTTAAATTCCTTCAAAGTTCTCGTCTAGATTTTTGCATTTTTTTTTTTTCTGAGTTCACTTTGAGCATGAGTCTTTTGGAGATCCAAATATTGCTCATACACATTGGGTGCCCATGATGTTGGATACACTCTCTGCAGAGGCCAAATGAGGAATAGAATTCAGTCATTCCTAAGGGGCTTGCAGAATAAGAAATATGATGAGGAGTATATATATGAAACAATTAGATATAAAATAGGCATTTATCACTGCAGAAATGTATACAGCAAACTGGTGATTGTCAAATTTGAAGCAGGCAGGAGGAGCAGTTTGTGGCAAATGTAAAAATATAAATATAAACATAAACATACATGTGTCTATATAAATATGTATTTACATATAATAAACATTTATAATTGAACATAAGGTGCATCGTTTGTTTACCATGGAGAGAGAGGATGTGGGTCATGGATAGACAATTAAATTTGATATTGCTTACATTTCACCAATTTTCTGAATAAATCAGTACAATGGATGGTATAATTTTCCATCTTTTTCTTTTACTTGTGAGTAAATGACTTTGACACGAGAAAACTGATTTTTCAAAAGAGAAGCCGTATCTACAAGGGTTAAATAATTCAACTTGTCAACAGTGCTGCTTCCAAAATATATTCGAAGTAGAGAAATCCTCAGGCGATTTAAACTTTGGGGTGAGGACCGTTCTTTGGCATTTTATTCTCTGTAGTAATTCCATTAAAAGAGCACGATTTATTGCACATCTGTCTTTGCAGATTTTATCAATGCCGAAACCTTTTAAACTGAGAATGGGATTAAATAAACCCCATTTACCAACGTGGTAAAATATAATAGACATCCAGCCCATTAAATGGCCAGAGAAATCAATACATGCGCTTGGCAGCAATTTCCAGAAGATAAGGTGAAAACCTCTGTTCTGTTTGATAGATGAGTAAACTTAAAGGGGAGAATTTACAGTAGCTTCAGTGTGTACCTTGAAGGAATGTTCATTATTCTCAAATTACCTTCTCATGTCAGCAGATTTTTGCTTAGTAAACAGAGGGGCCCCTGGCCCCCCCCCCCCACCGTGTGTGGTTATGGAGGTTGCAGCTGGCGACCGAGGTGGACGGCATATACCGGGTGTTGGAAATTATTTAACAAAGACAAGATTTCAGCTCTGATTAAAAGATATTTATACATTTTAATTGTGTGACACATACTGTCAAAATCACCCCAAATGATATGACTCTCTGTAGAAGGGTAAAGAGAGGAGAGTGCGAAGGACACAGGAAGTTAAAAAATGTAATAATAACTTACAATGTGCATATGATGGGTCAGGTGCTAAGTGTTTTACACATTGATTAATTTAGTAGGAATCAATCAAAGAAAGGAAACAAACTCAATTTGTCTTCACCATGTGCCAGAAACTATCCTTGGAGCATTTACATACATTATCATTTGTTTAATCTGTACAAATAAATCTTTGAGGCAGACGTTATTATGGAAATGGAAACAGAGGATCTGAGTGAAATGCCCCTAAATTATGATGAAAATATTGAGACTAGAATTTTAATTTAGGTTTCTGCTCCCTTGACCCACTGTTCTGAGCAACAAAATTCCAGAAATAGAATTGTAACGTGTATGTAAAGTTTGTGCGTGTATACACACACACACAGTACAACCCTTCATACCCATACACACATATTCATATAAGCTAAAGCTGAGTGTCATAAATAGGAATTAACTCTTCTGATGACAGTTCAGGAGGCAGAAGTTAGTGACTAATGTCATCAAGTTACTAGGAAGCAGAAAGCAGACGTGAGCTTAAATCTGAACCTCTGCTTCTCCCCAGTAGAAGCATAAACAGAAATGTCCTGAAGGCGTAAAGCCTTGGGCGTAACATCGCAGGGGGGCATCCTTTCCGTCCTACTGCACTGCTTTGCCAAGGGTTCTCCCTCCGTCAGCCTCCCCCTCCTCCTCCTGTCAGTTGTTCAGTGTTCGAGACCAGGTAAGACGGGGGAAGGATGAACAGCAGTTTTGTGCTGCCTCATCTAAGGCTCCAAGGAAGAAACTCTAAATCAGAAAAAATCCAGGGGTCCAGTCCGAAGTTCTCTGTGACTGTTTCAGAGCCTTGGAGAATCCGCTAGGTACCAGAGGGGATGCGAGGTGGACATGGGAGGGCGGGGAGGGTGGGAGTGGAAGGATCAGTGTTAGAAGAACATGATCTGTTAGCATGACAGCCTTTCGTAAATGTCTTGGTGCTTTATTATATAAACATAAACCTTTAGCTGTTGGCGTGGACACTGTCTGGATGGGAAACACAACTGATTTAATGGCGGTTCTGAAATCGACAGTTTGGTGCTCCAACCCACTGTCTCCAGATGAGCTAGGTATTAAGAAAGGAAGAATGGATGTTCAGGGTAGAGGTTTTCGAGTTAATCATCCTGTATACAAATGTATCAAGCATGGTCTGCCTGGAGTCAGTAATTCACTCCTGTATCCCTGCAGTAATGGACTTAGCCTTGATGTAGGTGATTATTCACGGCCTTCTGTGAGCAGTTACCTGCAACCACCCCCCAGTTACACAGGCCTGAGGAAGAGCTGAGGCAGCCAAGCCTGGGAACGGCTTCAGTGGCTGTTACTGTTTGCACCCTAACCTCGGCAGGGTGCCTTTTTAAGGAGAGCAAGCTGTGAAATGATGGTTTTGTACGTCCGAGACAGCCCGGGATGCATGCTGTCACTGCCTGCTTCCTAATCAGTGTATCATGGATGCTTAGCACATATCAAAACACCTTCTGCCCTTCATGACATGTGGCACCTCTTACATGTCCCTGATGGCAGTGTCCCCTTCCAGGCTTTACCTAGTGGTGTAGACGGAGAAGGAGGAAGTTCGCCTACTGACATGTGTCTCAATCTCACGCTCAGTGTTGGACTCTCCTTGCATCTCTCTGTTGGGCTGCAGGTCAGTTTTTATGGGTCTATAGTTCCCCCAAAGCTCATGGACACTTTCCCCTTGCATGAGGGCTGCTCCGTCTGCTCAGGCAGCAGGGACAGGTCAACGTGACATGCATCTTGTTTTCTCAGACTGCCGGTTGTTTGCCTAGAGCTTAGTTCACACGTGTTTAATTAGCTCGAGTCCACCTTAAAATAGCATACAACTTCAAGTGTCCTGTGAGAACCTCACAGAATTGTACCTCAGTCCCTCCTTCCTTTCTCTGTGCTGTCACGGTCATACTTTTTACATTGACGTATGCCCTAAGTATGCAATACGTTGCTGTCATTTTTGACGTAGAGTTATATATTTTGGCCATTGAAAATAAAGAAGAATTAAATTTTGTATTTACTTTAGGTCATTTTGTTGGAGGAGGTCATCAAGAGGACCCCACCACCAGCTGCCCCTCAAGATGGACCAGGGAAATTGGAAGTCCTTCACCCATCCCTCCACCACCCTCTTCCTCCATCCTTGGTATGTAGCCTTGCTCATCGTTCCCATGGCTGGAGCTGCTTTCAAGGACGCAGCCTTGAGAGAGCAATGTGATGAGAGCAGTAAATGAACCCAGTTAAGGCCACTGTATAAACTCAGAATTCCAGCAGGTGAATGCAGGGATCTATGCCTCTTGCTGCCGCCCAAGACAAGCCTGGACTATACCTTCCCTTGCTTATCAAATCCGCCCCCTCCCTGTCGTAGCGGTCTGTCCCTTTCTTCATTCTCTCCTTGCCTCCACGTATGGGCGGCCAGTTTCCGACTTTACCTGAGAAGTTCCCAAATTTGCAAAGCAACACATTTCTTCTATCCTTCATTTATATGTTTGTGTATGTGCGTATAGCTCTAATTTCTGTCTGATATTATTCTTTTGTTTAAAAGTTCCTTTAATAATACTTATAGTGCAAACATACTGTCAAAGAATTCTGCCCGTTTTTGTCTGAAAAGATCTTCTTTTTCATTTTTTGAAGGGTGTTTTCACGGGATGTAGAACTCCGGGTTAACAGATCTTCTTCTTCCGGTACTTGAAAGGCGGGTACTCTGCCATTGTCTTTGACTTACAGATGCTCTCCCGAGAATGCTGGTGTTCTTCGTCCCTCTGTACGTAGCGTGTCTTTTATCTGCTCGCTGCCTTCAAAATTTTCTATTTATTCTTTTCAGCAAATTGAATCTGATCTATATTCATGATTTTTTTCTGCTCATTTACTTATTTGACATTTATATACTTATTTATTTAGTCCTGATTGGTATTTCCTTCGCTTCTTACATCTTCTGTTTTCTTTCATTAGATTTGGAAATTCTCAACCATCATCTGTTGAAATATTTATTCGACCTATGGTCTCTCTCTCCTCCTTCCACAGCTCTGCTAGAATTCCCTGTTTGTTCATATACGACGTCTACCTTTTCTAATAGAAACTGTAACATATTAATAATAATTAAATTAAACTCCCTGTCCAGATGTTCCAGCATCTGGGCCATATCTCTCAGTTTGTTTTTGGAAACTGATTTTTTTCTCTTGGAGCATATCGTTTTATTTCTTGTTCTCTTGTGCTTCACCTAAATTTTTGGTTGAAAGCCAGACATCTTGTTTGGAGCAGTCGAGATGGAGATGAATGATCTTCATGCCAGGAAACGGGCGCACTTCCTTTCAGCAAGGACTTCACTGTGGGCTACTGTTGTGTCAGTGGAATCAGGTGTTGAGCTGGGTTTGAGCTTCGCTGTTACCACTGTCACCCTCCGCAAACTACAGGCTTCAAAGCCGCCTGGCATTACCTTCTGTTTGCTGTGGGCACCAACCACTTGGTCAGGAGTTTCCATCAACGTGTGCTCCACCCTCAACTCTGAGCTCAGAGACGCTCTGTTCCTACACTTGTCCCGTCCCCAGCCGTAGACTTGTTGGCTAAACACAGGGCGAGAGATTGTCTATCGTTCTGGTTCAGTCTTAATCTTTCTGATTGATTGACTGAAGTGTAGTTGGTTTACAATGCTCTGTTAACTTCTGGAGTTTAGCATACCGATTCAGTCAGACATATATACTCCTTTTCATATTCTTTTTCCTTATAGGCTATTATAGGTATTGAATACAGTAGGACATTGTTGTTTATCTATTTTATATATAGTAGTTTGTATCTACACATCCTGAACCCCCAGTTTATCCAGTCCTAATCAACTGTTACGTTCCTGACTTTGGAGTGGGACTTTCTCGGTAATCCCGCCCCTCCCTAACTAGTAGGGGATCTCCGACAGCCTGGACTCAGGAGTTTCCTGCCCCTTATCCAGGACAGGTCTTCACAAACGCTGTCAAGGTGGCCAGTTTTGCTCCTTCAGCATCGTGAGGCTTTTGTTCCATAGCGAAGTTAAGAATGCAGGATCTAGACAGAGCTTATGTCATTTCCCACAAGGTTTTGGATCCGGGCTCTAGGGAACTCAGAGATATTGTACAAAGTACCAAGACAGGGGTACAGGCAAAGGAAACAAAGAAACTTGTATGGGTAGGTGAATCCAGGAACCTAGAACAAGATTCTAAGGGACAAGGCAAGAGTTCAAATATTACGGTTGAGGCACATTAGGGAAGAGTTACATTATCAGAAGGATGACTTGATTGTAAATGCCAAGATGACTCTAGGTGTGAGAGTGGAGATATGCATGTAAAACTAACCCAGCTGGCCACAGAGGAGGCATGTCCCTGCCAGGTGTGATATTTAAATGCAAGGCCATCAAACTATACTGTCTTGGTAGTCAAAGTTTGATGTATGAATAAACAGAGTTAGTTTCAAACAATTGGAAAAATATATTTTCAAATATTCTGTATATGACAAAGATTCCAATTAAACTTATTAGCTCCTTTTATTATGTTCTGATGTCTTTTTTTTTTTACATAGACCGAGCTTTTAGTTAACAGGAGGGACCCACTCTGACTACTAGTCTTCATAAGGATTGAGATTTTCAAAGTTAGAAAAAGAAAGAAAAGAAAGGATGGAAACATTGAATAGGATACATAGCACAGAAAGGTTCTCCAGAAGCAGGAAAGATAAATTCATGAAATGAGAAACGTCAGGGAAGACAGAAGATAGTGAAGTGATGTGACTAATGGTGGAGATAAGTCAGCATGTTTTCCAGCAAATGCTCTGACAACACCTGTGGGTCAGAAGCGGTAAAGGAGTGGAGTGAAATTAAAATGTAGTCTCTGCCCTTGTGACAGATATTTACAAACTGTTAGAAAGAGAAACCTTAGACACATGAAGCCATCAAACAAATCGGGCTTTCAGAGGAACCCCTGACATCATGTGAGATCTGAAGTCATTTCTGTCAGCCTCCTTCTTCTGGACCTAGTTCTCTGGACCACTCAGCATCTCACTGCTCCCTTAAGGTCAGTAACGCCACACAGTGTGGTTCCTCTGCCTCTCTGCACAATTGTCTGCTTCCCATTGTCAGTCCCACTGTCTTTTTTGCTCCATTTCTGTTTATCTCCACCTCCTCACTCTCCTCAGCTATATGTCCACCCAGAGGTCGAGCCTTTGGCTCATTTCTTCTCTGTCTCTCTTTCTCTCTCCCACCAACACAACTCTGGCCATCTTCTTCCATTTAATTTTCTGAATCAAACTAGTATCAACTTTATACTCTGGTTCTGCTTCCTCAATATTCCAGTATTTCTCAGCATTCCAGTTTGAATACCATTCTACTGCATCCTCTTTAAACGAATCAATGTTTCTTAAATACCAGAGACAATCTTAGGCAAAGAGGATGCAAATGTGAAAAAGGAAGGCTGCCTGTCTTCAACGAAGCAGCAGTAATACTAACAATCTTTCATTCACTCCCTCATTTACTTCACAAATACTTATGGTGAGAGCAGGAGTTTTGCCTTTCTGAGTTATCACTGCATTTCCAGCAATTAAATAGTTCCTGGTACAAATGAGGCATTCCCTGAGCATCGCCAAATTACCTAATGGAAGTAAGGGAAGGCTACCTGAGAAAAGACAGAGTTCTGTTTAGCACAAGGAGGGAGAGAGAGACAAAGGCTATCATTAAATAAATAACATGAGGTTATTGGAGACAATTAATACCCACTGATGGTGAATTAGGTGGAAAAAGTTATTCTGCAATGGAAGAATTTACTTGGATTTTTTTTTTACTGATTGAAAGCCAAGACTGTGAATAATTGGTATTTATTCTTAAAGGAACTGGTAAACCTTGATTGCATAAACATTTTAAGGAAACACTGTATAAATTATTGGCTGTATATGACTTTAATCATCTTACCTGGGGGCAGATTGTGTGAAATTCTCTTGTTATCTCACAGGAGGGACAATGTCCTCATTAAACACATGTAGCTATTTGCATCTAAAACTTTCTCTTTATCTTCTTTGTCATTTCTATAAATTGCTGAAATCTGGGTTAAGATTGATGATTTCCCCAAATACCAGGATATTCAACGATAAGTTTCATAAATAATCTTTTTTTTCTGCAATCTGGCTCAGAAAATTTCTTGAAATAGGAAAACACATTCCCGCTTTTGATGTAAATAGAATACTCATGAATTTTAAATATTCTCAACATGCCACTCATTTAACACTCTGAACAAATACACTGCTACTCACACAAAAAAATACATATTAAGTTCAGGAAAAAGCATTTAAATAGCACACGGTGCTGTCTGGGGGTCACGGGGTGACTGCAGGATTTTACTCCTCTCTTAAAGGAGCACCTTGGAGATGCATGCGTTTAACAGAGAGAAGGGCATCTTTTCTACATGTGGTAACGTGGACATGGGAATTAATCTATAAAATAAAATATAAACATATATAAATAATCCAGCATTCTATAGCATTGAGTAGAGAGCCAAAGGCTGCAAATCACAATTAGGAAAATCTGAATATTGTACTTGCTGCTGAATTTGGCCAGCTGAGTGTACACCCTGAGCACTCAAAGTGAAAAATGCCAGAATTTTTGTGACAGTCATATTTCTAGGCTGACACAGTCATTTAAAAACCGAGACATGGAAACAGCCTAGATGTCCATCAACAGATGACTGGATAAAGAAGATGTGGTATATTAATACAATGGAATACTATTCAGCCATTAAAACCAACAGCATAATGCCATTTGCAGCAACATGGATGTCCCTGGAGAATGTCATTCTAAGTGAAGTAAGCCAGAAAGGGAAAGAAAAATACCACACGAGATCGCTCATATGCAGAATCTAAAAAAAAACAAAAAACAAAACAGAAATACAAAACAGAAACAGACTCATAGACATAGAATACAAACTTGTGGTTGCCAGGGGGACGGGGAGTGGGAAGGAACTGGGATTTCAAAAGGTAGCATAGATAAACAAGATTGTACTGTGTAGCACAGGGAAATAGATACAGGATCTTGTGGGGGCTCACAGCGAAAGAGAATGTGACGATGAATGTATGTATGTTCATGTATAACTGAAAAATTGTGCTCTATACTGGAATTTGACACAACATTGTAAAATGACTATAACTCAATTAAAAAGTGTTTTTTTTTTTAAAAACTAGGAATATATAGATACTTCAGCAAAATTTAAACTGTTTCTTTTGTTTTAAAGGCAATTTTTTGCTTAATCGGGAAACCCTGAAAATATTTCAGCCAGAGACAGAACAAAAGAAAGATGCCTTCTTTTGTCATTATCATTTACCCCAATACTATTATCCAAGGCAATTAGATAAATAAAGGTTTAAAATGGGGATATTTCTGGTAACAGAACTATAAAAACGAACTGGTTTAAAATTCTATAAACCACAAGACCAATCTGGTGACTATGACTGTGTTGGAAATCACCCTAAAATTTAGTGGCTCAAAACAACTGTCATTTATAATCAGTCATGATTTCTGTGGATTAGGAATTTGGGAGCATCTTAGCTGTGGGGTTCTGACTCTGGCTAGTCCTGAGGTCATCCCCAAATCTTTTTCACTTTTTCATCTGGAACCTGGGCTAAGAACTGGATAGTGAGGAAGCGGGAGCTCCCTGGGCATTTGTCCCTATACCTCTGTGTGACCTCTCCGTGTGGTTTCTCCACCAACGTGATGACAGGATGGCTGGAGTTCTTGCATGGTGACTCAAGGTTCCAAAGGCACATTTCCAGGTAGAAAGCCAGGCAGAAGCCATATTGCAAGTTTCATCTTAAGGAAATCATGTAGCCATCTTTAGAAAATACTGTCTTCTGCAAGAAATTCATTCAAATGGAAAAAGACACATTATGCAATAAATAGGGTGCATCGCCTATTGAAAAATGTAAATCTATATATAACACAATACACCAGTAAATTCCCAACACACAGAACATGTAAATATAAAACCAACCATAAATTAAGAGAAGAAAATATTAGCAATTCTTTTCCCCAGTCAACTGTTACTCAAACTGAAAAAAAAGCAATAAAAATGTGAATCTGTTAATATAAAAATAAAAATTTTTCATAGTTCAACATTTTTTAAAATGATAAACAGTAAAAAAAAAAATGATGGCAAACTTGTAAAGTTGTGAGATCTTTACAGCTTCTGTTGCAGATGAAGGTCTAATCTTTCTAGTATTAAAAAAATATTCTCAGATACATAAGATAGAGACCAATAACCCAATGGGGAAAAAATGGGAGAAGAAATTAAAGTGCATTATTGAAAATAATATATAAACTTTACTTGAATACAGGAAAAGCTGCTGAATCTCATGTAAAATACATAAAAGAAAATTAAAGCTATATGGAGAATCTCCAATTCCCTTATTAAACCAATACCATTCCAAAATGTATTACCACATAATACTGCCGATGTCCACAAGGAAATCGGACGGTATTGCTTTTTGAAAGTACAATTCTCTAGAAAGGGCCCTTTGCCCATTTTTAAAAACAAATTGCAACCGACCTCTCAATTTCACTTTAGGGAACATATCTGCAGTAGGTAGAATTCTAAGATGGTATCTAATGACCCACGCCCTTGTGTACTTCCAGGCCCCTGCGTGTCCTAGGCTGGACCTGGAACTTGTTTCTTAACCAATAAATATGGTAAAAGTGTTGGGCGGTCACTCCTGAGATTATTCCAGATTATAAGTCAATTGTAAAAGGATTTTGAAGATGTAATAAAGGCCTTGTAATCAGTTGACTTTAAATTAATTAAAGGTGAGATTATCCTGGTTAGGACTGACCTAATCAGGTAAGCTCTTATTAAATTAAAAAAAAAAAAAAAAAAAAAAAAGCAAGGTTCAGAGCAACATAGTGATGTAGAGTCTGGTTATGTAATGGAAGAAAATGAATACAGATTTTTATTTCCTTGTATAAACACAATGAAGAACCCTGTGAGTAAATCAAAAATAGGAGTAATCATTTGTTCTGGCGGTTGGAAGATGAGATCTGATTTGAAAGAGGAGAGTCATAGGAAGTGACCTTTATACTGCTGGTATATTTCACAAATTTTTAAGGAGTAAATTTTGTTTTAAAAATTAAAAACAAAAGTATGAATGTCAAGATCCATAATCAAATCTTAATAGCACTATTCAGGAAAAAATATGCATGAACAAGAAATAATGAGGGCTGAGGATATTCAAAAACAACACAATGTAAGAGTGTGGGCGGGACAAAGACAGAGGGTTTCAAGGTGAGGGTAACATACTTGGCACGTTGTAGGCTGGCTGGTCTGATGTAAAACACTGGAAATAAATAGAAACCTGGAATAATGAAACACTGTCAGTTTTAGAGGCAGTCAGGTGTTGCTTGGTCAGATATGGGACAGGAGAGCCTGGAGATGGGAACAGAGAAGTGGCCTATTAGCAATACTGAGTTCAGAGCCAAATCTGTTTTCTACCTAAATGTAGTCCAATCTGGCAAACTCCGTTTTCATCCCTTAACCCTTACACTTCCCATAGTGCCGTTTTCTTGTTTGATTCCAGGAAGCTTTCTTGTAAATCGCATGGTGTTTTCACTGCTTTAATGTAGATATTGCCAACATTACAGAACAACGTTGCTTATAATAACAGTTGTTACCGAGTCCAAACTCGTTCTGCTCGTCACACGACAGGCCAATAAATTGGGAGGCGAGGTGTGGGACAAGGGATAATGACTTTATTCGGAAAGTCAGCAGACGGAGAAGACGGGGAACTAAAGTCCTAGAGAACCATCTAGCCCAAGTCAGAATTCAAGCTCCTTTTATACAAAAAGGGAAAGGAGGTGTGGCTGGTTGTTGCAAACATCTTGGTGTCAGAATCCTTTGTTCTTGCAGCTGTGCACGTGGGCCAGGTCATGATGTTCCTGTAAACCTCTAACAAGATGAATACTATTCTCCGTTCTGCGACTTTTTATCTCTATATGGATGGAAAATTATTATACCCTGAAAGGTCAGAGCCTTGAGAGTGGGATCTCCTGTATATTTCAGGCTATAGGCAACATTCTTTTACAAAAGGTGCAGAACCAGCACGGCTCAGCGCAGGAAACAGAGCACAGGGTTAGAGCTAAAGGAATAGATTTAACACAGAGTCAGATTTGTTCTTCCTTATTATACAGTGAATTCTCTGTGTCTGCATTTGAGGGGTCTCACGGTTGCCTGTCTATTCAGGATCCCTAACCCCTGGTTTCCTGCCATGACTCATCTTTCATTGCCAGAATGATGCTGACAGTATTTTTAGAAACAAATGCAGGCCAATATAATATATGCATTATTTTTTTGTGAGTTTAGTGAGAAGATTAAGCGATGAGACCACAGAGTTATCTCAAAAGTGCACTGCATTTTAAAAAGCGCCTCTGTGACTTCTATGCATGGCGAAAGCATTGCCAGAACAATGATATTTGCAAATCAGGTATAAAGAATATGAACGGAAAAATCCCTTTGGTTTATTCAGTGTCCATCTCCGGGATCTGTGTCCGAGCTGGGCAGCTGTGGGGAGCGGGCCTGAAATTTTGCATCTCGTCTGCAACCATTAGCAGGCCACCCTCCTCTCCCAGGGGAACACAGTGGGTATCTTCACTCTCCATCATCCATTATAATTCCTCACTATTTAAGCTGCAACCTGGGGATCACTATGCACTTTGGGGGAGCTATACTGGCTGTCGCAGGCCACGCGGGAAGTCTGTAGTGCGCAGGCGCTGTAATTTACAGAACACCCTCCGGAGAACAGGGGGAGGAAGCAAGAGCTGCGTAAATGCAAAGGAAGCTTTCTATCGTGCAAAACAAGACAACTCAAGAAATCTCTTGTTCTGTTTCCACTTAATAATAAACTCATTTTTATATGGTTCTCCTAATAGCACTTGAATGGGAATAGTAGCAACATCCTTTCCTGCTTCTGGGTAATTCTCAAAACAGGTAAGCTCTATTTGCTTTATTCTCCCAACAGAATAAATAGCCATTAAAGCTAGGTGTTGATTTTTGTTAAAATTTTATTTTGAGGAGAATAGGTAATTAATTGGCATGAAGTAATTGAAACTTTGTTGTGGATAGTTCAAGTGGATAAATAAACCTTTGCTAAATTGACTGCTGTTGACCAGAGACGAGCCTTCCTTTAATTGAGAAAAAGGATCAAGAGACTACTTGGTTGCATCTAGATTTTAATAATTATAAACAAAGCTGATATTGAAAATTAGAATGTGCAAATTTGTGTGGACATAAAATTTCAAATAAATGGAGTAAATCCCTAGAAACACGTTTACTGCATCGTAAAGGAATATTAAATACTGCTTTGTAAGAAGCTGCTACAGTGTTTTCCAAACTGGCTGCAGTATTTTGCATTCTGACCAGCAATAAATGAGAGTTACTGTTGCTGTTCATCTTTGCCAGCATTTAGTACTGTCCATTTTTTTGGACTTTAGCCATTCTGTAAGATGGGTAGTGGTGACCTTCCACTGCTGTTTCAGTCTGCGGTTCTCTAAGAACCAATTATATTGATCATCCTTTTATATGCTCATTTGTCCCTGCATATCTTCATTGACAGGTGTCTGTTCAGTTCTTCTGCCCATATTTTAACTGGGTTTTTCCTTATTGTTGAGTTTTTAGAGTTCTTTGTACATTTTGGATACCAGTTCTTTAACAGAAACTTTGATTTATCTATGTTTTGTAAATATTTTCTCTCAGTCAGTGGCTTGTGTTTTCATTCTATTAAGTTCTTTTTATTTTTGCAGAGCAGAAGTTTTGAACAGATACTGGTATGTCAGTGTTCACTGCAGCATTATTCAAAGTAGGCAAAAGGTGAAAACAACCCAGATGTCCATCAAGAGGTAAATGGAGAGACAAAATGATGTATAGTCATAGAAAGGAATATTATTCACTCATAAAAAATGAAGTTCTGATGCATGCTACAATGTGGATGAACCTTGAAAACATTATGCTAAGCAAAATTAGCCTGCAATGAAAGGAAGACTATTGTATGATTTTACTTATATGAAATATATAGAATAGGCATGTTCAGAGACAGAAAGGATTGGAAGTTACTGGGGGCAGGGAGATACTGCTTAATGTTTACAGTGAGCATTTATGTTTGAATTGATGAAAAAATTTCAGAAATAGAGATGATGATTGTACAACATTGTGAAGGTAGTTAATGCCACTGAACTGTGCACATAAAAAGGGTTAAAATGGCAAGTTTTGCTACGTATAATTTATCATAAATTACAAAAATCAATGCAGTTTATCAAAAATCATTAAATACTACATGTTAAATTCATGAAATGTGTGGTGTGTGAATTATAACTCAATAAAGCTATTTACAATATATATCAGGAATGATATTCAAAATATTTAACAATAGTAAGCCAGAAAAGTCAACCAATCAGAATGAATGCTGGCCATTTCGCTGTCCTGACTGCCAGCTGAATATCAGCCTGGGTGTGCAGTTCTAGGCTTCTGCAGGAATATAATCTGAAGTATATTCATTAAATCTTATCCTGCTATTCTTTCAGAGTGGCTGCATTTTTTAAAGCTTTGTACTGATGTATATAACACAGGAAAAGAATCACTTTTCATGAGTTTAGAGCAGAGATTTATCAACTCTAAAGCTAAGCCATGCCCACCTCCAGTGAGCCTGGTATACGGTCCACGAGTTCCATAGAGAAGTCTCAAATCTTTCTGAGTTCTACTCTCGACCCTGCTTCAGGGTCAACAGAGCAGCTCCACCATGGGAGTCAGGATGTGTGAGGTGTGGGGCAGAAGGCAGGGGCATCAGGAGACACTCTGTCCACTTGGTTTCCTGGGACAAGTGGCACAATTCCTGACAATTACAGCAGCAACAGATGACACTTGAGACAGGTGGGGATGAGAAGATTCAAGCCAACACTTGAGAAGTGACTCGTACAACAAATTCAAGAAATAACTACTTGGATAATTAGAATTATTTTCAAACACTCATATTTTCAGAAAAAATACTAAGAAAATCCTACGATATCTAAACTAATGGGTTGGAAAATTAGTTAAGTACCTTCTATGCAAAAAAAAAAAAAAAAGGAAAATTTCAAAAACTATTTAATTGATTAATTGGGTTGTTATTTTAACCCAATTTCTAGTTCTAATCACTTTCTTCATATTTTTAAAGTTTTTGTGTTACCGAGTCCAAACTCATTCCACTCACCACACAACAGGCCAATAAATCAGGAGACGAAGTCGTGGGGAAAGGAATAACAATTTTATTTGGAAAGCCAGCAGATGGAGAAGATGGCAGACTCATGTCCTGGAGAACCATCTTCCCCAAGGCAGCATTCAGGCTCCTTTTATACTAAAAAGGGGAGGGGGTGTGGTTGGTTGTTGCAAACTTCTTTGTGTCAGAATCCTTTGTTCTTGCAGCTGTGCGTGTAGGTCAGGTCATGATGTTCCTGTAATCCTCCAACAAGACAAATACTATTCTCTGTTCAACAACTTTTTATCTTTATATGAATGGAGAAGTTTTAAACCCTGAAACCACCTTGAGAGTGGGCTCTCCTGTATATTTCAGGCTATAGGCAACACTCTTTTGCAAAAGGTGCAGAGCCAGCATGACTCAGCACAGGAAACAGAGCACAGGGTTAGAGCTAAAGGAACAGATCCAATACAGAGTCAGATTTGTTCTCTGTTATGTTTGATATAAGGTTATATTGAACCATGTGGGGTACTTTGGGAGGGAAGTACATCTCTTGGGTTGCTTCCCCATGGGGTGATGGAGAACTGATATTCATCTTTTTCCAAGTTGGAAAAGAACAGATAGCAATCCGGGCTGGTGATGTGATGGATAAACTGTATCCCCCTCAAGTTCACAGTCTCACTTTCTTCCATTTGTTTCTGCAGTGTTTGCTTGCCACTTCAATGCCCCTAACTCTATTTGGTACTGTCCTTTGTATTTGCTCTCTCAAGTGACTGCAGAAAAGGAAGCAGCTGGTGTTTTCAATTCCAACGACTGCTGTTAAGCACTAACCTTAGCTTCAGACTGCAGATCTGTCACAGGTTGCATTTTTCTGGAAAATGGTATGTAACTCCGTCTGCTGCCTTTCAAGTTTTTGAAAACTTACTATTTTTCCTTCTTGCTGTGAGAAAATAAAGAAATAACTAATTTAAGCCAACACGAAGGGCATTTACCTTATTGAAGTGTCTGTAAAATGTCCTTAATTAAATGAATATTTATTTCAAAATAAAAAAAGTCCATCAACTCTTTTACGCCAAGAAATAACATGAAAGGCAGATTTTAAAGAGTTCTAAGAGAGAAAGATGGTATGCGTGTCTTTAAAGATGAGATTTCAGAACGTTTGATCACTACGTTCAAGGAAAACTTATTTAGAATTGACTGCTATGTTGAAAATACGAAAATTAAGTATATAACTTTGATGGAAAACTTACTAAAGCAGACGATACTCTGCCAAGTTTAATTTACACACCTTATTTTCATCACGCTACCTGTCCAATAAGGTAAGTACTGTTAATATCTCCACACAGATGAGTATTCTTCACAAGAACGTCCAGTTGTAAACCAGAAGGGTTTAGAAACTTAGCCAGAAGCTGATTAGTAAGTGATGTAACCAGATGCAAAAATGAGGGGACTGATCCACATTTCTCCAAGAAAAGCCCTTGTTCTCAAACCTATATTGTGAGTGACCTCATTCCTTAACAACAAGAACCCGGATGTATTAGTTCGCCACAGCCGCCATAACAATATACCACAGACGGGGTGGCTGGAACGAGCAAATGCATTTGCTCACAGTTCTGGAATCTGGAAGTCTAAGGTTGAAGTACCAGCAGGATTGGTTTCTGCTGAGGCGTTCTCCTTGGCTTGCACATGGCCACCCTCCTGCTGCCTCTTTACAGGGTCCCCTTCTGTGCGCAACCCCCTGGGGTCTCTTCCTCCTCTTGTAAGGACACCAGTCAGATTGGATTATGGCCCCAGACTGTGGGGCATGTCTCAGATCTGTCTTATCTTAATGTAATCACGTCTTTAAAGATCTCTCCAAATACATTTACATTCCGAGGTACATCCTAAGCCTGAGGTTGGGACTTCATTTTAATCAAAGTGCTCCAGTCAATGAACTGGCTTAAGTTGGAAACCTAGGAGAGAAGTCATGATTCTTTATGGTGATTCAAGTCAGGCTTCTAGAGACCAGATCTAGATTTCTCCCTGTTGTATAGATTAAGTAACATTTCAGTAGGTGGGTCAGCAGCCCCCAAGGCTACCCTCAGACTCAAAAGATGATTTGCTGGAAGGACTCAACAGGACTCAAAAACCTGTTAAATCCATAGAGTTCAAATCAGCAAAGGGGAAAGATGCAGGAGTCAAGTCACATGAGATGTACTGCATTCTCCCATCAACAAGATGTGACAACAGGTATAAGGTGCTGCAGACAGGGGAGCTTACCTGAGCCCTGGTGTCTGGGCTTTCTCCTGGGGGTCAGTCCCATGGGCATGCAGCACCCACTCGACTGACCTCAGTGTCTAGACTCCAACCTTACTCTCAGAACAAAAATAAGCATTCACTCTATGTTATACTGTTAGGATTCACTCATGTGTTCAAACTGGTACAAGACCTCAGGCGTACAAAAACATTCCCATCAGGCAGAATATTCTCAGGGCTCAGAAGTTATTTCCCAGTGAAGGTCCTGAACATAAACTTTCTCTGGAATGTGCAGAATTTGAGCCACAAAGTCCTGCTGAGTTAGGCCTTTTTGCCCAGTAGATCACTCATCTATTTTATTTTTAGGGACACCATGATCAATGAGGCATTGTACGGAGTCCTGTAGGTCAGAATATCCCCACTCTTGCTGCCCATTGCAATGATCAAACCCACTTTGTCTCTGGAGTTTCATAGTCAGCATTTATCACATCAGAAATCAGAGAGCTAATCTCAATGATGGCGCTTCCACCATTATTCTCAACCTACAAAAAATGGCGGCCAGAGATGTTTTTGAGGATGTGATGCTCCCATTATTAATGTTTTTTCTCAACATCTTAATAAAAAGAGTGTCCCCTGAGCTTTCTCTGGTGGGCATAGTGTGTGTTTGTGTGTGTCTTTGGGGGAGGCTGTTTGCAGTTCACACATGAAGTCTCTGCTCCATTATTTCTGGTTCCCTAAGTTTTTGGACTTCACCCTTCATATTAGAACAGGGAACTTCTGGCATCTCAGCCTTATTGGAAGTTGGCTATTATTGAGCCTAATTTTCAGTCAACCCAAGCAACTGTTTGAGGTTTTTCCTGTTGTGTAAGATAACATAATCATTCTGGAATCTCTGGTAAACACAGCCATGTTGAAAAATCCATGAAGATCTAATAATACACTCCATCCTCTATGGATTGGTCCTCTTTGTCACTCTTTCCCACACATATTCCACAGGTTTTTACCAAAATGAATTAGGAACATCTTGCAATTTTTTGGAGTAGAAGCTATGTCATGCTAGGTCAGGCTTGGCACCTGTCCCTCTGGAGCAAGCTAAGATCTCATTGCAGTTACAAGGCTAGAAGCAATAGATCTGTTGGAATGTGCCCTTAGAAAAAATACACATCCCTTTGTAAACTAACTTAAATGATATCATTACATGGCTGGCAATTTGAGATGACCTCTGATATGAAGGTGCCAGTTGCTATACTGGCAATGATATCTCAGAGAGACTTATGGATCCAGAATTTTCCACTTTGTCCCAGGACACACAGATGCCCCTGTTCTAAGCTTCTGGATCTCACTCATCGTTAAAATATGCCCTTATTTCCATAAGAAGCATAGCAAGAATGGTTGTGAATTCAAACTCTATTATAACTCTCCCAACCAGCAAAATTACCTTTGGACCTGATTTTCATATTGGCTGGACCTGCTGCTAAAAGAACTAAGATACGAAGGCTCCATGGAAAAGTTCAAGGTCTCTGACCATCATATGAACTCAGAGCTCAACGTTCTGAGCTTAATATTTGTTTCCTTCTTTTCTGTCTCCAGTGCCTTCAAAAATAATGATACGACTCCCTAGTCCTTAGCGTACTCGTTACTGCCATAGATTAATCCACACAAGCCACTTGGCCTGCCGAGCTATTTCCTGTTTAATAGACACTTGATTTCAATCAGCCTCAGGTGGTTTTCCAATCAGTCATGATACCATTGCATGACACCTGAGGCTGATGGAATGCGTGATTTCCCACTGCGTTCAAGGCTATGAATTGTAGCTACACTAATCACAGAACTCTCTGTTGAGTCTGTTTCCTTCAACCACTCCTGGTAGCCAGGATGCATCAGCCATAGAGTAAAAACTGCCTATGCCCCTGCCCATGCCTTGCAGGCCTTTCCATTGTCCTGCAGGGGGGCTGACTTCCAGATGCTTGAGGGCTTTCCCGAGAGGCCAGAAATCTCTCTACATACCAGCAGAGCTGGCCACAAAGGCTGGGGGGTGATCATCTCCTAGCGATAGCCATCAGCCAATGACTGACATGCGCTGCTGCAGAAACATCCCAGCTCACTTGTCCTTCATTGAGATAATGCGGAAGCACGTGTTCTGCAGGGATTCCCAGAGTTCCCTGCACAGTAGTAACTGGCTTGATAAGCAACCATTAATTGGTTGCTTCCCTTCCTTGTCTTATGTTCCTCCTACCGTCTAATATTTTCCGAGGTTCTCCCCCGTAACGTCCCCTGTTAACATCAACTAACACGAAACGTAGTTTAAATAATTTTCCCTGTCCAAGGCAAGAGCATTATTTTATTTACTTTGCATAATTTAAAAAATGTTAATCTCTAAATCCATGGCCCCTAGCTTTTTTTTTTTTTTTTTTGCTTTCCTGAAGGAGGAATTAAACAAGTTTGAATGACAAAGCTGGGTTACACGTATGAAAATGTAGGTTAAGTTTCAATTCATGATGGAAGTAAAACAAAAATAGAAAAGAGTGTGTCCCAAGAAAACTTTGATACTATGGGACCCCTTTGAGAAGTGTTAAAGAATTGTTAGAGAAGAAACATAGATTTTAGGATCATCTTAAGTAGTATTTCTATATGATTTATATTTACTGCATTACCTTTCTGAAACATTACCTCACTGATACCATAGACAGCTTTAAGCCGCACAGTAAAACTTGAATTCAGGGTTTTAAACTATGTAAAACTACTCCAAGGAAAATGATGTTTTATTTAGTCAAGCACCTAAAATAACTTCACCTAATCAAATATTTTCTTAAGAAAGATTACCCCTGGACTTGCATAATTACAGAAATGATTTTAATTAGCTGCATGTCTACCATTACATGCACAAACACACAAATGCGGTAGATGAAAAACTAAATAAACAAATGCTTTTTGTATGTATGTATGGTGCAGATTATTAAAACAGAAATGGTTCTTTTTTAATTGCTTCACACACCTTATTTCCAGATATGGTTTCCACATCAGGGTATCTGCAAACACCCTGGACCTACTGAATCTGAGTATCTGGTGTGAGATAATTAGGGACCTGTCAAGTTGCGGAAGGCAGCCCACATAGACTGCCTTCCCTTACAACACCAAGTGCGAGTTCAGGTGGTTCCCAAAGTGACCCTCAGCATCGATCATTCATTGAAAGGACTCCGGGAACTCACTGAAAGCTGTGACACTCACAGTCTGGTTTGTTACAGGGACAGGATATGCACTAAAATCAGCCGAGGGAAGAGACGCGTTGCACACAGCCTAGGAGAGTTGCAACCATGAAGCTTCCAGATGTCCTCTCCCCGAGTTATAGACCATGTTAATGACTGTCAGCAATGATATGTGAGAATATTGCCAACCAGGGAAGTTCACCCGAATCTTAGTGTCCAGAGTCGTCATTTGAGCTCCATCAAATAGGCATGGTTGATGGTCCATGTGCCTGATCTCAGTTCCAGACCCTTGGGATGTCCAGCTGATACCGTGTGACCCAAAATCCTCACGCTAAACCACATTTTTCCTGTGGCCAATAGTCCCTGCTCTTAATGACATTGCTAATATCAGACTGGCTCAAGGCCCATGGACAAGGAAAGACTCCAATCAGGCGTGACATTCCAACGGCTCGGACATTACCTCCAGAAGCCAAGGGCAAAGGCTAGACCTCTCTTTGGGCAAGGTTAAAGTTTTTACTCGCCATGAAGATTTGGGATGTGTCTATGAAGTCGCCCAAGTTACCTGAGTGTAGTTTATTTAGCATTGGTTTGTAAAGTGGCATTTTGGAACCACTGCCTCAAATTATACATCTTCCCTGCCCTACCCCGATCTGATCTTCAGTACAATTTCCTGAAGAAAATAATATTTGATTGCATAGAAGTAAATCTGAAAACTGTCCCTTTTAGTCTTTTCATGAATATTTCATCGCAAGCATTTAAATTAATGACATGTTGATACTTTAAAAATTGCAGGGAAAATATGGAAAATGGAGAATGTGTACAACATGTGCATTTAAAAAGGAAATATTGCTAATGAAGCCATCTGGCATACTGTCTTTTACATAGTAGTTATCCAAAACTTCACATAGCACATTGGTTTCCAGAAATGAAAAGGATAATTTAAATTCAAAGATAAGCTGGTGTTTGGTTAAATTCTGTTTTTATTCTAAAGGAAAACCCATGTTAGAGCTGGTGATCTTAGAAACTGTCTAGTCTGATGACAAAACGATTAAGTTAGGACCTGTAGATGTGGAGTGAACTTCCCTAAGTCAAATTTTGAATTGGGATTGCATGGAACAGAAGCATCACTATAACGGCTTAAGCAAGTTAAGGTTGACTTCTCATGTGTGAGTAAATCCAGAGGCAGAGTCCAAACCTTGAGTGAGTGCTCAAGGAAGCCATTAAGGGCTTACAGCCCACCTAGCTTTCTGATCCATTGTCCTCAGCATGTGGCTTTCCCCTCTGTGTTCTTGCGCTGGATTCTTCTCTTTGAGACATTGTGTCCACATTCCAAGGGACACGAGTCGGCACAAGAGAAAGACAAAAAACAATATCTAACCCTTTGGATTGTAAGCTGACTTACACTAAGTTGAGCAAAACTGTGTGCTATGACCCTTATGCCATGGAGAATTCAGAAGTAAGTACTCTATAATTTGGCACAGAATAAATAGTAGAATATCAAAAAAACTGGGCTTCTGCTAGTAAGAGAGAAAAACAGATTGAATATTGAACCTATCTGTATTTTCTATATGCTTCCTTAGTAAATATTTATTAAGCCATGTGTCCTAGGCTCAGATACTAACGTGTTGAACAAAACCAACATAGCCCTTAGTCCCCAACCTTCTTCTTACTCAAAGTAGGTAGATGCTAAGATATGAGATGCCATGGAGAACAAAAGGATAATGCAGACACAGAGAGGATGAGTTTTCGTTTCAAAAGCCAGGGCTGAAAGGTGATGAATATCTTGATAGATGAGAATAATCATCTCACCCAAGACAGTAGAAGATCTTCCCAGGAAGGGCTGGAAGGGAAAACAAGAGTTAAAAATGGAGAGTGAGATCTGTGGGGCTCAGATTGGGAAGGCCACACCTGTGGAGATTTCATGAGGTGGAACAGCTGGTGTTAACAGCCAGAAGCTGTCCATGTCCCACCGTGGCCAGGAGGTAACTGTGGCTACATGCCCAGAGCTATGGCAAATGCCAATCAGCACCTGTAGTCAGTCTGCCCATCTCAGCTCCATCTGAGGATGCCGGTGGCAGGGTCTCGCCATCTTCATCCTCGTCATTATCAGGGCTCTTTCCTTCCCTGTAGTGAATATTGCTCATTGATTACTCAGAAGAAAGGTCCACGTGTGCCCTCTGGCTTTGCTCTACCTAAAAGGCACTGGTCTTTGCACTGAAAACACAGCCAATAAAACATGGCCTCTTTTCTCCTTTGTAGCCCAGTGAGCAAGAAAGTCAGTCAACCAAAGAAAAAAAGAAAAGAAAGACAGGGATACATTCTATAATTGCCTACGTAATTTGACATAATTGGGTTTTCTTTAAAGATGAACTTTTTATTCATTCAACACACGATTATTTAGAGTTTACTGTGAGTAAACCACTGAACCAGCCATCCAGGAAGACACATCTTGAGTTAGGTGTGTACTATTCTTGGCACGCATTGAATTTCTTTACCTGTATCTTATTTCCTGTCAACTCTTTGCTGACAACTGCCAGGGTTTTCATTTCTGACTCTAACCAGCTTCTGTCCGTAGCCCCAACGCTCAAAGTCTTTTCCATGCTCTTCCTATATGCTGAGCCTGATGATGTTAACACCTCTACCAGCTACATGTCTTCCCTTTGGTAGGTTCTAGAATCCCTGCCTTTCAGTACTGCACGTCCGTGTCTGCAGGGTATGACAGTCTGTTGATTTGCAGGGAGCATCGGATATGACGACAGCTGATACTTACACCACGTTTATAGTCCCAGACGGAAGATTTTGGCATAACAATCCCTTTAGTCACTTGCTATTCTTGTCACCATTTTATCAGCATCTGTCAGGCAGGGACACATGCTGTCTCTGTTTTGTACGACATGATTGTCCCGTGTTTCTAGCAGAGATGCCACAGTCCCCACAGGCAAGAACTTCACGTTGATAGGAGCAGGTCTTAGCAACCTTTCATGAATTACCTGCTCATCAACCTTTCATGAATTACGAGCATTTCAAGTTCGACTCATGCTTTATTTTTAATATGATTTCAAAATGCCTTGAGATCCTTCAGCATGAGAAAACCCTATCTGAGTTAAAGTTGCTTTTGTTGCAATTCTGAACAATCAAATGTGTGGAGTCAGCCTTGAGTGGCTGTGATAACCATGGCGTTTCTAAAGAAAATGATAAAGCTCTTTATAATGATGGCTTAGGGGTTAGACACATCACCAATTCCATATATATATTTATATATAAAAATACATACACACACGTATCTATATTGATACATATATATGGAATGCATTTTAAAGCAGATTTTCAATATAAAATGTTTTGAATTCAGACATATTTTAGTCTCTATATATCACTATTTGGCATCTTACCTTCTCATTTGAAACACAAAAAAGTATTTGATAGAGTTTATTTCCTTGAAATTCCAATTATTTCCAAAATAGGAGTCTGTCATTTCAGTTGCGCTGTGGCTCAAGGGAAATCTGAAGATTAACCACACAGGTGATTTAATTGGTCCTATGGATTTTATTCTTGAGACTAAATTACTATGGAAATGGACAAAGGATAAGAAGAGGAGGAGGCACCAAGGAGTAGTGGAAAATGCATTGTTCTGGTAGGAAAATCCCGCCTCAGTCCTACTAATAGTCACTTATGTCTGTTTTTTTTTTAAATAGTGGCATGTGATAATTTCCTCTCCATGACTTAATTATGACCTTGCTGTTTTCTGCAAAACAACAGAAAATGTACAACATACATAATAAATATTACACCCACGGAAGAAATAATAATTATTACTATTATTTGGTAAACAGTTATTAAACACATTTAAATTGGCATATTGGCAACTAAAGCACACATTCAAATATTATTTATTTCTTAGTAACCTAAAAATTCAAGTTGAGAAAAGTTATTTTTTACCCAGATGTTCATTCATTGCATAATAGTAAAATAAGATAAAGCTTAAATTTGAACTTCATCATTGTTTGTGGCATACATCTGTTCAGCAATTCACTAATTCACTCCCTCTGTCCTCGCAAACAATACTAATTTAGTTTGAGTGGCCACATCCTTGGCTTTAAGGGACATATCAGAATGGGTCCAAGCTAATCATGGCAACCCTAGTTCCTCTGTGGTGGTGATTGGTTAAGGATGACACCCAGCTCTGGGGCCTGGGGAGAAAGAGAGAGAAACAGAGGGAGAGAGACTGAGAGAGAGAGAGAGAGAAATCAATACAGATAGATGACTCCTGGGATCTTGATAACATAGCAACAAGGTGACAGATCAACCCTTTGACTTCTAATCATTGTGAAGCTTGCTACACAAGAGAAAATGACCTTAAGATTTATGCTAATATTAGCTGTGTTTTCTGTTCCTTGTGGCTGAAAGCATCTGCTATTAGTTCTGACCCCACTTCTCTCTGGTCAAATTGTGGTATTACACTCCTGGCTCCCCGGGCTGATTAATGTTCCGTGGCTACTGGTGATTGGAACAGTGGCACAGTGACTGGAAACTTTTGGGATGATTACTACTCCATCAGCCTAGTTTCCTGAGTGACTGATGGGCAGAATATTAGCAGTTAGCATGGAAAAGAGATAAGTCTTGGTAACTGTCAACCACATGTATCTAGGGCTTTGTTACTACAGTACAAAATAGCCTGCCCTGAAGAAATATCACTGTTAGAGGATGATATGTGGCCTCTGAAAAGATATGTTGGAATTTTAACTCCCATACATCAGAATTTGACCTTGCTTGGAAATAGGATTGTAGCAAGGAAGAACAAATCTGACCTCATGTTAGATCTGTTCCTTTAGCTCTAACCCTGTGCTGTTTCCTGTGCTGAGTCATGCTGCTTCTGCACTTTTTGTAAAAGGATGTTGTCTATTGCCTGAAATAGACAGGAGAGCCCATTCTCAAGGCTCTCATCTTCAGGGTGGGAAACTTTCCCATTCATAGAAAGATAAAAAGTTGCAGAGCAGAGAATAACATATGTCTTGTCGGAGGATTACAGGGACATCATGACCTGACCTACACGCACAGCTGCAAGAACGAAGGATTCTGACACAAAGAAGTTTGCAACAACCAACCACACCCCCTCCCCTTTTTAGTATAAAAGGAACCTGAATGCTGCCTTGGGGAAGATGGTTCTCCAGGACATTAGTCTGCCATCTTCTCCGTCTGCTGGCTTTCCAAATAAAATTGTTATTTCTTTCCCCACGACTTCGTCTCCTGATTTATTGGCCTGTTGTGTGGTGAGTAGAATGAGTTTGGACGTGGTAACAGAATCACTGCAGATTAATTTGTTAAGGCGAAGTCCCACTGGAGCAGGATGGGCCTCTACTCCAGTAAGACTGGTATTCTTATACAAATAGAAGAAATTGCACACAGACACAGGGAGAATGCTGTGTGATGACAGAAGCAGAGATTGAATTATTGCAAATGCAAGCCAAGAAACACAAAGAATTGATCAAAAAAATTTTTTTTACCATGAACTAGAAAGATGCAACGAAGGATACTCCCCAACATCTTTTGGCCCCCGGAACTGTGAGAAAATACATTTCTGTTGTTTTAAGCCCCCCAGTTTGTGATACTTTGTTAAGAAAGCCTCAGGAAACTGATACAATCAGATAAGGCAGTGCTGTGTTATAGATGTTTTTGTTGATTTTGTTGTTACTGTGTAATTCTGTTTTCACTCTTTGTAAAACTGGAATTAATTATATATAAAGACATAAGGGCCATGGTCTTCCACACTGGGTAATTCTTTCAATAGGACTTAGAAAATGTAGTCATACAGGTAATCCTAAAAGGAAAAAAAATTCAAAAATATTGTAAATTGATATTGAGAGTGGTGACTGAGGGTTCAGTTAATAGTTTTACATGATCTGGATAACCTAGATGGAGTAGATATAACCTCTCTATATAAGTATATGTATGAATGTACACGTATGTATACATGATTGCATTCATTATGTAACTCTAACTGCATATTCATTAGTCTTGATTTAGATAAATTACTCACATGACATTTTAAAAAACTCCTATTTTCCAGGCAAAGAAAAGATTGTTACCTGGCAAATGACTAATATGCTCTCTGGCCTGAATAGAAGCTTCCCACAGTGTCTCCTGGCACAAGAGTGGGTTGAGAAACTAAAGATGTTTAGCCCAGAAAAGAAATGATTTAGCCATTCCGTGATGTTTTACAGGCATGTATAAGAAGGATTGATTTTTTTTTTAAATAGTGCTATAAAGCAGAACCAAGAAAAAAGGGTGATAGTAAATGAAATAATGCAACTTCTGCTTGTCCAATAATGACCTTTTGAAATACCCTACTTCCTGTAACGTGACATGTTTAGATCAAGGATGAAAGAACATTCTTCAGATAAAATTATGGTGTTATTGCTACATTGAATGGGATTTCGTTCTAGAAAACTTCTAAGATGTCGCTGAACTTCAAAATTATATCGTTCTCTAGAAAAGATTTGGCCAGATTTTGAGTTGGTAATCAGTCAAAGTGAAAGAAATGCTGCAGATGGAAGAGGCTTGAAGAGGGCAAAGATGGTCCCATGGAAAGAACATAAGACCCACCTGGCTTTGGACAAGTTTCTGTAAGTTTCCATGCTCAAGCTTCATCATCAACAAAACTAATAAACACCCATCTTTCAAAGATTGATAAGTGACAAAAATTGCAGTTACTAATTATACATTTGTTAAATTTTTCTTGCTTAAAAACCTCACTGATGTCTGAATAATTCTTTATGATACATTTTCTCTCTGACATTCATTTAGGTTTTGGTTTTGGTTTGACTTTGCACCAAACGGTTTCAACCCAGACTTTGCAATATTCTTATCCTTCAATTTGGCAAAAGGGGTGAAAGATGTCTTAATCTTGCCTCTTTTCTAGGATCCTATGTCTCTGGCAGAATTTTGCATTCTCTCATACATAGATGTATTTTATATATGTATATATATACATACACCTATACATATGTATAAAATACATATACATACACCTATCATTTTACTTGATTTGATTTGATTTTAAAATTTTTACAGGTGTACAACATAGTGATTCACAATTTTTAAAGGTTATATTCCATTTGTAGTTATTACAAAATATTTGCTGCATTCCCTGTGTTGTACAGTATATCCTTGTAACTGATTTTATATCCAATAGTTTGTACTCTTAATCCCCTACCCTTATATCACCCCTCCCCACCTCCTCTCCCCACTGGTAACCACTAGTTTATTCTCTTTGTTTGTGAATTTGCTTCTTAAAAAAATATATTCACTAGCTTGTTGTATTTATTTTTATATTATTTTCATCCAATTTTGTATCTACATGTCAGAGAATAGTATCTTTGGAACAAGTAAAGGAAGTCTTCAGGAAGAACACTGTCAAATTGGTATAATACAACATTTGCTGTTAATACTGCCTACAGGTAATTTGTTCACTATGGAACTTACACAACAAATACACATGGCATTCACTACTGCAGTGATGTGCTATTTAACCAGAATACCTAAATTAGTGCAAGTGTTTGTCCTATTTAAGCATCACCTTGGTGAATTCCTAGATTCTAAAACATATGCTAAAATATGCAACTAGGCATATTTTTTTCACGGATAGATGTGGGCAGGTGAAATTGGGAATTTTCAAAGCATCCTCTGAGAATATAGATCAAAGAAAATGGTGACTTGTTGTAAGAGCAGCAAAACCAACTTTATAAGGTTGATGGAACATTGCAGGAAACGTGAAAATGGATCTTCAAATTCAGTTATTAAAAATGAGATCCATTCACTTTAGCATCCAAACGCATTCTCAAAAATAACAAAATTAAGTTCAACAATGGCAAACCACCATTGGATGTGCAGAAACACACCTTCTGACATCACTCATGTCATCAAGAAAATTATTTTTTAAAGTTTTTTGAAAATTGGAAGTGCAAAAAAATCATAAAAAGTTAAGAGTGATACCAATGACCCCTGGTTATAAATAACAGTTGAAACTTCATCATGTGAAATGTAATGCATTTTAGACACAGAGACCGCAGCCTGAACTTCACCTACCAGGTAGACGAAAGATCTAGTCGTGTGATTTTTAATTCTTGCAAATCTCAAAATGTCTTCATTTTTAACTTTGCACACCACACAATAATTCTGCAGTATTGTTTCCTGGGACTAGCTCAAAGGGTAATCAAATATGTGATTTAAATAATATGCAGCTGAAGTTATGTAATCATACATATTAGGGAAGAGAAGGAAATCCTTGCTCAGCGAGCTCCCACTAGGAAGCAGGCACTAAGCAAGCTTTACCTCATATATAGTTTTCAGAAGACACTCAACTTGCAGATGGAGGAAACTGAGGAATGAACAGGTAAAGTAACTTGCTCTGAGTCACCTCTAGAAGATAATTGCACTTCAGTGGAGAAGTATGCATTGTCTAGAGGACGTCCCTCCAGGTTATCTGACGTTAGCCTTTCATTGTCCTTGAGCTACCACACTATACTTTGTAAGTGGTAGTTAACTGATGTGCAAAATCTCCTAGTCCTGTAGAGCAGCATTCTCCTTCCTTTCTACGATGTGGAAAAACCAGCTTTGCTTCCATTTGCATAATCATTTCAGTATCACCAACACACATACACGGCATATGTATACCATTCTCCCGGTTTCCTCATGAATGAGAAGAATAAAATCTTTGCAATGTGTTCATTTTTATATCTGCATGACAATCACAATTTTACCTTTTGAGAAAATCCTCTTTTTAAACAAATAACCTGAATTTTGAGCCACGGAGCAGGGGTTTGAAACGTGGGATTTTCTGGTTCAAAAGCACATAGGTTTTCAGGTACTCAATGCTGCCTCTCCTCCCAAGAACCCGGGGCAGCTGAGAGAACTCACTAAGCAGAAAGAAAACAGTCTGAGAACATTTTCTTGACAGAGACAACGTGGTTGTTTAAAGGGCATCTTCAGCCCTAGCTCTCTAACACTGGGACTCCTTGTCTGTTCATCTTTCACGCCGAATCATTGTGCTGGGGTGATGCTTTTCTGTAGAAAGAGGAATGATCAAAACTTTGAAGTGGCACTGGAACATAGATAGTAAGAAGACTTTCAAAGAGACAAAGCAATAGGAAAGAATGAAATATGATGAGCACCAGCCAGAGGATTTGCAGGGTCAAGATAAGGATATTTGATTAGCTAGTTCAGGGGGGAAGGAAATCAGTGGGAATGGGAAGCCCAGATTCAATCTGGGACAGGGGTTACTGGTTCCCAGCCTCATGCATACTCTGTTCAGCTAGAAAGGCTTAGGAAAAAAATCCCACTTGCCTACTCACCAATGAACTCATAAGTGTCTCCCACTTAAAATAAAAATAATTTGAAATTAAAATAAAACCATAACGGAATAAAACAAAAACTCAAAAAATAGGACATTTATACATTTTCACCTTCATTAAACCTTGTACTGATAAGCTGATCCGAAAGATAAATCTGGGCCCACAAAGATGATTCAGCTGAATATGTATTAAACAGAAGAGGAAGTCAAGGTCAAGGATAATTAAGGGAAATTGAAGTATAATGGTTTATGCCGTTGCTGGAAAGGCCAGACGAAGTGGCTCTCAAAAAATCCTTACTTATTGATTTTGTTGCATTTGATGGTTTCAAGAGCTAATTTGACACAGACTATTATTTCATCCTATTAGTGCGACTATCATAATGACCACATTAACAAAATATTCTAGATAAATGGTTGATAAGTGACTGGAAAATCATCTTGGATAATTGAATATTGAAATTTTCCACAAAATTAAGTGTGTCTTTGTAGGAGGAAGAGGAGCTTAGAAACAGAATTAAAGCTATTTTGGATAATGGCTCTCCAGCTATACACCTGAACAGTCTCCAGGATAATTATCAAATTAACTGATTGATTTGATGCTAGCCTGTATTCCCATCCTTGTGCATTTCAAAAATACCTGTGTCCACAGAATTTCACAGCTACGAGGGTCGTAGGACCAGCTCTGATAAGAGTCAGGGTATTTTAAATGTTTATTAAATTAGTTTGTATTCAGTTTCTTGCAAAATGTCAGTGACTGTGGAAAGAAGTCAAAAAGGCCTAACTGTTGGTGTTTCTCTTTTCCCACCGATTTGTATCTAAGAATAAATTTCAGAGATAACTGCAGAGTCCTGTGTACTTTATATTCACATGGAAGAACTTTCTAATTTTCATTCAGAAAAACTTAACCTAAGCATGAATTCACACGTTCAACGGATGTTTACTGAGGACCCACTGTGTGTCAGGGTCTGTACTTTGGATGCAGCACTTTACAGAAAGGACCTACTGGGTTCCTGCTCTCTGCTAATGATTAGTATAGTGGAAGATCCAGGTCTTAAATACAGAATAAGCAATTTTGTTTTACAATGCTGTAAAAGAAAGAAAACAGGAATGACAAAATGTGAGAGGCGACTTTATCTGTTATTCATGACTAGAGGCATACACCTTACATTATTTTGAAATCATTTAAAAATGTTAATGCTACACTATATGGCAGCTTTTACTTTAAATTAATTTCAAGTCTGTTCTGAGTTTGTGATGAGCATCTTATCTAGGAAATAAAAATATGAATCTGATTTGAAAGATAAAAATAGCTTTGATCACAAACTTTTCCCACTTTGTCATTCAAAGGAAAATATAGGGAGAGCTATTTACACGGTTTCAGGTAAACAATAATAAAACTCAAATGCTTTGCAAGTTAACAAAGGTACATTTTTTCCCAAATCCACAGCAAAACAAACAAAAGACAAAATCAAGTACCTAATTAATTCACTAACACTTAGAAAGGTGATTATACATTTATAAAATGACTTCAAATTATTTTGCTTTCATCTGGCAGAATATCTATGACATTAATCTGGAAAGTTCTGGAAAAAGAAACGTCACATGTAGGAATTTACTTTGAAGATATATTTATTAAAACCTTAAGGTCTTCACATAAGATCAGTAAACAGGAAGTTTGTTAACAATGTCACTTACAATAAAAAAAAATAAGCAAACAAATAAATAAATAAATGCAAGATGGCCCTATATCATATTAAACAAAATATATCACACGTGGTTCAATAATGTAAATTTCAAAGTATAAAATATATGATAGATAAAACTTTAGCCAATTTTAATATGTTATAAAATGTTGAGTCAATTTTTTTTCATGATGGTGGAAAATAATTTCATTGGCATAATTATGTCAGAAAAGTCAAAGCAAAAGATAATTTAGATACAGAATATATAAAAAATATGATAAGCTACTAAATTAAAAAATGAAGTAAAAATGCTACACATATGAGAGATTAAAACTACATGTTCTTAATATGTAATTAGCCTTTACCAATAAATAAGGCACTATGAATAAGACAAAGGGCAAAAAAAAAAAAAAATGATATAATTTGATTGTCTGCATACAGAAGATTTGCCAGTCACAAATGAACATTTAAAATGCATTTCAGTGACAGAACTATTAGGCTGTACACCAGAAACTGACACTACATTGTAAACTGACTATATACTTCAATTAAAAAATTAAAAATTAATAAATGAAAGTAAAAAGTTAAAAAAATGAATACAAACAAAAATGATAATTTTGCCTTTCTACAAATATTTTTAACTGTACGGTGCCAGATTCTGCTTTTCTGATTTAAGACTTGTTTATGAAAATATATGTTCCATTATTATGAGGGCCAGGAAAAAGTTAAGAAAATATATTACAGAGTAACACTCGTGTGTGTGTGTGTGTGTGTGTGTGTGTGTGTGTGTGTGTGTGTTTAAAAGAATGAAAAGTGGGGATTCACCATATTACAGATGTGGTAATTAAAAAGTTCATTTTCAAGGAGATGATATTTGAAATGGAACTTGAAAAATAATGAGCAATACAAGTAAAGAACCAGAGGAAGAAAGATCCTGGTTTAGGATAAAACAACTGAAATATGATAAACAGCTTAAAATATTTCAAAAACAGAAGGGGACCAATGTGGCCGAGGTGAAGGAAAGTGAGGAAAAAGTGGACAGAAGCGAGATGAGTAGATGCTTGATGAAGGGGGCAGTGGTAGCCCTTTGGAGCTTAAGGAAGGGCTTTCAATTAGATTCTAAATGTCACGGGAAACCATTGATGGATTTGTGGCCGGGGCAAGGTTGCTGAGTGGAGTTTGTACTGTTGATGTGGGCTGACACCAAATTAGGCAGGAAAACATGTCCATATTTGGAAATGATCACAATTTGGAATCAAGTGCTGGTGTGTTGCTAGGGAGAAACAGATTCAACATTTATTGTGAGGATCATGATGACAGAATTTGACAGACAGTTGGATAATGGTTGAGACAAGACAGGAACCAAGGATAACACTTTTCTTTTTCCCCTAAGCAATTAGGTGGAAGATTGTACCATTTATTGATATGACAAGCAAAAACTAAAAGAATGCAGCAATACTAAACCTATCCTAAAAGAAATATTGAAAGGTCTTCTCTAAATAGAAAAGAAGCAGGAAGCTAGAGAAAAGAGAAAATCACAATTGGAAATGCGATAACTACAATGAACAGCGAAAGAGTAAACCTGCGGATGTAAAAGGGGGCATCAAAATCATAAAATGTGGGAGAGTGGACAAGAAAAAAATCAAATGTACAGAAAAATAAATAATATCCCCATAAGTACATGATATTAATCATACAAAATTAAACGTAAAACAAAAATCACTGCAAAATTCCCGTGTCTCAACTAAATCTTCAGCTAATTTAATTATTTTAATTAGATAATTAAGAAGCAGGTTGAGAGACAAGCACACAGATGCCTATGAGTTTGGAAGTCAGGAGGATATAATGATCAATATGTGAACTCTTCTCATACATCAAACATTGTGATCAAGGAGCTTCTGCTGTATGATTTCAGAGAAATAAAAATCCCTAAAAAGAAGATGACTTTAGTCACTTGCACTGTTGAAGACAGGTCTGCATGATGAGTCAAATCACTTTTTTTAATCTTCAACACTCTTAAATTCGTAGGTTTTTCTTAGCTAATTTTATTATATATGGTAGCAGGTTCAGTGTGTTTGTAATAGGAGCGGTGACAAATAACTTGAAATGTACATACAGTAAGAGCTTGTCAAAGGACATCTTCAGAGTGACAGAAGAATAAGGTGGGCCAGGGGGAGTCAGGGAGGCTGGTAGGTTTCAGAAATGGTGAGAAGGTGAGTGGCTCAAGACAATGAGCCTTGGCAGTTAAGGGGGAAAGCAGCTCAGAGTGCTTGAGTTTTGCCAGAATGCTGTGAGCTTTAGACACCAAGAGTCGATTCAAGACCAGGATTTTATCCTCTGGCAAGTAGCGAACCAACAGAGAGGATTCCACTTCATGCTGTCAAATGAGAAAAACTGCGTCAATGGAACGAAAAGCGAAGGTTGTCACAGAATGTAGATTACACAGAATATTGTTTTAGTAAGTCGATGTCACCTGAGATTTAAGCAGAAGATGAAAAATCGAAGGCTAATGTTTTATACGTTTTTAAATTGCTACTTTTAAAATGAAAATTGTAGGCAATTTAAATCTTCTAATTAAAAAAAAGAAAAATTAGTTCTTTTTGGAAGTTCCATTTTTTTTTCCCCTAAGTTTTCAAAGATATGATGACTTCATTGTTCTCTTACCAGAAGGAATTCTGGTTTCCTACAAGCTATGCATCTTTGATCAAATGCCAGGGACCTTTTAGAGACAGTTTGAGTGCAGAAAAATCTTAAAGCTGTTTGATGGGCCTTTCTGAAGTGAGGTAGACTTTTTTCTTCATTATTGTATTTTATTGGCTTTTCATCCTTTCTCTTGCATGAAATATCGTTCATGTCTCTGCCATGTTTCCAGTTTCTAATAGGTCATAAAGGTTTCTTACATGTTCTGGATATGAATCCTTTGTCATTTCTATGTAAAATAATTCTCCTTTCCTTTTTCAGATTTTACAATCAAATGCTTCATTATCATGAAGAAACCTTAGCCACACTGGATATCCGAAAAAGTTCTGGATATAGAAGATACATTAAACAATATACAAAATTTATAAGTGACGTAAGAAAAACTGAATGAATTTTGTATATTGTTTATGCATCTTCTATATCCGTGCCGACAAGAAAGATTCCTGTGAGGTACCAAGAATGCTCCACAGAAGCATTAAAAGAAAGAAAAAACCCACAACGGAGATACTATACATTATCAGTTGCAGATGAGAAAAGATTGATAATTGCTGGGATGGCCTTACACACAGAGAAAGAGACAGGGCAGACGTCATTCTCCCTGTGGCCCCTCTACTGGATCTTAAACACTACACGATGTCAAAGTGAAAAATATAAAAATTCAGGTGATGGCAAGGTGAAGGTGACTTTAGCCATGAGGCTGATCTGGCCTTTCAAAAATTTGGGCGCATGAGATATCTTGTAAATCTCAGGGCTGTCATATCTCTGTGACTTTTGGATACAAGTGTTTTAAACTGGGAATGGGGTTGTTCCTTCCCGAGGGTCATCTAGAAAAGAGTAAGGGTGCTTTGGTTGCACCATTTCCTGGCTGGGGCATCCAGCACAATGAGGAATTTTATCTAATCCAAAGTGTCAACAGTGTGTTGACTGAAAAGAACATGTCTTGGGTCCCAGAAGAGAGCAGTCAGGGAGGTGGATTTTACTATTGGCTCTGGTTACAAGAACAAAAGAAAGCAGAACTTCATGGCTCCACTCATATCCAGGGCAGCACGGTGGAGAGCAAGAAGGGATTTAGGCGATGGCTTCTATCCCGATTAAAGAACATCCTTGGAAGTTTCTTTGGGGCAGTGGGAAGCTAGACATCAACGCATATGTTGCTGTATCAACTTAATCCTGCCTACGGACTCTAACATTGTAAAAAGCTCAACGTAGCTTACGCTCACCCTTCATTTTACAGAGAAGGAATGGTGAGACTAATATATTAAATGACTTGTGTGTATTTAATGGCTGAGGGAATAGATCCATCTCTTATAACCCATAAGGTTCATGACTATTAGCCACATGGTAACAATTGGGCGACACTTCATTCCATTCCATTGTACGATTATTAACAATGATTAAAGATAGGTTGTGTGTGCATGTGTGCGCGTGTAGGGGCATGGTGGAAGTGCAGGGCAATCAGACTGTTTTTTGTGAAATAATTATTATTTTTTAAAATTTTAACTCATTCTTGAAACTCCTTATTTTCATTGCTAAATATACTGTAACTTTTTAAAAATCAATTTTGCACTATCCATATAAGGCTGAAATGAACTACTTACATCTTTTCCCAGAACAATAAAGAAAAATCTTCAATACTTTAGAAATACTATTTGTGAGAGATGACCTCCTTCCATCCTCTCTAAATGAGCACTTTGGAAAATAACATTTTGAGACATTTGAGCCTTTGGAATTTTTCCTTTGTGAAGCTATTTTTGTGGGTTTTTTTTTTTTTTTTTTTTTTTTTGTAATGTAGTGGTTGTGTTCATGTTAAACATTAAAAATAAAAATTGTTTCCTCAGAGTCAGGGGGAAAAGCAGACACCAGGAGAAGCAAATTAGTACCCATGGGTACCTTCCCCTCAGTGTACACGCCTCACAATGTGAGCATCTCTGGCTAAGAACACGTTTTACAAAAATGAATAGAGAAATCTTCAGGTATTCAAGAACGGTGATGAATTTCTCTGGTCCTAGTACGAGGCTAGAAACCAGTAGCTGAATCTAGATTGTGAAATAAACCGCAGGGAAGTTGGAATGATCGTCAGCTGAAAATAATCATTAGAATATATGATTTAAATAAGAATGTAGGCTCTTCAGAATGGACGCCGAAACCCAACACTATTTCCTTTACCACATTTTGAAAACTGTGACTACTTAATCTCACTAAAGTATAAATGATTTGAAAAGTGAATACAGGATTAAGAAAAAAGATAATTACTGAGTGTTATCTATTCAAGCACATTTTGTTGCAGTAAACCATACTGATATGACTCTAAGTGGTGACTCTGGTTTTGTTTCCCTTATGAAACTTTGGAAGTTGAGATGCTTCTATTGTATATTTCCTAAGCTTTCTGTATGGCCTGAGGCAGGTACGTTGGGGTTTTTCAATTGCCCTCATCTCTAGGTGTCCCTTATACATAAAACTTATGCAGGGATCTGCCAGGCAATAGGTTTATTTTTGAATGTCTCAGTCAACTAAAAAGAGACTGCACTTATGTAAAACAATGAATACCAAAATACATGGCATAGACCAGAGTTCTCCAGAGGTCCAAAGAGGGGAGGAATAGCTAAACATTCTCCATAATATACAATATATTCCTTACAGTACGGGAGCGAATGCAGCAGGAGCTCCCTGCTGGATTGTATCGGTGTTACAATTGATTTTCTCCAGGAGAAAAGTCAATAGAGTATGGTGGCACCAAATTAAAGAATTAAATTACCATCCCCTCTGTTCCTTTAACTTTTCAATTATAGTAACAAGAGGCTTTTATGTGGAAATAGGCTAAACTGAAAATAACCATTCCAACAGAGTAGTTCCCAGAAGATGGGCTCAAGGAATTCAAAGCCAACTGAAACCAAAAGGCATGATTGGTGGAGACAAGAATAGCACTTGAAAAGGTGGGGGGGGGGGGAAGAATGAGATTAAATGGCAAATATCAAGTTGAGAAGAACAGTGGTGGTTTTCAGTTCAATTTACATTATTGGGTCAGCTTCTTAACCTCAATTTTAAGTAATATTGAAAATAAGGTAAATATTTGATTTTGAAATGCATTTAAATTCAGAATTTACTAACAAATTAAAAACACTAAGATTCATACTTCCAAAGCCATGAAATTTCAAATAGCAGCCATGAAATTCTCCATCACGAGATCAAAGTGAGCAAAGCTCACAGGTCAAAAAGTTCTGCAAAAAACTTCATCCATTTCTCCTACCCTCCACCTTACAAAGAAAAAAAAAAAAAAAAAAAAAGCCAATGCAGCAAAAGAATTAGGAACACCAACTTGGTAAAAAAAAAAAAAAAAAAGCCATTGATGCTACTTTTGAACCTAATCATGAGATTTTTCTATTAGGCATTTGGTTGTAATTTTAGTTTGACTGTGTATGTTCCTTAATAAATACTTACCTCCTTGAAAACAGGGCTTATGTCATCTTTTGTTCTGCGTCTTCTGGGAACCAGTACTACGTCTTTCGCAAACAGGACACACATGTGTGGAGGGGTGTGTGTGTGCATATATAAATACATGTGTGTATGTGGATGTGTGTGCGTATAATCCACATGGTCTTGAAGTAGAGGAGTTTTCTAATAATTATGAAGTCCAACCACGTGTCTGCTTTGTTGCTTGCTGTTTTCCCAATTTCTCTTTCTCTTGCTGTCGGTCACGCGCGTGAAATACAGAAGATAAGGGAGATGTTCCTCTGCTCGAACGTCTTGGCACGCTGGCAATGCCTCCTGACCAGCAGCTCCGTCTCTGCAACCACGAAGAGCAGCATCTAATAGATTCCAAACTCCGAGAGAGGCTTCATTGATTTCTGTGACACGGGAGGGAAAAGAGAATATTCTGAGGATGATTGCAGTGTAGAAACACTATCATTATTACTCCTGAAATGACTTTTCTTTTTTTCCTTTGGACCCGTGCTCTTTTGTCTTCAAACCAATGAAGACACAGAGAAAATTCATTAAGCTCTCAGTTTCCTAATCTAATAAAAAGGCCGTGCTACTAGCGATGATCGTGTCAATGACGAAAGAGCTACAATGCCCAGCATTTGGCTTAAGTTTATGTTTGTAACAGAGGAGAACAAATCTGACTCCATACTGGATCTGTTCCTTTAGTTCTGACCACCGTGCCCTGTTTTCTAGGCTCAGTCTTGCTGGCTCTGCACCTTTTGTAAAACCATGTTGCCTTTAGCCTGAAATATTACAGGACAGCCTGTTCTCAGGGCACTGACCTTTAAGGATGTCAGCACTTCTGCACTTATGTGGCGATGGCAAGCTGCAAAATAGAGAATAATCTTTGTTTTATTGGAGGTTTACGGGGACACCGCGGCCTGGCAAGAACAAAGAATTCCTGTAGTAAGAAGTTTGCAACAACCAACCACACCCCCTCCCCTGGGTTTTTTGTTTTGTTTTGTTTTGTTTTTGTTTGTTTGTTTTTGTATAAAAGGAGCCTGTATTGTGACTGGAGCAGGATGTGTCTCCAGGACATTGGTCTGCCACCCTCTCCAAATAAAGTCACTACTCCTTGCCCCAGCACCTCGTCTCCTGATTTACTGGCCTGTCGTGCGGCGAGCAGAACGAGTCTGGACTCGAAATCGTGTCGAGCCTTTGCAATGCAGCTTGTTTCATAAAATGCAAGCTGGTTGCACAGGGAATTAAGTTTGTTTCCTTGGATCTCCTTCAACATCCTAAAACATACTTGGGCATCCAAGAAATATGATCACCTGACTGATTTTCAACAACTAATGTTAAGACTTTTCAAGGGAATTTGTATGCTGGTAAAAGTTGAGAAATTTGCTGAAAAAGATGTGGACGCATGCCTCTGAGAGAGAGAGAGAGAGAACAAAGGGCAAAAAGGGGGAAATGGAACCATTATCTTCAGTTTGAAAATCGCTCTGACCCACAGTGGAGGTTAAGGAAACGTCAGTCTGAGAACAGAGGATGGCAGTGCCAACGTGATGTGTGTCACCCACGCTCTGATGGCCAGTGATACCCATCGCCTTCTGAGAAGTCAGGTGCTCAGACTAAAGTCAGTGTTGCAAAAAGTGCAGTGAAGCAGGGGTCATGCTTTTTCAAGGATGACCAACCTTCTTTTTCTAGGTGCACTGAAGCTAAGCAGGAAATTTATGTGAGAAATTACCTTTGGCAGAAGAGTGATTGGCATCAGATTTCTTGTTGAAAAACTGCAAGAAATTGCTTTTTTACCTCCTGAGACTCTTAATAGATACCTGATTCTGTTGTAGCATATCATTAAAAGGACTGTAAAGAGTAGAACATGGGACTGAAGTAATTATACACATACACACACACACACACACACACACACATGCCATCTTCTTTATCTGGTCATCTGTCGATGGACATTCAGGTTGCTTCCTTGTCTTGGCTATTGTAAATAGTGCTGCTGTGAGCATTGGGGTGCAGGTGTCTTTCAAATTCGCATTTTCTCCAGATAAATGCCCAAGAGTGGGCTTGTAGGATCATACGGTAAGTCTATTTTCAGTTTTTTAAGGAAACTCCATACTGTTCCTCATAGTGCCTGCGCCAATTTGCATTTCCGCCAACAGTGTAGAATTCCTTTTTCTCCACACTCTCCCCAGCATTTATCCTTTGTGGACTTTTTAATGGCCATTCTGGCCAGTGTGAGAGGACAGCTCATTGTAGTTTTGATTTGCATTTCTCTAATAATTAACGATATTGAGCATCTTTTCATGTGCCTTTTGGCTGCCTGTAATTATGCTTGATTTTTAAAGAATGGTTTTAGGTTTACAGGAAAATTGAGCAGATAGCACAGAGTTCCCATACACCTGCTTTCCCTCCACATAGCTGTCCCCGCTACTAACAGCTTGCATTCGTGTGCTGCCTTGGACAGACCAATATTGATACTTAATCATTTAAATATTGAATTTAAATATTATTCAGTAAAGCCAATAGTTTACATTAGCATTCACTCTGTGTTGTATAGTTTCATGGGTTTTGACAAACAGTGTCACTTACCCACTGTTATCATGCAGTGTAGTTTCAGGAGCCTAAAAATGTCCTGTGCTCTACCTGTTCGTCCCCATCCCATCACCAAAACCTCTGGCTACCACTAGAACACTTTGCTGTCTCTATAGCTTTGCCTTTGTCAGTGTAATATGATTGGACTCATATAGCACGTAGCCTTTGTGGGCTGTACTTGCTAGGCAGTGTGCACTTAAGTTTCCTTCATGTCTTTCTATGGCTTGCTAACTCATTTCTTTTTATTGCTGAAAAACATTTCATTGTCAGGATGTACCACAGTTCCGTAGGTTTTTTCAATCCATTCACCTCTTGAAGAACATCTTCTTTTTTTTCTTTTTAAGTTTTAGCAGTAATATAAAAAGCTGCTACAAACATTTGTGTGCAGGTTTTTGTATGGACATAATTGTCAACTAATTTGTTAAATGCTTAGGACGCAGTTGCTGAATCATATGCTGAGATGGTGTTCAGCTTTCTGACCGACTGCCAAACTGTCTTCCAAAGTGGCTGCATCTTTATTTTATTTTCTCGAGCAATTAGTAAGGGTACCAGTTGCTCCAGTCTCATCAGGACTTGGTGAGATTAGAGTTTTGGATTTCAACCATTCTCAATTTCAACCATTCCTTCTTACTGTCATTTTAATTTGCAATTTTCTAATGTTATATAACATTGATCATCTTTTTATGTTGACTTGCTATTTGAATATCTTCTTTGATGAAGATCTTTTTGCCCATTTTGAACTGAGTTGTTTATTTTCTTGTTATTTACTTTTAACTGTTCTACGTATTATGCAAATGTTTTCTCCCGGTCTGGGTTTTATCTTCCTTCATTTGATAGTGTTCTTCCCAGAGCAAAGTTTTTATTTTTAATAAATTTCAACTTACCATTTTTTCCCCATAGTTTATGCTTTTGGTGTTGTTTTGAAAAACTCATTACCAAACCAACAGTCACCTCCAGTTTTTTCCTATAAATCTTCTAGAAGTTTTATAATTTGACATTTTACATTTAGGTCTAAGATCCATTTTAACTTATTTTTAAAAATATAATGTCTGTGTCCAAATTTATTTTTGATATGTGGATGTCCAGTTGTTATAGTGAGGTGGGAAGCCCCATAAAAAAAGACCGGCAGGAGCCCCAGGCAGGGCCACTACTCGCTGGCCAGCACCATCCGGTTCCCTGGCCCAGCGGCTTTATCTCACTTTTTGCTTCTGAAACGGCTAACTTCTAGGAAAGTGGAGCTCATTCCTGATTGGTCCATTTCCCTCACTCCTGATTGGTTATTTCTCTCACTCCTTATTGGTCCATTTCCCTCATACCTGATTGGTTATTTCTCTCCCCCTGATTGGTCCATTTCTACAAAGCCTGTTTCTAATTAGTCAACTTTTGTTATACCTTATTTGCATATGATGTTGCAAAGTGTAAACTGGCAGCCTATAAAAGCCTGTGTAAACCTGTAGATGGGGGTCCAGAGCTTGGAGTGTTAACTCCTCTGGCCCCGCTGGCGTAGTTCTCCAACTCTCTGAGGGCTGCTTGGTCTCTCATCTGGATCCAGGTTGCTGTCACAACTGAGCTGTAACACATTTTTCTGCAACAAAAGAACCATTTGCTAAAAGATTATTCTTTCTTCATCAAATTGCCTTTTCTCCTTTGTCAAAGATCAGTTAAGTATAGCATGAGTCTATCTTGGGGCATTCTATTCAGTTCTATTGATCTAACCACCAGACAGAGACACGTCCATTTCATTAGTCTTTTTAAAGAACAAGAATTTTGTTTGCATTGATTTTCTCTATTTTTTTCTATTTTTATTTTTATTTAATTTTGCTGTTGTTATTTCCTTTATTTCACATTTTTAAAATGCTCTTCTTTTTCTAGTTTCTTGAGATGGAATCTTACATCATTGATCTGAAATCTTTCATCTTTCTAAAATATTAACTTGAATGCCAAAGAAAAGGAAAAATATACTTAATAATTCTACAGAAGATAGCAAGTAAATATTTCAAAAATACCTCTTACCTCTGCATACATCTGTGGTTGTTCTTAATAAATATTCATTCCCCACCCCCAACCCCCATCTTTTATTGCCTTTCCCACCTTCATTTCCTCTATCTCCGGTATCAGGTCCCTGCTTTTTACGTTGGTGAGTAGTACTGCTGTTGCGCTCAGCATTTGTAAGACTATCCACCAAAGCATTCCCCCCACTGCCCCAAGAGGATGGGACATTTGCTCACTAGTTTACTCAACCAGTTCTTACTAGGCTGAAACTGTAACCCAGACACTGATGCGTGCACTGGAGATCCAGCAGCAAACCCAACAGAAAAGATTCCTCCCTTATTACACTTACATTTTAATTGGGGACTCCGATGTAAAACAGATATACAGTTACTTATAATAGATTTCCAGGTGGAGAAGAGGACTTAAGACTCAAGTTAGGAAATGTGGACTAATTTTCCGAGAAATGTGAATGTTCAGGAAGATGAGGCAAGAACAGAAAATAGCTGGAACTGACTGAAGTTAGGGACTCTTCAGTTCCTTCTGTACAGAGATGCTTTGAATTTTGTCCTGTATGATGACTGGTCTCCTGCACCTTTGATTTTGTGAGCCACGCAATGCCCTTTCTTTTTTATTTTATTTTATTTTTTTAGTTTTATAAAAGATTCTTTAAATTCTATAGGGCTTTACAATTTTCAAAAGGTTCCCACCCATAATTGCATATAATCTCATGCAACACTCCATCAATTTCTTTTTGCTACCATTATGTAGGGTTGGTCTCTGTTGTTTGTGTCCAAGTTACGCTAATCAACACGATGTTGTAAATACTTCTGAGGGTGATAAGCTAATGAAATACTGGAGATTGAGATGCTTTTCCATTTTTTTTTCTTTGCTGTTTCAAATGTAAAATTAGGGTAAAATTTAACATCTTTTCCCAGAGTCACTTCAATGAGCCAGGGATACGTTACAGCAAATCTGCACATCAAATGTCATTTACCAAGGCCCCTATTCTAATTTCTGAATGTAGCTTATATATTCCACTATTAGAATCATTACCACTTTATATGAACCTTCATATTCGGTGCAACTGTCTTGCCCTGGGTTTAGTTTTCTTGAGTGTACACAAAATAAATTATTTATCTTTATATGCCAGTTCCTCTAGGACTATATTAGAAAAACAACTGATGTTCAATTAAGAATTTTTTTTTTTTTGGTCATAAAAACAATGGGACCCCTTTAATAAAACTTTCCCAGTGTCCTATGTTAGAACGTTTCTTCTCTCTATGTTCAATTGCTTCTATGGCTCTAACTTTTTTTGCATGTTATAATTTTGTATATCCTCTTGTCTTTCACGGAAATCAAAATGAAGCAGTCTTGAGATTAAACTAGGAGTGTGTGTGCATGTGTGTGAGTGTGTTTATTTCAACGATATAAACAAACCTAAGCACACTCGTTTTACTTGGACGGCCATCTTTTAACCAAGGAAATCCATCCTCCTTTAGAATCAGCATTTTTGTTTGTGCTTAAGATTATGCTGGCACCAAAAGTATGACTCTAATTGTCTTAGTGTAATTAGAAAAGGAAAGAAGTAAACTTAATAAGTAAAAGAGGACTTTGTGCCAAGTGAATGCCAATTGATTCACAGCGTGCTTTGCAAAGAAACTTTCCACAGTCCCTGGAATAGAGAAATGTGGTGGAAATTGAGTCCTTAAAGGGCCCCGGGAAATAGAGAAACGCTGACTCAAAAGAATCTGTACCCTGGCAGTCGAGAGCATATTCCTATAGTGAGTGGCAATTTAGTTCAGAAAAACCCTTAACTGACACTTTAAATAAATGTTGTTAATTCGATTTTTTTTTCAGTTGTTTTTTATTTAATGTATACATTTGCTTTAGTGTTATGGTTGTATAAAAACTCTTAACATTAGGAGTTTACACTTTGCTTTATGTTTATACATATTTAAGTAACGCTATAAACGAAATAATGTAACTCAACATTGGAAGACTATTTCTCTTTTAATGAAGACTTATGCATTAAATAAAATTGGAGAAACAATATCCTAAACCAGCATTTTATTTCCAAAATCAAATGTTTAAACATCAAAAAAGCAAAGTTCAAGCTCTAAAAGCCCTTATGTGTCTCCTGCTGGAGACCGTGAGGCAAAGTGTGGCTGAAAATTTCTGTCCAGTGTGTTCCATTGAATTATGTAATGGACACCTTTTTTTTATTATTATTTCTATTTTATCCCCCCAGCTAATATTCCAAACAAAAATGTAAACTTAATCATGTTGCTTTAAAATTTTATGACCTATTTGGTGTACTATTATTAATATTTCATGTTAAGTCACTGTTGTCATTTCACTATATTAAAATTTTGGCTGCTTTCTAAAAAATGAGAAAATACTTAAAAAAATCCTGCCTTCTGATAAAGAATAATTTTATCTATATCTCTCCTATAGTACTTACTAATTCTTCCCACCTTCTGTGGCAAGGTCCCCAGCTCAAGAAACAGTTTCCATTATTTGCTCTGTTAACCAGGCTTATGCTGGCGTTGACCAACTTCAGGACAGTTAGTTACAGGACCAGATAAGGAACCTGATGAGAGTTATCTGACCTTATGGGATCAAGAAACTTGGAAAGTAAGTTTATTTCAAGACTAAATGAATTCTGAATACACTGCAAACCAATGCTCAAACAATCTCTTAGCTTAGGAAATACAATTAAAATATAAATTTAAACGTTAATTTATTTTCTGTACATTTGGGGGAGCATTAGGTTGTATGGTGATCAGGTCATAGGTGGTTAAAGCACTCGTTCCGGGGCAGTACAGGCAGGCACGACTCACGCGCTAACTGGCATTGGAGGAGCTACTGATGCTGGGGACAGTGCTGTTGATGGCGGGAGCCTTGGTGGTGAGCACTGCTGTTGCATGTGGCACTGACCCCAGCTGTGCGGGTCACAGCACGTAGTCACGTTCCTGCCAGAGGCGTTAGTAGGGAAGATGCTGATGGCAGCACCAGCACCCTCAGCATCCTTGGTGGTGGACATGGGTCCCCGATTCTAGACATATGAACGCATAGAAACGACCATTTCAGTATATAATAACTGCGAGAGACAAAGGAAATGGGTATTTATATTAACAGCCTGTTTCTCTTTCCACTCAACCCTTCTTCTCTGCCCAAAGTCTTGACTTTTCATTTTTCTTAATTGAAGTTTACGCTGTTGTGTCAGTTTCTGGTGCACAGCAGCATGTTTCCGCCAGACATAGATATATGTATTCGTTTTCATATTCTTTTCCTACAAGATATTGACTGTTGTTCCCTGGGTTATACAGAAGAAATTTGTGATTTTGGCTTTTCTTTTTTGAAAAAATCACCTCAGTTTCAGACGGTAGAAAGCACGGACATATGCTATTGAAAGTCACTATGGAATTCATAAGATGACGTAGCTATTATATGTTTGACCCAGCCCTTAAACACTTTAAACTCGCCAAAAAGGGCAAAAATAGAGAAAACTGTAACGGCAAATGTTGGTGTGGAGTAGACTGGCAATTTAGAGCGCACTGGGGTGCAGGCATTCTGGGGAGCAATTTGGCTATACTCAGTGAAGCGAAGTACGTTATGTCACATGCAAAGTGACATACATTTCCCACGTATATGTCCATTATCAAGGCGTCTGCGTCACATTGGCCGCAGAAGTGAGAGATGAAGACAGCCTATGCTTCCAGTGTAAGGAGGCAATTATGTAAGATGTGCTCACAAGGAGATACCCAACTACAGACAGAAGCCAGGAACTAGATATATTTTCAGATCATAAAATACATAATATTTAAGAAGCAAAGAAGCAATCATCAAAAATATTAGAATTGGTTCCTATGAGAGGGAAGTGGATGGATTAGGGTAGAGAATGAAAAGAAAAATGACACAAAATAGACCAAAGAAAGAAATCTTACGTGTAAAGGTTATGATAACATATTATGAATTCAGGAGTATTATTAAATTCATTGTTTGCAGTGGAGATTAAACATTTTTTTAAGAGGGCAAAAATTGTGTAGACTTCATTCTGATTTGTGCGTGTGTGTTTGCATGTGTTTTAATTTACTACCTTCAGAAAATAAAATGTCCAGAAAGACTATCTACCAAGAACAGAAAATAACAATTCCATGGATAATGTAAACGTAACTTTAAGAAAATGATGAATTTAGGTGTATGAGCCACCCCAGAAATATTTTAGCTCCCCAACCCGTTCAGTTGTTGGCAGAAAATTGTTGTGCAGCCAAGCAAGAAATTACAGTAGGCAAGGAATTGTTCTCTCAGTGTTATTTTAGACTAACCTTTTAAAAAATATTTACGGTTTCTTTGACTTATTGTTGAACCAAATTGATTTTATTATCACAAATAACAAAGGCCAAAACTGATGGTTAAACAAAAGGAAGATGAGCAGGAAATGAATGGTAGTTGAAAACAGCTCGTAACAGGTGTGTCTTTCCTTTACTGGAGGATTATAATATTTTTATAAGATTTAACTTGTATTAAAATGGAAAAGGTATTTTTCCATAATCCTTTAGTGATTTCCTTGCTCTGAAAGGTTCAGAAAATACAAGTTCTTAAAGTCAATGATAGTATGATATTGTATTATGCTACTAAGATTAAGACACGTTTGTAGGAGTGTGTGTGTGTGTGTGTGTGTGTGTGTGTGTACGTATGAGTACTAGGAAGAATAGACGTCAGATGAAGATGTGGGGACAGGTAGAACTGAAACCTTCATTCCTCCAGTATCATTAATATTAAAATTATTATTATTACACTAAGGAGAAAGGAGATTCTGAGGTATAACAGGGTATGTGGGTACACTTCATTCTGAGCAATTTAAGAACTTCCTTTACGCCTCTATGGTAATATACTGCAATAGGGCTTTACATATCAGAAGCAGGGGAGAATGGACATTATGAGTGGCTCTCCAGGAGCCAGTCCACCCTGCCTCATGTGTGCTGCATTGTGATTAAGGGGACGGCAGGGACAGAGACAATCTGATTGCAGGGTGGCAAGGATGGCTATGGATGGTTCTGACATTGGCAGCAGCAGCCATCCCATGATGGCAGATTTGTTGATGTTGGGGGACTGGTGGAAACAGCAACTCCACTTACTTAAACTACCTCCACGGGTGAGTCCTAATTAGACAGAGCTACCCATTGTGTCCTCTTCTCCATCATCAGTAACAGTAAAACTAACATGAGCCACTGAGACATGAGAAGAGTTTGACCAGAAGCTTCTAGGAATAAAAATGTTCTGTTCTTCGGTAAAAGACAGAAGGGACTTGTTTTTCTCTTCCCCCAATGAACTGCATCCCTAGACACAACTGGGGAAGAACTGACATTCTGTCTCCTGGCAGTCGTCTTAGAACCACCAGGGAAACACAGGTAGCACCAGTGCATAGAGAAGAACTAGAAATGCACAGCCAGTAACCTGAAATCTAATGTAATACTATGTTTCCAATTATTGGATGAAAATAAAAGCTTGTTTAGTGTTAAGCACATTTGAGCTGACTTTTTGTTACTTTAAAACAGTAGCAATCTATTTGATATAAAACAACAAAGCTAAATACACTGACTTTAGAACATTAGGGAGAATAAGAAGGGGAGAGGAGGGGAGAAAGATGACTTAAAATGTAATAGCTTGTTACTTAGGACACACGGACCATGTGCCGCGCGTGTGTCCGGTCAATGAGCACCAGCATTCCCAAACTGTATCATAATCCTTCAGTGCAAGAATCACTGAATGACAGCATTAAAATGAGAAAACTGGAGTGCAGTTAACACAAGATCAGGCATCTACGAACAGAGAGAAGTTTTGAAAAGAATACAAAATTCAGGCTTGATCAAAGTCCCTTATATAAAATGGCACAGTATTTGCATATAACCCATGCACATCCTCTTAGATACTTGAAATCATCTCTAGATTACTTATAATGCAGGGTAAATGCTATATAAATCATGGCTGGTGTGCAGTAAATTCAAATTTTGCTTTTCGGAAATTTCTAATTTTGGGGGGAATATTTTTGGTCTGCGGTTGGTTGAATTACAGATGCAAAACCCAAGGATACAGAAGGCTGACTGTAAAATATTTTCATTATCAATGTTTCTAATGTTTTAAATTATGGTGTAATAAATAAATATTAGTTTTGCTATTTTTATTCTCCTGTGTATTTATAATTAACAATGTTTTTAACATTTTGACAAAAAAAGGGTCATGGAACAGTTGTTAAGTTTTCCCCATTGATTATTAATGTGTCTTTGCATGGGTTTCATTTTGCATGGGCACTGTTAACAGCCTCTCTCTGTAGCAGCGAGGACTCCTGGCTGTTGGCATGACCCCAAAACAGAAATACAGTCACCATTTATCAAGATGATAGAAAAAGGTTTAGGGAGCAAGGAGAGGTAAATTCTAAAGCAGCAACGCAGCTGAATCTAAGCCAATTTAAAAGGCATAGGGAAGCGATCCACCAACTCTGCACAGAAAAAAAAAGATGGACTGCAGAAGGAGAAGGTCTTTGTGCATCTTAAAGGTAGAGTTTGATGTTTCTTTAGAGGATTAAAAACAAGGTAATGACAAAAATGCTTTAACAAGAAAGCTTCTGTCTGCAAGAAGATGAAACCAAAGAAATACGTGGAAAACAAAGATGAGGTCTGATGGAAGCCCCGGGAAGGAACCGACCAAAGGAGGACGTCACCTCATCCGAGAGGACTGAGTGCAGCTGGGACCCATCGAGATGAGGTGTTCTCAGCCCGGGAGGGTGTCTCCGCAGACTCTCAGAAGGGACTGAATGGAGAGAAACCCTCTCGAGGTGGTGACTTCTCAGAGCGGAAAAGAATACATCAAACCCGGAAGCAGGTATTGGAGTACATGAGCCTTCCACTGGGTCAAGAAGTGATCCCAAGGATTTTTACAATTAGAAAATCTGAAAAAAACAAAAAGTTTAAAATTTCCACTACAACAGATGCTACAAGAAGGAAAGAAACCTTCTTGGTGCTGTGCACCGAATTCTTAAGCTGCCCTGCTGTCTTTAAAAGCCCCTATTCTGAGAAGCATGTTTCCTCCCTTCCTTTCTCTATCTGTCTGTCTGTCTATCTATCTATCTGTCTATCTATCTATCCATGTAATCTATCATCTATCTACCTGTTTATTTATTGCCTGTATGAAAACTTATTTGGGAAAATAACATCTCAAATGAAAGATGATCAGGAAAGGTGTGGGGGTCATTTAACTTCAAGTGTGATGTGGGGAAGTGTAGGGTTTTAGGTCCACAGTGAAAGGTGCACAATTAAAAGTGAGGAACCTTGAAAATGATATTATAAAGCATCTGTCGACATGGGCTACTTCCTAACCTCTACAAAAAGAAAAGTCTTACTTCCGATTGTCTTTTTTCTATTTTAAGATGCTTCCTAAAATGTCAGTCAGAGTTGGTGGCAAAGGCTTTTTTGGTTTTTTTTTTTTTTAAATTGGAGTCTAGTCAGTTTACAATGCTGTGTCAGTTTCTGGCGTGCGGCATTACATTTCAGTCATACGTATACACACATATATTCATTTTTGTATCCTTTCCCATTGTAGGTTACTACAGGATATTGAATATAGTTCCCTGTGCTGTACAGTAAGTCGGGAGTTTGAGATTTGCAGATACCAGCTACTATATATAAAATAGATAAACACCAAAGTTTGAGTTTTAGTCTGAGGCTTTTTATTACTGTATTACATTGTATTAATGTTTAGAGAGGTATTACTCATTTAATAAATCATTATTCAGCAATCATTATATTCAAATAATATTTTTGGCAACTTATGACTGAAACAATGAAAATGTAACAAGTACCTTCAGAGGTACTTACACTAAGGGGTACGTGTAGCTTTTTTTTCTAGAAGACGAGGAGTCTTCTAGACAGAAGTTAAATAATGTAATGAGATAACTTACCTATGATTTCAAGTAAGGCAGAGAAGGTTTCAAGTTTAACACCATTCTTTGTCTTGGGAATGGAGTCTTAGTTATATTAATAGAGGAAGAAATTCTATTACTTTGAGTTAAAGGGTCATGGGGGTTGCGTGTGTATGTGTGTGTTTGTGTGTGTGTGTGTGTGTGTGTGTGTCAGGGAGACAAGGGTGGGGAACTGAACAGTGACCTGCATTTGTTAAGCACAACCTTGAAAAATCTGTATGCAGCTTGCATACTATTTCAAAGGCTAGCTTGAAGAAAGAATTTCAAATTGTAGCTCTTGTCTCAGAAAGTATTTATAGATTCTGGGTTAATTTACTACAAGTAATACTTTAGCCAGAGACATGGTGCTAAAGAAATCCGGTAGATAAACTGTGTTTCCCTTAACAGATAGCATTAATTGATTTCCCAGGAAGTTAGAAGAATAGAACAGGCCACCTGCCTTCCTTTCTCGATATGTACCCAGAAGAATTAAAAACAGGTGTTCAAACCTCGCACACACATGTTCATAGCAACACTATTTACACTAGCAGAAGGTGGAAACATTCCAAATGTCTATCAGCTGATGAACGCATAAACAAAATTTAGTATATCTACACAATCAAATTCTATTCAGCCATAAAAAGGATGAAGTGCTGAGGCAGGATGCATCGACTTGGGTGAAACTTGAAAACATTATGCTTAGTGAAAGAAGCCAGACATAAGATTGCATATCATGTAATTCCATTTGTGTGAAATATCGAGATTAGGTATGTCCATGAAGACAGAAAGCAGATTGCTGGTTGTGAGGGATGAGGAGTGTAGAAGAGAGAGTGACTGCTCAATGGGCATGGGGATTTCTTTCAAGGCAATGAAAATATTTTTGGATCTTGATAGAGGTGATGGCTGTCCAATAGTGTGAAGGTAGTAAATGGTATGGAATTTTTAACTTTAAAATGGTTAATTCTATGTTATGTGAATTTCAGTTGAATAAAATGATGTTAGATACTTACATACACACTTGCACACATGCACGTACACACACGCTAGATTTTCATACATGAGATGTGTGGTTTTCCTCCGTACACCTGCCATTCTTCTTTCTGCAATCTATGTTATTTGCTTATTATTATTCCGCAGGACTTGAGATAGTTCTTTTCTAAGGTTCCTTTCTGCCCTAAGGCTCTGGCATATTGTAATTTGGGTCCAAAGACAACATCTGACTTGCATATTAATAGGAGGATTTAACCTTCTTCTTCAATTTTCTCACCATCCGTCTATCCAATTGCCTATTCCCCCTGAACATCCACCTCACATCAGGCACTACACTCTCTTATTTGGACTGACAAAGTGTCTTCAAATCATCCCCCGCTACTTACAAATCCCAAACTGCCTGGGGAGTTCAAGTCTTTACCTTGGTCGTTGCTACAACTTCCAACATGGAGTTCTTTCCATCAGTTTTTACTTGCACCTCATATTGATGTTTTTGTTTCTTATCTTGTTTTAATTTTAAGAAAATACTTTTAAGAAAAGTATACAGAGAAAAATAGAGGGCAAAGTTATACACTCACCATCCAGAATCAGATTTTTTATGGTACTTGTCTCATTTTTGTAAATAAATAAAGGTGATGAATATTGAATTCCATTTTATAAAGCTCTCCAATGCTTTTTCCATTCTTCCGTACAAAGAGGGCGTGCATGAATATTTTGCATATAGCTCTAATCTATATGTTGCTATATTTAGTACATATAGGAGGCTTATAAAAATATTACGGTCTTGGGAATTTTAAAGTGTTAGGCGTCAAATACTACATGCGTGATTTTACAACTTAGCTTTTACTTGTCCGTGCATTTTTGAGATTTATCAATGTATTTCAAATTCATTGCTTTCAACTGTTTTAAGATTTTCTGCAATGTGAAATAGCACGTGCTTTTATTTTCCCATTTGAACAGAACTGTCTGTTAGTCTTTATTGTTATTATAAACAATGGTGAAAAAAAGAACTTGGCATATATGAACAAGGATTACATAAATGTATAGTTAATTGGACATATTATTGAAATATAGTGGAGTAAGTAAGTGCACACAGGTTTACGGACTTTGGAAAAATTCTCTACAAATTAGTTCCCAAATATGCATGTGCCTGTTTCTGGGTTCAGTGTCATATTGCATTTTTGTAGTTGCATTTTCCATGAGAGTCTATTTTTTTAAAATTTGATAATTATGACATCTGTGGGTAACTTCTTATGTTTCCCAGTATCTTTGTATTTCTGAGTTGAACTCTACTTTGCCATGTTTTTTAATGTACTTTTATATAAAATTAATAATAATTTGTGCAAATATGTCTTTCTATTAGAGATTAGCCTTTCTTTAACTTTCACTGTCTTATCTCTGTTTCGCTATCATGGTTATAGAAGTCTCATAGAATAATTTGGGTAGTGTTACTTCTTTTGACTTGACTTTAATAACGGTCTTAATGAATTCCTGGTTTCTCAAGTCCTGTGCCAATTCAGGGCACATAATTGTATGTGCTATAGACTGAGACTCTGATGTCTTTCCTTCACGTCCTGCTGTGCTCCACCCTAGAACCCACTGGCCAGTGTGCATCCTCTGTGCTGTTGTACAAGTTTTCCAGATTCAACTAGTGTTTCCCAGGTTCCAGCTTTCCAGGCAGGATGTCCAGTTCCAAGCCAGCATCTGTCACCTTCATTGCTGCCCATCAAGGCATTAACACACTCACTTCTAAGCTGTGGATTCCTTTTCTATTTTTGACACTTGGAGCTCTCTTCCCTTGCCTCCGTGCTTGGCTAGGTCTTTATAATTATTTATCTGTCCATTTATCTATTGAAAACAGCGTGTCTACATCTTCAAGACTAGATAAGACTTCTAAAATCAAGGCAGTCTACTATTCTGTTCTTAGGCGTGTCCCCAGATCTATATCCTGATATATTTCACGTCTCTTCAATCTTTTCTTTACTTGCAATTTACATATCATTACACATAACATTGTTCCCAGTCATGCTCCAAACCACTTGGCTGGCCAAGACTTCCTCGTTCTGCAGGCACCTTGCATCCCGGTCATAGAAACTGCTCACTGAGCATAACTTCTAACCTTCTCATGTGCTCTTCTCTCACTCCGAAGTGATTTCTCCTGTGCTTTGTATATGACATACCTTCTCAACATCAATTTCTAATTCCTCACCACCTATAAAACCACACCTGATTTAGCCATGCAGTGTTACTTCCTGAATCAGCTTGCTCATATCTAATTTATAGCAAGTACTGTATTTCATCGTTGTCTTTGCTTGCATATGTGTTTCCCTCAAAAGCTTCATTTTTTGAGAAAAAGGAAATAGTTAAATAATTTTTTTTTTGCCCAGGGCAGATAATAAATATTTGAGAAATAAATGCAAAAATAACAATGTAATGCAATTGTTTTCCACTTTTTTTTTTTAAACCAAACTCTTTGCTTTCCTCTTACTGGCTCTCTCTTCATCCCTTTCTTAATTTGAGGCCACTTCATTTGGTTTCCAGGTTTATTTCCTATCCAATAGAGTCAAGGTTATTTTTGCATGTTGGTTTTTAATCTCCCAGCTCAGCATTACAAGTCAACCACAGCTGTTAGCCTGCCCTAATTTATAGCCTTGGATTCACTCCAAAACTAGGTAATGATTAGCACTCTCTCCAATGAAAGTCAATATCTCTACCCTGAACATTTGAGAAATTGTCAGTAAAGAAGAGAAATGTAGACACTCCAAGTGTAAAGGGAGGAAACGCAGGCTTGTCCAAGAGGCATTTATTTTTTATTTGGGAGGCAACGGTCAACCATGATCTAGAAAAAAGTATATAGTGTTATATTTGCACCTAGCACATTTTATTATTATTATTTTTTTTTTACTAATTTCTGATATATGATCAAAGACATATTCCTGTTCTCTTTATTTCACAAATTCATTTAGATTCAGAGGCCTTTCTCCCAAGGCGGATTTATCTTCCTCTTCCCATTCTGAAGACGTGAAGTGCGTCATTTGCAAAAGGTCGGGAAACGCTGGCACAGTTTCAGGTTATTCTTCATACTCTGGTCTAGACAATACATATTGTGGCTTATGTAGAAATGATTTTTTTTTCACTGTATCCTATTTCAACACAATTTCCATGCACTGGATGGATTTATTCATACTGGAGAAGTTGTATCAGATGCTGAGGGCCCCTGGGTGGGGAGATTGCAGAGGTGACTGGCTGTAGGGTTGTGCTATGCATACGAGCCTTCCCAGGTGGGTGAATGGAATGGAAAATAAAGGACATTAACAATAAAAGCAGCACCACCAACAAAACAAGTTTGGAGAGTTTGCTTTGTGAACAACAGGAACTCCACATATCTGAACACCTTTATCCCTCATCATAACCATTTAAAGTTGCTATTATAAGTTTTGCTCTATTTGTGAGACAAATTAAGTCTCATGGCATGTAAATAATGTTTCCATGGTCATAGAGATTCAAAGACTTCAAGCAGACACATGAATTTAGGGCTGTTAGATTCCAAAAACTGTCCTTTATTAGGGAATATATTGCCTTTCCAAACTTGAGTTTCTATCCTTCTAAGATTTGTTCTTTTAGAACACAGAACAGATTCTAAAACGTTTGAGGTTTTTGAAAAGGTATTTCTTACATCGTTACCAAAAATCCGTGTTATACGTGACAAGTTCACCACTCCTAATGCTTAAGCATATAGACGAGTGGTGGATCCAGAATATCATCATTTAAGAAGAGAATACTCTTCTTTAAGGATCCTTATGATTCCTCAATGAAAAAAAAAAAAAAGATCTACAGTTCTTTAGCAATCAACATGTGAGGAAAGTTTGCCTGAATCTTCCATCAGAAGGCAGCTCAGCTAACAATGCTGCTCTTGACAAGGACCCTGAGAACCCGTTGTAAACAACAGATTCAATTGGCCCTAATGATTGAGGAACTTCTATATCCTCATCTTTTGCTGCTTGAAAACGTTTAAGGACACTGTCAAAAGCTATTACCTTTAGAACTCTGAAACCAAATTTGGCCTAGATAATTTTGTTTTTGGTAGGAAGTGTTCAAATATTTGGCTGTTTATGTGACAATGAAATTAGCAGATAGCTCGGCATTGGACATATGTTCCACACTCACTGCTGTCGAGTCTGAGTGATCTGCAACTCCCTTGTCACTGTCTTACATATGTTTCCATTAGACTGAAATCCCAGGCTGCCTATAACCTATTACTCATGCCCCAGTTGACTTCTTGAATCATAAAGCTTTAAAACATTCGGAGACCTTAATGAGATGCTACTGCTTACTAGAAGAATAGTTTTAATATTAAAACAGGAGGTTGAAAAGTAAGCAAAATTGCTACGCCAAAATGAGCAGTCTGGGGAATTTGTTCTTTGTGTTAAACAGAGAGAAAAAAAAAACTTTTCTGCAATAAATTAAGTCAACAAATCAACAATTCAACCACCTCCTACTGGGCTTGGCAGTCCCTGCATTTTGCGATGACTCTGTCAGTGAATTTATTGTGATGTGTAGATTCAATTAGTCCTACTAATTTCACTTCTTTCTCTTGTATCTTCATCTATCACAGCTTAAAAAACATTTAAGAACTGTCAAAAGCTGTCAGATTTGGAGCTCTGAAATTAAGCTTGGTATAAATAACATTTTCCTTATCTTCAAACATTTGGATACAAAATAAGAAGATAAAAAATTCTATAAGCACTTATCTCAAAAGTAATCATTAGGTAGTAACTGAGTGTGCATTTGTCTTTTCTCCTTCAGATCACCTTCAGGCATCCAATTCATGGATTCATCACAGCATGAAAACAACATACTTAGGAAAAACAGTATAAAATTTTCAGCAGCCACATATCAATAGTTGAATTGGATGGCGTTAAGGTTTTCCAGTTTTAAAGCTTAATGCTTTGTTACATCCATAGTCTAAAATGAGAGGCAGAGAACAGAGTCACCTATAAAGACATTTTATTAAGGGTAAGTGAAGATGAACAATCCACTTGCTTTGTAAACATTTCTTTTCAATTTAAATAAGTAGATTTAATCTGTCTACTCGTGGGTTATAGTTGTAGCTGTAGTTACAGTCATCAATGAGCAGAGGGCTAGCCTGTGACGTGTAGTTGGAAGGTGCTGAGGATGGATATGCAATGCTTTCAAATACACTGCCCTTATTTTTCAACACCTGAGATCCGTTAACTGTAAACAGGCTTAGCTTATGGAAACTAAACACATCCTTCTGCCTATGGGCAGTTCTATTTCCAACATCTTTAACTTGTTTATCTAAAACCTTGAGAGAGAATCAAACAATTTCCCCGAAGCGTGCGCAACTCCCTTTGCCTTGCACATCAGCATATTCAGGGTTAGTTCCTTCTAATTATCAGTAACATACAGGAGGCAGCATAGAACCAAATTTTGAGAAAAATGAATGAAGGTTAAAATTCTCCTTTCTGTCTTTATTCTCTTACCTTCTTTCTTTGAGATCTGAAGATGTAAGTTGGAGATTTTTTTTTATTTGTGAGTCTTTTTTTTTTTTTTTTAATTTGTTTTGTTTTGTTTTGTTTTTCAGTGCTAGAGAGCTGAGAAGGGATAGTGTGAACTGGGGAAAAGAAAAGAGAGCCTGACTAGCATTACCTCTAGACTTGAAAGGAAAGAGCTAAAGGGACATCTTTAAAACTTCTTTTCTCCCAAGCTCGTACCAACAGGCTGTGTCTTACACAGAGTTTTAGAACAGAGGACCAGAAAAAGTATAACAAATACATATATTTGGTTAAAGTTACCCTGCACTGTGTTTCTTAGAAATTCCCTCAGAAGACAGAATAAAGTGTTACCGAGTCCAAATTCATTCTGCTCGCCTCACGACAGGGCAATAAATCGTGAGACCGAGGTGTTGGGGCAAGGAACAACGATGTTATTTGGAAAGCCAGCAAACCAAGAAGATGACAGACTAATGCCCTGGAGGACCATCTTACTTAAGTCAGAATTTAGGCTCTTTTTATACTAAAAAGGGGAGGGAGGTGTGGTTGGTTGTTGCAAACGTCTTGGTGTCAGAATCCTTTGTTCTTGTAGCCGTCCATGAGGGACAGGTCATGGTACCCCTGGAAAACCTCCAACAAAACAAACGTTGTCTTCTATTCTGCAACTTGCTATCTTTACGCAAGTGCAAAAGTGTTAACATCTCTAAAGGTCAGAGCCTAGATAGATAGAAGGATAGACAGATTGATCAATCCTGGTGTTCAAGAAAGACCATATTTAAAGTAAGAGGAAATTCTGCTAGTAGATTAAGGTAAAAATGAGAAAAAAAATTCATTGCATTTGACAATATGGAAGTCATCGGTTTAAAAAAAAAAAAAGTAAGAACATTATCTGTCTTAGGGATAAGAATGAGACTGGGGTGGGACAAATAGGAAATGAAAATAGAGGGAATCAGTGACCCCACACAATTTTGCTATAAACTGGAGCAGACTTAATAGGGTGGTGATTGACTAGGATCAAGGAAAGATAGATAGGTAGATAGACAGATAGATAGACAGACAGATACAGCATCTGTTTCTCCCACTAGGCTCTAAACTTCCTGAAGACAGAGATCTAATTAGCGTTGCTCACCACTTGCACATTTAACATCTCTGGTGCCTGACTCCTGTGTATTTGGCAATGAATATTTATTTAATGAAAGAAAATTTGCTGGATTTGGTTTTGACTAAGTCCCTTACTTCCTTCAGTTCCCTGTGGCATAACATGGCATAATCTCCTGATCCTCTGACCCTCCGCCCACATGTCTAGGCACATTTCTCTATTTGGCAGTCATTAGTCTGATTCAGGGCATGTTTAGAAGAGAGGAAAAGAGAACAGAGAAACAGTTGAGGAACTGAATCCTTCCACTGAATTCTTTCACTGAATCCCAGTGGAATGTGACCCTTCTGGCATATTCTGACATAAATCCAGACCTTGGGCAATGTCAATTTTGTTTCTTCATTATGGTATTAAAATATACAGTGATTGTAATTGTAAGCAGCGGTTGGTAAACAATTTTCAGGCTGAGCCTGAGGGAACTAAAAGAGAAGAGCTAAGAAATAAAATAAAATTAGGAAGTCCAGGGCTGCACATTAACTTTCACAGAGATTAAATGTTTAAATGTTTTCTTTGCAGTTAGAAAAACTCTTCTCGTCCTACTGTCCTGAATTTGGAAAGAAAGGAATTCTGCATTCCAAATGGAAGATCATCAGTTTTGCAATCTGTTGCTAATAAAAAATAAACAAACCAAATCATTTTAATTCTATTGTTGTAATATTTCCGTATGGAGCTAAAGAAATCGGCACTTTATTCAGGATGATCCTGTAAAGGAAAGACTCAAGCACACAAACTCCTACACTAAAGAGCCCTGAGTGTGAGTTACGTTTGAAAATGGTAAATGTATCTAGCAAATTTATGCTTCGTGTATTACACTCAGGCAGCATTATCAGTGTGTAGCTTCATATTTAGGGAATACTGGATTCCAGAAGACTGTATTCTCAGTGCTTTATCTGACTTGATTGCTGTACTTAACATTTGAATAGAGAATTCAGAGAGAAAAAAAGAAAAGAAAACCCATCGTTAAGTCAGGGAACGAGGATTGGAGAGTAAAGTTGAGCTCCAAAGAATTTAGAAATTCTAGTGAGGGTTTTGTGTGCCAACTCAAACTTTCAATATGAAAATAATTGGACTGCCTGCCAATTACTTTTGAGTTAGAAAAGGAACACTATAAAAATTTCACTATTTTTTCTATCTGATATGTGCACTTTCATTTAGAGCCAAGTGTGGTTGTCTCAAACTGACTTCACTCAAGGTCATAAATAGATTTTTGAGAGAACAGCAGCTACAGAAACTCTTGATATTTCATCGCATATCATGCAATGGAGGCACTATGACACAGGGGGGAAGCAGGCAGAACATGACCACTGAAAGAATAACAGAGCAATTGAGGGTAGGACATAAACTGGTTAGAACCAACTTGGCCCAAGATGGTGGAATATTCAACTTCCAACAGAGCTGGAGCCACAGAGGCTCATTGTAATACATTAGCATGCTAAAAGACACACCCCCAGCACCATGACAGGTCCCCGGATGACCAAAAGGCCCCAAAGTGGGCAAGGGCCCCATTCCTGGAAATCCCACCCCTCCCCCAAAACAGTTGGAATAATCCTCTCACTTGTTAGCATGTGGAATCATCCAGCCCATAAAAACTAACCACCCCCACACCGTGGGGCACCTCTCTTGACTTCTGAGACAGCCCACACCCTGCCTATGGAGTCTGCACCTCCCTGAATAAATCTGCTTTCCCTCTACTGTGGCTTGCTCCTGAATTTTCTCCTGTGGGAGACGAGGACCTAATCTCCGGTAACAACTATGAACTCTTACGGTTAGATTTACATATGGCAAAAGTACTCTTAGCAATCCACTTGAATCTCTTCATTTTGCTCATACGAAATCTGTGTCCAGGGAAAGGATGTGACTTCTAAAGCCATAGAAATTATGAGTGAACTGAAACTCACTCTGTAAGCTCTAGGACTCATTGCCTGTGTTGTACGTAGCATCCTCTTGCTTATGGGTAAGGGACAGTCCACTTTTCCCCTCTGTAACTCTGGCAGCCTTGAAGTTGCATGAGCTATTTAAACATAAAAGCATCATTTTGGATAATGAGTTCCTCAAATACAGCGCTGTGGATTTGAAAGTAGGCTTTCTTTTTACTTTTCTCTTGGACATCTTTTACACCCACTCCTTGTCCTTTCACAGAAAACCCTTGGGTTATTTACACAACTTCTCTTCAATCCAAGCAGCCAGTCCAGCAGACAGAGTGTGCCCTTCACCAAGTTCTCCTTTTCAAGCCTTTGAACTTAGTTTCGAATGATAACTTCTCATTGAAGATGCCCTTCCTCCTCTTTCACCTTGAGTTATGTTGAAATAAAGCCTACACCAATGAGAACAAACAATTTACTTAGCGCTTGCTACAGCGGAGGAGTCAGCCAGCATCACTTGCATTTGGCAGAGACTCGGGGGAGGGCAGAGGAGTGGGAACACGTCACAGTAAAAAGAGGGGAAAGATGCTTGGATTGGAAGTCCTTAGCCTTTTGTGTGACTGGTTTTTGAGAGCTTGGTGATCTCTGGTTCTGTGCCAGACATTGTTCCTACACCAGGATAATGTCTAGGGTACAGGCTGTTAGCTCTGGTGCCAAGACCCTATACCATACAGAAGGTGCGCACCAAATACCGTACAGAAGGCAAAGGCACCAAATACCATACAGAAGGCAAAGGTGCCTCCAGAGATGATGCGGCTTGATTAGGAACAGAGGACCCTTTCAGAACCTTGGATGTTCATCTGATGGACATCGAATACTAACTTTCCATTTGCAAAGCAAGTCTCTCCCTATTAAATTTGTAGAAATGGTATCACAGAGCAGAAAGCATTATTTTATTTTATTTTTTCCAATAAGGGCGCAGAGATGATGTTTAAAGGATGGAAGACAGGGAAAACCTCTGTGGCATATTTAATCAGAGGAAAGGGTTGACCAGAGGTGGCAGAGAGAAAGCGGCAGGGTTTAATGTAGAAAGCGTAGCTTGTGTCCCTAGCAGGCATCAATGAGACGGACCATGTATATTTATAGTTAATTGACCCTGAGTGTTTAAGGATGAGGCAGGAGACTGAGTGCCGTTTCCTCAGACTCTCATTGATCTGAATTGAGAGATTTTTCTTTACCTTGGGTTTACTTTTATAAGGCAGGATGTTCTCCAAATAAAAACCAACTGGGTCCTGGCGTGCTAAAATCATAGAAGACCCTCACCTATCTAAGCCAGCCTCTTTGTCACGTGATAGGAAAGACTAGAACCACAGAAGTAAAATATCTTGGCAAGGTTTTGGAGCCACGATAAATTCACTTCAACCACTCAATTGTTTTCATAAAACCATGTTTTGATGTAGGACACACTATACTAACTTTGCTGAAGGATGATTTTTTTTTAATTAAAAAAATGACACATACAAATATATAAAATACATGATAAATATTTTCCCATACTCATTATTTGAGGGGACCAATAAGATGGAAAGGCTGGCGGCTCAAAGAGCATTCAAAAAGTTGGCAAATGTGTAAATAATGTTAGAATGACTGCTAAGTTACTTTCAAGACTTGTCAATGTCTTAGAGGGAACAAAGCCATGATATTTAGGGTCATTATTTTTTACACGGTGGAAATAACTTGCATCTCTAACAAACAAAAATCTACAAGTTAATATATAATTCTAATTATTTGATATTTACTCAGTTAAATAATATTTAGTGGGACTATATTGAGCAATATCTTTTATAACATTAAAATGATACCCTGCTTAAGTTTTTCACTTTTATTGGTAAGATTGTTCCTTAATATTTTTGTAAACAGTTTAATTGTGCATTGTTATCTCCTTTATAACAGTTATTATAAATTTCTAAGCTGCCACACTATGATTCAGGACTGATTGAAACAAGATTATTTGCCTGCATTAGCGGCCCCAAGATTCGTGGTTCTGCTTTCTGTTATCCTTTTAATTTTAGGAACTCTTTTCTCTCCAATCATCATTGATTATGCTGAGCCTTCCCACTTATTGCATGTATTTTCACTTCTAAGTCATAGGATTCTATCAAATGTAGAGTTCAGAGAACAAAAACGAAACAAGGGGCTTGACACAGACTGAATTTTTGTGTATCCCCTCCCCACAAAATTTCCGTTAGAACCTAATCTTCCGTGTGATGAAATCCGGAGGTGAGATCTTTGGGAGGTGACTATGTTATAAGGCAGGAGCCCACATGAATGAGAGTGATGCCCCTATGACAGACCCCAGGAAGCTTTCTTACCTTCTGCTGTGAGAACTTACAGTGAGAAGTTGGCCCGGCCACTATAGATGAAGAAGTGGGTCCCCACGAGACTCCGGATCTGCTGGTGGCTTGATCTTGGACTTCCTTGTCTCCAGAAGATTAAAAATACATTTCTGTTGTTCATAAGCCATTCAGTTCATGCTGTTCTGTTTTAACAGTCCAAAATAGACTAAGACAGGGCTGTTTTATGGATAGCTTGGGGAGTATCACCTTTGAAGCACTAAACAATGCATACTTGCATAAGATGACTTTTGAGTCCAAGATCTGTCTCCAGAATCAACTCCTATTAGTCCCAGGGGCAACTCATCACCAACGACACACCCAAAGAATCCCATGATTTTAGACAAGTGCACATATCTCTTTAAAATTCTCTGAGTGTTTAAAAATGATAGCAACTGTAAGGGGAAAAAAAACTGTATTCACTTCTGAGGAAAATACTGTATTATAAACCTCAAAGTCATTTAAGAAACTAGATTTGGGAAATGATAGTTATGTGATAATTATGTGATGTGATGGAGAGTTAGCCAATGTTACGGTGGCAATCATATCGCAGTACACAACTGTATTAATGCAACACACCGCGTACCTGAAACTCACACCATGTTGAATGTCAATCATCTCAATTTAAAACATGGGAATAGTCCTCGGAACCATTTAAGTTGTTATGACAATAAACAGAAAACAAACAGGAGAAGGAGCTAGAAACTATCTTCCCTCATGTATACAAGTATTTACGTCTTTATCCATCCACACTTTCATTTCCATAGTAATTTGTTCATTTCTTACATGCATATTCATGAGCTCTGAGTTCTTTCCATTGTGCAGACGTGCTGGGGTTATTGAACTAAATATGGCAGCTTGCTCTCCAAGAGAAAATCACCCTGTGCTGCAGGAGACAAACATAGAAATGGATAATATTAATCAAAGCTACTGTTAATATTATAACATGCACACCAAATAGTATGGTTACATAAAGCGCAACAGGAAAATACTGCAGGGAGAGGGACATCTGACATGACACAAAGAATGTTCAGAAATAACCCAGTGGAGGGTGGAGACTAAGGAGCTGCACAGGAAACGGAGACCATCTCTGACAGAGGACACAGGATGAGAAAGCACTTGAAGATGAGAAACAACATGCTGTTTCTGGGAAGAGCAGGCAACTTAATCACACATTTATTCGATACATATTTTTTGACCATCAGACGCCAGGAACTATTTCAGATGCTGGACTCTTACGATTACAAGATTATGTTTGCATTTCTTCAGAAATTTACCATCTATTGCTTTGATCAGATTATCAAAATCTGTAGCATTTCCCAGATGCTAAGGCATCTCTGCCAGCTTTCGCTTACTTTTACAGCAAATTTGGAAACATCTATCAACTCAGACGAGCTTTATAATAGCTGAACTTGGATTTGATTCTACTCTGTAGCTCAACTGAAAAATAAAGATATGCCAAAATCATCACCCATTTTAAACTGATCGTTCAAAGTTTCTGAGAAATCCGAGTCCTTGCCACACCAAACAACCACAAAACCTGTCACTATTTATGTAACAAGAATCACTTTTCCTCAAGTCTCCAATAGCATGTGAGTCCTTTCCTTCTGAACCCTTACCAGCAGCACATTCATCATTTATATTTCTACCCACAGTCTGTTTACGATGATGGAGATATTCTCAAAGTTGTAATTTTTCCTCTACTATGCTCCTCCCTTTTCAACCAGACACCAGCCATTACCCAGTTCCATAGCCACTTCCACAGTTTTAGGTATTTGGCACAGCACCATTCTATTTCCAAGTCCCACAATCTCTGTTAGTTACTGTTGCAAATAATCACAAACTGATTTACGTAAAATGATACGAATTTAATATCTTACCCTTCTGGAGGTCAGGAAATCGAAAATTAGACTCTTGACTAAGGTCAAAGTGGCAGCAGGTCGGATTCTGTGGGAAGCTCTGAGGGAGAATCTATTTCCTTGCCTTTTTCACCTTCTAGAGTCGACCTGTATTTTTTCCTTCAGGACTCCTTCCTCGTATTACCCAGTAGAGTGACTGCATTATCACATCACCGAGTACACCCTCATCCTTCGACCTCTCTCTTAAAAGGACCAGTATGGCTACATGGGGCTCACCCAGGCAATCTAGGATTATCTCATTGCAAAAGTCCCTTTTACTGTGGAAGGTAACATACTCACAGGCTCCACAGATTAAGACGGGAATATCTGAGAAAACCAGTATACATCCTACAACGAGGAGAATAGTTTTCTTGCCTTCTAAGGCTTCAGGAGGCTGACTTTCTCTGCTGGCTCATGGCTCTCTGTCTTACTTGTCAAAGCCTGCCATGGCCAGTTAAATTGTTCCTCCTCTTACATTTGCCCCGTCATTACATCGTCTTTGACGCCGACTCCTCTGCCTTCATCTTCCGTGTCTGAGGACCATTGTGATGACACTGGACCCACCCAGATAATCTACAGTACAATCCACAATTTATAATCAGCTAACTAGCAGCTCTAATTCCACCGGCCACCTTCATTCTGCTTTGTTATCTAACGCCACATATGTATAGGCTCCTAGGACTGCGGGCATCATCCTGCCTGCCACATTGCTTATTCAACTTACAACTCTCAGGCAAGTGACACAGTACAATGTCAACTTACATATTGAGAAGATCTGGTTTTGATCATCTATTCACATAATAAATAGACTATGGACCATACACTAGTGATGTAGAAATATTAAACTAAAACTTGGAACTTGTGAAAATTAGGAATTGAGACGTTAGCCATGCATCAACGGCTATACCTCTGCACAAAACCATATAACTCGTGCTTCATGTTTGCCCTAGAAAATAAATACTTGGCGTCTTGGAATTTTCCTACTCTGCTGATGGGAGCGCCACCAGTACGTTTATGCTGAGACGAATTTGTTGGCACCCGAACAAATCTGATATGAGTATGTTCTATGATAATAGAATTTCTGTTTTGAAGATGTAAGCCAAACAGATATTTACTTTAACCCATAAAGAGCACATCCACGGGTGCTCCTTGCAGTGCTGTTTGGGTCTGGGATGTAGAAGCAGTCCAGATGAGCGCCCATCAGTGTGGGAGGACGCAGATAAAAAATGGAATATATAAAAAAGCTTAACATGAGAGACATGTGAAGAAATTAAGAGCAATGGTCTTCTAGAGATAAACAGCAAAACAGAGATGATTAAAAACATATTACTATGTAAAAGCTTATGATCATAAATTATCACATACATAAATATACACATACAATCAAAACCATATATATTTTGTAAGAACACATGCAAAGCATACACATCAAATGCTTCAGCACGATTATCTGTTGGATCCGTTGTATGATTAGCGTAACCTTCAGCATCTGGGGTTCCCACCTTCCCCAAAAAACAGAAGAAGAGCGAAGTATTCGTGACAGATTCCACATTTGTGACAGACTCCACATTTGTGACAGATGGCAATCTAGCACTCACTGAAAACCATGACTTCCACAGCCCATACTAAAAGGTGGTAGTTTGCATACACAGAGACTTGAAGAATTTGCTAGACATTCATCCATTTGGGTTCATGGCTTCCTTGAGGCTCCATGGATAAATTTCAGGGCTTTCTGAACTCCCTGGAGTTGTATTTAAAAATACCTAATTTATATATATATATATAGAGAGAGAGAGAGAGAGAGAGAGAGAGAGAGAGAGAGAGAGAGAGAGAGAGGAAGTCGACTGAAATACACGCGCAGCCTAAAGGTTAAGAGTTATGTTTTATTTGGTGGGAGGACTCGAGCTGGGATGACGGCCCCTCAGGTTGCTCTGAGGGGCTGCTCCCAAGAGGTAGGGGAGGAGCCAGGATATACGGGAGCTTTACAGCAAAGACTGGGTAGTTGGAACAAAAAAAGATTGCTTGTTATCTGAAGAAAACCAGGCATCTCAAGTTAAAGAATTTAGCGCTTTTCTGTGTATGGGAGGAAGCAAGCATTTGGGCTCACTGAATTCATTCCTTTGACAAGCACCGAGCTGCCTAGGGCCAGTGTCCTGTCCTTTCTTGTTCTGAGTACCCTCGGGGGGCACCACAGTGAGTGGCTGCAGAGGCCAGGCTGCAGGCTGGTCTTCCCTGGGGGGTGGGGCAGCCGCTGAAGACTTGGTTTCAGCATTCTCTGTTTACTGATATTGTTGCAGTATTTTCATTCACGTTGCAGTATTTTCATTCACTTTGCAGTATTTTGGTTCTCTCTCTCTGTCTCTCTCTATTATATTTTTATCTATATTTGGAGAGAGAGAGAGGAGAGGATCCAAAGTTTTCATTAAACTCTAAAACGTCCTAGGACCCCCACGACTTCTGTCTCCTCTCTACTCCCCACCCCACATTCCCCCCAAACCCAAAAACAAGAAAGAAAGAAAATCAGGGCACTACTATTTGGGACACTCTTCATCATAAAGCATGGGTTGAGCTAGGTCACAAGAAAACTGCCCCAGGACCACACAGTCCTGGCTCCACGTGTAACTGTCTAAACTGAGTGTCCCCTGGCAGGGCGCCCGAGAGAAGCTGCGCTCTGATTTTGTTGTTTCCCAGTTTACTGATGATGGTTTTCACTCAATTAAATCGTCTATATTCTTACTGGAATCTTTGTGGAAATTTTCTCTTTGCTCTGAGAATTAGGAATTGTCCTATTTCTTATTCCCCCTGAGGATCTGAATTGTGTATGCTCTGAGGATATTGTGAATTTAACAAGTGATCGTTTTTGTTTTAGTTTCAACATCCAGACAGGACCCCCTGCAAAGAACAGTGCTCATCTCCAGATAGAAAACTCCCTGCTGAATGACAGAACCGGTTCTGAGACAGGAAGGGGGCAGGGCACAGCCATTCAAGGAATGCCACAGCAATTAGCATCAAAACGGTGGAAGATTCAACCCCCAGGAGGCCTTGAGGCTCAGGACGGTGGGAGATTTGCCTTCTAGCAGACCTTGAGCTTCTTATATGTCCATTGTACTGTATTAACATGGTGAATAACACGCCCACAGGCACCATGGCAGCCCCAAGGCTGGCCACCAAGGGTCAAGGAGTGGGAAATGGCCAACTTTCTGGGAATCCAAGCCCCTTCCCCAGGCTGGTTAGACTGGTCCTTCCACTTATTAGCTTATGAAGCCACCAAGCCAAAACTGGCTGCACCGTGCCTCGGGGCCGCCACTGCCCTCTCTCTCTCTCTTCGGAGACAGTCCGCACTCTCTCTATGGAGTGTGTACTTGCTTTTACTCTGAGCACCCAACCCCCACACCTCGTGGCCTTTCTCTTGCCTTTCAATGTATCTCTCTGAATAAATCTACCTTTGCTCTACGGTGGCTCGCTCTTGAATTCTTTCCTGCGCGAAGCCAAGGACCCACGCTTGGCGGGGCACGTTCCAGGGGCTCCACCGAAGCCCGGGACACGGCCCTCCTCGCGCCCCAACACCCGTTTTTCCTGCATCAGTTCTAGGGCCCAGAGCCTAGCTAATTTCCCCTAGAACGTTAAACCATTCTGGTACGTTGCACGCAAAATCTGCTGATGATCAAAAGAAATTCGTTAAACGGCAAGCTCTTCACAGGAGACAAAAAGAAGCACAATTTTAAAGCTTCCAATTGTTGTTTTCCCACTCGACTCTTTAGATTTCAATATTCAGAGAATGATACATCTTTATTTTTTTAAGCCTAATGTTCTCTAAACATTAAATGAATATCTGTAAATTTTGAGTGAGAAATTATTATAGTTCCATATTGGTGAGTGGCTTTGCTGAGCACATACTATATGCAATGCTGAGTTACATGTTTGTTTACGGAAGAGACTAATTTCCTTGTCCTTTGCCCACACCTTGCCAACGTTACAAAACTTTGAAAGGGAATCATTTCAGTGACCATCGCAACACTGTGATGATATGATTGACAGATAATGTTTGTATTCATTTATGTTCAATCATATTTGAAAAGAGGGAAATTCATCTGCTGGCTCCCCTGAATGCTCTTCTCTCAAGGATTACTCTATTGTTGGGAAGAAGATCTTGTTAAGTGCAAAATAAACTTTTTTTTTTTTTTAATTTTTGCATGAAGCACTGTTAGCTCAAGAAAAGATCACCGTCCAGAGAGCCCGAGTAAACACAGCTGGGCTGTTAAGGAAACAATTAGCGAGAGCACATCACAAGGATAAATTTGACCCGAAGAGAAAAAGTCTCAGCTTTCAGCTCCCAATATTTGAAGTGTACTTTGTATCTAATGATCAGAATGCCTTGAGGGGACTGCCTTTAATTTTGTTTTAGGGGTAGAAGAAACACAGCTTCAGTGAGTTGCAGACACTGGGTATCCGTGCATTTTGGAAAGATTTTCAAAGTCTGAGAGTATCTTTTATGGTAATTATAAAAACTTACAGCAATCTCTGTAAGCTTCCTTCACCGAAGTTGTTACAAGGCATCAGATTTAGTATTTTACACAATTTTATTTCACTTACTACTCAAAACACTACAATGTAGACATTTTCATAATTAAAATGAATAAATTAATTAAAATAAAATTAATTTTATCTTTCAGCCATTTTATGTTTATAGAACAATGGCACGTACGTGCAGGAATCCCCTTAGACCTTCTCTCTACTCTTCCCCCAACTTCCTCCTATTGTTAACATCTCGCATTAGTGTGGTAGATTTGTTACAACTTGATGAATACATTTTTATTAACTAGCCCATGGTTTACATTAAGGCTAACATTTTATGTTATACATTCCATGGGTTTTGACAAATGTGTAACAGTATCATACAAAATAATTCCCCGACTGTAAAAATGCTGCGTGCTCCGCCAATGCATCTCTCTCCCCATCCCCTCAAGCTCCAGGCACCCTCTGATCTATTTTCTCTACACTTTTGCCTTTTTCAATCTATCACCTAGTTGGAATCACACAGTATGTAGCCTTTTCAGATTGCCTCCTTCTACTTCACAATAAGCAGTTTAACTTCCTCCACATTTTTTTTTCATGGCTTCATAATAGCTCTTTTCCTTTTATCACTGAATAATATTTCATTAAATGAATGTACTGCAATTTGTTTATCCATCCACTTACTGAAGGACATTTTAATTGCTTCCAATCATTAGCAATTATGCGTAAAGCTAATAGAAACATTCGTGGGTAGAGTTTTGCATGAACCTAAGTTTTTAATTCACGTGGCGTGTGATTGCTGGATCCTACGGCAAGCCTGCGTTTTGCTTTGTAAGAAACTAGCGAACTGTCTTCCCAAGTGGCTGTGCCACTTTGCATTCGCCCCAGCAACGAATGAGAGTTCCCTTGCTCCACATCCTTGTCAGCCTTTGGCATTGTTAATGTTTTGGATTTTAGCCACTGCAGTATGTATGCAGTGGTACCTCATTATTGTTCCTTTTGAAACTACTGAAGGGGTTACAATAAGGGCTTCAAAGGGGCCGGAGGTCTTGCTACTGCATCTTGTCTCTGATACTTCCCAATCGTGCGATCATAGATGAATTCCTTAAAAATATTATGACTCAGTTTCCCTATCTGTAAAGTGGGGTTAATAATAGCCCTACTTTATAGGTTTCTGCAAGAAAGAATTAATTGATATGGATAAAGCACTCTGAACCGTGTCTGGCATGTTATGGGTCTCCCTGTTATTAGCATGGTGTAGCTAATTTTTGAAATTAGAAAAAGGTAAGTATTTTGCCCCAATTTACCAGTTTAGAAAGGAGAGAGCAGCCAGGGTTGGATTTCAGCTTCGTCTCTTGAGCTATATTACTGCCAATATTCCATGAAGCTTTTAAAGTTGATATGCACGTGGAAAGACAGTGCCCTCATTTTCAAACTTTCTGGGCCTTTCTAGTCAAGTGCGAAGTAATTAAGTCCCAGCTGTACATTATCCCGGAGCTCAAGCTGCCTAAAAAAATGACACCAACAGAATTCATCTCTGGGTCCCTCTGCTCCTCTCCTCTTGCCGACTGTGTCCTTGGATGCCAACAGTGCCACTGCTAGCTGCCTCATCCTTCCTCTCTGGCTACCCAGAAAGCCTGGATGTCCCTGTCCTTTCATCCAACGAAATGATTTTAATTTTAACTATTAAAACACTAGTGATTCTATACACAGGCATTTTACTTTTATTGTTATTATTCTGACATTATTTAAGAAGGTTCATAATAGAAAAGAATGCCACCCTCTTTGCGCATATTTCAAGCTTGCTAATTACAGGGGGTGGTTACAGTCGATTTAAATGAATGCATTTGCATGATGTGCAGAAGACATACCTAGAAAGCTGGGTTCAAGTCTTATTTATTTTTTTCTTGCATTGCACCTGCCACATCCCCCAGCATACACTGGTCACTTGAAACACGTCTTTGAATAAACAAATGGCACACAGTTTGAGCCTACCAACTCAGGACGGATATGCAACCGCAATCACACACACAAAGTGGGTGCCTTTTCTCCTGGAAGACGGCGTAACGGAGAGGGTTGCTGGTTTGCCACAACCCGGAGCGGGCGTGGTTTCCTCTTCCAGCTGGACAGCCTACGGAGCTGTGAACCTGTGCGGTTTTCAATGGAAACTTCATAAATTACTCGTTCTATTCCATCATCAGGGTTGACATCTCTGTTATGTTCTTATGATTCATTTTTTTTAATAGAAAATGAATAAGCTATTGTTTCAATATATGTTGGTTTGTAATTCATTCTGCTGGCTCTTAAACCATTAGTTTGAAATGAATTGCATGCCATGTTGGTGCTTTTACCAGAGAACCGGAGCTCAGTCCGTCAAAAGTATAATTATTTTGCTCTTGCTGCTAATTCTTTTAGATGAAAGTCTCAAGTGTGTAATACAATTACCTGATTGTTTCGCTGGAATCCTCCAAACTCGATTTCAATTTTTATCAGGGCCTTGGGGGGGGTCATCATTTTGAACAAGTTATTTCAATGTGTAGTAAGACAAAGGGTATATATTGTTACACTACATAAAGCAGCTTGTTCACCACCTAAAAAGTCACAGGATTTTCTCTCCGTAGTATTTACATGTATGTGCTTATGTGTACACAAGTGTGTGATTTCTTAATTTTACCTTCCTCATTTTTTTTTTTTTTTTTTGCTACTGGTGTCTTGCCCTTTATCTTGTCTTTTGATTATTTTAATGTGTTAAGGTTTGCAAAGAAGATATGAAATATCTATAAACCCTACATTGAATAAACCACTAAACAGTTTCCATGCTATCATCTTCCATGTACCCATGGAATTCGTTTTCCCAGAAGCATACATTTGGAATATACAGTTTAGAATCTTGGGCATTATAAGAGGTTAGATCCTTAGAAGGTACCCCAAGCCCGGAGTCAAAGGTGCTGGTTTGAATTATAGCCTCATCATTTGTGACGTTTGATGGAGAGGCTGTAGAATCTGCTGAATGGTAAATATTATTAATATTTCTATGCTTGCATTTGATTTAGCTTGCTTTCTTTTGGAAAAAAAAAGCACGTGTTGACCATCTAAAAGCTTCATAAGACTGTTGTGATGCTCAAAGAAGATGAAGCCTGTGACGGTTTTCCATAAAAGCTACAGCAAACCACACAAATGTCAGGTTTATCTCTCTTCCCCTTTCATGTCATTGGCCCTCCTCCAGAGCTTCGGGGTTGCCAGAAATTGGACATAAAATTAGATAGGGTGTCCCAGGGCTCTGTGTTTAATTTGTGCACATAATTTGACCTCTTTGTGTTGTTTCTAAATATGCACTTTCTTTGGACCCTGGGAGCCCAGAAAGGAATAAAGAAAAAAAAAAAAAAAGACGACACAGTCCCCCTTCCTTCCCATTTCTTTCTACTTGATGAGGGTTTAATGGGGTCACGGATATTGGACGCCGGCCATAGCTGTGGCCTGTGAGGCGGCCCACTCTGTTGAATAAATCATATCAAATTAGGTCCGTGCAGGTGTTCAGGAAGGGACTGGGAAAACATATTTCTCCTTGACTAACATCTTTTTCCTGCTGATTCCAAGCCAGCGTCACAGCCTGTCAGTCCTGTGACAGCTGTCCTAACCCGCGACTGCTGGGCTTTGAGCTCGGTGGGCCACTGGCTCCAGTTCTCCTCCTGCCGCGCCTTCCACTCCTTTAGCGGGTCCCAGCACAAGAAGTACATTCTAAGAGTTAATTACAGAGCTGATCACAAACTTACGAATCATTAAATCTTAATGTGTCATCTATTGGGAGCTCTGCTTCATTTTAAATACGGAGTAGGTTGTAAGTTGTCCCCAAATATACGCTCAATGGCTTGTTCAGGAGAAAGACGTAGGCGTATGTAGAAAAATCAAGGGCAAAAGGATACATTATGGACAAAAGACTTCAGTTTAATCCAGTTTAAGATGGATTAAAGTTTTAGGAGAAAAAGCAATACTTGAGCTGGAAATTTAGGAATTTGGTCAAGTATGAAGAAAGATAGGGTTCTGAAGACTCCAGGCTCCTGAAGGTCTGTCTCTTCAGTGCCCACGTCTTTGTATAAGAACACACTGTTTCTTGCCTGACACCTGCAGACCTTTACTCCCTAATCCTCTTTGGCAAATTCTCCTACTCATTCAAATTGCCACACATGACATCTGCCTTCAGATACAAAGGTGACTCCACAGCTCAGTTGTTTGACGACACTTCAGCTAATTGGGTAGGACGTACAGGTCGGTGGCTTATTTATGATTCCAGGACTATCAGAGGTCCTGACTGCAGTGCAGCTTGGCTCTCAAGAGTGTCTTGGCCTAAACGCATCACTAAAGCTGAGAATCCATTCATTTTATAAAGTCCCCTTAGCATGATCCACTTGGAAAAATGTATCCTTTGCCCTTGACAGGGCAAATCTTGCAAATACTCCACTGGTATATTTCCTATTTTACTTGAAATCTCTCTTGCTCAATCTTCTCTCATAGCCCGAAGATTTTAAGGCTTCTCCTTAATCACTTAACCTGGCATGGTACTGCACTAACCAATGACCTGCGTCCTGAATTTCTTTCCACTGCTCACAATCAGTGTACTGAACAGATAGGGACCTAATTCGATATGATTTATTCCGAGATAATAATATGAGTAGACATGAGAATGAAAGACATTCTTCAGCTCTGTGAGATGTCAGAGGATACAAACTCCACGAAGAAAGGGTCTCTGTCTCTTTTATCTCTTCTCTTAGTCCTTATTACAGTGAATTATTCCCATTACGCTTAGTTCATATTAGTTGAATTAAAGAATAAGTTAAGGGGAGGAAGGGGTGGGAAGTGATAAATTGGGAGCTCGAGATCTTCAGATACTAACCACTGTATATAAAAAAGGTAAACAACAAGTTTCTACTGTGCAGCACAGGGAACTATATTCAATATCTTGTAGTAACCTATAATGAAAAAGAATATGAAAATGCATCTATGTACGAATATATATGACTGAAACATTATCCTGTAAACCAGAAATTGACACAATGTTGTAAACTGACTATACTTCAATTAAAAAAAAAGAAAGAAAAAATTAAGTAATTAAAAAATAATAAATTAAGACAAAGCAGATCATTGAACTTGTAATTATGCAGCCAAATGAGCTCAGTATAGATCAATTAACAGGCAGATAGATTTAAAAAAAAAGAAAGGAAAATGAGAAGAAAGGAAGCAATGTGAAAGGAGTGTATAGGAAGAAATGCCTGGAAAAACGCTTGAAGTTTAAGAGCTCAGCTAAAGCTGTGATTTTTAAGCTTCCCATGAGGCTAAAGGTGGGCAGCGATTTATTAAACCTGCTGACCTACCCAGGACACTGTCTTGCAATCCAAATTACATTTATTTTTAAAAATACTGCCCAGGTGAAACTGGATTTTTTTGCTCTCCTCTCACACAGATATAATCTCTTCCTTTAATTTTTATATCGCAAAGATTGGCAAACCCTCTTATCTCTCCTCTCAGACTATAAGATCTCGGAAGGCAAGCTTCGTGGCTGATTGATCTTTGCTTTTTGCCTTTTCCTGCGCTCTGTAATGAATGGGTCAGTGCCTGCCCAGTGCTATGAGCCCGGTGAGCTCTGCGGAAGCTGATGGAGGGGTGAGGTGGGGCGCCCACAGACAGCGCGTGATCAGGAATGCACCAGAACAAGGCAGCTTTTTAAAGAGACAGGCACTCTGGCTGCCAACGGACCTTTGCTTATGACGATCTCCTTCTCCCATGTTGAACCTGAAAGAAAATATACTGTCTCTGATGAGCGTTGAAGGAGGAGTCCCATAAAAAGCATGGTATGTGTGCCAAACCTTTTATGTGAAATACAGCGTAACTGATGGCCCTTCATTGCATTTTATCGGTGCTCCTTAAAACTCTGACAGGACAGAACATTCCAGAGACCCCCTCTCTCTGATGTATGTCATTGCTGTGCCAAATGGCGTTTCACATCTCTGTGAGAATCCTTCTGTCCCTTTTCCTTAGCTAGATAGATTTCCCATAAAAGGGTCTCAGTGTCACTTCCAACATACACACACAGCTAAGAAGAAACATCATTCAGACTACTACTCATCAAATAAGCGGAAAAATAATTGCTTAAAATCACACTGATCTTCATGAAGAGAACAATGTCTGTTCATCTCAAAATACTTGAGTGCATTTCATAGACACATAGTAGCAAGCTAAGACCGTATCCTTTTTGAGCTTCAGTCTTTCTATCACCTCCTACTTCTAGAAAGCTCCATAATATGGCTGCACAAGGAAGAGAATTTATTTACATACTTTCATCTGCAGCAGACAATTTTTAAGGCTCTTTAGTAAAAGAAACGCAGGGCCAGTGTCCAGGAAAATAATAACAGTGACAGTTCATAGGTTCCTTCTGATGTCTTGCCACAAGGGTGCTGCCAAGCAAAATGCGCTTGCTTTATTTTATCTTAATCACAGATCCAAATGCAAAATCCTCAAGGGCATCCTGTGCATTTGCATCTATCTCTTCAGAATATAAGTGTAAATATTCAAGAGAGGGTTGTTTTGCTGCTTGGATAAAATGGCTGTGGATTCCACACAGATCGAAGTAGAGAGCTAGGGCAATGAGCTCTCAAATATGAATTTAGGTTCAAGCAAGCAAAGGAAAGAAAACACTCACAATCTAGGTTTTGGAGCACATATTGAGTACTTATCTGAAGTGCATAGCTTTTGGAAGTACATACTGAATACTTCTATTCCAGGATCTCTGTTAGAAACTTCCAGAGATTGTCACTTGCCACTCCTACAACAATCTTGTCAAGCCTTCAGCTTGTCTAAATCTTCAGTAGCTTGAGCGGATTTTAAATGGAGGAAGTCTATAATTTCAGACCCTACACCCCTGCCTTCTAAATGTATGCTCTGTCTGATTTTATTTTGCTTTGAAACTTATGTTAGGTAGATTCCCAACATTTAAGAAAAATAGATCCAACTTCTATTGGATTTTTTTTTATGGCATTAAACGTGTTCTTGGCTAGACTATGAAATGTGAAGTATGAATTCATTTCAGCTTTTATTGTTTGGCAATTACTTGAATTTACCCAAATGTTGGGCTGTCTCGTCTCTGTAGATATAGGTCTTTGGATTCACTAGTATTTGGAAATTGCCAGTAATAACATATGTGTAGGAGTATATGGTCTACTGCTATCTATGCATGGCTAATGGGCTGTCCAACCTCATGTAACAGTAGAAGCAGTGAGTCTCAACATTTTGCATGCATCGTAATCATCTCAAGCTCTTGTTTAAACACAGACAGCTGGGCCCTACCTGGCTGTTTCTATTCTGTAGATCTGGAATGGGACCTGAGAATTTGTATTTTAATAAATTAGGAGGTAATACGGATGTTGCTGGTCCACGAACCAGATGTTAATAACAACTTCTATAAACATTAAAGCATTAGTTTCAAGAGACTGTTTTTGTTTTGGTTTTTAATTGGGGTGGGAGGTCAGGGGAATTCAAGAATCAACTGCACAAAATAATCAGAAGGCCGAATCTCTTGTGGACATGTGCAAGTTGTACTGTGTGCTGGGAGTTTGTAAAGACCAATGAGAAGAAGTTAGAATATGATACGCTAAAATGGTGTGCATTTAACTTCTGTGAGAGACCTCTGGATGAGTGCCAGGTGTGGCAATCTATGTGTTTGACGGCTTCAACGTATGTTCAATGATTTCTCAGAGATGCTTCAATTTAGAAAATAGTTCTAAATAGTTGCTGGGCCAAGGGGATGCTCAAAGTAAGACATTCAGTCATGCTAAAGCCTGAATGATCGCTGCTGTTGGAACACGACTTAAGCAAACTAGTCTCACAGGTAACACGTTGAGAAGATCCTGGCAAGTTTCTAAGCTCCACTAGGATCCTTTCACTCTCTGACATCCTATCAGCACTTATAGACTCAAGATAGACTGATATAAAATCATGTCCCTTACTCCACAATTTTTTGTCCCCTCTTAAATTAAGCTTGAGAATAGAATACACAAAGCAGACAAAATGATAGGGCTTGCCCTCTGCTGGAGTAAGGTCTATTTATTTAAATTCTGGATTCAACATAAAACACTCGACCTATTTTCTCTCTATACTCTATTGCCCACTCCCCCCACTCCCTGCAAAAAACACCTTTTCAAGGAAACTTATCTCCGGGTTATAGATCCTCAGTTTCATCTCTCCTTCTGTGAGCATACAAAATAATAAGACAATTCCCGATTTCCAAATACAGAATACGAGCATGATTATCTCTATAATGTGGCAGAAATAGAACCATAACCTAGGTCATCAGAGTATTTTTCCAGTAATTTTCATAACTGCAATTCCCCGAGGTTTCATGTTTAAAAGAGAAAGAAGCAATTCATTCAGTTCTTCATTTTCTTTGTTATTTTTTCCCAATCTTATTTGTTGATTTTCTACCATTTTTTCTAAGGTGTTACACCAGATGATCAAGAACACTTGGTATATAAGACAAAACTGCTGTCGGGAAATATGTGGAATCCACGTCCCCACTTCCTGCCACCTCTTCTGGCTGCGTTTCAAAATAAGACAATAGGATGTTCCTCCAAGTCTTAACCTATAAAACAGACATTCGAAAGAGCACGTCATCCATATTCAAAGCTCTTTTAAAGGCAGGATATGTCCCAGGATAATATTTGGCATTAATCTTATTTAAGGCTTCAATAAAAAGTCAAAAACATGCTATTCAGGTGGGAACATTACAACAGGTTAAATCAAAGACCCAAACATAGGCAGAAATCTTAATGCACAGGGACAATCATATCGGTTTTCATGGAGAAATTCTATATTAATCAAAATTTTGATTATAAATTGACCTCCAATAGCATTTATTTGCATCAAAAGGAATGCCCTGATCAGTCAGTGAAGATAAATATTTCATTTCTTGAAGTTACATTCAGCTCTTACAAACAAATTTTGCGGTCTTTGCATTTCTATCTTGTATCAATTTTGTAATCACATTACAGAGGGCAACCAGCTCCCATTGGACCAAAATTAGATTTACCTAAACATACACTAAGTGTCAGGACCTGGAATATGATGAGCACCTAAATGTGAGTTTTCCCCACTGTGTACACGTTTGAGTGGTCAGCTGGCAGATCTGGGATGACACACCACTGCCCACTTAGGTATCTTCTCTTCACATTCAAGGTCTTGTAAGCAAGTGGTTGCCACATATTCTGACTAGGCTATAAAACACTGCATACATACTTTTCTTTTGCAACAGGAGGAGTCAGGAAAGCTCCTTTAGAAAGAAACATTTCAGCTAGCAATAAAGCCTAAAGAAGTAATGAAATTCAAGGAAAATTCAAATAAGTTGAGTTATCAAAAATGTTTTGGGACCCAAACACACGGAAATGTATGATGTGTTGAGAGAAGATGGTGATCACGAATAAAAGACAGCAGAGAACTAAAGACTAGATGCCACATCTAAGAAATGAGAGGAAGGACCAGAGTTAGTGAAGGACACACAGACGTGGTTGGAGAGGTAAATGGGAAAGTAGGTACTACAGTATTAAGGATGATAGAAGGGTGGAGAAGCACAAAAAGGGAGGGCCTTGGATTATGACTAGAAAGCTCCAGACCAAGGAGACCAATAAAAAAAAATTTTTTTTATCCTAAAAATTAAAAAGCACCTCCAGTGGGAACAGAGGTGTAAGAGAATTCTCTGTACCTTCTCCTCAATTTTGTTGTGAACCTTAAACTGCTCTAAAAAATTAAGTCTAAACACACACACACACACACACACACACACACACACACACACACACACAGATGGACCTGGAGATCATCACACTAAGAGAAGTAAACCAGAAAGAGAAAGAAAAATGCTGTATGATATCACTTATATGTGGAATCTAAAAAAAAAATGACACAAATGAACTAATTCATAAAATAGAAACAGACAGATACAGAAAACAAAACTTGTGGTTACCAGTGTGGTGGGGGGAGGGATAAATTGAGAGATTGAAATTTGCTGATACTCATTACTATATATAAAATAGATAAACAGTAAGTTTCTACTGTACAACACAGGGAACTATATTCAATATCTCGTAGTAACCTATAATGAAAAAGAATATGAAAAGGAATATATGTATGTACATGTATGACTGAAACATTATGCTGTGCACCAGAAATTGACACAACATTGTAAACTGATTATACTTCAAAAAAAAAAAAAGCAAATGACTCATAATAACCCTTATTAGGCACATCCACGCAGAGGGAAGACACTCAGACCATGAGATTGTCTTGGAAGATACTTTTGGGATAAAGGATGTGGGCAGCAATGGGAAGAGTAGACTGTTTTTCTCTTTGTCTATTGCAGATGTACTAAAGACATTTCTACTGTAAGATTTTAAAAAGGCAACTACATTGGGGGCTGTAGACGGTGTTTGAAAGAAAAAAAATTTCAATATTTGCTTCTCAAAATATAATTCTGAGCTGGCAAGGGTCTTCATATTATTTGCACTCTTATTACTTTCGCAGTCTTAATGGGAAACTGTCACCCCTCCCTTTATTCACTTCATGGCATTGAAATCATCACCACTTTGAAAGTTTTCCAAAAATAATTACACAATATAGGATCAAGTGGGAACAACAACAACAACAACAAAACACCTATAGGGAATATTTCACAGCTTCTCTTGGCAACTGTATTCTCATTATCTCAAGACAGAACTTCATTTACTTTCATAAGGTACACCTCTCACCCAGCGACTGCATGGAAAAAAAAAAATCAATTTCTCATATGTGGTTGATTCCCATTTAGAAACCTTTCTGAATCCAAATGTGGATATTCTTCACCTGAGATTAGTATTTTACTTTCCAAGTAAACAGAAAATAGTAGGAAAAGATTTCCTATTCATAGATGTTTTTATTGGGAGTGCAGAGAAATAGTCCTCCCCATATCTTTGATTTGCATTCTTGCTTTCCATCAGTAATAGAACTGGATTTGGTGCTCCCAAGTTGTTAAAATGTTTATTTTCTGAAAGCAGCAGAATAGACTACAGTTGTTTCCTGCTGAGACCCGGAGAGCAATCTGTGGGACCGGAGGATGATCTCAAGCTGTTCTTGTACTAAGACCAGCCTCCAACCACTTGATAAATCCCCTTGAAAACTTCAATTCCAAATACAGTGGCCTGATTCCTTTTTTTAAGATTTGCCTCCTGTTTTCTGAGCAGTTTTGCCTGTGGTTTTATGCCCCACTCTGAGAATGTCATAGCTCTAGCTTACAGATGGGTAGAAAAGAAAGTCATTGGAAGCGTCCAGCAATGCAACTGGCTTGGTGTCAATTAAGGGTAAGCGGGGTAGGTGGGTGGGTGGTTAGCGGAGCTGTGGGAAGAAATGAGCTGCTGGTGAAGCAGAGGACAAACTGATGGTTAGGAGAATATCCAGTTGACTCTCCCCTGCGAAAAACGAGGTAACAGAAGAGGTGGCAAGTCTGATGCCATCCAGAGTAGACAAAGAAAGGACCACAATAGCACGACGAGCAAATACCCTACTCGTTCTGACCTACTGGACTGTGGTTTCGATGTAGGACGTGGTCCTAACTGAGACTAAAGCTGATGCATGGCTGTCTAGGATGTTTCTACTGAGCGGCCATGAAGGCGACACCAGGCATCCACATCCTGTAGGTTTGTCTGCACGAAGAGCAGGTGATTTGAGAAGATGATTGAAGGCAGAGAAGAATATGCAGGGATGGGAAAGGAGACTTGCAGAATCGTACCTGCCTAACCTGTTACTACGGGTGGCATTTGAGTTCCACCGGGAGAGGGACTGAAGGCAGAATTGGTGGGGTCTCTATTTGCAAGTTACTCGATGAGAACCAAGTACACAAGTGGCCCTGCTTGGCTTCCCGAGTGACAGCGTACGACACAGTGGGATACAGAAAGGTAATCTGTCCACGTTTTCAAGGATGTCTCTAAACACTCTATTGTTCAAATCTTTGAGAGAACAGCCCTGCCATCTTACATGGGTCTTCCCAGCAAAGGCGGTAGTGAAATACATCCGAGAAATTACACAAGCCAAGAACAAGAAAACCAAAAGATTAAGGCTGGGCACAGAGTGTAAACCACGATGGCTACAATTCCAGTGACCAAGTCAAGGGTACTTATGAGATGCTCCCTGCAAATTCCTGAACATACTTTGCAGTCAAGGTGGGGATTCTCTTACCGTTTTGTGATAGGAAAGAGTTTGTGAAATTAAATCAGTCTTGTTATGAAGTGAACAATGTCAGGTTATTTTTTTGAGGGTGATATCCCCTGCAAAAACCTTCTTCCAATTTGAGACCATTTCTGGCAATCTTAGACAAATGGCAAGTCAATGAAAGCTACTCTTTGAATAAATAATAGAAATTAAATTGTCTCTGATCCTGAGGTATTCGTTACATGCTGATAGGTGCCCACCTATTTTCTCTTAGAGATTTTCCATATCTTACAACAACTGGTTTGAACCTCAACTCTTGTGTTCTTATAAGATGGCAGCATGAGCAAACGTGACAAGATCTGTGAGTGCCTGGAATGACATATTCCACATGTAAACACAGGAACTGGGCAACATTTGTTAATAAGACTGAACGCCAGTTCTCACTTTTTGTTCTCATTTTGTATGTCTTTATTATGCTACATGTGTAAAATATCTCCAAGCTTTAAGAGTCAATCAAGTCAATCTTATAGAAAAGTAGTCTTAAGTGGGGGAAAGGGAAAAATCAGATTTCACATATTACCTGGGGTGGGGGAGGGTTGGGCTGTCAGGGCAGATGATAAAATACACGGAGGCGGGACACAGTAGGGTGAAGCCCGGGGCATCAATGCCATCAGTTAGGAAGGTTATAATTAAGACAAGTATTAAACAAGATAGACGTAAGGAAAGAGAACATGTTCTCAGAGAAGAACGCAAAGATCACCACAGATTTAGGAGGCAAAATCTACAAACTCGACTGTATTTCTCAAGGTTACCATTACCTGGAGGTTTAACAAGTCATTATTCAAAAGAGACTCTGTCCTTCCCAGAATAGCTTCCTATTGACTCAGGAGAGAGAGTGGGTGTCCTGGGAATGGCTACGGTGGTTCACAGACCGTGATCACAAAATGAATTTGGTTTGATGCTTTGACATGTTCTTTGTGCAGGACAAGAGTGATATCTTCTTAAGGTTCTCCCTACAAGCTCTTACCAATGCTACTTGCAAGTTTAAGTTCATCAAATAGAATCCAGAAAGTAGGAACATGTGAAGTTGCTTTTGTCAGCCACCCAAGATACTTTATGAGCTTATTCAGGGTATCAGTCAATCAGTCCATCAATCCTTAATTTTGTTTCTTTTGCCACAAATATTGAATACATTATTAAATTAGTGCGGTATTAAATTTAACTTGAAAGGCAGTCAGAGAAAGTATGTATTGATTAGAACAAAACAAGTAGTTCTATTTGGTGAATAAAACAATTTATAAAGAACTGATAATAAAAGAAGGACAAATGGCTTTGGACAGCTCAATGTATTATAAGTTCAGACTTCGCCAATATTAGAACCAATAGATTTACTTAAGAATGTCAGGGAGGAATTAGAATTGAAAAATAAGGAAACAGAGAAAGTAAAAATGCTAGAGAATTTTGCTGTGGTTAATTAAGACAAGTTAAAACATGGAAGATAGGTTTAAATAAGACAGAAGAATATATAATATACACAATAGTTTACTACTTCTTAAATAAACTTTGGCGTCCCAAGACTTAAATTCCAGCCCATAACCAATGCACACATTTCCTTTAGTCTTTGTTTGCCTCTCATTGCTTCTCATGAAGGAGAAATAAATCCTATCTTCCTCCAAACGTACTTAGTTTTTTTATTTCTTATTTTTATTGAAGTGTAGTCCATTTACAATGTTAGTTTCCTGTGTACAGCAAAGCGATTCAGTTATACATATACATACATATATATACACACATATGTTTTCAGATTCTTTTCCATTGCAACTCATTGCAAGAAATTGAATATAGTTCCCTGTGCTATACAGTAGTTCCATGCTGTTTATCTATTTTATATATAGTAATGTGTATCTATTAATCTCAAACTCCTAATCCATCCCTCCCCCCTCTTTTCCCTGCTGATAACCAGTTTGTTTTCTACATCTGTGAGTCTATTTCTGGTTTGTAAATAAGATTCATATTCTTTTTTTTTTTTTTTAGATTCCACATATAAGCAATATCATATGCTATTCCTCTAGTCTTTTAAATTTTTTCTTTTTCTTTTTTTTTTTTTCAAGTGTAGCCTAGAAAGGAGGAATTTATTCAAAGTCTTTTTCTGAGTATTGAAATTGCCCTTTTTTTCCCATTAAGTTTGGGAATCATATTATATAAAATGGTTTAAGTAAGTAGATGAAATTCTCCTTCCAAACTATGAAAATGCTATTATACATGTGAGAGGAGAAACCTGTTTTGCATAATCCTAAAGATCGTCAGTTGCAATGCGTGGCACCTATGAGGAGAAGCAGCTCACAAATACTAGAAATGTAGCTTTTGTTTGCTCTGTAAAAAAGTACCGTTTCTGTTTTTATCATCATGATTTATGCTCATTAAATCACTAGGCAATCAGGAGAAACAAGTTCAATGAAATAAGTTTATTTCCTATCACCCTGTTCAATTGTGTCTCCACAAATTGGTTGTCTGGAGGAAAAAAAAAACCTAACTTTATTTTGTAGTGTTTGTCAGTTTCTGTGATGGAAGTGCTCCCAGCATGGCCGATTTCTAGTTCTCAATAGGTTAACAACCAGCTCACAAAATTCCTAAAAGTTCAGCAATTAGTTTCATCTGAGCTGGTACAATCCAGCTCCAGCAGCAGCACCCTGCATGCGTAGACTTTGCTGAACACCGTTTCAGAAATCACACAACGTTTTCATGAAAATGAAAAGAATAAGTGGATAGCTATGCTGATAAAGAACAGAATAAAAAAATAATTTCATAAGAAAGGGCACCAAATTTACTATTGTTTAATTTACTATTGTTTATGGTTTAATTTTTTGAAACAACAGATATGGAGGAATTAGTAAAATTCAGATGACTATTTATTAAGCATGAGAGGAATGCTGCCTAAAATTAACATGTAAAATTAAGAAGAGATGATTAAGCTTTGGAAGTCATCATTTAAAAAATGTCCAAATTATTAAACAAATAGACTGTTGTTGTTTTTTTTTTAATGAATGAAGATTTTAGAATTTTTACACTTCTTTCCAAATTTTTATGCTATGATTTTTGCTGGGTCAAGGTTTAGAACATTTATACTTTCTTCTCCAACCATAATTCCTTAAACTGTTGAATCTTTCTATAATTTTGTGCCATCTATACTCATTAATGATGATTTTATCGTAATTTCTCCATTCCTGGATTTTTTTTTTCTTTTTAAACCTATTCTAAGTAATCTATTAGTTTCCTGGATTTTATCAGAGAAGTTTTATTTTACTTTATTTTTTTTTCAAGAGAGGATAATGTATAATTGTTGCTCTTACATTTGAATGATCCTTAAGGAGAATTCATGTGTTTTCTTCATATTTTCACATCCCCAGAATTTTGTAGACAATATATATGTGATCTTCCAACACTGAATATCCTCATAATATGCCAACATTTAAATTGAGGAACTCAGTTCCACTCTTTTTCTGATATTTAATTAAATTTCTGGCACTGAAGGCATTCCACAAAAACAGGATATGTCCTCAAGCCATGAAGTTTGGCTTATATCCCCACTCATCAATATGCCTGTGCAGGTAACACCTCTGAACAGCCTTAATCATTATACAGCACGGAGAGGCTTCATTTCATAAGGTATCCCTTGATAGACTTCAGTACGTAAACTTTGTTTAAAAAGCAAAAATTGTTAGTGCTTTTCTCATTCGAACATCTTTCTTTTGTGCATCTGATGGTACTAATGTGGAAATGTTGCTGATGGAACATGAGAATAAATGCAGACAATGCTTTACCATATTAGAATCATCTTTCTCTTTCTCAGGCTATCACTTTTCAAAGTGCATAAGACATCTTCCATTTCCAGTTTCTCTGTTGCCAGTTAATGTTTAGATTAGTTTAATCACTGTTTTGGATACTAATTAATTTAATTACTATAGTTTAAAAACTGCTTTGTTGAGCCATCTTTAAAAATGTATTTTGAACAAATAAAACTGTCCTCCAGCATGATCAGATGGCAAAGAGTGACAGGCATGTGCATTGCACCTGTCTCTGTCCTAGGCACATGCTCCATTGTGCCACTAGACTGCACTTAAAAAACACAAGCTCTAGACTGCAATTATTGACGATTTCAAGATGATGACAGTGTAACATTAAACCAATCTGGGGCTTTTGTTTGTCCACAGCCATGAAGCTGGACCTGCTAATCATTTTGAGAGAATAAGAGCATGGGAAAAGTGAATTTTGACAGAACTTGAGCTATGAAATAATGCTTTCCAGTTACAGAATTATAAAGACAGAAGAGGCCCATCAAATTGCCTAGTCCAATGTGGATATCAACATGGTGGCCAAACAAGAAATATATTCTAGAAATCCCGATTGCTATAGTGATTCCAGTGACTCCCCAGTTCCCCATGACCCTCTGCCTCTCTCAGAACCCAGCGCTCCTTCATGTAAGGGAGGGGTCTGGGTGGAGTTCCATAGAGTTGCCCATGGTAGCTCTACAAGTGGGAAGACACCACACAGCCTAGGGAGAGAGAATCCAAAGAGTTGCAGCTGGGGATGGGCAGGGGCACCCAAGCACTTTTTATTTACTTCAAATTTGTTACTGCTGTAGGTTTCCCTTGCCTGAGGCTTTATTCTAATTATAAGTTATCATGAAAAAAAAATACGGGCAGATTAGCCAAAGAGCTAAACTGAATTTGTACGATGAAGAAAAATAATATGAACGTTAATAATCGAACATAAGAGGGAAGAATAGAATAAACGTAGCAGAAAAGAGGTTATAGATTTCAGGTAATTGTACAGAATCCTGCTCAGATCTGTATAAAGACGCAAAATATGAGAGAGAAGTTAAAATAATGGAGTTTAGGTTATGAGAAGACACGTAACATGGGATTCTAATGGGAGTTCCAGAAGAGAAAATAAATCAAAGGGAAAAGGAGAAAAGAGTTAACACTCAAAGCTAAATTATGATTACCAGAAATAGTAAAAGAAAACGTGTCATCGTGTTGGAGAATCACAAAATTTCAATGCAAGATGAGGAAAAAAACCATATTCAGGGGGATCATAGAAAAATTATGTTGCATCAGACAAAGGGAAGGCTAATTATCAAGGAAGAGAAAGAAGATGACGTAGATAGGCTTGAAATTATATGAGCAACAGGTGTGTTATCAACAAAATAGATGCCAATAAAGAATAACTTCAACCGGGGAATTCACTAGACACATTTTAATTAGAAATTAATATTAAGAATTCTAGTATCAAGTTTCAAGTTGAAAAAAAATTATTAGTGTCTTGATTTCAGTAGGGAGTTTATTGAATATAGAAAAAAGTGGGATCCAGGAAGCGATGCTGAAATAAGAAATTAATTAACATTTCAGTAAATCTCAGAATGACTTAACTGTAACAAAGTTAATGACTACATGGGGATGATTCAAATATCATAAAATAAAATTACTAGAGAACAGCATTGTGGAAGATATTAAGAGAGTTGATGTTTAAAAAAAAAAAATTCTAAGTCCTATATATTCTTTCCTAGGAGGATAAAATCCCTGGATGATGCAGAGTTTTAGTAAGCTTTGCCTGTAAAAATATTAAGAGTCTCTGCAGAAATATAAAAGATGAAGGGGGAAGAATAGAAAAATGAGTTAACAAAGCTAGAGAAAAGTCAGGGAAGGTGACATAAAGATGTACATAAAAGTATTTAAATAGAATACACAAACCAAAAGTGTAGAAATGTGTTCAAATAGCTCAGGAATCAAAATCAATTAAGCTGACTCTTTTTACTTGAGAAAAGCTGATGAACTTTTACATTGGATAAGAAAAGATAAATGTAACTATTTAATAGGCATAAATAAAGCAACACATTAAATATAATGAATATTAATAGACAAACCTATCCATCACAAGCAACGCTAAAAATTTTAACAATCTGGTTCTTTACAGAAAGTTTAATGATCCTGAATTCAATCTTTAGGAGAAAATCTAGAACCAAGATGATGTCAGGGTAGAGATGGATTTATTTTGAAAACCTCACTTGTATAAAACGTTTTTTTAAAAAAAAAAAGAGTGGAAATTTGAGTATATTAACAACAGTCACACTTTTCGTAGGATAATGGTGTAAACAAAGATAAAAGGTAGGTCAAAGGCTTGAATGAGATCTATGAGGTATTGTAGCTGACAAAGGATTAGTGATCAGAACATGCACAGAATTCCTGTGTCACCAATAACAAGCAAAGAACTGAGAAGGGACTGGATAACTGACATGAGGGGCCTTCAAAGAAAAAGACGGCCAATAAATATATAAGAAATGTCCATCCTCGCTCAGTAGAAAAGTACATATTAAACCATGTTACCATGGATCATCATTAGACTGGCCAAAAAATTAAGTCTGATAAATAGCTTTCTATTAAGAATGTGGAAATGGAAACTTTCAAGTCCTACTGACATGAGTATAAACTGTTACAATTTGAAGACCAGTTTATCAATGCGCATTAGATTGAATGCATACTTACACTCTGATCCTGCAATTCTATTTCTAGATATATTTAACCTACAAAAACCATGACAAAAGTCTAAAGGGAAGCATGCTTAAGCCATTTATTAAAGTACTGATAGGACCAGCAAAGTAAAGAAACAGAATCAACTGAGTATCGATATCATAATGTACGTATAGTACATGAATATAATTTCGTAATTACAGCATTCAAAATTAATAATCCAATCTTATAAATATCTACAAGAATAAATCTCAAAAGCACAATGCTGAGAGAGAAAAAAAGCAAAGTGCAATGGCATTTGTGCTGCTCTGTGAGCACAGAATTCTGCTGGACCCAGGATGCATGGAATTTCAGTAAGACTCAGAGCAAACACAAGATCAGCATGTTACGTCAAGACCTTAGTAAGGGGAGCTGACAGCCCCAAAGGGCCATGCTTTCCATTCAAACTGGAACTGCATTCAAACACAAAAAGAAGGAAGACATTCTAAGATACATAAATTATCAAGAAATTCTAACATTTCTTCTCTTGAATCTATGTTACTTTTCTGTATTAGGAAAACATTAAAAGAGGAAATGATGACATAAAAGAACAGGGAAAATTAGGGCAGTCCGTATTCCTTTTTCCTTTTAGTTCCGCCTTACTTCCCAGTAGGCTGACCGTGCAGAGGGTTAGCAGAATGCGTGTGCGTTAAGAAGTGGAGTGAAAACAACTGAGTTAGTGTTGTGCAAAGATTCCAGCGTCCTGGAAAGAAAGAAGCCCACACACAAGTGTAACTTATGAAATACAAATTGTACAATTTTGGTGAATCCTCACGTGCGTTAAATGCTCTTCTATGTGCATTTAAATCCAACAGTGTGCTATGTAAAGAACAGTTAAATTCACCAACAAATTAAAACCTTTTTACTTTTCTTGGAATGACATCCAATAGCAAATTTTTAAAAAAAAAGGACAAGTCGAAAGAGATCGTGGAACAAATGAAAATGCATTATAGTTTAGGATTTTTAATGAAACTTTTTTTTCCCCTGTATTTTGAACAAAGAGCCCATGTTTTCATTTTGCACTGGCTCCTGGCAAGTATTTAGCTGATCTTGGTTCCCAGTGACTAAATTAGACAAAATGTTAGCACGAGTAGAGTAACAGCTTTTAAAAAAAATTTTCCCCATGGACTGCCAGTGTGTCTCCATTTGCTCACATGGTATCGAGTGGGTTCTCCCAATTTTTCAGTGAGGAATTACAGGCTGGACCAGGCCCAATACTGCTAGCCTCTTGGTTAGAAACTGAGCTCAGTGAAGCAAGCTTTGATTTTGCTGTGTTCTGTTCTAGTAACATCCTTACTATCTATAAAGTGCACTGCAAAGTACTTTAAATATTAACAGTGATTGTGGAAAATGGTAAGAAATATTTTTAAGCTACTTAACCTTTAGCTTCTCCATTCAGAGGCTTCTCCAATGACCCCCTCCCCCCTTTTCTCTTTGATAGTTAAGTTTTCTGCTATCAGCTATTGCTTTTTTTTTTACATGATACTGACAACTGTATATAAAATCTATCAGTTTTTAAAGAAGCCGAATTAAAGTGTATTTTTGAAGTGATAACTATAGTCCACAACAAAATACTCCCAATATTTTTAAAGTATAGTTACGTAAAAATTTTAAATCCCATAAAATATCAGTATTTCCTGTCTACCTCCAATCTTATGCTCATCCTCCTCCAAACATTCTGATCAAAACAGTATCGAGTTGTTTATTTTCTATTAAATGTTGTTCAGCACTGGGGAAGGGACCATCTGCTCATTTTCATCCAGTACTGTCAAGTTCACATATGCGTCATGACTACGTACAAAAGGAGGATTAACTTCTTGTTTTCAAAGGCATAGAAAGTGGTGTCTAACATGCAGAATACATAATTTATTGGCGCACTCTTAGAGGTGAGTCATGAGTACACAATCTTTCTACTCCTACAATAATCCAGTGGAAGCAATCAGGATGTTCAGAAAGAGACAGATATGAAGTTGGCGTAGATTGGAAATATTGGTACTTTGCAGAATTTAAAAGGTTTACTTAACTATCCTCATGAAGATCTGTCACATTTTATCTGCCTTCAAACTTTTCCTTCTTTCGCCATCCATTTCTAAGAACACCTGCAGGTTGGGCAAGGCTTCTGTCCGTTATGTGATCTTCCTGAATGATGAATGAAGGTGTATAATAAGTGAAGTGTGATGTAATCCATTACCAAAATATTGATTCCACTTAGAATATAAAATAATTCAGACATTCAGTGAAAAGGACACACTTGACACAAAAATTGCATGTTGATGACCATTCTGTCCTCATATTTCACACCAAGGTATTACCTATCCTTGACTGACAAACTAGAAACTGAGCCGGTTAGAAAGGTTCCAGATCTTCTGCAATCAGGAGAGGAATTTATAGGTAATCTTAGGACCTGCTCTCATCTAGGAATCTTGAAACAAAACCAGTTGGTACTCCATCAACAGATCTGGCCTTTGTGATGTCTCAAATGTCGTAATGTAGCATATTATCCAAATTGCAAAATGTGTGCTGACTCCTAAGGATGAACGAAATGAGAACAATATATTCAAAACAACCATAATTAAATTCCAAATTTTAAGAGAATTACTGATAGATACCACATTTTCTTTTAATCAAATCTAAATAAGAGTTATATTTTCCCATGTGACTTAAACAGTTTAGCAAGACTAAAATTAATTTTTTAAAAAGCTGGGTAGATCAGTTGCAGGTTTCTTTGGTGTGATTAAAATGTCTGTAACTTTTTAGTGGATGGAACTGGCCCTGTCAATAAAATTGACAGGCTCTTCGTTGACTTCCTACCAGCATACTATTGCTGACAATAACAACAATTGAAGACAAGATTCTTCAAAGAGGCTAAGTAGCTTATAGCCTGCAGGGCCTCTGGGTTGGCACTGGCAATATTAAATGTCCCGATCTTATCTTATGAAAAGCATACCCTACCCGGAAGTTTGATTTCACATTTTTTCTCCTTGAGACTGAAAATAAAATGGAGATTGTCAGGGACCTTCGCTGTAAGCATAAACACTTTTCAAAAAACTCCAAGGCAAACTTTCCGAAAGGAACAAGTGTTGTCAATAAAGTGATTTTAGAAAGTGTGGGCTTAAGTTCAAGAAGCACTAAGGTGTTGGATCAATGTGAGATAAAGTGGTGTTTTTAATTAACTTGCTACTCCAACATTATACTTTCCTGGTATAAATTATGGGATTCTGCATTCTGTGGTTTAAAAGCGGATAGGTGGTGGTCAAACATTTTGAATGTTTCTGTAGGGGTGTTTTTGGATGAGATTGAAATTAAAAAGAAATATTTTTATTGAAATATGGTCAGCTTACAATGTCATGTTAGTTTCATAGTGGTTAAGTTGCACACACACATATATATATATTCCTTTTCATATTCTTTTTCATTATAGGCTATTACAAAGTATTGAATATAGTTCCCTGTGCTGCACAGTAGAACCTTGCTGTTCATCTATTTTATATATAGTAGTCAGTATCTGCAAATCCTGGACTCCCAGTTTATCCCTCCACCTCTGCACCTTTCCCCCTTGGCAACCGTAAATTTGTTTTCTATGTTTGAGAGTCTATTTCCGTTTTGTAAATAAGTTCATTTGCGTCATTTTTTAAGATTCCACATATAAGTGATCTCATATGATAGTTTTGAATCGATGGACTTTGAGAAAAGTAGATTGCCCTCCATAATGGGAGCAAGCTTCATCCAATCAACCGAAGGCCTGAATAGAACAAAAGGTTGCTCTGTCTGCCGGCAGAAGCCCTTCTTGCTTGGGGAAGATCGCCCTTTTGTTGTAGAGCGTGTCTCTCCCCAAATAAACGTGCGTTCACTTTACCACGCCTCGCTCTTGAATTCTTTCCTGCGCGAGGCAAGAACCTGTTCTCCCCCAGCACAACCAAACACGTAAAAAGGAAAAAAAAAAAAAAGCCACAGCAAGATGATAAAAGAAAAAGAAAGCAGCGTTGTTTTCTCCTTTATTCCTTAAAACGCCTCTTAGATGAAAACAATGAACCAAGTCAGCTGTTTGCACCCAGCTGTTTGCCTATAATTACAACTTGGCTGGCATAAGGAATTGCACCTGTGTAACAGTTCATCATGAGGTATTATAACTTTGAGTTTACAAGCAAAATATCTCATTTCCTTATGGGGAAATAGAAGTTTTCTCATATGTATTTACTACACTTCCTTTGAGGGCTTCCTGACTGCTGTTAGCAGCAATAGCATTACTTGGGAAATAAGTTATTAATTCCCAAAGGGGCCTGTTAAACATCTATTTTGCCTTTTGTTTTGCCTCTGTTTATTTTCTTGATCCAATGAGGATTCCTAAGACTTAAATGAAGGCTATAACAGTCACCAAATCCAACCCTCCCCATCCAAATTTAAAGTTTTGTTTTCACGCAGACAGCTGCCCAAGTGACAAATGAGCATGACGTGGCTATGAACAAATGCAGTTCAGCAAGTCATAGGAAGGGGAACCTCTCTTTTCTTAAAAAAGCAAAGGCCACAAAGGGTGACCAAAGAGGAAGTAGGCGACAGAGTGGGTCATATCCATGAAAACCAGACATAACAGACACCAAGCGCGAAGTGTCATTTCCTTCATAGATTTCCCAGTGTGTTATCTGTGATCCATGTGATTATCAACTTCCAGACAGTGTAGGTACCTTGATAAGCACAAATTACACTCTGGCTCCATCTGCCATGATGGTAGGTAACAAGCTCAGTCCAAAGAATTCCTAACATTTTTTACATAGCAGAGAAAAAGGGCAAGAGCCAGGTTTGAAAACAATACACAAGAGAAAGAGAATTTAGTGATAAACTTGGAAGAAATATGAATGAATCAATAAAGACTGTAAAATTTCTCTCCTTGGACCCTCAAACCTATTTAAGCATGCTGATAAAATAAATGGAATGCTAAGAAAATTTATTCAAAATTGGAAAAGTGTAAAAGTTTGGTGTCCTTCAAGATCAAACTTTGATTTTTTTTTAAGGATTATCTAAGAATATTTTAATTATCCAGAGAAATGTAATTGAGTTTGACTTTACTATTTAGTCTCTGATTTGCCAATATAAAGTTATATAGTATCTTGTAGATTTCTTCCATGTAGAATAAATGATTCCAAAAATTTTGTTTTATTGCTTTTAGAACATTGGCCAACTTTATATCTAACTTAGTATTGCCATTCTCATATTTATTTATTTTTGTTTTGTTTTTAATGCGTTCTCTGAAGGGTTACATAAACTTTGCTCTTAAAATATTCTTAGAATCAGCTTTACCATCTTACTGGTTCCCTCCTGCAATACTGAGACAGGAAGGAAGGGGTTAGGGCACAGCCTTTAAAAGAATGACACAGCAGTTGTCACCAAGACGGAAGAAGATTCAACTCCCAGCAAACCTTGAGGCCCAAGATGGCAGGACACTTGACTTCCAGTAGACCTTGAGCTTCATTACACACTCATTGTAATATATTAGCTTGGTAAACGGCACTCCCACAGGCGCCATGACAGTTCTGAGACTGACCTAAAAGGTCAAAAAGTGGGTGGTGGTCCAATTCCTGGGAATCCCAGCCCCTTCCCCAAAGTAGTTGGAATAACCCTCCCACTTGTTAGCATACGAAGTTACCAAGCCCATAAAAGCTAACAGTCCCACACCTTGTGGCTGTTCTCCCTTCTGAGTGAGACAGACTATGGAGTGTGAACCTACTTCTACTTTAAACTGAGCGCCCAACCCCGCACCTTGTGGCCCTTCTCTTGCCTTCTGAGATGGCCTGCACTCTGTCTGCGGAATGTACGTCTCTCTGAATAAATCTCCATTTACTCACCTATGGCTCGCTCCTGAATTCTTTCCTGCATGAAGCCAATCACCCTCACTTGGCAGGACACGTCTCAGGGACTCAGCTGAGACCTGGAACACAGCCATCCTCTTGCGCCTCATTGTCCTGTGTCAATACTACAGCAAATAAAACTTGATAAGTGTCCTATTCGTGTTTGCAAAAGTATGTTAACCACATCATCTAGTTTCTGGGTCTGATGTTTGAAATATGGAATCTTGCTGACCAGAGAGGGACTGCCTCCCCAGGCATCATGAAAATGAGCCTTTCATAAGCAAGCTTACCCATTCAAGAGCCCATTTCCCATACCAGCCTGCCTGCTTTGCTGGACGCTTACATTCCACATCAGTATTACCACGTCCAAACCACCTTGGGCTGTGCATCAGACAGCCAGGGGTAGACTAACCAGTCCTAAGCCTGCTTAGCCTGCCTTGGAAAACCATGGTGATGGCTCTGAGCTCCTCTGCCTTTGAGCTGCCTAAGTGTTCTCTTATGTGACTGCCTATCCAGGTGTGCCCTTCTCCTTGGGGGAACTGTGAGTAATAAGCAATCTTTTTAACAGCAATGCTGTCTTGATCTGTTGACCTCTCCATGCCTGAATAAAAATAAAATCTACCTTTTAATGCAAGGGCTGCTCTATTTTTAACACTGGAAAAAGGATTATTTAAATATATGAATCATTTGGAGAAAAAGGCATTCGTTTCCAATGCACGAATACTTAGTTCACTAGTCTTACGCACTTGTCAACTTCCATTAATAGACCTGTTTATACAAAGCCTTTACCATGTGTCTGGAATATTGTTTTGACTTGACATTTTTCTACTATGAAAAAAAGACTGAGATTCCTCTAATGGTCTAGTCTGTGAATCTGCATAACACAGCGTTGGAGATTTGTTTTCCAAAGATTTGTTGCCCAGCTAGAGTTGGTCATTTCAGTGCAATATCTATTTATTCCATTATCTTTTCACTTGGTTTTCCATCCCCTCTTATAAGAATAACATGAAAGAAGTTTTAAGATTTTGTCTATGAGAACAGAGTATGCTCACATATGAAAAAGTTGAGTATCTAAAGATGAAATAGCTAACTTAGGCAAACATTTATTGAAGGCTTGTTTTGTGACAAGCACTGAGGAATATAAAGATAATTTAGGACAGTTTTTGCACTCAAGCAGTGTGGAGGGGCACACAGGACCCAACTTTTGTTTCATCCCAAGAACTAGGTACCAATTGGTCAAAACTTCTAAACATTCAAGATATTTATTATCACTCTTGTCCTGTTGGCAGGAATGAATCCTGGTTCCTTTTTCTAAGGGCTTACTCTCAAAAAAATGAAATAAATATAAAATCCTCTTTTATGGTAAGGAGTTCGTGGGTCTTGAAAAAGCCACGTATGAGCACATGACGTCTTTGCATTTTGAAAACTGTAAAAAGACTCAGGGAACGCTTGCATTTCTTAATCTAAAGAAGACTGGTGATAGAAATTCCAAGAAGCTTGTTGGGTTTACAGGGAACATGGTTTTGGTTACATGGGCTAAAAAAGAATACCTAACAGTGTTCTGCAGGGATCATCAACTCTGCTATTTGTCTTAGAGGCAATGGTGCTGAGATGCAATGAGAACTGAATTGGAGAGCTCTGAGTAGCTGGTAGGGAGGATATGGTTGGCAGGAAACTGTGAATTTGTAAGAACGAGTATGATCTGTACTAAATTCTCTTGTGTTCTATGTAAGGGTAAATGGGAAAGAAATAAGAGCAAGAAAATACTAGCGATAAGGCAATAGGTAGCAATTCAGATCATCTTGATAAGCAGAATGGGTCTCAACATTCACGTCTTCAAATATGGTCTCTCATTTTTTCAATAGGTATTTTTCTTGAGTAACCAATTTAAGAAGATCTTTAATCAATAACATAAAATCCCTGAAGTCCAATGATTAAGATCTCCATCCGTTATAAAGTGTATCTGTTTTGCCATCTTATAGGCACATATAAACAGTTCTGTATTTTAAGTCAGGTTCATTGTTATGACCAATCAGATACAAAAGCAAATGGAATGCCACCATCTACATTGATTTGGCACTGCACAGGGCAACCCACGAAAGGCTGCAAAACCTTATTTTTCTGTATTCCATTCCTTATCCTAATAGCGATCAGGGCCTTTTTTTTTTTTTAAATCAGAAACTATCATTTATATAATTTGAATATAACTCCAAAGCATCATCCATTTTGCAAACCTGCCGTTGTTGGCATTTATCTGCTATTAAAAAGGACTGGCCGAATTCCATCTGAGCACCAGGCACTGTATCTTTTTAATACAGGCATTTATGTTTATTTGCTCTTGATGTAGAAACAGCAACTTGAAATCACTCATTTGGTTTACTTTCTATTCTAAAAGGCATGAATGATTTTTTAAAAAATTATGTACTTATGTTAGTTTTTGAGACTATCTGATTCCCTTTCTTACTTCATTGGAGTCAGTACGCATGTGACATTTCTTGCCCGAGTTTAAGGCTGAGCAGAAGGGATATTTGTGCCGTTAGACGGGAACCTTTAAGAGCTAGGGTGTGCTTCTCCGTATCTTTGTTCCTGTGCCGTAGTCACCACCAGGTTCCAGCTACCGGGTGCTCTGCCCGTCAGCGTTCCCGGAGGGAGGATGCTCATGTGAGAGCATCATTTCCAGGTAGCACAGGATAGGCTCATGCTGGGGAAGAGTAACAGACCTTGGTTCTTGTAAGACACTCAGATTTGGGGAGTGTTACTCTGGCATAGACTAACGAATACAGTATCTATTGCTTCAAAATAGTGGGTTTTTTTTTTTTAATTTTTAAGATAAAATAAATTCAAGTGCCCTAAGAGAAAAATCAGGCTTCAAACCAAAATCTGCCTGTATCTATGTATCTTGGGATAAAGAAACATTAAATGGCAGCAGTCCTGTGAAGAATGGGTCATACCCTTAGGGACAAGAAGAAGGACTTCACTCTGGTCGGAGCTCCATGCCCCCATCCATTCTGAATTATTTAAGTTTCTGAGGTGTTTATCCACTATTTGTTTATTCATTGTTTTCTTTCTGTATTCATCTATTGTGTTGGTCATGTCTTCATTTTTTTATTCGACAAGCTTCCCCCAACACTCGTCTAAACAATATGGTAGGTCCAGATCAAAAGCCACATAGGATGAGAGGATACACATGTATTTGCATTAGGAGGCAACATGAAGTGCAGGTCCTATGGAAGTGGGGGAAAAAGGTTTTGATTATGATGAGACGATGAGAGGACAGAGCATTTAGAAGGATTTTGATAGAAAAAAAGAAGGTTGGTCATGCTGTGTTGAGCAACCATGATCAGGGAAGAGGAATCGTTAACATTCACAACAAGTCTAAGGAATTGTTATTGTATAGGATATTGTTGGAAAGCAAGCGGTAAAAAGTGTTGCTGGGAGGGCAATGTGGCTTAGGCAGACTTTGGGGGAACTGTCTCTTATTGTAGAGAGTAGGACCAGTAAAGTTTGGAACTGCTGTTGGCACACAATCTTTTGTGGACTTTCTCTCCTCCCCCCCCCCCCCCCCCCAGAAAGGATATCCAGAGTAGAGACAGAGGGTTGTGGTATCTGCAAGCAAGTCTTTAGGTACAGATCCTGAGACGACACTGTGAATTAGTTGCTTCAACACAGGGAAAACAGCAAGAAGAAGAAGTATTTGTGAAGATGCTGGTTTTAGCTTGGACAAGTAAAGAGCTCAGAAGTTGATAATCTCATCTTTACAATAAAAAAGTGACTTTTGTCAAAAATGAATAACTTTTCTTGAACCTTTCAAAGAACCACCAACCCCAAATTGGAACAGGTGAACACAGAAAAATCACAGCAGAGATCTGCTTAAATGGAGCAGAAGCTGCTGGAGCTATAAAAATGCTAGGAACATTTAGGTAAGTTTTTCAAATGTGTTTTTTGCTTTTGAAAAGTTTAAAGGGATATATTAAATTTAGCTCTCAACATTAAATTTTTGACATGCAAAGCCAATCTACAAAGAGAAGGCCTATTTATTTTGTACACTTGTTTACCAATATGGCTCACAGCATGCTGTTCAGCCAAATAAAAGCACGGCAAATAACTGCATATATGACACACTAGCCACTTTTTTCTCAGTATGTTGATGTTTTGAAGGATTTCATCATAAAGTATAATCTTTGAAACTTTACTAATCATAATTTTGAATTATAGATTATGTCTCCAGAAGGAATTTTGACTTTTAGTTCAGGAATTGTCAAACTTTGACTTACAAATAGAGATTATTCAAATCCCTGTCTATTCCCCAGAAGCTCCTGTTAATCTGTTTCTTCCTGTTTTTATCTCTTGGCATGTGTTAAATGAACAGTCGCAAGCATTTCATATTTGGGGGAGAATCCAACAAAATAGGAACTACATACAATTCTTTTCTATATCAGAACTTTTGTAACTATGGGTATTGACAGTTGTTACCTAGACTTACTGGGGTAATCATTCATTTCACAGTATATACAAATATTAAACCATTATATGCATTTTTTCTTCTTATCTGAGACTAATATATATGTCAATTATGCCCCAATTTAAAAAAAAAAAAAAGAAGGAAGGAGAAGTATCCAGTCTTTACTCAGAACTCCTACTCCATCCAGGCTATTTACCAAACTGAGATGATGGGGGAAACGGGAGCTTAAGGGTCATGAAAGGAATAGACTGTCAAGTCCAAACCTCAAGTCAATATATCCTCAAATTAGCGCTGAGTTTGAACTCAAAAGAGACTGTTTAGAACACTGGTTGAATTAATGGCAGCCTTTGTGTTTTTTGGAGCACATTATTAACCTTTTTGGTTCTTAGTTTTCTCTTTAGCAAAATGAAGGCAGGGATGTTTGCTAGGCTGAACAGTATGAAACTGCCGTTTTTGAAAGACAGAACATTAAAATGTTACAATTTCATATGGTTAAATCTATTATCAAGAGCACAATGATGAGATTTGACCTGAAAATGGACCTAAAGTACCTGGCCTTTGATTTCAGAGCAGCAACAATAAGGAATTATCATCTTCGTTGTTTCCACCTTAAGGAATCTTTATTCCACATTAAACACGGGAAGCTACAGAAAGGAGATATTGATCATTTCCCAGGAATCTCTGTGTTAAATCAGAAATTCCAAAGTCAAAATCTCAACTAAGAGATCAGTACATATTTACATCATTTACATTTGAAAAGAATCAGAAAAGAAATACAACTGCATATATATATAAATCTCAGAATTTTAGTTTCATGAATCTTTCATTCACACACCTAAGAGCTAACGCCAGAAGGTTTTCTAAAGGTTCAGCCTCTCTTCTGAAACAAAGGATTTAAAAGCTTAAGTGGTTTTTAAACAACGAAAAATGATTTATTGTCATTGCCTGAAACAGAGCTGTCAAATACCTGTTTACTGACCATATGATAGGAAAACAGAAGCCTATTCTCAGGCATGGCTAGATCTGCTGCTTCTTGTCGGTGCCAAAGTTCCATTCCAAAGCAGCTAGACTGGAGTTGGCAGGGCCTGCTCTGGCCACCTGGGTTGAGGCTTGGAAACAAGGTTGGAAATGCTGTTGGCCTTAGCAAGACTTCAGGCAAAGATTCTGTACTCCAGTCAGTACTAGCTACACATGTCTAGCTTTGGCTGCAAACTGACAGCTCTTGGCCAAGAAGGGTAGGCAGTATATTAAATTATATTGACTTCTGAAGCTAAAATCCATAAAAAAATTAAAAAAAAAACCCAAAACAGTGGCACTGACTTTTTTAATTTCAAGGTTTCAAGTAATTAGGCATGATGGAAAAATCGGGAGTTGGCATTTGGTGACTAGAATGTCATTGGTTTGGACAAAGGAAATGAGGCATAGACTTCATCTGCAATAGCAGCATCTAGGAAATACTAGGGCCTGGGCTGGTCCACAGATGACTGAGAGATCTGCAATCTCATCCATCCTGAGAGAGGCATCTGGTTCCTGGGACTGCGCCCCCCCCACCCCCCCTGCAAACAAAGGCTGGTGATAACATTTTGTCTCTTTGGTTGTCATCCTTTCTCTTCAATTAAAGGAAGCCAATTGGTCCTAAAATATGCACAGGATTCCACAATGATGTTTTTCTTTTTTAATTCAGATGCAAATGGAAAGTTAAACCTGAGGTATAATTGGTTCCCAGTGACGGCATTTGAGCGATTTGGAAGATTGCCTCCGCTTTTGGGCAGCCAGGCCTTTGAACTGGCTGTGGCCGATAGGAGTTCAGACAACACTCATTCAATACCCCATGAATGAAATTCTCTGATCTTCTTCCCAATGCATTCTAAGGTCATAGGACACACATTTATTTCCATTTTCATGAACTTGCTGGAACCCACTTCTGGGACTGTAATCCCCCCTATAACTAGTCTCAGCTGGCCCAGGACCCCCCAAGATCTGACAAACCTATGCATGGACACTCACATCCCTCCCTGAGATGGACAGCCCTCTCTACATGGTGGTAGAAGGAACAACACCTTGGCGGTGGGGGGCTGGGTACCTTCCTGTTCTCCATTCAACGAGAAGGTGGAGAGAAGCTACTTATAGATGGTGGATCTGTATTAAATGTGTGAGGTCCCTGTAGGTCAAAGGAAAGAACCTATTATTTGTTTTCCTTGTAAAGTGAAGAAACTATTAACTAGATAAACTCAAGCAATAACTGTTCTTATGATAAATGAATCCATCTTCTGTTTTTAAAATAGAAACAAACCCACTCCATCGTTAGTGATTCTGGACATAAATTTTAAAACTGAGGATCACTGCTTCAGTAATTTATCAAACGCTATATTTATGATTTTCATTCATCATATTTCAAAATAGTTTGTAAAAAGACACTTATAGCCAAAGACATCCTTGGAAGCTCTGTTCTCAGAGTCAGCTAAGTTATCCCTCTGTCCATGTTAGATTTGTATTCTTTTCCCTCCCCAATCTGCCACTTGCTTCCATGCTCTGACGCTGTTGGAAAGTGTCTAGGAAAATTTCCCTTAGCCACCAGCTAACTGACACTTTCTGAATTCACAGACTTTACTGTTCCCTCTATCAGTAAACCTGGCAGGAGAAAAGTCAGACATGGGTCAATTGTATGTCAGTTTTGTGGCCTTAAGTCTCCTCAGAAATCATGCTGGGTAAGAGATTGTTTATATCTATGTTGAACCCAGAATGTCACTTACACAGTCATTTTCTTTTCTGCCATCATCTTTTGTTTAGACTATGGAGACAAGGAAAACTTATCTGAAACACAAGTTGAAATATGTATCCTGAGTTTTTGAAATGTCAAAATTACAAGAACGGTCACCACATGAATTAGATCAGTTGTTCAGTTATGATCATTTCTCCCTCCATTTTAGAAGAAAGGATGCATGGACGAACTGAATTCACTCTAGAAACATCAAGGCTATATTATGTCTTATTTAAGACTATTGCAATAGGGGAGAGAGATTGAACTCAATCTCACTGAAACCAAAGAGAGGATTTTTAAGTGCTGGGGTGAGCTAGTGGAAAAGAATTCAAGGGCGTTAAGCTGGGCAGTCAGTCAATGTGATGTGGTCACCTGCGGTTGCCGACAGTTACTTACCCGTGTCAGGCTCCTCCTCTCCCACAGACGTGGGGGTAGGGGACCATCATCCTTTCTGATTACATTTCAAACGGATAACTCCCCTGTCTCTGAGAAAGAAATTTCTGAGTCTTAAAACTGGCAAGAGGCTTTTAGAAAGATTAATCCCTCAAGGGATCACAGAACATAATTTGCAATTAAACATATTCTAAAGTAAATGCTCTAAGAAAAGGTAGAAACCCATGGTTAGGAAGTAACCTGTCTAAACTTTAGTTAAGCTGTTGGCGCCATCAAAGTCACCTTAGTCATCATCCCACTGGTGGAAGTCATGCAACCAGGGTAATTACCACTGTGTCAGTTACCTAAGCACGACAGAGCCCATCCAACCAGACTGTTAGGGGCCGACATAGCCCTTCACGTCATAGTGCCGAACTAATGATTTGACTTCAGCATTTCAGCACACCAAGCTGGAATTCTTTTTATTATGACTATGGATGTTATATAAGGAAGGAAATACGTGTTCTTCATGAAAAGATTTTTTTTTTTTCAAGATAAATTTTTTTTTAATTGCTGTTGGTTTACTCAAATTAGGATTCAACAAGGTTTACATGCTGTACTTGGTTGCTACGTTTTAGGTCTTTCTTATTCTGTAAAAGGCTTCTTCCTCCTTTTTTTTTTTAACTTTTTTTATTGATTTATAATCATTTTACAATGTTGTGTCAAATTCCAGTGTTCAGCACAATTTTTCAGTTATTCATGGACATATACACACTCATTGTCACATTTTTTTCTCTGTGAGTTATCACATCATTTTGTGTATATTTCCCTGTGCTATACAGTGTAGTCTATTCTACAATTTTGAAATCCCAGTCTATCCCTTCCCACCCTCCACCCCCCTGGTAACCACAAGTCTGTATTCTCTGTCTGTGAGTCTATTTCTGTCCTTTATTTACGCTTTGTTTTTTGTTTGTTTGTTTTTGTTTTTGTTTTTTAGATTCCACATATGAGCGATCTCATATGGTATTTTTCTTTCTCTTTCTGGCTTACTTCACTTAGAATGACATTCTCCAGGAGCATCCATGTTGCTGCAAATGGCATTATGTTGTCGGTTTTTATGGCTGAGTAGTATTCCATTGTATAAATATACCACATCTGAAAAGATTATTTTTGAATTTCTCTGAAGAATTTAAGGAATTAAGAATGCAATTTTTTTTCTATTTTGCAATATTAAAAATTGCCGTATGGTAGATTTTAGAAAATATTTGAGTTCAATATCCATGGAAAGAGAAAAGGGAAGAAGTCAAAGAATCATCTCAACAAAGCATCTCTTGTTTGGCCAGATTAATTCAGAGTTTCCGTGATAGGAAAGTTATGTTCTGCTGAATAATAAAACCCACTTCACACAACGGCCACCTGGGAATCTGCCCAGGCACCCTCCACCCAGAATTACCCTAAAACCCTCTGTGCACAAGGCCGATGAACCCATTCATAACTACATTTACGTGTAGTCCTATGGAAAGCACTCTAAACGTTGGATCTCAGGGACACCAGGACAGTCTACTCTGTGAAAACATTAACTCCAGAATGGAGGATTCCAGAGGAGAAGATGCCCCTGTCAGGGAGGACTTTGTTTCTGATAATTTTTAAGTAGCTGCCTATCTTCCCTCAGAGCATGTTTTCAAATGGATATGCTCAGGCAGTTTGCTTGTTTCGTCTTGAAGATGGTGGTCAGTGCACCCTCTGTCCATCCCTCCCTTTAGGTCAGTCAACAAGTTTCACTTGGTCTGCCTCTCAAATGCCTTTCACAAAGTGGGAGAGAAAAATCATTATGCATTTTACATCAACACACAGATTACATTTTGTTGCACCTGTCCCTTCTATTCCCAGTGATCTTCTCAACTGTATTAATGTCTTTCCAGTCCAATACATATCACCAATCATTTCGATTGCCTCAGATAGGGCTTTGCACATCTGTCTGACAAGTATTTACCAGGTTGAGTGGGGTGCAGTGAAAAATGCCATCAAATCTCTCCATTTGCATATAAAGTAAAAACTAATTTTTTTTTAGGATTAAAAAAGAGAAAAACCTCTTACACTTCATTTCTGTTGGTCAACAGATAAAATTAAATCACAGATAAGTGATGAATATGAATTTCTTTCATCTAAGTTTCTATTTTTTTAAAGTAGAAATAAAAGACTATTTACCTCACAGGTGCACTGTGAATATTAAATGTGATTATATGGCATGTGTCTGTGTATGACTATGTTTGCCTATAAATATTTGCATATATACACACATATGTGTGTGTGAACATATATACATATGTATATTTTTTAGCCCTGTATTTGGGTTATCCTAAGCATTTAATATATTTTAGATATAATAATTATTTTTAGCTTTTAAATACTAATGCAACCGTGGTATTAGTTCAAACGGTTTTCACTGGAATTTCAACATGACCCAGGATGTTACTTTACAGTCATCATTAAGAAAAAATTCAATTTGCAGCAACATGGATGTCCCTGGAGAATGTCATTCTAAGTGAAGTAAGCCAGAAAGAGAAAGAAAAATACCATATGAGATCGCTCATATGTGGAATCTAAAAAAAAAAAAAAAAAAAAGAACATAAATACAAAACAGAAACAGACTCATAGACATAGAATAAAAACTTGTGGTTGCCAGGGGGGCGGGGGGTGGGAAGGGACAAATTTTGAACTCGCTTTGAACTCGCTTCAAAATTTGTAGATACTGACAGGCATACATAGAATAGATAAACAAGATTATACTGTATAGCACAGGGAAATATATACAAGAGCTTGTGGTAGCTCACAGCGAAAAAAAAAATGTGACAATGAATATATATGTTTGTTCATGTATAACTGAAAAATTGTGCTCTACACTGGAATTTGACACAACGTTGTAAAATGATAACTCAGTAAAAAATGTTAAAAAAAAGTTAAAAAAAAAGAAAAATTTCAAAACAGAATTTTGAAAAAAAAAAACTTCAAAAATGTCAGGGCTGGCATGCCAGGCAGATGGACCAGAAGGGGAAATACATGTATTGTAGATGTGCGAAATGATCGGGCTTCTGGTCTGGACAGGTCATGCACTTGGCAAGGCAGAGTCGGGGGCTGTGTACATGAGACGTTTGCTGTGTAAAATTTATGGAAGGGCTTTGAATCCAGGCTACGCCACAGTCATTTCTGTGCCAAACAGTGAAATGCTAAAGTCCTTTCTAGTAAAATCAGGCACATAACAACGCAGCTGTGTGTTGGAACAGATTCGCTGCCGCTTGTCTCTGGTTGGATTGGGGTTCATTAAGAAACTAGACACGATGAATAAAATGTGGATTGGGTGTTAACTCTTTGAAGACTCTTGAAGACTATGTTACCAGATTTAAACCAGACTGGACAATAAGTTCCTGGCCCAGAGCCCAAGTAAGAATAACTTATTGTCTCACTTGGGATCAACATTTTAGCATTTACACGTGGGGAAATGCAGGTTGTAATGCAGTCTTAGTCTACTTACCAGCCAGCTGCACAGAGACCCATGCTCTGCAGACTTAAGTTCTGGCAGGCAGGTCTCACCATCTCATCTCAACGCAGTGGCCTCGTCCTCTGGCAAACGGAGCCCAGTAAATAGAAAGGTCTACTGCTTCCCCGATTGCCAAGTTACTCCTCTCAGGGGGAGCAATGAAAAGTGCACAGAGGGGTCTTGATTTTGTGATAAAGCACCAGCTCCCACTCCTAGGAAAGCACCAGGGTGCTGGGCTTAGCTGTTCTTTCAGTCCCTGTGAAGCATCTACGTTAAATGTTGTCGTGGAAGTTCCAGCCCATGTATGTATGATGCAAAAGCCAAGAACAGAAATAAAGTCATAATTATTTTAGAGAAAATGATTTGGTAAAGTGTTCAGAAGTGACTGGCTGCAACCGTGTGGTACAGTGCGCCTCAATGCCAGAAAACACAAGTTAGGAAACAAGCTGTAACGCCATCTTATTCTCAACTGCAGGAGACATATAAAGATACATAGAAAAATCTAAAATATAATCCCAGTGCAAAATAGGCAGAACTTTTTTTTATTGAGAGACAGTCGTGTATATCTGAATACAAGAAACATACGGGGCTGTATACTTGAATGGATTGATTAAAGAGTTTAAATGTGGATTTTATTCAAATGTATCCATTTGAAGATTTGTGATTAATAAAATCATAATAATTCAGATGAATTTCATTCTATAAAAGGACAAAAAGAATATATGTCTTACAGAAACAGACTCACAGACATAGAATATAAACTTGTGGTTGCCCGGGGGGAGGGGGGTGGGAAGGGACAGACTGGGAGTTTGAGATTTGCAGATACTGACTGGTATATATAGAACAGACAAACAAGTGAATACTGTATAGCACAGGGAAATATATTCAAGATCTTGTGGTAGCTCACGGTGAAAAAGAATATAAAAATGAACATATGTATATTCATGTATGATTGAAAAATTGTGCTGTACACCAGAAATTGACACAACATTGTAAACTGACTATAACTCAATAAATAAGAAGAATATATGTTTTATTGGGAAGAATTATCAGGAGAGTATAGATAGGACACTGTAGCATTGAGAGTCCCATAGGAAACAGATTCCAGGCTTGAAGGCCAAACTGAATAGAAGTAACAAAGGGGCTATTCAAGAGGGATGGGCAGGGCTAAGGGCGTAGTCATAATGCAGCAATGTCTTCAGGGACTGGCAACACCCGGAAGCGATTTACCATCCTGGGCCTGAAAGGACAGACAAGGAGCTGGGTTGCTGGAGTCTGGGAAGAGTTCATCGCCTTGGAAGAGGGGTGGCCATCTGGGAGGATCTGTCCTGTGCAATGCAGCCTCTGTTGGGACGGTGAGGAGGAGGGCTGGGGAGGGGACACCTACCTGCCCTCTTTCTCCTCCTGCACTTCTGGCCCCTGCTGCTGTCAACCATTGTCCAAATCTGACAAGTAGCCATGGGGCAGGGGTGAGTGGGTCGGCCAAAATGCGTGGATGGGAGAGGGTAGACAAAAAAAAAAAGTTTTTAAATCCATAACCAGTACCATAGATATTTCTAAATAGAATAAAAATAATGATTAACCCTACTGTATGAGTAATGCACTTACTGAAATAGTGATATGTCTATATGTTCGGAGACAAGTAGAAAATGCAGCAGAGCAGAGGGATTAGAAATACACCTTTATAGATCTCTTTTTGTTTAATTTATGTTATGCTGTGAAGACATAAGACTTCAAGATCCCAGTGGCTACCATTTCCATCACTCTCCAAGAGGTGCAATTTTCGAATTCTGAATTTATCCCTTCCCACCCCCTATCCCCCTAGAAATCATAAGTTTGTTCTCTATGTCTGTGAGTCTGTTTCTGTTTTGTAGATCAGTACATTTGTGTCCTTTTTTTTTTTTTAAGATTCCACATATAAGTGACATCATATGGCATTCTCCTTTCTCTTTCTGGCAACGTTAACTATCTTGATTGTGGTGGCGGTTTCCCTGGTGTATATACATTTATCAAAATTCATCAAATTGTGAAATGTGTGTAGTTTACCGTACGGGAATTACACCACGATAAAGTGCTAAAAAGAACGCCAGTAGCTTTTACAGTGACAAAGGCTTACTTTTTCCTTTCATGCCACGCCCACCGCAGTCGGACATGGCCTTGCTCCAGGCTGCCTTCCCTCTGGTCCCAGGCTGGCGGAACATACTCGGTCTGGAATGTGATTGCTTTCTTGGCAGTGGGAAAAGGGATGCTTGCTTGTAAAGCCTATGAAACTTCTACATGGAAAGCACAATGTCATTCTTGCTCACATTTCATTGGCTAAAGAAACTCATGTGGCCAAGGTCAATGTCACCGGGTTAGGGGATGTCAGCATTCTTGGAGGGGAGAAGGGCAAGACCCTTAAAAGTTTCTTTTTAATTTTTTGTTAGTGAATAATACACTATCACATCCCCTTATCTGTGCATTAACACAAGATAAAGCATAATATATCAGTAGAAAGTCCAATTAAAATGAACTCATACAATTACATAAGTTGGTGAGTCGAAGGTGGAAGGGAGGTGAAGCAGTACTTGGATTTTACTGACACAGAAAATAAACCTTAGAGAGATGAAAGGATGTGTTCAAGATCATAACCCTCATCAATTTTGGAAGAAAGATAAGACAAAACTCCTATGTGCCTCGTAGAAATAACTACCTTTCATAAAAATAATCAAACACAATGTGTTGTTTATTTGCTAAACAGTGTCGTTAAGTTCGGCAATGCTTAGAGTTCAGAGGTGAGATTATTTCCTAATTTGTTGGCATTTTCACGTCTGGCAAAGCAAAGTAACTCAAAAGCAACAATGAGATCTCCAACACGTGTGTGTGAGTGTGTGCTGAGTGTGTAAGTGAACTGGTGGCTGCTAAGTACACTGAAAACTTGCAGCAATTCTGTAAGTCTGGGACATTTATTCCTAACCCCCCCCCCGGGAAAGGAACACTCAAGACGGGCTCGGACCTCTAGCTCAGTCTGTGCAGCATTATCAAAACTTGGTGACACCAGAACGTTCAGGATTTTAATGAGGTCAAGCAGTTAGACAAACGATGATTAATTCATAGGGAGGTCAGCTGGAAGGTCAGCTGGAAGGTCCAGGGAACGTAGTATTGTAATAGAGCGAGGAAGAGAACCTGAAAGAAGGAAGGGCTTTTCATAGAATTATTTTTCACCTGCTCAACACAGTGCTTAATTCACTGCTGAATTTGAACCCCTCTGACAAGGCAAGGGAATCTCTTATTCATTGTGTTTGCGCATTTTGATGAAAGTTTGGCTCAACTGTGTTGGGACAGTTAGACGGCAGCTAAATCATCTGCGAACACCAGACTGGCTGAATGTCATTTTCTTATTGGTGTGTCTGTTTCCCACTCTTTAAATACAACTGGAATGCTACTCACAGAGAAAGTACTTGCATGCCATGATCAGAATCTTGCCTGTGACCGCAGCTGTTCTCTCTGCTAAAGCACGTCAGCCCTGACACACGTGCTCTCATGCACTTCAAGAGAAACTCCACATGCAGTGGAGGCTGGACCAGTCACTGAAGTGCAAAAGGCTGGACGTGAGCGTTAATTCCTGCCAGCCCAAACTGACTGCCTCACTTTATTTATTTTATTTTTTATTTTTATTTATTTATTTATTGTTACTATTATTTTTTAAATTTTATTTTATTGAATTATAGTCATTTTACAATGTTGTGTTAAATTCCAGTGCAGAGCATAATTTTTCAGTTATACAGGAACATACATATATTCATTGTCACATTCTTTTTCACTGCGAGCTACCACAAGATCTTGTATATATGTCCCTGTGCTATACCGTATAATCTTGTTTATCTATTCTGCATATGCCCGTCAGTAACTACAAATTTCGAACTCCCAATGAGATCTCCAACACGTGTGTGTGAGTGTGTGGGGACAGTTAGACGGCAGCTAAATCCCACCCACCTCCCCGCTGGCAAACACAATTTTGTATTCTATGTCTATGAGTCTGTTTCTGTTTTATATTTATGTTCATTTGTCTTTTTCTTTTCTTCTTTTTTTTTAAGATTCCACATATGAGTGATCTCATATGGTATTTTTCTTGTCAGATACTTTAAAAAGTAGTTTTGCATCAGTTAAGTGCTGATCCAGAGATTGTAAACCAATTTAAACAGTCAATGAAAAGAAAAAAAAAAAAAAAAAGAAATGTGTTCCTAAACACAGCAACTACATGCATATGGTAAAAAGAAAAAATTTCTTTTATTATCCACACTTTCCCCTTCCTAGATTCGAATGCATCCAATCAAGATTTGACTGGATTTATATAGAAATACGTCCACTTTCCAGAGGAAAATTTTTACCTCCAATAACCCAGAGAAATATTTGGGAATGTCCTAAATTACAGTTGCTATGTCAAATAAATCACATCTAATATGCTGTAATTTTAACCATTAAAGTGTATTAGAAAATATGGCCTGTCATGCTTTTGGCAGAAGCACATGATTAAGCAGCTTGGTGAATAGAGTGAACAGGTGCTGGCATAAAAGTCAGAAAGCCCCTTCATCTGTATCCCCCGGGGGGCTAAACATCAACCGTTTGGGGATTTCAACTAGCAGAACATTGGTTTCTTTGGGGATTTCAGCTGGTAGGACATTGCGGTCTTGTTTCAGCAGTTTAGTGCATTTGGGGGTGTCTGAGAGCTTCCTCTGATAATTTTAGCTTAGCTGCTGTTGGAAACAATCACACACTGAATCGTTTGCCATGTGTTTGCTGCCTGATTGCTCAATCACGCCAAGCGTTAGTGGGGAAGAGCGCCGTCCCCTACTGTGTGGGCACGACTGGACTGTAGCTCTCATTTGGGTACCGAGGGGGAACACAAGTCTGTGAACTCAATGCAAGAGCACGTCTGAATCCTTAATATTCACACGTGCCTTCCATATAATGGTCATCAAAAGTGTTGGCTGAATGACTGAATGGGAAATTACAATTAATTCCATAGGCAGATACTGCTTTTGTCCCACCCTCCATCCCTGAAACACGTCCTTCCTATTCCTGTCAAGTCACTCTTTAGATTTCATAGAAGACATCACTTCTGCCTGGAATCCTTCCTTGGTCATACCCCAAACAGAGATAATTGCTCTCTATTCCGAGCTTCCATGCTGTGCATATATACTCTTTCAAAATCTGGGTCTCTCCTGCCATTGGAGAGAATTCCTTTTGGCCATAGAATAGGAATTTCTCTACCTCTGCACATTCTTTATTAAGTACAGGCTATGTAATGTAATAGACTCATCATACAACTGAAAAATGCAAGGGTGGGTTGTTGGGTTGAAAAAGATAAGATGTGTGTACACTCAAATCTCCAGACAAATATCTTTAAATAAATACGACATCTTATTAACATAAAATCAGTTGAATGTGATATGTGAGGTACTAACTCACCCTTTAGTTGCTAAGGAAGAATTATTTGAAGACATTCTTCTTTCTACATCTTGACAAATGAGTATGAGTGTGCCGTACACATGAGGGAGGAATGACATTAGCCATTGCAATTGCAAAGTGATTGAGCTAAAAGTTGGTCTGATTTATCCAACGTAATGATGAGAAATTCAGGGTTATATTAAGAGTGAGAAATGAGAACTTAAATGTAGACAGGGACAGGAATAAAGTTTTTAATCCCAAGACTTTGGGAAGTAGAAAGTCAAAGTGAAGTATGTACGTATGTATTTTTTTTAAGCAGAAAGGTGAGGTGATCCGCCTTTGATTTAGAAAATAATGGTAGCAATTGGGCAGATGAACTGGAATGGGCATAAACTCATTGGCCTGGAGAGCAGTTAAAAAGTTCAAGCACAAAATAACGAGGACCCCCGGGTGAATGAGTGGCAGCATAGATACAAAGAAAAACCAGATTTCAAAATAGATCTCAATTACAATTGACCAAATATGTGACTGTTTAGATACAGCACAGAGATATACTGACATTCACCAAGTGTTTTTTTGCTGTTATTTTTGACTTTAAGGAATTTTTACACTGTAGCATCAGTAAGAGGTAGAAAGAAATACAAGGATTGAATCAAAAATAGAACATGAGCTGTAAGACAGAGATTAAATTCTGTTGCAGAAATGTTAAGTGTTACTCGATTTGCAGATGGAAATGTCCAGTAGACCTTAAGAAATGAGGTTATGGCATGGGAGTGTATCAGGTTAGAATCACAGATTTTGTACTGAGTAACCTAGTGGCAGATCTTGAAGCACTGGAAACAAATAAGGCCACGTGGTCAGTATGGAGCCAAGAACAAAACAAGGGTAAATTTTAGGATTGAGTGGCCACTCATTACTTTTGATGATATTACTCTTAAGGATTGAACGGGGGGGAAGCACTAGCAGAGATGAACACACCACAGTGAAAAAACAGGCCAGCAAGTGAGTCAAAATACATTTGGCTGAGAGCAGCACACTCAACACTGAGAAACCGATCATAGCTGTACTAGGTTTACAAGAAAGAGATGCTGAAAGAATGCTCCGAACAAAATTGCTGTAAAATTTTTGCCATAAAGCATTTTCTTTTTTCCTGTGACATAATCGAGTCTCCTAGATTCGTGGGGGACATGCATTTCTTCTGTCTTTTCTCTGGGTAAACATAGGTTGTAGAATCATGTCAGATCTCCTTCTGGTATGTTTGCTTCGGTCTGTACCTTAACTTTGATGTTCCAGATTTTATTAACCTCCCAAGTTTTGTCTGAATACCTTGCAATCACTAATCTGCTCACCTAATTCTGTATATCTGTTTTTTTTTTTTTTTTCAAAAATGTTATATAGTTGGAGGTTCCAATAGCTTATGATGTTGTACGTTTTTGGGTAAGCTCTTACTCCTTCAGATCTTCTTTCTTATCCACTGCTCCTCACTCAGATGGTATGTGAGTTTACGCAGAAGGGAAGCTTTCAGAACCTCCTATCAGAGATGAAAAGAGGGTTTTTGTTTACAAGTACCAGCGTTTGTCCTGTCCTGTGCCTGTTCTGATGTCTTTGTTAGTGGTTTTTCTTTCTGAATGTCATTCACCCTGATGGCCCTTTTGCCCAAAGAATACGTGTAATGAGTTCAGGGTTCGTCTCCTCTAAATAAGGGCGTCTGGTCTTCGTGTGCCAAGAAGGTCTCAGTGCGACGCTTAAGGGCACCAGGTGCCTAACACTTCTTACTCGCCGGAAATGCCCCCTAAACACCTCCTAAATTGCTCGCCTGCTGCTGATTTTGCCTTCTTCCTGCCTTTCTTTTTTTTTTTTTCGGTCTTCCAGAGTAATTGGAAACCTGGACATTCCTTAAAATCTGCATATTCTTTTCACACTCATTGGCACCAACGTGGCTTGAACATGCAGATATGAGCTTACTCTCTGCCTAATCACATGATCTCCTCAGGCCGCTTTGAGATTATCCGACTATGCGGTCTCCTCTGTTGCCATAAGGTCCAGACAAAAGCTCATCAAAAAACCCTCTGCTTTTGACTTCACCCTCCCCGGCTAACAATCGTTTGGGTGCAGGAGGTACAGAATCACCAGCGCTCACATTTCATCACCTGCCTTTAGACGCATTAAACATTCTTTTGTTTAATATTTTGGGAATAGAAGGTCCAGTTTTCTGTTGGTTCTGTTTCATAACCTGAATGTGTATGCATCAAGTCTGAATTTTTATATTTAAAATGAGGGCTTAATATGAATTTGGGGAAGTAATTTTTCTCTTGTCAAGGTTTTCATATGTTTCATTGCTTTGGAAGTTGGATCCTCTTTCTACTTACTGACCCCGAAGCCCAAGTGAAATCACTGGAGATCAGATCTCTCAATGGAACACAACTTCTGTGCAGTAGTACAAACAAAGTAATAGTTACAATATATTGTCCTCGTTACATATATCATACAAATGTGTAATTAATTCCCTTTTCAAATGAAAACATGACATTAGAACATAGGATTCTCAAGCTCATAATCCTATCAAAATATTCTACGCCTATGGGCCTGCAAGGAAACCCAATGGAAACTTCTTTACCAATGTTTGTTCCATTTTAATGTACATCCAGGAAATCACATGCACTTATTAACATATTTGCATGTTAATTTATATTATCTCTGCTTTTCTAAAGGAGCGCTCTTATTTTCATTGTCTTTTCTTTATTATCTCAATGTTTGTGTTAAGCTCAGTTAGTTATTATCCAACCATTTTAGGAGAATGCATTATTTTCCAGAATTACAATACCCTCATTGTTGGCAGAAGTGACCAATCACTGACTACATAATTACTTTATCATGGAGCCCACATAAGACATGAAATAACATGGCTGAGTTTGTTTTCTTGTTCATTTTTATTTTAAGGAAATTACTATTGGATTTTTCTTAATTATCATTTAAATGAATTAATTCTGAACCCCAGATTATAGATCTAAAATGCCAACATTGTTTAATACAAAGCAACTGTGTCCATATCCAACTTAAGAATTTTTTGATGGCAGTGCAATGGAATGTTTAATAAGTAGTGCCTGGGACTATAAAATAAAACACGTAATAAAACTGCCACTCTTGTGAATTACTTTAATTATAATTAGAACAAATAAAATCAATCTTGGAGTTTTAAGAGGACATTGCCCTTTACAGGATCATGGCTCCTGTTGGCATAAAGTAGTCCACTATATGTCTTTCTGGATAAAACAGTGGGCTGTTTTTGAGACTGTTGCTCACAAAAACTTTTGCATTCGATTTCCTTTTACATCTTCAAACAGAACAAAAGGAAATACAACAAAATAAACTGTCCTCCCTTTTACAACAAAAGATGTAGCCTTTGGTTAAGTATTTACTACAAGCTAAGCAGGATGGTAGGCGATAAGACTACATCATGAGATTTCACATCATGACTGCCTGGTGACCTGGTTTCTAGGCAGTTCTGCAGGGAAAATACACTCATGTAACTATATATATAATATATATTTATATATGCATGTATATATATACATATGTAATTAAGCAACTAAATTGACCTGAGTAATGAGCAAAGATATACTGCTTTCTAAGCACAGACTAAATAATTAAGAATATTTAGTTTCCCTGGAAAGTGTAAACTTGAGATAGGAGCTATTAGAATGATTGAATTCTAGGCTTTACCACAGCATTGCTAGGATGTCGTGTTATTTATTTAATCAGTCTCAGCTTTTGTGTTTAGGTCCATATAAGAATGTTTTAATCTAGATGATTCCAGTTATCTGTCTTTCGAGGCTATAAAGAATCCTTGTTTATTGGGGAAAATCATCTGGGGAAAATTAGCTGGTAAATAAGACCTAATTCAAAATAATATATTACTGAGATGGAAGTTTTTGCTAATATTCAACATCTGAAATTTTATACCTCTTAGGATCATTACCACTCCGCAAACTAAGCATGTTTTCATGTCCTATCAGAACAAACCATCTTAAATAGCTCACCTTGAGTACTTTGAAGATTAAAAGTTTACCAAGTCAGATATTTACATAACAAGAGATACAGCCTTGTTGAATTCAAAATCTCAAGGAGTGATAAGAATTGAAATGATAAAATGTCTCAAATTAAAGTTATAGCCCCAAGTTTTATCAAGTATGTTTGAACATATTGATAAAAGTTACATTCACTGGATTCTCCTCCATAGGGAAAAAAGTTTGAACGTGAATTGTAGTTGTTCCTTGATTCTGAGATGAATCAGTAAACTTAACACACAACATCACAACTTATTTCCTGATACTGCAAGAAACGAATCCCAAATTGAGATTCTAATAAATCCGATACTTTGAGATGATTCTTTTTTTCATGAATTTTAATTTCTTCTCTATTTGGGCATAACTAATCCAGGACAATCTGATAGTAAAATGATTAGAAATAAAACTTTAAAAAACATTATAGGTTTGCAAACAGGAAATGCAGATTTGATACCAATTTTCCGTAAGTTAGGATATTTCTATAAAAACGAGCTTTGAAAATACACACTTGAAAACTAGCTTTTTATACAAATTTCAATATGCTTGAAACACAATACTGTAGCCAGAGCCTTAGGATCTTCTTTTTTAAAGATGAGTAATTCCAGTGGTCTACTCTACTGAAATGGCATGCCAACCCTCTTCCTTCACTTCTGATGCTCTCGGTAAACGTTATGTGCTCGTAATAGTCAGCTATAATAAATAAGGTGCCGTTTTCTCAGAGTGAGACATAACTAACATTTGCATTTTGTAATATTTATAATGAGCATTCTGTATTTTTATTTTATTTTATTTTTGATTGATGTATAATTGGTTTACAATGTTGTGTGAATTTCTGATATACAGTATAGTGATTCAGTTATAATATATATATTCTTTTTCATATTCTTTTCTAGTATGATTTATTACAGGATATAAAATATAGTTTCCTGTACTATAGAGACTGACCAAAGAAAACATTGCCACAATTTATGTCAGAGAACGTTTTGGCGGTGTTCTTTTCTTGAATTTTTATGGTGTCATGTCTTCTATTTAAGTTTTTAAAGCCACAGCTATCATATAAGAAAAAGAAATAGAAGTATCCAAAATGGAAGGAAAGAGGTAAAACTGTTATTATATGCAGATGACATGATCATATATATAGAAAACCCTAAAGATTCCACACAAAAACTAGTAGAACTGATAAATAAATTCAACATGGTAGCAGGATACAAGATTAACATACATAAATTGGTTCATTTCTTTAGACTAACAATGAAACATCAAAAAGAGAAAGTAAAAAAAGTCCCTTTTACAATCATATCAAAAAAATAAAATTCTAAGGAATAAACTTGACCAAGGAGGTGAAAGACTGATGTGATAAAGGAAATTGAAGATGATTCAAAGAAATGGAAAACTATTCCATGCTTTTATTTGGAAGAATTAATACTGTTAAAGTAGCCATCCTACCCAAAGCAATCTATAGATTTAATGTGGCCCCTATCAAATTACCCATGACATTCTCCACAGAACTAGAAAAATAATCCTGAAATTAATATGAAACCATAAAAGACCCAGAATTTCCAAGGCAATCCCAAGGAAAAAGAACAAAGCTGGAGACGTAACCCCCCCAGATTCAGACAATACTACAGAGCTGCAGTAATCAAAACAGTGTTGTATTGGCACAAAAGCAAACATGTGGCTCAGTGGAACAGAACAGAGCACCCAGAAGTAAATCCACACACCTATGGTCAGTCAATCTTTATCAAAGGAGGCAAGGATGGAGGAAACAACGGAGAAAAGAGTCTCTTCAGCAAGTGGTGCCGGGAAAGCTGGACAGCAGCACATAAATCAACGAAGTCAGAACACTCCTTCACCACACACAAAAATCGACTGACACTTGCTTTTGACTTAGGGAGACAAACAATGGATTAAAAAAGGTGACTCTGCTGATAACAAATTATAAGAAAAGATGATGTTCACATGAGGTCACTCAGACTGTGAATGAGACTACGTGTGATCCAAAACAAACAAACAAAGAGCTCTTTAATTCAATACCTCACCCTATCATACTTTTGTAATCACTGAAATATGAAATCCAGCCCAGGTTTTCCCAATTACTAAGTATACGGTTATGCCATTTAATCTCTCTAATCCTCGAACTTTCCGTCTGCTGTGAAGGCGGAGATAATGTGTGCAAATACTTAACAGTATCTGGCCAAGAATAATTGCTCAAAACATTATGATTTTAATTCCATTATTTGAGGATATTTAATTTGTCTCAATCAGTTTTACCTAAATCCATATTTTCAGGTTAGATATAGGTGGCTGACAAATTAATGAATTGCTTTATGTTCCAAAAAGTGCTTGCAATTTTTCTGTCTTTTCTAAAATTTTTATAAATGAGGTAAATCTTACCTCCTAGATTATAACAGTAGTGATTCCCCAAAGAATATAGAATAAACACCTTCTTTTATTTCTTCTTGTTTTATAGGAATTAATTTGTGTATATATATGGACTTATATGAAATTCACCTACTAGAATGCAGCTTCTTTATGTATATTATATGTATTTAATAAATATTTAAATATATCAAACAAATATATTTAAAATATTCAGCCTTTCCCTAACCATTAAACCCTACCTTATCACCTTGGCAGGACATTAAAAATTTACCAACCTTCCCAAGCTGAATTTAAGTGCGATGCTTCTTAAAAAGTCTTTCAAACTACTAAAGCCAAAGGATTTTTTTTTTCCCCATCTTTGAACTTTTACAAAATTGACTGACCCTAAAATCCATTTCAGTGTTTTAATCATATAATGTGTGTTCACATGTTCCCCTTAGAATCAGATCTCTGATATTAAAAATGGAACACAGTGGTCAACAGATGCTTAATGCACAACAAAAATCTGTTCATTAGATTTATTTTATGTCAGTGTGGGACACACACTACTCCACTGTATTGCACCAGGTTAACCACAGAAATGGTGTGTGATTTACTACTGACTTAAAACTTAAGTGTCCTCATCTGTACACCAGAAACTGACACATTGTAACGGACTATACTTCAATTTAAAAATAAAAATAGAAATAAATAAATAAAGGGGGGAAAAATCTAGACATCAAGGTGGGGGGAACAACTTAAGTGCCAGATTCTGAAAAACTATAAATAGAAAGAAAAGAGGTAGATAACAAGTAATGCTATATTAAAATTACAATTCGTCTGAAGGAGATCAACTGGATTGCTTTCCATCTGCCAGAAGCGATGATGAGTTAACAGTGGCTGCCAAGCTTACTCTGTTGCAAAGGTCTTGCAGAGTCTTTGGGCTGACTCGGCCATGGAAGGACGTCCCTCTGATGTGGGCATTGCACGGGAAGTAGCAGTGTGTAGGTTCTTCACCTACCATCACAGAAGCCCCAGAGCAATGGCACAGCTGGCTAACAGAAAAGGCACATTCCTTTAACAGCGTGAGTCTGTGGAGCCGAGAATTCACAATAATCTATATTTGATGTTACATTAGGAGGATAAAGGCTGAATTTCCTTTCTCTTTAAGGAATCAACTGGTTAAAAATAAATCTATATTTAGGTTGTTCAAATAAATTAAAAGGTAAATGTTCTATTTGTATTGCTTGTCAATTACCAATTTAAAATAGATACTTAAGCAAATATTTGTGTCACACAAATTGCCAAGTCAAGTCATTTGTGCTAAAGATAAGCTTCACAACAGGAAAGTAAATTCTGTAGAATCTGCGGGAGGGCAATGGGACACAATGGTAGGGATTTAAACCCGTATCATGTGCCATTCGAATAGTAGCCATGCAGAGAATTCTCTCTGCATTCCACTGTACACTGCAATGCCTCCGAGTGGCCAGGCTTAGTCACCAATAATTTGGTTTAAGATGTTTAATGATTCACTTTGCTTCTCTAGACAATGCTTTGTAGTAAAATTAGTATTTGGACTATATGAACTCTGGGTGCTTTTATGTGCTAATATTCTGAGTGCATTTTATGACAAAAACTAAATTAAAGTAGCTCAGTTAGGTTGATAACACTGTAGGGATTAATGCTTTGATCAACCAACCAGTATCTACTTTAATAGACACAACCAACCCAAAAAAAGAAAAAAAAAAGTACGGTGTTGCTCCATAGGAGAAATTGCATGCATACAATTTATTTAAGGATACATGATTTATAATCACAAAATAACAATTAGTTTGTCAAATTACTTTCTCCCTAAATTTGTACATGAAATATTCGCATATAAATAGAAATGAATAAAGGAGAATTGTAGCAAAATATACTCCAATGGTAGGAAACAAAATTCCACAAAGGATGGGACCATGTCAGGTTTGCTTTTCCTTGTATTACACACACATAGTAAAGTGCCTGATAGCTATTCACTAAGTATATTTTGGACCAAAAAAAAAAAAAAAAAAGAGATACTAATGAACTTATCTACAAAACGGAAACAAACTCACAGACATAGTAAACAACCTTATGATTACCAGGGGGAAAAAGAGTGGAAAGGGATAAACGGGGAGTTCAAGATTTGCAAATATTAAATACCATATATAAAATGGATTAAAAAACAAGTTTCTTCTATATAGCACAGGGAACTATATTCAATATCTTGTAGTAACCGATAATGGAAAACAAAAAAACGAAAACTAATATGTGTGTGTATATGTATGACTGGGACGTTACGCTGTACACCAGTAACTGACATGTTGTAAACTGAATACACTTCAATTAAAAAAGTAGCACACAGTGTGACGGGCTCATTCCAAGGAAAACCCAGCAGGAATCTGATAGTGGCAGCGACAAGCTCTGTATATAACAAGGCAAGCGTGTCCTCCAAGCCTGAAGAATCAGCTTGGCTGCCCAACGGTGCGAAGTTCCTGTGCTTTGCAAGATTATCTGCCTCGCTCATGGCAAATGAGATTCCTTACTATGTTTCTCACCAAACACTCTTTTTGAGCTTTACTCATTTCACACAAGAAACATAATTCTTCAGTTTTTATGTTAATTAACAAAACGTGTTATAAAGATAGAAAAATACTTCCGAAGGTTGAATATGTTTTCTGAAATGTTGGTATCTGATTTGAACACGTTAAGTGCGAACTACCTCTAAAGCAAAATACTTGGAGATGCACACCAGGGTGCACTATTATTCAAATGAATTTTTAAAGCAAATATGTTGTCACAGAAAATATAACATTATTCAAAATATGTCTTGTTGCAGGAGAGAGAAAATCCTGGTAAGAGATAAGAGGATGTAAACTAGGGAAATGCTAGAAAAGACAGGCAAAGGAAGTCATAGGAAAAAAAAGTCCTAAACAAAAGGTGGGTATAGAGTAATTTCATTATGCATTTCACATTATGCATATGCAGTGATCCGGAGGAAGGCGGTATTTATTCACCTCTTCCTAGTATGGATAATTATTCATAACTATGTTTTCCTCTCTGTTTTGATCATAAACATCTTGAAAGCCTGAGCCACTTTGTTAGCACTGCATTTCCCTTTCCCAGTGCCTGTTATGATGTCTTACATACAGTAGGCATTTAGCAAATGACTATTTATGCAAATGAACTTACACTATTTTCTTCACACATCAAATGGGAACCAGTCGCAGCTTCCCTACTGGCGCCTACAGTTACATGTGATGCTTGTGGACACTCAGACAATTATTTACGGATATAACCATTCAATTTAAACTTGCTATGCAAAATAATAACAGTGCGCCTCGAAATATACGCCTAATATGCAAACATTTGGAACTGTGAGCCTAGAAATATACGCCTAATATGCAAACATTTGGAACTGTACGTACTCCTTACCCTTTACAGCAAATACAAATGTATTTAATAAGATTCCATTTCGGAATGCACGCTGCTTCTCTGCAAAACTTTAGCTACCTTCCAAGAACTGATAACTCTCACAAAGACGAAGCCGTGAGGAGGGATGACAGAAGCATAATTGAGTAACATCTTAAGATCTTAATCGTACAATTTAATAACAAAGGCAACAGATTGGAATTAAGTGGAAAAGATATAAATCTTGCTCATTGCTGAAGAACATCAAACTACACAAGGCTTTATAATGTGCTAAATTTTTATTACATTATTAGTGAGTGTCACGTGGATATAATCCAACTAATGATTAATAATTGCAAGTGAAATGCATCTGGATACTATTGTGTATCTGAATTTGCTAAGAGGTTAAAAAAAAAGCTGAATTAAAGAGCATGATTTCTGTAACTTTCCTCCACTTAATGAAGTAATTTAACATTGCATTCTTAATGTCCTAAACACACTTTAATTGAATACCTCAACAATTACTCAAAAATTTCCTTTTAATAGATGAGGAAAGGTTAAATTATTTTTCCCCACATCACGTCTGTCCTGATAAAAACTCTGACTCCAAGTCTTTATGGTTGAAAAATGTGTTTTCTTTTTTTTTAGAAGCCACTGTTGCCCTTTTTTTTTTTTTTTTTGAGAAATATGTGTTTTCTTAAACTAAACTACCTCATGGATGATATTCAAAGTTCATTGTTATTTCTACTACACAAGGTTTCTTGAGAGCATAAACAATGGTAGAAATATACTGGGAGCTTACGACAAGAGGTAGAAATATTAGGAACATACAAGGTGGAAAAATAAAACTACAGACCAGGGTATGCCAAACACCGAATACAGACGTCTAGTGCTTGCCAGGTTGGCTTCAGTAACGTTTTTGTTTTATCATGACCTCCACCCACCCACCTACCCCACACAATCACTCACATACTCAACACACATTAGTAGAGGCAGCAAAAGATCTTGGGTGGGCATAGTGCGATGTGGACCTCTTTGTAGGGGAGGACACGTACTAAGGAAAAAGAGCAGACGTTGTGAACGAAAAATACTGCAAACCACATCAGTCAACAGAGCGCTGAAGCCATCAAGTCGTCAGCGGCTGCCCCACCCCCCAGTGAGGACCAGCCCACGGCCCGGCCTCTGCAGCCACTCACCATGGTGCCCCCTGAGGGGACTCAGAACAAGAAAGGGCAGGACACTGGCCCTAGACAGCTCGGTGCTTGTCAAAGGAATGGATTCAACGAGCCCAAATGTTTGCTCCCTCCCATACATAGAAAAGCGCTGAAGTCTTTACTTGAGATGCCTGGTTTTCTTTAGATAACAGGTCATCTTTTATTGTTCCGACTCCCTGGTCTTTGTTGTAAAGCTCCTGTATATCCCAGCCCCTCCCCTACCTCTTCGTACCTCCCCTACGTCCCTCAGAGCGACCTGAGAGGCCGTCATCCCGGCTCGAGTCCTCCCGTCAAATAAAACATAGCTCTCAACTTTTAGGCTGCGCATTTATTCCAGTTGACAACATCAAGAAAAGAATGCTAGGTTTCAGAGGATCGGAACTGATCTAAGCTGGTCTGGCCAAAAATTTGAAGGATTTGAGTAGTCTTTCGGAGTCACTGAGTGTTTTCAGATACCAATAGCACCAGACGTGTTCTCCTATTTAGCCCGCTCTCATTTTTCCAACCGCAGGCTTTCTACCTTGCGTTTGCACTTGGTCACGGTATGGATAAGCATGCACCTTGACTTTGCATGAACATGTAAAGATGGCCCCTTCCTGCAGTAATTCAAGCTGCGGGACGTTTGCACAAGTGTAAACGGGACTTCGTCACGGCGCTGTTTTTCAATCAGAGGAATGTTAGAGCACCAGGTTTTCTCCATTTAATTTCTCTGTTAAGTTCGTGTAAGCACATAACGTTTAGTTTGTGTATGTGTGTGTGTGTGTGTGTGTGTCTGTGTGTTTGTGTATGAGACACAGAGAGGTGAGGGGCAGGGAATAAGCTCGAATAAGAACCAGGGCACAGACAGTTCCGTTGAGACTTAATTAAAATTAAGGAGGGGATGTTTATTCTTTTCCTAGAAATACAATAGAAAAATGCCGCTAGAAACCAACATCCTCTGTCGCCAATCCAGTGTCTGATTTAGCCCTGTGTCTGGTAAGCGAAATGCCAGTGTTCCTCTTTCATTGTCTTCCATGAGCTTTGGCTTTTAGGCTTTTTAGTCAGGGACCTGGCACAGCTCATGTGTGACTTGCTAGGCTGGCAAAGTACTGATGTAACCAATTAGTTGGCTCCCTTTGGAAACACCAATGTTATGCTTAGAATACCGTGTTGCTAAATCAGTCTCCCTCATTCACTCTCTTTTATTTTTTAACTAATTGAGCCGGAAGGAATGGATTATACATATTTGTTGTTTTGCATATAAATTGGAAATTATTCCTCTCCCCTGCATGGGCTTGCAAAGCATATGTCCTCCCCTTTGTTTGACTATCAGTCTTCATCTTTAGATGAGGTCTGTCCAAATTATTGAAAAATTATGACACTTGCTGACAGCCTGCTTAGAAGTGATCAATCAAACTTCCCCAAGAGAAAATTATATTTTTAAAGAAGCTTTATAATGTTGATGGCTTCAAAGATCAAGTTATTTATTTTCTTCAGTTGAAGGGCATGTTCTAGAGTCGATCAATTTCAATTCAACGTAAGACCTTACCCCTCAACTTCGCTTCCTACGATAACTAACGTGATTAAACTTGCATTGCTAAGCGAAATGCTGATTACCTTTTCCTAATGGACACATTACTCCTGGTTTTTCTTTTCTTTTTCAATTTTCATTAATTTGACAGAGCAGATTTATTTTTCTTGGATTGGGCATAAAATAAAGGCAATTAGCAGTGTGCTTTTGTATTTGATGATCAATCTCAAGGCCTCCCCCCTCCATCTGTCAGGCATGCAGTCGTTTGGGCTGTGGTGAGCGGTGGCCTCCTGGGATGGTGTCAGGGCCGTCGTTGGCTTTGAAGACCCCGTGGAAGTCATACAAAATTCTAACTGCCTGAGATAGAGCTCAATGCCCTAAAAAAAGTCTTCTGACTGTCTCCCAGGCTCTGTGCTTTTAACATCATGAATATTATCCTGAATTAGACTCACTTCATACTTTCTTTCTTCCTAATACTTTCTGTGATGTTCTCTGGAATTTCCAAAGACTTTGTTTTCACTTAGACCTTAGAGGTCTTGTGTCTTAGACTCCCCCCCAGTAACTGACTCAGATAGATTCCCATCATTCCTTTTTGCCAATGCTCAAAGCCCAGTGCAAACCTAAACTTCACTGTACCGACTCCATGCACCATCATAAGTCCAGAACTTCCTTAAAGGGAATGGAAAAAAAACGCTAATACTTCCTTTTAGAGAATAACTGTATCTGGCAAAAACTAAGCTAAAAGTGTAAAATCAGGTAGTGCAACATTCAGTGGTGTCTGTGAAAATGTTGTGAAAAATATTAGGCACACATAAAAATAAGAGTATATATATATGTATAAATATATGGAATTATGTGTAAAGATATAAAGTGTAAACACGTAAGTATTAAGAAATATGTAAGAGCTTACATATATATATATATATACATATATACAAATAAAATGTGTTTGTGTGTGGTGTAGATCAAGATGGCCAATGTGCACAGAAATACATATGCAAATACAGTTGCCCTTGAACAATGCAAGTGTGGGGGCGAGGGCACTCCAGGAAATCGAAAATCGGCTTATGGTTTGTGGTTGGCCTTCCAACCACAAAGAGAGAGAGAGAGGTGAGGGCAGGGAATAAGCTTGAATAAGAACCAGGGCACAGACAGCTACGTTGAGACTTAATTAAAATTAAGAAGGTGATGTTTGTTCTTTTCCTTCCGTATATGTGGTTCCTCCACATTCACAGCTCCGCGTGCAGAATTCAACCAGTACAGCACCGCAATATTTACTGTCGAAAAATATCCACGTAAAAGTGGACCCACGCAGTTCAAATCTGTTGTTCAAGGGTCTGCCTGTCCTGTACATCTGACATATATTTTTCATATCAAAATAGAAAATAAAATAAAGTGGTAAATTTCCTGTCGGAAGTGTTACGTGTTGACACACATACAGATTTGGAAACGCACATATTTTAAAGGGTCACAGCCTCAGTGAAGCCTAGCCCATCCGCCTCACTTAAAATCGTGAAGTTCCCCTTCCTTTTTCCACGTCTGGTGGACCGCTCCTATTTTATTTTCACCGTGGTACTCAACACCATCTAACACAAGACATATTGTTCTTGTTAACTTTCATTTGTATAACTTCTAACAGAAGGACAAATGCTCTACAAGGGTGGAAACGTTAATCTGTTTTGCTCATGGTTGTACCTGGCACACCTAGAACCGTATATGGCATGTGCGTAAGTAACAGACGGTGGACACGTCCTTTTATATTGAGGATGAGGACTGTTTGGAATGTGCCAAGTACGCATTCACAAAAATACTTAACATGATGTCACCCCCATTTTTAACATAAGAGAATATTTAGAGTTACCGTTTTTAAGTTGTTTGCCTAAGGTCACATTGTGGGAGAAAACCAGCTTAAACCTATATAAGCTTGATGTGAAAAATCATGCTTTTACCACTAAATAATCCCAGCTTCAAGTCGCAGACACTGCGTAAGGGTCTGCCCCTTGCCGGAGTTGCTTGTGCCACCAAATCTGCTTATGTTCGGAGGATTTCCGCTAGAATTAGGTAGATTACTGAGCCACGTGAGTGAGAAAATCATAGATTTTAATGAAGAATGAGATAAACAAGAATATACAAGTCCAATTTTAATTGATTCATTTCTCAGAATGCATTAATAATCAAAGCTGACCATGTGAGCTAGGAGTTCATTCCTCTGATCAAGATGATGTCAGTCCAGCTTTTTGTCCCCCTTGAATATATGACTATAGATTTGCAGCAAAGTATAATTAACCTTACAAAACAGAAGTAAAAAGAAAAAAAATCCAAAGTGTTATGTATTTTTTTGGCAACTTTATTTTCATGAAATTGTATTTTCTGCTTCATCTGTAATAGTACACTCAATTTTTAATTATGTATTGCAAAAACAAAGCTTATTTATTTTACTCCTTCAGTTATCAAATATTGTTTAAAATATGCCAGACAGTCTTCTTGGTACTGAAGATCCAGCAGAGAACAATCTAAAAAATGTTTTGTTTTCTTCTTTCTTAAAACTTAAAAGCTTATATTTTTGTTGTTTCTTCTTAATTCATGCTGTTACATTGTGAAACCAACTGGCAGGATTCTGCTCTGTTCTACTTTTGTTTTTCTTCCCTTTGGTGAGTCCAGAGCCAGGGGAATTTTCATTCATATTTCTATTTTTTATAGTAGCTGAGTTTAACCAAAGGAAGGCAATCATGAAATTCTCTTTTCCGCCCATTTTATTTTGATGAATCCACAAACTGTAGCACGATTTTTTTCTTTTTCTTTCTTTTTTTTTTTTGCAATAACTAGAGTGTAAAATAATTCATTGATTTTGTTTGAGATTCTCTTCTTGAACCTCATATTTTGCCTTCTATAATGTTTAGGAAGCAGAAAGCAGTTTGTCCAAATTACACATCTAAATAAAAAGTGAAGCCAAAACCGGAAGGAAGGACTGTCACAATCACAAGGACATTGCAGAGGATCACCCTCCATATGGCTATTATTTTTAGTGTTTGATATTAATTTCATTTGCCTCTTAGTTGATATAGTCATTTGAAACATTTTCTCAGTGACTTAACTAGATTTTAGACTCAATCAAATGGCACTAAATTTCCAATTATTTATGATCAAGAACCATAAAAAATTCCGGATTAATACATAATTATTATCTCTATCTACAGAGAAGTAGAGCCTTAAATACCACGGCAGGTCACTCTGAGTAGGACCACGTATCTGAATTAAATCGTGAAGCCATAGTCGAGAAACTCAGCAGTAATATTTAAATGAATTAGCTTCCATTAGTGAAGTTTCAACTCCCTAATAAATTGATATTATATAATATGTAACTATATTGAGTTTTGAGTTAAAAGAATCTAGCTCAGAAGCCACAAATTAGAGTGGTTAATATCATCACCACCATTATCACCACCATCATCATCATCAAATAGCAATGTTCTTATCTCACAAACTAAGGCAGGCGATGCCAGAAACATGTCTGGATTCACTTGTTATGCCAAGTTAACATAGCTTTATATTTTATCTCCAGTGTGTATCCATCCTATTAATTGTTGTAAAGAAAGTTTCAGCTGAACTGTTTTCATTATAAGTAAAGATCCTTGACCACATTTTTTTTTAACAATCTAAGACTAAAGAAAGGACAGTCCAGTGTCTCAAAATCCAACAGTGTGAGTGAAGAATAAGCTTTATGAGTGTGTAATTTAAGTCGCATTTCCTCCCTTTAAGGTAAGTTTCTAAACTAGTACCACTTAGCTAGACTAAGAGGTAAGCCACAAAGTAGCTAATAATTGTCTGTCAAATACTGTTTATTCACTGGTGTGACTGAGAGTTCACCACAGCATGTGAGGATCTCCATGAGCAGAGAGCATTTCCTTGAAGCACGTGACTAATCCGAATGACGGATGACCGTGATCAAGACCGATAAAGGCAAGGGGTCCAACTTTTTTTTTTTTTTTTTTTTTTTTAGCATTTATATACTGGTCCCTTGGGATGGGAGGAGAGAGCCTCAGCTTGTCTCGTTAGCAACTGGAAGCCAACAGAGGAACCAACGTGAGCAAAACCCTTGGGTGAGGAGGTGACAGGTTGTGTGTCTGTGGGTAAATATTTCATTGTCCATAGACTGTAGGTATGTTGGTTGTAAGCGGGAAATGAGACTGTAAGAACACATAGCATCTAGGTTTTTAAGTGTCTCAGATACACTTGCAGCAACATGGGTGGATCTGGAGACCGTCATTCTAAGTGAAGCAAGCCAGAAAGAGAGAGAAAAATACCATATGATATCAGTCATTGGAACCTAAAAAAATAAATAAATAAAAAGGACACAAATGAACTTATTTACAAAACAGAAACAGACTCACAGACATAAAAAACAAACTTACGGTTACCAGTGGGGAAAGAGGGTGGGAAGGGATAAAACCCTGGGGGTCAAGATTTGCAGATACTAAGTACATTGTATAAAATAGATAAACAGTAAGTTTACACTGTACAGCACAGGGAACTAGATTCACCATCTTGTAGTCACGTATGGTGAAAAAGAACATGAAAACGAATATATGTACGCATATGTATGACTGAACCATGCTGTACACCAGAAACTGACACAACATTGCAAACTGACTAAATTTCAATTTAAAAGAAAATTAAAAAAATAAAATGCCTTGAATAATTGCAATGATCAATGAATGGTACCTTTTATTAAATTGTTTGCCCCTGGGATACTGACTAGAAAGAAGGAGTTGGGGGCTGGGAGCGCTAAGGGGTGTGAGGCTGAGCTGAGCTGGGAAGAGATTAGAAAATCTATCAGGGTGATTTTAGGAAACACACTCACGTGCGTTTAAGCTTAGACGTCAAAAATGCAGATGTTAAGGTAGGAAGTCTGTCAGGGCTGTTCGGTGACTTAAGTCACCTAGTCATTTATTTACTCCACAGATCTAACAGAGATCTGAACTCGAGGCATGGGACAGACAGAGGGAAAACTTTAACATTCCGCTTTATCCTCAGGGCTGGTGAGAATCCTAACTGTTCCCAAATTCAGACTGATCAGGAGCGCCTCAGCCCCTGACACCCTGCTTTGGTGCCTTTGGAAGGGGAGGGACCCAGGAATCAGTGTGTCTAAGATGTTCCAAATGTGGAGACAGAGGAACACCACTTACTATCAACTCATCATAGTCAGTAACACTTGTGCAACTGAATGAATCCAGATGCAAAATCCTCAGTGGCTGTTGCCTTCCAATCCTTCGCCTTCCCTTCCCTGGACACACAGAGACCCAAGCTCAGGCCCAGGAGGTTCATTTTGTTCTGGTTTCAGCAATGGCCCTGCCCAACAACACTGAATCAGGTCCGTACTTCTGCTGTTTCCACGCCTACATAGGACCCGGGTTTTAAGCGCTTCCAAACGTCAAGTTGTATAGTCCTGGGTAATGTTTCTGACAGGAGTGGTCATTTAATGGATTCATTCACCTATTCATTCATTCATTCAACACACCCAGTGGATTTCTGACCTGAGCACTTTGCCTCAAAGATCACATCTGTAAGGCAGAGATGCTGCGAAGGTCTCCTTCTTATTGTGGTGAGAGTAAAGATTTCTCACCACAATCTTTGGTATAAAATACGTTTTCTAAAACATCAGCTAATAATAGAGATGATGACAATAGGTTTTCTGTTTCTTGGGATGATGTGAAAAACACTACTTATCCTAATTTTAGCAATTGGGTGCCTGCCTTGATTCTCAAATGATTGACTCTCTAGTTTGTTACTATTCATGGTTTCTCAGAAACTGAGACGCTGTTTTCGCAAGAGCTCTCCAGGTGTGGAATATTTTTCTTAATGGAAAATACGGAAAGCGAGAATTTGCAGTTCTGGTCTCCTGAGGGGCAATTTGGAGATGGTGGTGGTTGAAGAATAGACCACAGTTTGTGTTTAACACACAACATCACAACAGCGGGTGGTGTAGTGCTTGTCCACCGACAGGTGTTTCCTGAGCTCTCGTGATTATAATGCTTCCAACATGATTACCTCGCACTGGGCACCTATCACACACTAACCAACGCTACAGGGATCAGCTGCGGCATGAGGGGTTTATCAGTCATCCCTCCTATTTTACAGAAGAAGAGAAGGGAACTAGTGAAGTAGAGTGATGTGTTCAAGGCAACAAAATCAGCGTGAGAAATGAGATTCCAACCCAGCCTTGGTCACATCCAAAGGCCATGTTCTTTCTGTGTCTCTAAACATAAAGCTGTTTTAATATCTTGCAGTGTGCTTATTGTCCATCTTAGATTGATTTATCGCCTAGGGGTTGGGATTCAATGTCCTGAATGCAAAGAATACCACTTACCTTTGCACACAGTAGCTCACTCTGGGTATCTACTTTACACTGTGCACAGTAACTTCATTTTTTTTTAAATAAAATGTCTAAGTGGTAATGAACATATGTCCCTCATTACCACAGAGGGAGTAAATACACAAAGATTGTCTTGATCTTCCTATAAATACTCGTTTCCATATCCGTCAATTACTGCACAGCACAAGTTACTAAGGGCAGCTTAAATGGTTACATAATCTGAAGGATCCATTTTAGATTTTTAGCAAGAAGTTAAATCTTAAATTGAAGGGAAAACATCTTTAACGGTGGACTCCTGAGGGGCAAAAATGTTCTCTATAAAGGACTCAGGTTTGGTCCCAACCACACAGCCACCTTAGGAACTCCTTAAATCAGATAATCTTCTATAGTTACGTTCTTCAAAACACATCATTTCTATCCTGGAGTTAAACTAAGCAGACAGCTGTAAATACAACATGGAAGCCAAGAAAAAGGGGAGATTTCCCCTCCATCAGAGAGACCCTAAACGAAAGCTGGAGCAGGCGTCTCTCGTGGGAAACACTAAACCCCTGGATGAGAATAGTCTAAAATAACTCCAGTTGAACGCTTGGTCTATTTTTCCCCAACTAATCTCATTATTGGACATTCCAGAGCAAAGTGTTCAAGACTGTGTGTGGCTTATTCAGAGAACTCCTTCCTAATTTCCTTGTGAAATAAAACAGAATTGAATGCCTTCCTATGATCTTGATTTGCTAGGGGAGTTTATTTCATATTCTTGTGCATTCATTTATCATAAATTTAAGTGTGTGCTAAGTAAAATCAAATGGCTTAAAGAATGGCAACATAATGACGTTATCTACTAGGCAAATCCACATCAATCATTTTAAATAATGCAACACACAACCTTCTAAAGAGGAGAAACTGTAGAATGAAGCTGCTCTGAAATTATTCTGTGAGCCCACGAGTAAAGTTGGGAAGGATGCTGAACACCATAGATTTAAATCGGAGAACTGTTTGGTAGCCACTCGCCGAGATCATGCTCAGCTCACGTAGCATGAAATGACGTGTAGTTATGGTTCTTCTAGTTATTCGCTGGTACCACTCACAAAAGAAAGTGTAGAATGAGAAGACGCTAGGCAGAGACCATCTGCAGAGGGATATCTGATTAACCCTCATTCTCTGTTGAAGACATGGACACCCACTGTGGTATACACCTGCTTATCTCTTCCAGGTTCATTTAGTCATTTTAATTTTTATTCTTTATTTTTGACCTTGTGATCCCCAATATTTAATAATTTTGAACACCAACATGTCCTGTTGAAAAGTGATAAATGCAGTCCATTACTTAGCCTTTGTAGCTACCAAATGCTATTCAGACTGATTTTTTTCCCCTCCTAACAAGTGCTCTGATTATGCTGGCACCATGCAGAAGTCAGTTCATTGTGTCTTTACCATCAGTACAGGCATTAATGCCTCACGGCCTGATGACAGGCTTCCAGAGTAGGGTGAGGACGTTTGACAGAGAGCCAAGCCCAGAGGGTGGGAAGGGGAGGGGTTCTCTAAGGGAGGGATAACGGCGGATAAGGAGGCAGAGATGCTGAGGCATAGATGGGAGAGAGGACACCAGGCAGCCTGCCTAGTGGCAATACACATTTTACAGCCAAATAAGACTTTTTTTTAAATTGAAGTATAATCAGGTACAATGTGTCAATTTCTGGTATACAGTGTATTGTCTCAGTCATATATATATATACATGTATATTTATTTTCATTAAAGGTTATTACAAGATATTGAATATAGCTCCCTGTACTATGCAGAAGAAATTTGTTTTTTATTTTTCTATTTTTTTATATAGTGGTTAACATTTGCAAATCTCCCAAACTCCCAAATTTATCCCTTCCCATCCCCTTTCCCCTGGTCACCATAAGATTGTTCACTCTGTCTGCAAATCTGTTTCTGTTTTGTAGATGAGTTCGTTAGTGTCCTCTTTTTTCCTTCTCTTCTGTTTTTTTTTTAGATTCCACATATGAGTGATATCATACGGTATTTTTTTTTTTCTAGTTCTTGCTTACTTTCATTTAGTTAGTTTTATTCCTTGGATTTCCCATATAACCCCATTTCAGAATATCTCAGACTTCCCCAGTCTTCATTTTTACACTTTTCCTTCCTCTCTGTATAAGAATTGAGGCAAGTTTCATACATTTATAATTATAAAGTATAGGCAGATGTTTTGATATTAAAAACATGTTTAATGATAAATAATAACTATGAATATTTTCTAAACATAACAAAAAAATTATATGTGAAAAATCATGCCTTGTTTTTCTCTCTTACTTCCTTTTATTGTAGTCGAAATTCCAGTGATGGAGTTTGTTTCAGGTTCTTGGCTTTTTTTGTTTGTTTGTTGTTTGTTTTTTTGTTTGAAACAGTGGGTTGACCTTGAAATAGGAAGAGATGAAAGCAGAGGACACTCAGGGCTCATCTGACAATGTGAGGTCTTCAGGGCTCCTGGCTAAAGCGAATTCGTCAACTCCGTTTCACACACCTCATAATATTTTCAGTGCGCTTTCTGACAACCATCTTACATATTCAAGATCTTGAGTTACCACCCGGACTCTGCTTTTCGGAGCTCCTGACATTATTTCCTTTGTCCTGCTATGTCCTAAGTCAATTCTGTTAACTGGTTTCTGCCTCTGATCTGGTTGCCAAAAGGTAGATTTTTTTTTCCCTCCACCCATGACAAGCCCTGAGGATTAATTTTTTTCTCAGCAGCTTATTAGAACTGGCCAAATTGTATAATAAACGTGAATATCTACCTATTATGCTCATATTATACACACACACACACACACACTTTTTAAAGGATGAAGGATAAATACATTACAACCATCTATATTGATTATTTCCAATTAACTGCTACACAGCACGGCAGTCAGTGACTTGGGGTCCAGAAAGAAGCAGTGGGTTTAGACTTTTCCAGGAATAAGGGAACATGCAGGAGCGAGAAGTTTCAAAGGAATGCAAAAGCAATTCTTTATTATATTCAGTCTCCGTCATTTTATGTTTTCCTCTCTCTGCCGTGCCCGTCCCAAGTCTTTTAAATATAAGAATGTTCCTGGAAGAAGTTGATTGACATGACGCAGACTTTCTGTCTGGGGTGAAGGAAAGTGGGTTTGTTGTTTTCATGTGATTCTACTGGTGGGAAAGCACCCAATTCTCCCCCGAGACTATGGCTTCTCTCAGCGGACGTGGCGACAGGCAGGATGAAGATGCAGGCATTTCTTTATTTATTAAAAAGAAACGCATGATGGCGCTAGATCATGACATCCGCTTCAGAGTCACTCTGATATGTGTAGACAGTTTTCAGGAGAATTAGTGCCCAGGTAAAGACACGCTATCGTTGTTTTTGTTTGTTTTGTTATTTGGGGTTCATTCTGACTAATATTCCACACACCATTTGTTCCCACTAAGTACAGCATGGCCCTATTCCAGGAGCACGTGAAGGTGGGACCAAAGGTCGGGGAAGAGAAAACAGAAAATTCCGTCTCCCATTTGAGTAATGCAGCCTTGGGTAGAGGTGGAACTCCGTGGGAGGGAGACCACAGGCACAATTGTGGAGATGCTGCAAGCGATGGTTCAGAGAAAGCCACCAAAACGAGGGGCCTGGGAACAGTCCTAGGATGCAAGCCAATGGCAACACGAGAAGCCACAGTCAGCTGACGGGCGTGTTGTGCTGGGCCACAGGGCACCTTTCCCAGCTGGGTCTGACTGGCTTCCATAAGCAGCACGTGCATTTGTCACTGCATCCTAGTGTCTTAAAAGCATAGTCCAACTTGCCATTGTCAACTCGTCAATTTGTCCTTTAACAACCACCTTGAACTGACCCTACTTCCTGGAAGCATTGGTAACCATGGCACTGAGTCAGTGCACTGCCGCGAATGCTTTCAGATACGCATCGAACATCAGCTCCTTGATTGTTCACTTTTGCTGCTACGTTGATCTCATTTCGCTCTCATGATCACCTCAAGGTGAGAGACTCATCCTCAGCTGAAACCTTCTTAATAAACAGAAGGATTTTACTTGGCTCGACTTGACTAATTTCGTATCTGTAAACAGATAATTCGGTGCTCATTTTGGAGGAAAACGAGCAATATTTATTTTGTGGAATTGAAAACTTTGATGTAATTGATCACCAGTACCATACACCTTATTATCAACATAAACCCTGGAAAACATTTTTTTTTTTTAATTTGAATGAGTGGCACTTAGAAAGTTATCTTTAAATTTTTTTTTTTCCAACACCCATTCTGCATTTAAGAAATTTTCTAGCATTGCCCTATCTTCAGGAAAAATATCAGGGCAGCTAGCCAATGACTACTAGTTTTCCGGGCCATGAGTAATTCCACGGCAATTGTCTGAGTGTTTGGAATAGCAGGGGATGGACAGCAGATTCATTGCTGGGAAATATCATTTCTGTAATGGCCTTTGTCACATTTTGCAGCATATAAAACATTCCTGGGAGACAAAAATGACTCACTTAGTTTGCAGCTAGCTCTTTAGGGTCCATCCGTCTTCCCAGATGTGTCAGTAAAGACACTAACGTCATGGCGGAGTGTGTTCTTCAGGGAAGTTTCATTTACTCTTTAATGCAACCACCATTTGTAAAACACAGCTGGAGAAAACAGCCATTTCAAAGAAACTCATCAGCGGCAATCCCATCTTGTTCTGAAAGCCGGTTCGAACGAACGAAGCCAAAGCTGACTGAACTTTCACAGGGGTGTCCTCTGCTGATGAACCCCCTTCCGGGGCAGGAGAGCAACCCCAAAAGCTGGTGTTCTCTTCGCAGTTCCTGATGCAATGATGTGGCCCTGCTGGAGGACTTTCTTCCACGGGGTTCCCGCACTTGACAAGGCAGCTTTTCACACCCTTGTTCTCTATGGACTGCACCGTAATCATCTCACTGGGAAGCAGATGTGGAAAGAACATATTTGTTTATTCTGGACTGATAATGAGGACACCAAGCACCTTCTGCTCCCATCTGCAAGATCCGGTACGTTAAGTCAAATATACCGTTGGACTCACTGCATTTTTCAGTCTGGATTGTGTGGGTCTGCCATCTGAAGAGAACATTATCAACCGCATCCTTCAAGGAAATACTCACTTCTCATGACAACCATTGCATAGGATGACAGGATGCCCACAGCACCTCAGGGAGTGATCAGTGATGGGCACCTTTACCATTTCTACCCTGTGGGTCACCTATCATTCAGTGTGAGCCCTTAGGTGTGCTGAGCTCACTCATTTTTCTACACTGGAAGGAGGCCCAAGATGCTCAAGTGATGGACGAATCCAGATTAAGTCTCAGTGCGGCTCTTTTGTTGGAGAAAAGGAAGTACAAATTGAGCACACAGGATCTTGGACATCCCATTTGGAAACTTCATTCAAATTAGAGGGGGCTGTATTTGGGGCTTACTGGCTCACTCTCTAATAAATGAAAGCCATAGTCAACTGTGTGACTGCCGGGAGACAGTGCTCTGTGGGTCTCTCGTACCTCCAGACTGTTTTCTGGATATATAGGCCGTCACTGTGTTTGTGATGAGCAGTCTTGAGGAATGAGGTAATGTCTCTCTGCAGAAAAGAGCAGACTTACTGACAGGCTGCTGCAAAGCAGTGGATTCCCTGGGCACAGTCCCACTACATGCCCAGGCTCCATGGTCTGCAGAACACAGCCCGCCGGCCAGCATCTGTCTTGGCCAATGTTTCTCAGCTGGGGTGATCTGACCCCCAGGGGCACTGGGGCATATCTGGAGACATTCAACTGTGGTAATGTTTGGAATATACACATATTTTCTTATACAGATATACACACACATATATACATACACTCAGTGCATGTGTGTATATATATATATATATATATATACACATTGTTACACACACACACACAGATAAATGGATGCTAGTAATGTCTGCTGCTCTTAAAATATGTAATATTTAGTGATCTGAATTTGACACCTTGCAACAGCATGCCACCATGCCTGTGCTGTTCCTGGCCACCGGTGACCCGGCCATTAGCTATCTTCTTGAGGTAGAGACAGGACTTGACTGACGGTAAACAAAACAAAACAAACAAACGATAAACTCACTGCGCTCAAAACAAGAACTTTTATCGACTCCCTGGATAGCTACTTCATTTAGGTGACAATACACTCAACTAATTTATTCAATTTGATTTAGACATAAGTGATAAAGAGGGAATCCAAAAAGTTGCTGTGATGGCAGTTAGAATGGGACACAGAGCTCCCAGAAATTTGGTCCAACATTGTGTTAGGTGTTCTCTGAAGGTGATGCTGGATGAGACTAACTTTTCACTGGTAGAAGATGTGAAATGGATCGTCCTTTGTAATATGGGTGGGCTTCGTCCAATCACATGAAGGCTTGAATACATTAAAATGTTGGCCTTTCCCGAGCACGAGCATGAGCATATTCTTGCCTGATGGCCCTTGAGCTGGACCATTGCCTTTTCCTGCTTACACAGCAGCTTCTGACCTTCAGACTCGAACAAGTTTGGTTGTTTCTCTGGACAACCTTGACTAACACAGTTCTTTAGACATTAAAAAAACTTTTTTTTTAAAGGAATGATCTTTTCCTTTCGACTCTGTGTTCTCCTTTCCTTTACACTTTCCTTGATATACATACACATCTTAACGATATTTTGCCTATTTATGTATAAAATATGAGACAGAGCAATGTCTTATTTACCAGTGTGTTTCCAGCGTCTTTGATATCTGGGACACATGCACATTCTTTTTTTTTTGCATGATGCCAGTATGAATGAATATGTAATTAAAAACAAATTAATGTTAATGCCTGGATTATAATTCTTAATTTATTCTAAAAACAGTTTAAATAATGCCAGTAGCAGCAACAATTATCTTCAACGGGTAAAGAAATTATTCCATTGCATTCTAGGCTGAAAAATATGAAATGGATCAGACCACCAGCCAACATTTTGAGCAATATATTTTTCTACCCACTCTTCCAACAAATACAGTGGTTTACAGTGCTTTTTTTTTTTTTTCCTCTTTTTTACTGCTTTCTGAACAAAGTATATGGTGAGAACTTACAGGGTAAGTTCAACCATTTCCAGGATTACCTTGATTCTTTACAAGATTTTTTTTCCAAAGAAATTGCATATGTGTCAACCTTTCCAAAATTTTGCATTTTGCAGATGATTTTTTTTAATGAAGTATAGTCAGTTACAATGGGATAAATTTTGGAGTTTGAGATTCGCAAATGATAACCACTATATATAAAAATAGATAAACAACAAATTTCTTCTCTGTAGAGCACAGGGAACTATATTCAGTATCTTATAAAAACCTTTAAAGACAAAGAATATGAAAATGAATATATATATATACACATCTATGTATGACTGGAACATGATACTGTACAACAGAAATTGATACATTGTACATTTTACAGATAAATCAGGTCTTTTTAGTCTCTCATTCAAAACCCATAAAGGAGTTTCCACCACACTTAGGGGGAGAAATATGGCCTCCAGGCCCTGTTTCAATTTTTCAGATGCCTGGATTTACATTAAGATTGCCTGGACTGCTTTGATGATATTTCTATGCTCAGGACCTACCTGAGACCAGATAAAGCCCATTCTTTGCAGAAAGGTCTGAGCGTTCTCTTTCTCCCCTCTCCCCGCCGTATAGCTCCCCGGCATTGAAAATCATCCTCCCACATGACCTGGCTCAGGCATGCCTTTCTGAATTACTTCCCTAACATTTTCTTTCTTGCTTATGTAACTCGGGTTCCACTGATTTTTTTGTGGTTCTGATGCTGGTGGATCCAACCGGTGTTCCAGGTTCTTGTCCCGTCCCGGAAAGAATTCAGAGACAGGACATAGAGGTTAAAAAAAAAAAGTGAAGTGAGGATTTATTAAGGGGTGGACAGGACACTGTCAAGGGGAGAGCAGGCAGGCTCAGGCGAGCGGCTGCCTTGAGTTTCTTTGGCAAGTTGGTTACACAGGGTATAAAAATGAATGGGCGGAATAGTCATTGTGGAGGGAAGGGCTTGGAGTCATATTCCCTGATTATCATCCCAACTGCACCTTCCCAAAGGGAGGAGGGACTTTTGTCCCTATTTAGTCTGGATCAGAGGTGTCATGGTGTCCGTGCATGATGGGTACTTCTGATCTGCAAGGCTAATTTTATTGAAACAAGGGCAGCATAATGAGCAAAAAGGTTACATTCGGACACTGGAAATTCCTGCCTTTTCTGACCTTTCTTTGTTGGTCTCCAGGCCAAAAAGTGTGGCCCCTTATCAGCCTAAAGATTCCTGCTTTTCTTTCTCTGCCCAGGGACCCCTGGTGCTCACATGATGTGTGCATTTGGGCTGTGCCCCTCCTTTCTGCCCAATTCCTGCCCTTTGGTCTGTGTCCCCCTTTCTCTGCTCATATCTAGCTCTCTGCCTGCTCTGACAGTTCCTTGAATAACCAAACTCGTTTCCAGCTCAGAAACATTCACTTTCTGTTTGCTTGTGTTCCCCCAATATTGCTCATTTTCTCATTTCTCTCGAGTCTCTGCTCAAGAAAAAAAAAAAAAAAATCCCATTGCACGCTGAGTAGCAGTCTTACCAAGGGTTGCCCAACTTCGTTTTTCTTTATAGCACTTGTCACCCCAACTCGTATGTAGGCACGTGCTTCTGTCTCTTCCTCCAGAACACAGGGGCAGGATCATTTTCTGTCCAGTCTTTGATCTAACTTTAACCCTTAAAACTTTCATTAAAGTACAAACACTTCATTAGTAACACCACATGGAAGAATATATCATTGGGACCCTCCAAGCAAAAGACAGGCAGTGATATCAGAAAATATCTGATGACCTGATGTGTGCCTTTTTCTCAGATAATAATCTACTTGGCAGCAAATACAGGGGTGAGAGTTCGGGAAACGTGGAACCAGGGCACCGTACCAGGAACCGATCTTGTAGACCTCTAGACTGCTTGCTGGTGTGGTCTGGTAGCTGTACCAGCTTCGAATGAAGATAGTCTGTGGTCCAAAAATTATTAAATGAATAAGCCAGTATCTTAGTATTGTATTTCCTCCCTCCATCAAGCTGAAAATGAGATGCACTTTCTTATCTCATGCTTACCTCTCATGGAGAGCCGGGGTGAACATTTTAGAAATACTTTTGTTTTTGAGGATGTGGATTTTAAAGAGAAAAAAAAAAGTATGGGGTTTTGGAGTCACATGAACTAGAGACGGGGTCTGACTTCACTGTTTGCTGGCATGATCTTTAATTAAACATGCATGGATATTACGATCGACATATAGTAGGTTTGGCTTATGATTATAACTAATGAGGGAAGGAAGAATAGAGAATACTTTTCACCTGGCTGTCTGCCTCCTGCAGGTAGCTGGATCCCACTGCTGACACACCTGCCTGCTTTTTGTTTCTTCCCAAGATGCCTGCGTTCATTCACCCCTGTCACACGTGATTAGGCACTCTGCATGTCTGCACACCGTTTAGCATTTCCGTGTTGATTTGCAAACTATTCTTATGGCTAAACGCTAGCAAGTTGGAAGCAATGACACTGTCTGCCCAGTTCCAATTATAATTTTTACTACTGCGTCTCCTTCTTTCAAATAGTTCTATTTTTACTCAGAGAGCAATACACGTTCCTTTGCTTTCTCTTTCTCTTCAACTGTATCGCAAGAAGTTTTCGTTACATTTATGTAACTGGAATGATCTGTGGTGATGGTTCATAAAGGGGACAGAGCACAGTGTCGAGGTGTGTGCATTTCCTTCTATCACTTAGCATCAGAGATTTCAGCTCCAACACCTTCAGTCACTTTCCAGCAACATTCAGCTACTTGCTGGAGGACACACTTTTCAGACGCCTCACCCTTGACTGGACATCATCACCGGCTATAAATCTCCAGTTTCAAAACTAACTCCTCTGAATCAGTTTTCTATCAGTGTGAGCTAAATATGAACCGAAGATAAGCCTTGTATATAAAGTGTCCCACCAACCGAAGGGGTCTCAAAATCGCCTACTGTCACAGAAACTGACCCCTTTATAAAATAATTTTGCCACCACCTTCACAAAGCCCCTCGATTGCCACCTTCATCATTGTTATTTGCCATATGGTGTCAGCGAAATTAAAGAGAGAAGATGTTTTGCCCACAACCTCTGAACTTCTAAGTGAAAGAGATTTCATTTCTCCAAAATCTCATGACACGCCCCCCCAAAACAAGGCTTCTTTTACTTAAGTGTGATGGGAAATTTCCCCATCTAAATTGACATGTTTTTTCTAATTCGAAAAGATACCTGCACCCCAGTGTTCATAGCATCACTATTTACAGTAGCCAAGACATGGAAGCAACCTAAATGTCCATCAACGGATGAGTGGATAAAGAAACTGGATAAAGAAGCTACACACACACACAATTCCATTGTGTCTGTAACATATATACACAGTGGAATACTACTCAGTCATAAAAAAGAATAAAACACTGCCATTTGCAGCAACACGGATGGGCCTGAGATTGTCATACTAAGTGAAGTAAGCCAGAAAGAGAAAGAAAAATACCATGTGACATCACTTAGGTGTGGAATCTGAAAAAATGACACAAATGAACTTATTTACAAAACAGAAACAGACTCACAGACACAGGAAACAAACTTATGGTTACCGGGGGCGGGGGAAGAGGGGGGAGGGATAAATTGGGAGTTCGAGATCTGAGGATACTAACTACTATATATAAAATAGATAAACAACAAAGTTCTTTTGTATAATGCAGGCAACTATACTCAATATCTCTTTAGTAACCTATCATGAAAAAGAAAATGAAAAGGACTATATATGTGTGTGTGTGTGTGTATAAAAATAAAACACTATGCTGTACACCAGAAATTAACACACTGTAAACCGAATATACTTCAATAAAAAAGGAAATAAAATAAATTGACATGTTTTTAACAAGGGTCAATGCTAGGCCACACACACGTCTGTGGAATCGCACTTCTGTTTCTCCATGTCTTGACCCTCTCAGACCAAAAGTGTCCTTACCATCTTCTCTCACACGTGCCCTCCCTCCCTGAACGCCATGCAGACATTTAACCGCCCTCTTCGACCCCGCTTGCCGTTTCTGGCTCTGGCTGTAACCCAGTAAATCGATCCCAGTTGTGCTGTTCACCAGAAGGAAACACCTTCCATGTTCATCCTTCAGCCATCTTTGTAACTTGTGGCTATTCCATTAAAAAAAAAAAAGAAGCCAAACTCTAAGTCGCAGTCCCAGGAGGCAGATTTAAAGAGTGAAAATGATCTCAGAGGGAACCACGTACAGCCCCTTCCACCATCTGTCAACTTTTGTTACCTTTTCTTATGATCCATTTGCTTGCGGTTGATTTTTCAAATTGTTAGAGTTCTAATGTAATAATATTAAAGAAGATACTGAAATTATCTATAATAATAATTGAGACGGAAAAATAAACTATATAAAGAAAAATCACAATATTTTCCTCAAAAGCACTTTTCAAACGTACGGATTGTCAAGTGTTCTGGCGGCTGTTTGTTCTCAGAGGCTTACGTCGCTAATCATAGTCTGCACTTTGTCGTTTGCCTGGGGTTAGGCCCTACTTCTCATGCCAGATGGATGGGCTCATTCCTGAAAGAGACTATTAGACCCCTCTCTGGACTGAGGCAGGGCCTAGCCCTGTCCCGACTGCAAAGGGAACGATCAGGCCAGATCATACGCTTCCCCTTAATGACGGAGAATCGTCCGTCTCACCTCCGCTTCTGTCTCCACCTGGCTGCAGAAATTGTCAAGTTTGCAGATTTCAGGCTTGCAACCAAAATGCATTGTGACTGTCAGACCCAGAATTTAGCGAGCAATTATGCCTCCAGAAAAGTACACAGGAAGCTCACTCAGTTCTGTGGAGTCTATGATGTTGCCGGAGCACTTTAAAATGGGAAGAAAATAACTCTAAAGTAGATATTCACTCCAGGTACCTTGAGCAGTGATTTTCGGGAGGGTTAATGTGATGGAACAGGGTTGGAAGAAGCCAACCCTGTTGGTTGAATCTGAGCTGCTGATTTTTTTTTTTAATTGAATTGATCTTCCCCTCATTCTCCTGCAGTACCTTCCTCCTTCCTCGCAGCACCTCCGGTAATCAAGGGGCTTTATCATGCAGAAGGAACGTTTGCAAAGCTGTTTTTTTTTTTTTTTTTTGGCCTTTGCTTAATGTAAAAAGGCATCACAAGGATTTCAACAGGGCAAACAGGGATGTGAGACAAATGGAAAGCAGCAGAAACAGACTCACAGACTTAGTAAACAGTCTTATCTCTTATCGTACTGGGGAAAGGGGGTGGGAAGGGATAAATCTGAATGTTTGAGATTTACAAATGTTAGCCACTATATATAGAAGTAGATTAAAAAAAGGTTCTTCTGTAGAGCACAGGGACCTATGTTCAATATCTTGTAATAACCTTTAATGAAAAAAAATGAAAATGAATATATGTATGTATATGCATGACTGGGACATTGTGCTGAACACCAGTCATGGACACATTGTAACTGACTATACTTCAATTAAAAAAAAAAAATATATATATATATATATAAATAAAAGACATCCTTGTCCCCTTTGCTGTGAGGAAGGAGAAAACAAAAGGTAAATTTCTCATCTTTGTCCAAGAATCAGCATGTATGTAAACTTGTTTGCTAAGTCCACTGGGTATTGATTTGGAAATTAGTCTGGCTGATAATTTCTGTGTCCCACTTTGGCCCACAGACAGCTTAGGCGTCTCAAGAAGTTATGTTCTATGGGTGACTCCTGGAGTTCCGTTTTTGCCCTCTTGCACCCATTTATGACATTATATTATAAGCATTGTTCTTTCCTCAAGCCCAGTAGCCCTGGCAGGATCTATAAGTCCTGCTGCTTGACATTTTCAATACAAGAAATATTTGCTGATTTCTTATTTAAAGGATTGCCTTGTAAACATCAGAGAGTGTCCGCTTTGGGGCCACTGAGCCATGTGGGCAGATACGTGGGTTCTCAGTCACTGAAGTGGTCTAAACTGGTGGTATTCAATGGGGGGAGGCAATTTTGTCCCCATGAGAAGATGTGGCAATGTCTGGAGACACTTCTGATGATCACAACTGGAGAGGGGGTGCTGCCGCCTAATGGGTAAATTCTAGGACTGCTGGTAAACTTCCTAGGCTTCACATGATAATCTCCTCTTAAGAAAGAATTATCTGGTCCGAAGCGTCAATAATGGAAAGCTTGAGAAACTCTGGTCTAGGCCAAAGCTGCATGACCACCGCTTAACAGGGATGCTAAATTGATTTGGCCTGGGTAGGATTTTGAATTTTGTATATTGGAGTTTCATTCCAACTTCA